>NC_080800.1:20285898-20898398 GCF_028018385.1 Neofelis nebulosa
GAAATACAACATTGAAGTTGTCTGTGAGTACATAGTGAAGAAAATTCCAGTACCCCCAAGAGACTTTACTTCAGAACCCCGACTCATTGGTAAGTGACAGTATTTGTCTTTATTTTTATTTTTTTTGATGTTTATTCATTTTAGAGAGAGAGACAAAGCATGAGCAGCGGAAGAGGGCGCGAGGCAGAGAGGGAGACACAGAATCGGAAGCAGGCTCCAGGCTCTGAGCTGTCAGCACAGATCCCCACATGAAGCTCGAACCCATGAACCGTGAGATCATGAACTGAGCCGAAGTCGGACACTTTAACTGACTCAGCCACCCAGGCACCCCTGTCTTTAACTCTTAATTTGATCTTTTTCACATTAGTGATTTTCCTCTAAGGGTGTTTATTAATACTTTTTCTTTCTACAGAGGTGATAATAAATTACCATCCTTATAAAAAAATTTTTTTAAGTTTATTTTGAGAGAGAATATGAACGTGAGTGGGGAGGAGCAGAGAGGGGGAGAGAGAATCCCAAGCAGGCTCTGCGCTGTCAGCACAGAGCCCAACATGGAACTAGATTCCATGAACCGTGGGATCCCAGAACCTGAGCCAGAATCAAGAGTTGGACGCTTAACTGACGGAGCTGCCCAGGAGCTCCTTAAACATTGTTTTTTTTAATAACTGCGTGATATTCCATAGTATGGGTGTACCATCATATGCCCCCTATCAATTAACTTTTAACTTATTTCCCCTTTTTTCATCATAAGTAAGGCTGCAATAAATGTAGGAGTAATAATAATAGATTTTGCATAAAGTCACCCCTGTGTGTATAAGAATCATGTGGCTGCTGTTTTATTTTTTAATTTTTTTTCTTTAAGATTTATTTATTTTTGAGAAAGAGAGGCAGAGTGCGAATGGGGGAGGGGCAGAGAAAGGGAGACAGAATCCAAAGCAGGCTCCAGGCTCTGAGCTGTCAGCACAGAGCCGGAGGCGGGGCTTGAACTCACATATGGTGAGATCCTGACCTAAGCTAAAGTCGGTGGCTTAAGTGACTGAGCCACCCAGGCATCCCTGTGGCTGCTATTGTAGAAGTTAACTTAGAAAAGAACATTTCCTTTAAAGTTAAAACGAGCAGAATTGGCTTTAATTTGTTTTGTTTTCTTTTAGTTATTAGGTCCTTTGATGTCAACAAACCTGGCTGTGAAGTTGATGACCTTAAGGGTGGTGTAGCTGGTGGTAGTATTCTAAAAGGAGTATTAAAGGTGAACTGGATTTTTATTGTCTTTGTTTTGTTTGTTTTTCCCTTGTCTTTTTTTTTAATGTTTGTTTATTTTGAGAGAGAGATACTGAGATCTCGAGTAGGGGAAGGGCAGAGAGAGAGGGAGAGAGAATCCCAAGCAGGCTCCATGCTGTCATCGCAGAGCCTGATGTGGGCTCAGTCTCATGAATCATGAGAACATGACTTGAGCCAAAGTCCAGAGTCAGATGCTTAACTGATTGAGCTGTCCAGGAGCCCCTGTTTTTCTCTTGTTTTAATCATAAGGTGGATAGTATGGATACTCCAAACAGAAAGTACTATTTTCTGAGTATGGAGAGAGGTGTGTGTGGTATGTAGCTAGCAACAGTTGGATGAATGGTTCTGGTTTTGAAACTCTATGTCTGTTTTTTGTTTTGTTTTGTTTTTTAATAGCAGTCTTTGACATAGAAAAAGAATTGCCTTTTTAGTTATGGGGTCTTCCTGTTAGGACTTTTGATATGTAAGTGGTAATTGTATCATCCCAGAGTGATTCTAATTACAAACTTACATGTTTACAGGTGGGCCAAGAGATAGAAGTCAGACCTGGTATTGTTTCCAAAGATAGCGAAGGAAAACTCATGTGTAAACCAATCTTTTCGAAAATTGTGTCACTTTTTGCGGAGCATAATGATCTTCAGTATGCTGCTCCAGGAGGTCTTATTGGTAAGGATTTCTTTTCTTAACCTTACGTTTTTAATTTGTGGTATTTTTCGTGGGAAAAGGAGTACCCAAAAAGGTGTATTGTAGATTTTTAATTAGGTATTTTAAATGATTGGGTTGGGGGAATGTTTGTGTGGTTAAGCTGTTGATTTTAGTTCATAAGATGGTTTCATGTGTTGATAAAAATTATTTTAAGCATAAAGAAGAATACATTTTGGTTTAGTATATAAAGGAATGCCTTTTAGCAATAAAGTTTTATGACCCAGTGTTAAAACACCCAAGTATACTTTTTTGTCTACACAGTTATGGCGGTAGAGAGTGGTTGTTTTTGTGTGTGTGTTTTGCAAATGGAAAGTTACCCACAAATGTCACTTGAATCATGTCAGATCATATTTACTCTGAGGTGAGACTAAAAAAATAACTCTGATTATATAGGAATTACTGAGATGATTTATGGATTTCCTGGTCACTTATAACTTATTGTTATTACCAGATACCCAGAAAAAGATAAGATTTAGTAAGAATTAGACCTATTGTACCTTTGGATTAAAGAAGAAATTGTTGGATAAAGAAGGAGTTTGTCTTTTGGTTCTCTGGTCTTTAGGTATATAATTCATTTTTTTATCCTATCTCGTAATTAATAGTTTATTGTATATAATTTAACGATAATGCTCATGTAGCCACCACCCAGCTTGAACAGTTGTCAATACTTTATTTTGCTTCATCTTTATATCTTTTTCCCTCTCCTCATACACAGCTAAAGTATTTTGAAGTGGATCCTAGGAATCAGATAATGAAGTCATGAAGTTTTTTGTTTTTTTTTTTTTTCTTTTGATTAGCCCTCCAGGGGAGAATTGGCAGGCAAATATTCTATAAATTACTCATTATGAATTTTGTATCTTCTTACTCTTTATTAAGTGTAGTCACACTCACTTTTGAGTTAGGCTATCATTTCTGTCCTTTGTTTAGAATTTAAATCAAACGACTGTCCTCAAAGGCCCAACAAATCCGTAGGTTTATGATTCTTTCTTCAGGTAGGACATATTTTGTCATACCTATGTAGCTATTACATGAGTGTGGAAGTGTAAATGTGTGTTAAAACGTATAGGTGTTTGCTTTACTTGTTTGACTAAGTTTTGGGTAGACAGCTTAATGGGAAATAAAAAGTTGGACTTTATGTATCTTGTTTTATATCAGGAGTAGGAACAAAAATTGACCCCACTTTGTGCCGAGCTGACAGAATGGTGGGACAGGTACTTGGTGCAGTTGGAGCTTTACCAGAGATCTTCACAGAATTGGAAATCTCCTATTTCCTACTTAGACGGCTTCTAGGTGTACGCACTGAAGGAGACAAGAAAGCAGCAAAGGTAAGTGCTCTCTGTAATTCCTGTTTCAGAAAAGTGGCAGTGATGTTAAGACCAGTTTTGAGGTTCACTCTTTGACAGTTAACATGGGATTAAGAAAAAGAAAATGTGAGTAAATTTGATTTTCTACTTTCGGAAAGTCATTTATTGAGAACTTAGATACGGTTATTAGTTTAAAGTAAAAAAGCCAAAAAAAACCCAAACAAAAATGTATGTCCCATATGTCAGTGACATGAAACTGTTACTATCCGTATGATTTTGATTTTTAAAGTTTTAGGTTAAGTCAGCAGAGATGGACAGTTGCTGACATCTCTTGTTGGCAAGGATGTAGGAGAATAATAAGCATGCCTTTTTGGAAAGCATTTTCTTGATTTTAGGGTTTATTTTTCCCCGATTTACTTCCCTAGGTGCAAAAGCTGTCTAAGAATGAAGTGCTCATGGTGAACATAGGATCCCTGTCGACAGGAGGAAGAGTTAGTGCAGTTAAGGCCGATTTGGGCAAAATCGTTCTGACTAATCCTGTGTGCACAGAAGTAGGAGAAAAAATTGCTCTTAGCCGAAGAGTTGAGAAACACTGGCGGTAAGTTTATTAGCCTCTGTCACTAATAAAAAAGTCAATTCCCTTAAGTTCTTGGTGGTGTATGTGCACACTTTACCTTGAACATAACAGTTATTGAGGCTGTAGCTCAGCTCTTCTTTTGGATGGCTTTGAAATCTTTATCTCTAGCCCTGATCTGTGATACACACAACCTATGAAAGAAACCGGTGAATTTAGATTCAATGTTTCTCTTATCTTTGGCTTTTTAAAACATTTTATTTGGAGATAATTTCAAACTTAACAAGAAAGTTGCAAGAATTGCACATAACCTCCTGTATTCCCTTTTCCCAGATACACCGTTTATTTTTACATATGCGTGTAAGTACTCTTCTATATGTATATACTTTTTGCTCAACTGTTTGACGAGCAGGTTGTATGTATCATACCTCTTGATCTCTTAACAGTTGGTGTATATTTCCTAAAAACATGGACATTCTCTTATATAATTGCTTCAAGAAGTTAGCATTGATAAATTACTGAAATCTCCAGTCACTAATCCAGTTATACGGCTTTTCCCAATAATGTCCTCTAGTCCCTTCATTCTAGTCTCATGCATTGCATTAGTTTTCATGTCTCTTTGATCTCTAATCTGAAACTTTCTCAGCTTTTCTTTGTCTTACTTGACATAGACTATTTTGAAGAATATAAGCTGGTTTTTAGACTCTTCCTCACTTTATCTGAAATTTCTTAAGATGAGATTCAGGTTATGTAGTCCCTCCTCAGGGAGTCATAGCCAGAGGCACATGAGATCTGATTGCTCCTCCTCGTTAAGGTTAATTTTGATTATGCAAGTAAGGTTTTGTTCCAATTTTCTATATAGTTACTCTTTTTTTTTTTTTTAACTTGTTAAAAAATAATTTTTTTATTTTTGAGAGACAGAGTGCGAGTGGGGGAGGGGCAGAGAGAGAGAGGAAGACACAGAATCTGAAGCAGGCTCCAGGCTCCAAGCTGTTAGCACAGAGCCCAACATGGGGCTCGAACCCATGAACCGTGAGATCATGACCTGAGCCAAAGTCAGACACTCAACCAACCTAGCTACCTAGGCGCCCCTATAGTTACTCTTTTTACCTATGCACCTCATTTTGTGGGAAGACTAGTTGAGACTATGTGATTAGTCTCCTCTTCATCCACTGATGATTCTTGTCTGAATTGAACTTGATTATGTTATTAAAATGATGACATCCCTCCCCCAAACCTGCCACTTCTCATTTATTATTCTTCCCTATTATTTACTTAAGTAGTTATAATTTAGCCTCGTGGAGTCCTATTTTATTCAGTAGGTTATGATTCATTACTGTCCTTATTTATTTTTTTTTTCAACGTGTTTTTTTTTTTTTTTTTTTGGGACAGAGAGAGACAGAGCATGAATGGGGGAGGGGCAGAGAGAGAGGGAGACACAGAATCGGAAACAGGCTCCAGGCTCCGAGCCATCGGCCCAGAGCCTGACGCGGGGCTCGAACTCACGGACCGCGAGATCGTGACCTGGCTGAAGTCGGACGCTTAACCGACTGCGCCACCCAGGCGCCCCACTGTCCTTATTTATTTTGATACCCAGATTGTTCAGGATTCATCCAGTAGAGACTCTTAAGGCTGGCTCCTGTGTCCTTTTGATACGTCCCCACCTTTTTTTTTTTTTTTTTTTTTTTTTTTTAAATAGTTCCTTACTTTCTGGCACAAAATGTTCCAAACTCCTCTCATACCTCCCATGCTCCAGTTTTAGAATTGGCCGTTTTTCCAAGCCTGGTTTCTTTTAGTGGGAAATGGTATTTAGAAATGAAGATGTAGGTGCCAGGTGTGTTCATTGTTCCTAGGGTGCTATTCCTTCTAGGTCTTTTGAGTGGATAGAGCTAGGAAACACACACACATCTTAGACTTCTCTTTGCTTTTAGTTACCTGGTTAGTTACTGCAACTACCCTTCCTATTCTTTGTGACCTCATTATATCCCTATAGCCATTCTTTCACACCTAAAAGTTACTGCCAAAGATTCCTAATTTACCTCTTCCTTTGTTAGTTAAGAATTCGGTCAAAATTAATCTTCCTAAAACATCTTTATTATATGTTCAATAATTTTCAGTAGCTTCTCATTACTTTATGATATTCAGGACCTTTCTGGAAGCCTGCTTCAATGCATTTTATGTTTCTTCCTTCTATGTCTCATATAAACCCTCTAAATTACATTGTTCTGTGTCCTCATTGTTGTCATAATTATTCATATCTTTGGCTGTCTGTTTTTTCCTCAGTACTTCCCTTATTAAGGCTTTCCTGATACCGTGCCCCATGAAGGTTTCTCATCACTTACTGTTCAGAAAACCGATCTGAATCATTATTCTCTAATTGAGACAGAGTTTAACTTTTGGTTGAATTTTAAGTAAATAATCCTGCTTTGTGGTGATTTAGGTCATTTGATTTTATTCTTTGGTATGATTATACTATTTGCTATTATAGACATAATGATTTCTGGGGTATTTTAAAATAGGCTTAAATAGTAAACTTTGAAAAACTCACAGCATGGAGTGTATTAGTCTCAGAATGGTACAATTCCTGGATCAGAATAGATTTAAAATAAAAGGATTTTTTTGTGTCTGCCCGCTAATCCTTTAAGAGATTTCTGTCCAAATGAAACTTTAGATTTTGCTTAAAAATTAGCAAGACTCCACCAGAAAACTGTTAAAACTAGTAATAAATGGGGGCACCTAGGTGGCTCAGTCAGCTAAATGTCTGACTTCGGCTCCGTCATGATTTCATGGTTTGTGGGTTCGAGCCCCACCTCAGGCTCTGTGCTGATGGCTCAGAGCCTGGAGCCTGCTTCAGATTCTGTGTCTTCCTCTCTCTCTGCCCCTCCCCTGCTGTTGCGCTCTGTCTCTCTGTCTCTCTCTCTCTCTCTCTCAAAAATAAATAAACGTCGAAAAAAAAATTTAGGGGCACCTGGGTGTGTCAGTTGGTTAAGCATCCGACTTCTGCTCAGGTCATGATCTCACATCTCATATGTTCGAGCCCCACATCAGGCTCTGTGCTCACAGCTCAGAACTTGGAGCTTGCTTCACATTCTCTGTCCCCATCTCTCTGCCCTCCCCTGTTCACTCTGTGTCTCAGTCTCTCAAAAATAAATAAACATTAAAATCCTATTTACAGTTGCCCCAAAAAGAATAAAATACCTGGGAATAAATTTAACCAAGGAAGACCTATACTCTGAAAACTGTAAGACTTTGGTGAGAGAAAGTGAAGACAACACAAATAAATGGAAAGATATACCATGCTTATGAATTGGAAGAATTACTATTTACAGAAAAAAATTTAACATTTATTTATTTATTTTTTAAAAAAAAAATTTTTTTTTTTTTAACGTTTATTTATTTTTGAGACAGAGACAGAGCATGAACAGGTGAGGAACAGAGAGAGAGGGAGACACAGAATCTGAAACAGGCTCCAGGCTCTGAGCTGTCAGCACAGAGCCCGACGCGGGGCTCGAACTCACGGACCGTGAGATCATGACCTGAGCTGAAGTCGGACGCTTAACCGACCAAGCCACCCAGGCGCCCCTTATTTATTTTTTAATGTTTATTTTTGAGAGAGAGAGACAGCAGGGGAGGGGCAGAGAGAGAGGGAGACACAGAATCTGAAGCAGGCTCCAGGCTCTGAGCTGTCAGCACAGAACACGATACGTGACTTGAACTCACAAACTGAGATCATGACCTGAGCCCAAGTCGGGCACTTAATCAACTGAGCTAACCGTGTGCCCCTGTGCTTATTTTTGAAGGAGAGAGACCATGTGTGACTGTGGGAGGGGCAGAGAGAGAGGGAGACAGTCTGAAGCAGGCTCTAGGCTCTGAGCTGTCAGCACAGAGCCCGACACGGGGCTCAAACCCAGGAACCTTGAGATCATGACCTGAGCCCCAGTCGGACACTTAACCGACTGAGCAACCCAGGCTTCCCTTCTTTGGATTGGAAGAATTACTATTAAAATGTCGATACTGTCCAAAGCAGTCTACAGATTCAGTGCAATTCCTATCAAAATACCATAGCATTGGGTTGCCTGGGTGGCTCAGTCGGTTAAGCGTCTGACTCTTGATTTTGACTCAGGTCATAATCTCACAGTTCATGGGATCAAGCCCCATCTGTGTAGGGCTGTTAGCACAGAGCCTCCTTTGGATTCTCTCTCTCTTCCTCCCTCCCCTTGCTTGTATGCTCGTTCTCACTTTCTCAAAATACATTAAAAAAATACCATATCATTTTTCATAGAACTAGAACACACAATCCGTAGATTTGTATGGAACCACAAAAAATTCCGAATAGCCAGAGTAGTCTTGAGAAAGAAGTATAAAGCTGGAGATATCACAATTCCAGATTTCAAGCTATACTGCAAAGCTGTAGTAATCAAAACAGTATGGTACCGGCACAAAAATAGACACATAGACGAATGGAACAAGATAGCCAAGAAATAAACCCTCACTTAAGTGGTAAATTAATCTATGACAGAGAAGGCAAGAATACACAGTGCGGAAAAAAGTGTCTCTTCAATAAATTGTGGTGGGATAACTGAATGACTACACACAAAAGAGTGAAACTGGACCACTTTTTTACACCATACACAAAGATAAATTCAAAATGGATTAAAGACCCGAAACCACAAAACTTAAAACATACTGATCTTTGATATTAGCCTTAGCAACATATTTATGGTATGTCTCCTCAGGCAAGGGAAGCAGAAGCAAAAATAAACTATTGGGACTATACCAAAATAGAAAGCTTTTGCACAATAAAAGAAATCATCAACAAAATGAAAAGACAACCTACTGATTGGGAGAAGGTATTTGCAAATGATAGCTCCAATGAAGGGTTAATATTCAAAATATATGAAGAACTTGTACAACTCAACACTGAAAAACCCCAAACAATTCAAGTAAAAAATGGGCATCTGAATAGACATTTTTCCAAAGGCATACCGATTATCAACAAACACATGAAGAATGTTCAATATCACTCATCATCAAGGAGAAGCAAATCAAAACCACAATGAGATATCACCTTACATTACTCAGAATGGCTAGTATAAAAAAGACAAGTGTTTGGCAAGGATGTGGAGGAAAGGGAACCTTCATGCATGTTTGTGGGAATGTAAATTGGTGGCAAATACCGTGGAAAACATGGAAGTTCATCAAAAACTTAAAAATACCAGTAATTCCACTACTGGGTATTTACCCCCCCAAAAATGAAAACACCAATTTGAAAAGGTACACCCCTATGTTCATTGCAGTGTTATTTACAGTAGCCAAGTGTCCATCCATAGATGATTGGATAAAGTAGATGTGGTATATGTACACAACAGAATATTACTCAGCCCAAAAAATATTTAAATCTTGTCATTTGTGACAAAATGGATGGAGCTAGAGGCTATTACACTAAGTTAAATAAGAGAAAGACAAATATTATTACTTTTAAATGTTACTCATTTTTTGAGAGGCAGAGTGTAAGTTGGGAAAGGGCAGAGAGGGAGACCCAGAATCCAAAGCAGGCTCCAGCACAGAGCCTGATGCGGGGCTCAAACCCACGAACCGCGAGATCATGACCTGAGCCTCAGTCAGACGCTTAACTGACTGAGCCACCCCGGTGCCCTGAGAAAGACAAATATTATATGCTTTCACTTGTATGTGGAATCTAAAAAAACAAAACAAGCAGGCTCGTGAATACAGGGACAGATTGATTTCTGGTGGTGGAGTGAGGTGGGTAGGGGGATGGGTGCAATGGGTGAAGGGGATTAAGGCTTCCAGTTATAAAATAAGTAAGTTCTGGAGATGAAAAGTAACAATTGAAGGAGCATGGTCAATAATAGAATGTTGTGTGGCACCAGATGGGGAGTACACTTAATGGTAAGCATTGAGTAATAAAGAGAATTGTCCAATCGCTATATTGTATGCCTGAAACCGATACAATATATACCAACTATACTTCAATAATAAAAGTATTTAAAAATCAAATTTAATTTAGCAAGTGTGTTAATATTTTTAAATGAGAACATCTGAATGATTTACATTCTTTAGAATTGTGGTTTTACCCCATGAGATGGGTTTTGTTCTAGAAGCTATTGCTGAGGTAGCAATCCAGCCTACTCATTGATTAGAGAAAACGCCAAAAGGGAGCAGAGGTTCCTCTGCTACTGAGAGTAATCTGCTACCAGACTATATATTCTACTTCCTCTCTAAGTTTTCTTTACCAGCCAAGGTCATGCTAAATCCTTTGTGATCTGTCGAGTGCTGTGAATGGTAAAAAAGCATTTTTCAATGAGGAAAGGATAGAGAATGAGATATTTTAGAAAATCAGGCTGTGGTAGATTGTGTATCAGCATGAATACTTTAGTGGACTAGACTGGTGGTTCTGGAGGGATTAGTGTATCCCTTTATTCTAGGGATAGAATAAAGACAAGCATATTTGTAGTAGCAACTTTTTGTTTGCTTTTTTTGGTCATTTATTATCGCTGGAGCCCATCTTTGTGAGCCTGAGAATCTACGAAGATAGTGTGAGCTTTCTTAATGGAGCGCAGGTTTTGGAAACATTCATAGCAGATAGGCAAGTAAAACCACTTACGTCATATGATTGTGTGGTAATGATAATGAAAGAGGTGTAAAATTCATGATTGAAAAATTTTGTTTTTTGCAGTTTAATTGGCTGGGGCCAAATAAGAAGAGGAGTGACGATCAAGCCAACAGTAGATGATGACTGAAGAATTCCAGTTAAATAATACATTTGGATGGAATCAGAATTTGTCTTTACAACCTAGGGGTATATTTTCATAGCAGTACTGGGAAATTAATTTCACAGCTCATTACCTTAGTGGCAGCTCTAAGGTTATTCTCATTTTTTGGTCATGAAAATTTAACCTCTACTGCTAAATTAGGATCTACAATAAATGTAAAAATTGGCATAATGTTGGATTGAATCTACATTTTAGCAGAAATTAATCATTCCCAAATAATGTCTAATTTATACATGATCGCAGGTTTGAAATGAAATTGCTACAACCAGCCTTTGCTGTAGCACACGTACCAAGAAACCTGTTTGAAATAAAGGTTTTCTTCTTATTTTGCATGATTCATCTTTGAATAGTTCCAGGCTTGAAGAACTGTTATACCAAGTAAAAACTTGAAGGCACAAATTCTTGGAAACCAGCTTTCCTTTGCCCCATATTTAATGTTGCTTTATGTTTGAAACTGTGAGTGAAAAGGAAATTAATAAAACATTACCCTTTAGATCATAGGAGCCCATTCTCCTGGACGCACCTTTCCATCCCCTTCCTCGTTTCCTTAACTGGAACACAGGAAACTAGAGCTGCTTCTCCTCATCCTCTCCCTGATGCCCTGCAGTTGTTTCTGCATTGCTTATTACCTGAAACCCTCTAGCTTTCCCCCATTGCAAAATGCTCTTACACCGGATGATTCTAGATGAGTAACAGATCTTTCTAGGCCTTATTTTGTTTTTTCGTAACTGATTAATCAGGCTGTAATGTAGAGTCTAGTATTAGTAACCGTTGGACCTTTCAAGATGTCATTTTCCATGTTCTGGCACTTTCCCTGTGCTTTTTTATTTTTATTTTTATTTTTTTGTCTCTAAGATTCTCCTAGAGCAGTAGCTCCCAACTCTGGCTGACATTAGATTTGCTGGAGAACCTTTAAAAAAAAAAAAAAAAAGTTGGCCTGCAGAGATTCTGATTTAATTCACTAGGGGTAGAACCCTGGCACTGATATTTTTAACTCCTCCCCCCACCCCCCACCAGTGTTAAGAAACAAGTTTAGAGTTGAGAAGTAGGCGTATCAAATAACAGAATTGACTGAGTTTTGCTGATCATAGTCTCTAGTTTGCTTTTCTTAAATTTGTACTTACCACGGGACTTGATGCCACAGTCATAATATTATGCCTTTTTAGGCATTGAAATTGCCTTGTAGAAATTGAGAAGATATGACTATGAATTACAGGTTTTGAAGAAGGATATAATGTTACATACTTGATTGACTTGGAAGGGTTGTGTTATAGCATGAAGGACACTTAAATAAAGCAAGGTTCTAATCCAGACGTATGTTTTATATTTAGAATGTCCCCATGTGTTTTATAAGCCCCTTTCACCAGAAATTCTGAAATAACATAAGACCCAAAGCTTCAATAGTTGACTAAATTTATCTTCATATCGTGTCACAATTGAAAGCACAATTGGTCATCCTCATGAATTTTCAACAAATGTGCAAAGCACTGTGCTTAGTGTACAAAGGTAGACAAATAAAAAACAGTGGGCCTGACCTGATTTTCTTAAAACTTGAAGTCAGTGCATAGATTCTTAGCAAAAGCTATACCTGGTTGAGAATCTGCTTGTAACGCAGTGTTGCAGGTGAAAGCACATTGTGTGTGTAAATCCTGTTGGCTCACCTGTCAGGCAGTTTTCAGAGTCTGACTAGTTCTCATCCACTCCACTGTTAACAACTTAGTTGAAGCCACCCTTAGCTTTCACCTACAATAGCCCTGTAACTCCTTCCTACTTCCACACTTGCCCCATTGCAGTCTGTTCTCAGCACAACCCTATTAACCTTTTTGTAAGAGAATGATGTATGATAAGTTGTAAAGCTAGTCTCACAGAAATGGGGGATTTGAGGGCAATCTCGCTGTGACATCACGTGATTTCCAGACTGACCTAGAAGGTTCTCATGATTTCACTCTTTGTAACCTCCAAAGATGATGATGTGTGTGTTTGGGCTTTGCAGAGGAAAAAGAATTTTCTTCTAACAAGAGTGCATATAACTGTACTCCTAAAACTTCTGCAATCTCATTTCTAGAAAAATTTAATATGCTGAAGCTTTCAGTGAAATAGATGCTTTTCTAGAATTAACAAAATTTTTATAAGTTATTGAAAATGAAGCAGATACCCTTAAAATACTTACAATCAATTAACTTGAATTATTAAAAAATTGCCTCTGCAAAAGTTTCCACAAACTCAATATATGTTTTGTCAAATTTCACAGAATGGGTAATTTTTGTTTAAGAATATGGGAAATGAAAGGACAAGAAAGGAGACCTCATAATTCAAAGTAATGTCCCTGGTGTCCAAACCTGGAGAGAATACTACCAAAAATAAAAACCACTAGAGTTTATTCTCACCCAAGTTATAAAATCCATACTAAAATATTAGTAAGTTAAGTCCAGCAGTATACTAAAAGAATAATGCGTTCTTGGGTACACTTGGATGTTAAAGAGATTGAAAGAGAAAAGCATACCTTGAAGATGTATTTAATACAATCCACAATAACTTTTTAAATGTAGGTAAGGTAGGGAAGGAAACTATTAACTTGATTACAGTGTACTTGTTAGTAGAGAACTACCAGAATCATGGTTTTGAATGATGAAATATTGGAGTACAGTAACATCCTCCATAATGCCATAAGTGGGGTAAAAAGTTTTGGTTGGGTAAAAACACGGAGTTGTAAGGTTAATGAAATAACTAGCATGAAGTTCAGGGTGGGAAGCAGTTATCAGTGGCATGACACTGGAATTCACATTTTTTTTTTCTGTATATTCTTCTCATTAAGGTCTGGAACAAGTCAAGAATGCCAGCTAACACTTCAGTTCTACGACAGTGTTTTCTGAGGCTTAGCAAATGAGATACAGATATTGGGAATGGGAGCAACAGAACATTACTTACAAGGTATAAGATTGTTTAGAAATACAATCCAGAAATTGAAAAACAGGAACTGCGCAGAGAGTTCAGTGAGGTGAGAGAGTTAAAGATAAGCATGCAAAAATTACTAGTTTATTAAGTAGTTTACTAATTAGCTTAAAGCCCTCCACCCCACTTACATACAGACAGATCAGAAAATGCAATGGGTATAAACTATCCAGGTGTAAATTTAACAAGACTGCAAGATCTATATGAGTGAAACATTTGCTGAAGGACAAAAAAGGAGATAGGAATAATGAGAAAATAGGCAATATTCTTGTACGCAAATACTCAATATTGTATAGATGGCTGCCATTTTTCGTTGTAAATTCAGGGCAATCTGAATAAAAATTTCAGTGAGACTTTAAAGAACTTGTCCAGCTGATAAAGATTTGGAAAAGTAAATTCGCAAGAATGGTAAGTAAACTTTAGGAAAAGAATTATCATAGGAGAATTGACTTACCATGTTTTGAACTTTATAAAGCCACAATATCAGAAATGTGATACTGGGGCACCTGGTGGCTCAGTCGGTTGAGCATCCAACTCTGGATTTTGACTCAGGTTATGATCTCGCGGTCATCAAATTGAGCCCTGCATCAGGACTAGGATTCTCTCTCTCCCTCTGTCCCACTCCCCCACTTGAGCTCTCTCTCTCCAAAAAAAAATAAAAATAAAAATAAGTGGTAGTGATGCAGAAATAGACCATTGGAATAAACTTTACAGCCACATAAAATTTTAGTAATACATGCTATAGGTCACATTTTATGTCAGGAAAAGGAAAGATATTTTTAGTCCAAATGGCTAGGCATTTGGAGATAAAAGGTCTTTTATTTAAAATCTTATCTAAGGTTTCATTTTAATGGGACAAAATTAGGAATAAAGAAAAAAGTTTATTTTAATAATTTGTATGAGGAATGCAAAACAAACCCAAAAACCATGAAGGAGAGTTTGGCAGATCTGACGTCTAAAAATTCAGAGCAAGGCCAAAGATAAGATGTAAAAGCTGATAGATTGAGAGAAAATATTTAAAACTTAAATGACCTGTGAAAGATTAATATATATCTAGAACAAATTGGTAAGATACAAAAATAGAAATGGGACAAAATATTTATCGTGTCCCTTTAGTTGAGCTAAAGACTGGCAGGAAGAGAGGTCATGTTGATTCATGAGCACACTGATTTGACTTGGGTGAAGACTGAAGTTAGTGGCAGTCAAGTCCCACAGGTAGGAGCCAATGTGGCATCTACTCCATGGAGTTTTCTCTGTGCCTCAGACTTAACAGGAAAGGGCTGTACTGCTGCCAGTGACTCTCTCTTTAAAATTTTTTTAAATGCTTATTTATTATTTTTGAGAGAGAGAGAGAGAGAGAGACAGAGTGCAAGCAGGGGAAGGGCAGAGAGAGGGAGATACAGAATCTGAAGGAGGCTCCAGGCTCTGAGGTGTCAGCACAGAGCCATACACAGGGCTTGAACTCACGAGCCATGAGATCATGCTCTGAGCTGAAGCTGGACGATCAACCTACTGAGCCACCCAGGTGCTCCTCTGCCAGTGACTTTCTTAAAGGCCAGGTCTTGCTGGATCAGAGAATAATGAGTTTTGTCCTGGGCGATTGTGCTTTTATACTTAGGGATTGTATCACTGTTCAGGAAGCACTTATACAAATACTTAACGCTTTCATTTAAGGGAATGTTCACAGGGGCGCCTGGGTAGCTTAGTTAGTTTGGTGTGCAACCCTTGTTTTTGGCTCAGGTCGTGATCTCACAGGTTGTGGGTTCGGGCCCCACGTCAGGTTCTGCACTGACAGTGCAGAGCCTGCTTGGGATTCTCTCTCTCTCTGCCTATCCCTTGCCCACGCTCTCTCTCTCTCTCTCTCTCAATAAATAAATGAACTTTAATAAATGTAATGGAATGTTTACAAATATCAGGCATTAGGGAAATAACACTGCATTCTGGGGGATAGAACACCACTATTGAACAACATGTCTGACTTCAGTTTCTGGCAACAGGGAAAATCCATGTTGCAAATATGTCTGGGCTATTTATACAAGAAATACATATACCCAACACAGATTTGTAAAGTGCTGAGTCTATCTAGTAAAAAGAAATGTGCAAACAACGTGATTCTTTTTCACTCATTAAAATTGGCAAAAATTGTGTCAACTATACTAAAAAAAAAAATTGGCAAAAATCGAAAAGATTTATACCAGTGTTGGTGAGGATATATTGTTGGTGAAAAGTAGAAACTGGAATGTTCTTTGAAGAGGGCAGTTTAATTATATTTTTATTTTTTTAATGTTTATTTTTGAAGGAGAGAGAGACAGAGCATGAGCGGGGGAGGGGCAGCGAGAGAGGGAGACAAAATCTGAAGCAGGCTGCAGGCTCTGAGCTGTCAGCACAGACCCCGCTGCGGGGCTTGAACTCACACACCGTGAGATCAACTCACAAACCGTGAGCCAAAGTTGGATGCTTCACCAACTGAGCAGTCCTGGTGCCCCCAGTTTGATTATATCTGTCAAGATTTAAAATATCTCACCCTTTGACCCAGAATTCTTTATCTGGGAAAGCCTCATAAACAAATCTTTGCTCATGTTCACAAAGATCTACATAGGATGTTTATTCCAGCATTGTTTGTTGTAGCAACAATTGTAAGACACCTAAATGTTAGAAGGGAATGATTAAGTACATTTTGTGGTACATTTGTTCTATTATGAAATAAAACCATAATCCACCTTTTGATTCAGCCCTGTTTAAAATTAAAGGTGAAAATATTGGTCCCAAAAGTGTTTTATGAAAACCCTGAGAGGAAATCATGTCTTTTTTTTTTTTTTTTTTTTTAATTTTTTTTCAATGTTTTTTATTTATTTTTGGGACAGAGAGAGACAGAGCATGAACGGGGGAGGGGCAGAGAGAGAGGGAGACACAGAATCGGAAACAGGCTCCAGGCTCCGAGCCATCAGCCCAGACCCTGATGCGGGGCTCGAACTCACGGACCGCGAGATCGTGACCTGGCTGAAGTCGGACGCTTAACCGACTGCGCCACCCAGGCGCCCCGGAAATCATGTCTTTAACTTATAGTGCTTTGAGAATTCAAAATGCATTATTCGTTGTTCATCTTAGCAAAAAGAACAGTGTCAAAGGAACAAGCTCTATGTCAGTGTTAGCTTTGACTCTGTTAGAATCACAAGTTTGTTTTCTCTGACAAGTTGATAGGGAGAAAGCCAGGGCCAGTCTCTGGATTCATGCCACTCACACAGTAGTGAAATTATACATCAAAGTGTATCACTGTCGGACTGGTATATTTATTACAATCTATATTCCTACAATAAATACTTTCTAATAAATATGATTTTCTACTACAAGCGTACAGTGGGTAATTCTCTCAACAAGCATAAAAATGTAGCAGGATTCATAACTTTCAGTATCACATTCCAAAAGAGTTAACAATAAATCTTTCATAGATAATATGTATGTCAAGAATGTCACAGCAGGAGTTTCACCAAACAGGAACACATTTTAGTGATGGCAAGGTACTGAAAATGTGTAGCTCAAACTTAAATGAGACCTTCATCCCTTGAGAATCATCTTCAACCTTCTCCAAAGGATTGTAAAAATACAACAAAACCCATCAGTCCAGTGGTTTGCATTCTCAAACTCATTCAACAATCTCTGGCACTAATTCAAGAATCTTTTGTCTTTAACTTTCTGGTCAACTACTATCATGATTCATGGCCTGTTTTTCTTTTTGCCAAAGACCATTTTTTGGCTTTTTTAGTCTCTCGTTTTTATTTCATTGATTTCTTACCTTTGTTACTTTCTTTCTTTTACTTTCTTTGGATTGATTGTCCTATTTTTTACTAAGTACTTCATTAATTTTCTTTCAGCTTTTCTCATTTCTAAAATATTGAAGACCAGACACTTCCCACTTGGGACTTTTATAGCAGAATCAAACAAGGTTTTATTAATTTATTTAGACATAATCTATATTCAATAAATTGCCCAAATCTTGAGTATTCAGTTTGATGAGTTTTGGTTATTTTATACACCAATGTATCTATAGCCCAGATAAGATGTAGAACATTTCCGTCACTCCAGAAAATTCCCTCATGCCTACAATATGTAGTCTTTTGGCATCTGAATTCTTCCATATAGGGTGTTTTTGAGATTCATCTATTTTGTAGCATGTATCAGTAGTTTGTTTCTTTTTATTGCTGAATAACATTCCACTGTAAAGACAGTACATTTTGTTTATCCATTCACCAGTTGATGGACATTTGGATTGTTTCCTCTTTTTGGCTATTAAGAATAATGCTGCAGTGAATATTAGCATTCAAGGACACATGTTTTCATTTCTTTCTCTTCATTTCATTTCTTTCATTCTCTTGAGTAGATTCCTAGGAGTGGGGTGAATGTTAGGTTGTATGGTAAGCCTATGTTCCACTTTTTAAGAACCTGTTAAACTGTTTCCCCCAAAGCACCATTTTATATTCCCATCAGCAATGTATGAGGGTTCCACTTTTTCCACATCCTTCTCAAGACTTTGTATTGTCTCTTTGTTTTTATTACAGCCAATTTAGTGGATATATCGTGCTATCTCGTGGTTTTCATTTGCATTTTCCTAATGACTAATGATGTTGAGCATCTTTTCATGTATTTATTAACATTAATATTTCTTTGGTGAAATGGTATTCAGATTTCTTGCCCATTTGAAAACTGGGTTATTTTGTTATGAGTTGTAGCAATTCTTTATATATCCTCAGTACAAGTCTCTTATCAGATATATGATTTTCAAATATTTTCTTCTGTTCTGTGGCTTGTCTTTTACTTTCTTAATGGTATCGTTTGAAGTGCAGTTTTTAATTATGATGAAGTCCAATTTATATATATATATGTGTATATATATATATATATATATGTGTGTGTGTATATATATATATATATATATATATATATATATATATATATATTATGGATTACGCTTTTGGTATTCTGTCTCAGAACTCTTTGCCTGCCCCAAGGTTACAAAGATTTTTCTCCTTTATTTTCTTCTAGAAGTTTTATAGTTTTAGCTCCTGCATTTACATCTATGATCTATTTTGAGTTAATCTTTTTTATTCCAAGAAATTTTAAGTTTTTAAATTTTAATTCCAGTGTAGTTAACATACAGTGTAACATTAGTTTCAGGTGTACAGTATAGTGATTCAGCAATTCCACAACATCACCCAGTGCTCATCCCAAGTGCCCTCCTTTAATCCCCTTCACCTGTTTCACGCATCCCCCCCCCCCCACATCTCCCCTCTTGTAACCATCAGTTTGTTCTCTATAGTTAAGAGTCTGTTTCTTGGTTTGTCTCTCTCTTTTACTTTTCCTTTTTCTCATTTATTTGTAAATTCCACATGAGTGAAATCATATGGTATTTGTCTTTCTCTGAGTTATTTTGTGTGACATTTTACCTCTAGCTCCATCCATGTTGTTGCAAATGGCAAAATTGCATTCTTTTTTATGGCTGAATAATATTCCTGTGTGTGTGTGTGTGTGTGTGTGTGTGTGTACCACAACTTCTTTTTATTTTATTTATTTTTATTTTTTTATTTGTAAATTTACATCCAAGTAAGCATATAGTGCAAAAGTGATTTTGGGAGTAGATTCCAGTGATTCATCCCCTTTGTATAACACCCAGTGCTCATCCAGCCAAGTGTCTTCCTTAATGCCCCTTACCCATTTAGCCCATCCCCCACCCACAGTCCCTCCAACAACCCTCAGTTTGTTCCCTGTATTTAAGAGTCTCTTATGTTTTTCGTCCCTCCATGTTTTTATATTATTTTTGTTTCCCTTCCCTTATGTTTTGTATTCCCACCAGCAGTGCAAAAGAGATCCTCTTTCTCCTCATCATCACCAACATCTGTTGTTACCTGAGTTGTTAATGTTAGCCATTCTGACTGGTATGAGGAATCTCACTGTGGTTTTGATTTGTATTTCCCTGATGATGACTGATGTTGAGCATTTTTTCACGTGTCTGTTAGCCATCTGGATATCTTCTTTGGAAAAGTGTCTATTCATGTCTTTTGCCCATTTCTTCACTGGATTATTTGTTTTTTGGGTATGGAGTTTGGTAAGTTCTTTATAGATTTTGGATACTAACCCTTTATCTGATATGTCATTTGCAAATATCTTCTCCCATTCCATCAGTTGCCTTTTAGTTTTGCTGATTGTTTCCTTCACTTTGCAAAAGCTTTTTTCTTGATAAGGTCCCAATAGTTCATTTTTGTTTTTGTTTCCCTTGCCTCCAGAGACTATTGAGTAAGAAGTTGCTGTGGCCAAGGTCAAAGAAGTTGTTGCCTGTTTTCTTCTCTAGGATTTTTTGATGGCTTCCTGTCTTATGTTTAGGTCTTTCATCCATTTTGAGTTTATTTTTGTGTATTGTGTAAGAAAGTGGTCCGGGTTCACTTTTCTGCATGTTGCTGTCCAGTTTTCTCAGCACTGCTTGCTGAAGAGACTGTCTTTATTCCATTGGATATTCTTTCCTGCTTTGTCAAAAGATTAGTTGGCTATACGTTTGTGGGTCCATTTCTGGGTTTTCTATTCTGTTCCATTGATTTAAGTGTCTGTTTTTGTGCCAGTGCCAAACTGTCTTGATGATTACAGCTTTGTAATACATCTTGAATTCTGGGATTGTGTTGCCTCCAGCTTTGGTTTTCTTTTTCAGGATTGCTTTGGTTATTCAGGGGTTTTTCTGGTTCTATACAAATTTTAGGATTTTTTTTTTCTATCTCTGTGAAAAATCCTGGTGTTATTTTGATGGGGAGTGCATTGAATATGTAGATTGCTTTGGGTAGTATCGACATTTTAACAATATTCTTCCAATCCATGAACATGGAATGTTTTTCCATTTTCTTGTGTCTTCTTCAATTGCTTTTATAAGCTTTCTATAGTTTTCAGCATATAGATTTTTCACCTCTCTGGTTAGATTTATTCCCAGGCATTTTATGGTTTTTGATGCACTTGTAAATGGGATCGATTTCTTGATTTCTCTTTCTGTTACTTCATTATTGGTGTATAGAAATGCAACCGATTTCTGTACATTGATTTTATATCCTGCGACTTTGCTGAATTCATGGATCAGTTCTAGCAGTTTTTTTGGTGTAATCTTTTGGGTTTTCCATATAAGTATCATGTCATCTGCGAAGAGTGAAAGTTTGACTTCCTTCTTGTTTGGTAGTCATGTTTCTACCTGTCATGTGTCTGACCTTAGTGGGAAAGCTCTCAGTTTTTCCCCATTGAGGTTGATATTAGCGGTAAGTCTTTCTTTCATATATGACTTTCATGATCTTAAGGTATGATCCTTCTGTCCCTACTTTCTTGAGGCTTTTTATCAAGAAAGGATGCTGTATTTTGTCAAATGCTTTCTCTGCATCTATTGAGAGAATCACGTGGTTCTTGTCCTTTCTTTTATTGATGTAATTATCACAATGATTGTTTTGTGGATATTGAACCAGCCCTGCATCCCAGGTAAAAATCCCACTCGGTTGTGGTGAATAATTCTTTTAATGTATTGTTGGATCCAGTTGGCTAGTACCTTGTTTGTTGAGGATTTTTTGCATCCATGTTCATCAGGGAAATGGGTCTGTAGTTCTCCTTTTTAGTGGGGTCTTTGTCTGGTTTTGGAATCAAGGTAATGCTGGCTTCATAGAATGAGTTTGGAAGTTTTCCTCCCATTTCTATTTTTTTGAACAGCTTCAAAAGCATAGGTGTTAACTCTTCTTTAAATGTTTGATAGAATTCCCCTGGAAAGCCATCTGACCCTGGACTCTTGTTTGTTGGGAGATTTTTTACTACTAATTTGATTTCTTTACTGGTTATAGCTCTGTTCAAATTTTCTATTTCTTCTTGTTTCAGTTTTGGTAGTGTGTATGTTTCTAGGAATTTGTCCATTTCTTCCAGATTGCCCAATTTATTGGCATCTATTTGCTCATAATATTCTCTTACTATTGTTTTTATTTCTGCTGTGTTCGTTGTGATCTTTCCTCTTTCATTCTTGATTTTATTTATTTGGGTCCTTTCCTTTTTTCTTTTTGATCAAACTGGCTAAGAGGTTTATCAGTTTTGTTAATTCTTTCAAAGAACCAGCTCCTGCTTTCATTGATCTGTTCTAGTTTTTTTTTTAATTTCAGTAGAATTGATTTCTGCTCTAATCTTTATTTCCCATCTTCTGCGGGTTTTGGGTTTTGTTTGCTCTTCTCTTTCCAGCTGTTTAAGGCGTACGGTTAGGTTGTGTATCTGAGACCTTTCTTCCTTCTTTAGGAAGGCATGAATTGCTATATACTTCCCTCTTATGACCACCTTTGCTGCATCCCAGAGGTTTTGGGCTGTGGTGTTATCATTTTCACTGGCTTCCATGTACTTTTTAATTTCCTCTTTAACTTCTTAGTACATTCATTCTTTAGTAGGATGTTCTTTAGTCTCCAAGTATTTGTTGTCTTTCCAAATTTTTTCTTGTGGTTGACTTCGAGTTTCATAGCGTTGTGACCCGAAAATATGCACAGTATGGTCTCAATTTTTGTACGTATTGAGGGCTGATCTGTGTCCCAGTATGTGATCTATTCTGGAGAATGTTCTGTGTGTACTCGAGAAGAATGTGTATTCTGCTTTAGGATGAAATGTTCTGAATATATCTGTTAAGTTCATCTGGTTCAGTGTGTCATTCAAAGTCAGTGTTTCCTTGTTGATTTTCTGTTTAGATGATCTGTCCATTGCCAAAACTGGGGTGTTGAAGTCCCTTACTATTATGGTATTATTATCAATGAGTTTCTGTATGTTTGTGATTAATTGATTTACATATTTGGGTGTTATCACGTTTGGGGCATAAATATTTACAATTGTTAGATCTTCTCGGTGGAGAGACCCCTTAATTATGATATAATGCCCTTCTTCATCTCTTGTTACAGTCCCTATTTTAAAATCTAGATTGTCTGGTATAAGTATGGCTTCTCCAACTTTCTTTTGGAGACCATTAGCATGATAGATGGGTCTCCATCCCCTTACTTTCAATCTGAAGGTGTCTTTAGGTCTAAAATGGTTCTTTTGTAAACAGCATATGGATGGATCTTGTGTTCTTATTCATTCTGTTACCCTGTGTCTTTTTTTTTTTTTTAATTTTTTTTCAACGTTTTTTATTTATTTTTGGGACAGAGAGAGACAGAGCATGAACGGGGGAGGGGCAGAGAGAGAGGGAGACACAGAATCGGAAACAGGCTCCAGGCTCCGAGCCATCAGCCCAGAGCCTGACGCGGGGCTCGAACTCACGGACCGCGAGATCGTGACCTGGCTGAAGTCGGACGCTTAACCGACTGCGCCACCCAGGCGCCCAGTGTGTCTTTTTTTTTTTATGTTTATTTTGAGAGAAAGAGAGCATGAAGGGGAGAGGGACAGAGAGAGAGGGAGACACAGAATCGGAAGTAGGCTCCAGGCTCTGGGCTGTCAGCACAGAGCCTGATGCGGGGCCCAAACTCACGAACCGTGAGATCATGACCTGAGCTGAAGTTGGATGCTCAACCGACTGAGCCACCCAGGCGCCCCTACCCTGTGTCTTTTGATTGGAACATTTAGTCCATTGACATTTAGAGTGAGTACTGAAAAGTATGAATCTGTTGCCATTGTGTTGCCTGTAGAGTTGGAGTTTCTGGTGGTGTTCTCTGGTCCTTTCTAGTCTTTGTTGCTTTTGGTGGTCTTGTTTTATTTTGTTTCTTCTTTTCTCCCCTCAAAGAGTCCCCCTTAAAATTTCTTGCAGGGCTGGTTTAGTGGTCACAAACTCCTTTAGTTTTGGTTTGTCTGAGACACTTTTGATCTCTCCTTGCTGGATAAAGAATTGTTGG
Source organism: Neofelis nebulosa (assembly GCF_028018385.1). Lineage (NCBI taxonomy): Eukaryota > Metazoa > Chordata > Mammalia > Carnivora > Felidae > Neofelis > Neofelis nebulosa. Next base: position 20,309,366 of record NC_080800.1, read on the forward strand.
CTGCATATTTTTCCAATTCAGCACATTGAATATATCCTGCCACTCCTTTCTGGCCTGCCAAGTTTCTGTGGATAGGTCTGCTGTGAATCTGATCTGTCTTTCCTTGCTGGTTCAGGACTTTTTTTTCCCTTGCTGCTTTCATGATTCTCTCCTTGCCTGAATATTTTGTGAATTTGACTGTGATATGCCTTGTTCATGGTCAGTTTTTGTTGAATCTAATGGGAGTTCTGTGCTTCCTGGATTTTGATGTCAGTGTCTTTTCCCAGCTTAGGAAAGTTTTCCGCTATGATTTGTTCACATAAACCTTCTTCCCCTTTCTCTCTTCATATTCTGGGACCCCTGTGATTCGGATATTATTCCTTTTTAATGAGTCACTGACTTCTCTAATTCTTATATCGTGGTCTTTTGCTTTAGTGTCCCTCTTTTTTTCTGCTTCATTATTCTCCATAAGTTTGTCTTCTATATCGCTTATTCACTGCTCTACTTCATTCGCCCTTGCCACCATGGCATTCATTCAAGATTGCATCTCAGTTATAACATTTTTAATTTTGTCCTGACTAGATTTTACTTCTTTTATCTCTGCAAAAGGGATTCTTTTTTTCAATCCCAGCTAGTATTCTTATTATTGTGATTCTAAATTCTGGTTCAGACATCTTGCTTATATCTGTGTTGATTAAGTCCCTGGCTGTCATTTCTTCCTGTTCTTTCTTTTGGGGTGATTTCCTTCATCATTTTGGAGGAAGAAAAAGAATTAATAAAATAAAAATTTAAAAATTAACACAAAAAAATAAAAGATAATAGATCTTAGGCGTGTTTTGCTCTGGTTGTTGAAATAAGCTTGATAGACTAGAGAAAAAAGGGAAAGAAAAGAAAAAAAGGAAAATGTTTGAAAATTTAAAAAAATTAATACAATAAAATAGAATAAAATGAAATGATGTAGGGGCGCCTGGGTGGCGCAGTCGGTTAAGCGTCCGACTTCAGCCAGGTCACGATCTCGCGGTCCGTGAGTTCGAGCCCCGCGTCAGGCTCTGGGCTGATGGCTCAGAGCCTGGAGCCTGTTTCCAATTCTGTGTCTCCCTCTCTCTCTGCCCCTTCCCCTGTTCATGCTCTGTCTCTCTCTGTCCCAAAAATAAATAAACGTTGAAAAAAAAAATGAAAAAAAAAAGAAATTATGTAAGTGAAATAGAATTTTAAAAATTTACAAAAAAAGTAAAAATATGGTAGAAAAAATTAAAGAAAAATCTTTTTTATAAAAACGGAAAAGAAAAAATATTTTTTTCCTCTTTCTGTATTCAAGAATAAGGAAAGAAAAATTGAATAAATGGGCCAGCAAATTGAATGAAATATGATTGAAATTACATCCACTTTCTCCTGGAAGTCAAACTATGAAGAACTTTATAGTCCGCAAACTAAGCAGATGAAGGGACTCTAGAGCGTGGTTGGTGCAGTTCTGGTCTTGGTGTAACAGCTCTGTTATCCACTAGATGGCACTGCTTAGCTTACTGGGGTGGATCGTTGTGGCGCGTGTGTGTATGTGCATGTGTGGGAGAAGTGAAAATGGCTTCACCCAGCTATCCAGGCTCTAGTATCAGAACTCTGAGCTCTTGCTGACTGGCAATTAGGCACCCCTCCTTTGTCTCCGGCTTCCATCCACTCCCCACTTTTACACCATCTGCGACCAAGCTGTCAGCCTGCCAGGCTCAGATGGGGCTGTGTTTCCAAACCCCTCATTTCTGAGGGCCCTATGGCTTTGACCTGGCCAAACCCTCTGGGGGAGAGTCTTGCGGAGCAATGGCCGGTGCCGACCCGCCCCCAGGAATGTTTGGGAGACCGTGCTGCTGCCGATGTCCAGAGACTGCTGCTGGATGCCAGCCCATTCCAGAAAAAGTTCACACAATGGTGTAGCAGCAGTGTTTCAAGGATTATGGTAAATCACAACACACATCTGGCGCCAGGATTCACTGCCCCTTAACGTCCTTGTTCCAACACCAGCAAATGTGGCTATTCTCTGGGGTCTGCTGGGACCTTTGCCTGTGCAGAGGCTGCACAGCCTCTACCAAATGTCCTCCTAGCAGGGAAACCACCTCTCCCCATGTGGCCTGAGGACCCCTTGGACCTCAGTGTCTGCTTGTGGGGATTCACCCTTCCCACCAGAGCTCTGCCAGGTATTGAGCTGCAGAGTTTCAGACTCTGTGCTCCTCTGTTCATAACATCTTAATGGTATCCAAACCCTCTTCTCTCTCCCTTTCTTGTTAATTCCCCTATAGGTGTTTCCACTCTTTCTCTTTCTCTCCAGCTGCTTTCAGGAAGGAGTGCTTTTCCTATACTCTCCCCCGTCTCTGTCCTCTCTCCACAAGCAAAAACAGCTCCCTCCCCTCCATGGCTTCTCTCTCCCAGTTCACCTCTCCACGCCATGTACCTGCCAAGGTCTGTGGTTCAAGTTATGCATATTGTTGTGCTAATCCTCAGATCAGTTTTCTAGGTGTGCAAGATGGTTTGGTGTTGATCTAGCTGCATTTCAGGGATGAGCGAAGCAAAAAATTTCCATGCTCCTCCACCATCATGGCCCCACCTAGCCCACCGCATCTTCTTTATCCATTCATCTATGGATGGACACTTGGGCTGCTTCCATAATTTGACTATTGTAAATAATGGTACAATAAGCATAAGGGTGCATGTATCCCTTTAAATTGGTGTTTTTGTATTTATTGGGTAACTACCCTGTAGTGCAATTACTGGATTGTGGAGTAATTCTATTTTTAACTTCTTGAGGAAGCTCCATACTCTTTTCCACAGTGGCTGCACCAGTTTGCATTTCCACATACAGTGCAAGAGGGCTCCTTTTTCTCCACATGTTCATCAACACTTGTTGTTTCTTGTGTTTTTTATTTTAACCATTCTGACAGATGTTAGGTGATGTCTTATTGTGGTTTGGGTTTGCATTTCCCTGATGATGAATGATGTTGAGCATCTTTTCATGTGTCTGTTGACCATCTGTATGTCTTCTTTGAAGAAATGTCTTTTCATGTTTTCTGCCCATTTTTGAACTGGATTATTTGTTTGGGAGGGTATTAAGTTGTATTTTTTGAGTTAATTTTTTAATAGTGTAGGTAAAGGCCTAACCATTTGTTGAAAAGACTACCCTTTCTCCACTGGATTGTCTTGGCACTTTTATCAAAAATAAATTGACATAGGTGTGAAGGTTAATTTCATGAATTCTTTCCTATTGATCTATATGCCACACTGTTTAGATTACTGTGGCTTTATAGTAAGTTTTTAAGTTGGATAATACAAATCCCCCAACTTTGTTTTTTTCCCCCAAAATTTTTTTGACTATTCTAAGTCCTTTGAATTTCCACAGAAGTTTTAGGTTCAGCTTGTCAATTTCTCCAAAAAAGCCTACTGAAATTTTGATAGGGATTGCATTAAATTTATAGATCTAGTTTGGAGGGAATTACTATCTTGACAATATTGATTCTTCCAATTCATAAATATGTAATGTCCCTCCATTTATTTATATTTTCTTTAATTTCTTTCAGTAATGTTTTGTTAGTTTTCAGTGTACACGCCTTGTACTTCTTTTGTTAAATTTATTCCTAACTAGTTATTTTCGATGCTATTGTGAATAGAATTGTTTTCTTAATTTCATTTTTGGATTTTTGGTTCACATGTAAAAATATAGTTGATTTTCATGTATTGCTTTTATGTCCTGTGGCCTTGATAAACTCGTTTATTGCTTCTAGTCATTTTTTTTGGCGTGAGAATTCCTTGGGATTGTTTCTATATAAGATCGTGTCACCTGCAAATTAAGACAGTTTTACACCTTCCTTTCCAATTTGGTTGCCTTTAACTTTTCCATTATTTATTGTACTGAATAAAACCTCGAAAACAATGTTGATTATAAGTGTCAGTAGCAGACATCGTTGTTTTGTTCTTACTTTTAAGAGAGAAACTATTTAGTCTATCGACTATGAAGTATGTTAACCCTGGGATTTTTGGGTTGAGGAAGTTCCCTTTGGTTCCTTGTTTGTTGAGAGTTTTTATCATGGGTGGGTGTTGAATTTTTTTCTGTATCTATTGAGATGAGCATGGGTTTTTCATTTATTCTATGTAAACACGGTATATTACATTAATTGATTTTTGGATGTCACATCAACCTTGTATTCCCAGAATAAATCATAGTGTATGATCCTTTTTAATATATTTTTTAATTTAGTTGGTTTATACTTTGTTAAAGATTCCTGTGTTTTTGTTAATGAAGAATATTGATTTTTAGTTTTCTTGTGTTGGCTTTGTCTGGTATTGGTATGAGGTAATACTAGTCTCATAGAATTAATTGGGAAGTGTTCTATCTTCCTTTATTTTCTGAAAGGGTTTGTGAAGGTTTGGTAATATTTCTTTAAGTATTTGATAGAATTTACCAGTTTACCAATGAAGCCACTTGTACCTGAGTTGTTCTTTTGGGGAAGATTTTAAATTACTAGTTCAATTTCTTGTTATAGATATATTCAGATTTTCTGTTGCTTATTGGGCTGATTTTTATTATTTGTGTCTTTTCAGGAATTTGTCCATTTCATCTAAGGTGTCTAATGTGTGGGCATAAAATTATTCACATAATCCCTTTTAATTATTTTAATTTCTGTAGAGTGGGTAGTAATGTCTTTTCGTTCATTCCTGATTTTGGCTATTTGTATCTTCTTTTTTGTGTGTGTGGTCAATCTAGCTAAAGGCTTGTTAGTTTTTTTTGTTTTTTTTTTTTTAAATTTTTTTTTTCAACATTTTTTATTTATTTTTGGGACAGAGAGAGACAGAGCATGAACGGGGGAGGGGCAGAGAGAGAGGGAGACACAGAATCAGAAACGGGCTCCAGGCTCCGAGCCATCAGCCCAGAGCCTGACGCGGGGCTTGAACTCACGGACCGCGAGATCGTGACCTGGCTGAAGTCGGACGCTTAACCGACTGCGCCACCCAGGCGCCCCAAGGCTTGTTAGTTTTATTGATCTTTTCAAAGAACCAAGTTTTAGTTTCTTTGATTTTCTCCATTGTTTTTCTGTTTTCCGTTCCATTGGTTTCAGCTCTAATATTTATTATTTCCTTTACTTTCTTTGGATACAGTTTGTTCTTCTTTTTTAGTTTCTTAAAGTAGAAGGGTAGGTTATTTATTTTATATCTTCTTTTCTTATATAGATATTTAAAGCTACAAATTTACCTCTAAACACCATTTTCTCTGTATCCCATCCTGTTTTTAAAATTACACTTCTTATTATGAGATCATTGTGAATTCACATGCTATTCTAAGAAATGACACAGAGAAATCCCATGTACCCTTTACACAGTGTCCCCTGGGGGTAACATCTTAAAAACTATAGCAGCGTGTCACAACCAATATACTGACATTGATACAGTCAAGATACAGGACTTGTCCATCACCAGGGATCCCTTGTGTTGCCCTCATTTGGCTACACCTGGTTCCTCCTGTTCCCCTCACCCCCACCTTCCCCTCAGTCCTTAACCCCTGGAAACCACTAACCTGCTCTCCATTTCCATAATTTTGTCATTTCAAGAATGTTATATAAACAGAATCATACTTTTTGGGGTTAGTTTTTTGTTTTGTTTTGTTTTTTTTACTCAGTGTAATTCTCTGGAGATTCATCCAAGTTGTGTGTAACAGTAGCTCAATAGTTCATTCTTTTTTATTACTAAATAGTATTCCTTGGTATGGATGTACTATAGTTCGTTTAACCATTTACCCATTGAAGGACATTTGGGTTGTTTCCGGTTATCGCTTATTACAATTAAAGTTGCTGTAAACATTCATGTACGGGTCTTTGTGTGAACTTAAGTTTTTAGTTTTTCAGAATAAATGCCTAAGAGTGCAAATGCTGAGTAGTGTGGTCATTACGTGTTTAGTTTTTCAGGAAACTGCCAAACTATTTTCCAGAATGGCTATACTAATTTTACATTCTTACCAGCAAGTGGTATCCAGTTTTTCCATATCCTCACCAGTATTTGATGTTGTCACTATTTTTTATTTTAGCCATGCTGATAGATGTGTAGTGATACCTCACTGTGGTTTTAATTTGCATCTTTAATGGTTAATGATACCTAAACATCTGTTCATGGGCTTGTTTGCTATCTGTATATCCTCTTTGGTGAAATGTTTGTTCATATCTTCTCCTCATGTTGTAATGGATTATTTGCTTTTTTACAGTTGAGTTTAGAGATACTAATCCTTTGTCAGATCAATGTGATTTACAGATATTTTCTCCCAGTCTCTAGCTTGACTTTTCATCTTCCAAATAAGGTCTTTCACCTAGATGAAGTTTATATTTTGGTGAAGTCCAACTTATCCATTTTTCCCTGAATGGTGCTTTTGGTGTTAAGTCTAAAAATACTTCGCCTGAAAAAAAAAAAAAAAGAAAAAAAGAATGCTTCACCTGGCTCTTTATCCTGAAGATTTTATCCTGTTTTCCTTCTAAAAATTTTATAGTTTATGTTTTACATTTAAGTCCACAATCGATTTTGAGTTGATTTTTGTATAAATTGTGAGGTTTAGGTTGGGATCCATTTTTTGGCCTATGAATGTTCAATTGATCCAGCACTATTTGACAAAAGGGCTTTCCTTCCTCCATTGAATTACTTTTTGCACCTTTGTCAAAAGTCAGTGGGGCATATTTATTGTGGGTCTGCTTCTGGGTTCTCTCATCTGTTCATTGATCTAAATAGATTTCTCTGCAACTATCACATAATCTGGATTACTGTAGCTATATAATAAATCATGAAATCAGGTAAAGGGATTCCTTCCACCTTATTCTTTTTTTTTCCAAAATTCATTTAGCTAATCTAGTTCCTTTTTCTTTCCATATAAATTTTACGATAAGCTTCTCTATATCTATAAAACAGTATTGCTATGATTTGATAGAAATTGCATTAAACCTGTGTATGAATTGGAGGAGCTTGATATGTTTTTATGATGAGTCTTCCAGTTAATGAACACAGAATATCTCTTTATTTATTTAGAAATTCTTGTATTTCTTTAATCATTATTTTGTGGTTTTCAGCCTACAAGTCCTATCCATGTTTTATTAGATTTACACTTAAATATTTCATTTTTTTGACTGATTGTAAATGGTATTGTATTTTAAAATTTTGTGTCCTTGTGTTCATACAGTTGATTTTATATGTTTATCTTGTATCCTGCAATCTTGCTGAACTCACTTATTGGTTCTAGGAGTTCTTTCATAGATTTTTTACATACACATTCATTTCATTCACAAATAAAGGCAGTTCTATTTTATTTTTCCAATCAAGAGGCCTTTAATTTCCTTTTTTCCTTTTTGCATTGGCTATGACTTCCAACACTATGTTGAGTAAGGTGATGAGAGCAAGCATCCTTGCCTTATTCCTGTTTTTAGGAGGAAAGTAGTCTTTCATCAAAAAGTATAATGTTGGCTGTAAGGTTTTTTTGGTAGATGCTAAAAATCAAGCTGACGTAAACTTTTACCCCTATTTTTCGGAGAAATTTTATTGGGAATGGGTGTTGAATTTTGTCAAATGCTTTATCTGAATCAATTGATATGATTATGTGATTCTTTTTCTTCTTTAGCTTGTAGATGTGAGTTTTGAATGTTGACCTAGGTTTGTATCCAGAGAATAAACCTCATTTGGTGATGGTGTATGATTCTCTTTTTTTAAAAAAATTGTGGGGGCGCCTGGGTGGCTCAGTTGGTTGAACGTCCTACTTTGGCTCAGGTCATGATCTTGCACATCATGGATTCAAGCCCCATGTCGGACTCTGTGCTGACATCTCAGAGCCAGGAGCTTACTTCAGGTTCTGTGTCTCCCTCTCTCTCTCTCTGCCCCTCCCCAACTCCTGCTCTGTCTCTCTCAAAATTAAATAAATATTAAAAAATGTTTTTAAAAATTATTGTGGTAAAACACACATAGCATATAATTTACCATTTTAGCCTTTTGAAAATGTACAATTAATTGTCATTAAGTGCATTCACAGTGTTGTGCAACCATCATCAGAACATTTTCATCACCCCAAAAGGAAACCTCATACTCATTAAGCAATCATTCCACATTCCCATTTCCCTCAGCTCCTGTCAACCACTAATCTGCTTTTTGTTTCTTTGGATTTGCCAATTCTGCATATTTCATATAAATGGAATTATACAATATGTGGCCTTTTGTGTCTGGTTTCTTTCACTTAGAATAATGTTTTCAAGGTTCATCCATGTCATAGCAGTTGTCGGTACTTCTTTCTGTGACTGAATAATATGCCATATTTTGTTTATGCATTCATCTGTTGGTGGACATTTGGGTTGTTTCCATCTTTTGGCTATTGTGAATAGTGGTGTTATGAACAAACAGGTTTTGGTTTAAACACTTGTTTTCAATTCTTTTGGATATATACCTAGAAGTGGAATTGGTGGGTCAAATGGTAATTCAGTGTTTTAACTTTTTGAGGAACTGCCAAACTCTTTTCCAAAGTGGCTCTGCCGTTTTACATTCCCACCAGGAATGTATGAGGGGTCCAGTTTCTTCATATCCTCATCAATACTTACATTTTACCTTTTGTTGCTGTTGTTATTATGGCCATCCAAGTGGGTATAAAGTGGAATTTCATTGTAGTTTTGGTTTACAAGTCCCTAATGACTAATGATGTTGAGCATCTTTTCATGTGTTTGTTGGCCATGCATATATCTTCTTTGGAGAAAGGTCATTGTTCATTTTTAAAGTAGATCGTTTGCCTTTTTGTTATTGAGTTGTAGAAATTTTTTTCAAATATATATTCTGGATACTAGAACCCATCTAATTCTTTTTACATACTGCTGATTTTTATTAAGGATCTTACATCTGCATTGATGAGGGAAATTGGCTGTAGTTTTCATTTTTTGCATTGTCTCTGTGGTTTTGGTCAGGGAAATGTTAGCTTCAAAATGAATTGGGAAGTGTTCCCTCTCTGTTTTCTGGGCAAGTTTGTATATAATTGTTGTTCATTCTTCTTTAAAAGTGAAAGCCATCTGGACCTGGAGATTTCTTTTTGGGTTTTTTTGGGGGGGGATTAAAAATTCAATCACCTTAAGAGCTATAGGGCTATTCAAATTATGTATTTCACATTGGGTGCATTGTGGTAGTTTGTGTTTTTTGAGTAAGTGGTGCATTTCATCTTAATTGTCGAGTTTTCATGTGTTTGCAGTGTTCCCTTATTATCCTTTCTATGTCTACAGGGTCTCTAGTGATATTTCCTGTTTCATTCCTGATAGTGGTAGTTTGTGTTCTCCTTCTCTCTCCCATCCTCCCTTTCCCCGCCTCCGTTGATTTCTAGAACATTGAAATGATTGTTTTTGTCAACTTTATAGTTACTTTTTGGGGACATAATTTGCCTTCCACCTTCCTTGAAAGTCTTGCCTCTATGTAGTTGGCTTTTTTTTTCTTAATGGATATTTTTTTCAAGGTTAGGGAAGTTTCCCTTTAGTTCTAATTATCTTAGGAGTTTTATTTTTGTTTTGTTTTAAATAATGAATAAATGTGTATTGTCTTTTCTGTATCTTGTGTGATGATTATATTTTTTTCCTTTATAAAATATTATATTACTAGATTTTCTAATGTTGAACTCTTCCTGATGCATTTTTCAAAAAGTTCTACTTGATTATGTCACATTATTTATTTTAATACACTGTTTAGGGTTGTTCTTTAGAAGATTTGCATGCATATTAATAAGTGAGATTGATCTGAAATATTACTTTCTTTTACTGTTTTGTGAGTTTGTTATGAAGTTTATATTAGCTCATAAAATGGGCTGAGTAACTTTTATACTTCTTCTGTTTCTTGAGATATATTGTTTAATATAGAGAGATTATCTTTTTTTTGGAAGATTTGGTAAAGGTTTTTAGTAAGACCATGGGCATAATGTTGTTTTTTTTTTTTTTTTTTTATCAGGAGCAACATTTGATTATCAGTTTCTATTTTGGTAATTTATATTTCTCTCAAAATCTTTCCATGTGTTCTTAGTTTTCATATGTACTGGAATAAAGTTGTTCGTAGTATTCTCATATGTTACTAAAAATTTCTGCCCTTATTGTTTATTATATTTCCTTTTCTGTTCCTAATATTGTTCTCCCTCCCTCTCTCTTTCTCTCTTTCTCACTGTCTTTTTTCTCCTTATGTTTCTGGAGATCAGACTTACTGGAATTTTTTCTGTTTTGGTAGTTTTTTCAGAGAACAACATTTGGTTTCATCGATTCCTGTTTTGTTTTGTTTTCTATCACTAATTTCTACTCTTCCATTTTTACACCTGTCTTTCTACTTTTGGGTTTACTTTTTTCACCCTAGGGTCCTGAAATGAGTATATAACTCATTTATTTTCAGCCTTTCCTATTTTTCTTTTTGCAACTTAAAAAAAAAAAAATCAATCCCTTTTTCCAGGAGCAGCTGCTGGATCCATCCTGTTTCTTAAAACTCAGGGTGTTATTTTTTATTGAGATATAATTTGCATATTATTAAACTCACCCATTTAAAATACATGATTCAGGGGCGCCTGGGTGGCGCAGTCGGTTAAGCGTCCGACTTCAGCCAGGTCACGATCTCGCGGTCTGTGAGTTCGAGCCCCGCGTCAGGCTCTGGGCTGATGGCTCGGAGCCTGGAGCCTGTTTCTGATTCTGTGTCTCCCTCTCTCTCTGCCCCTCCCCCGTTCATGCTCTGTCTCTCTCTGTCCCAAAAATAAATAAAAAATGTTGAAAAAAAAAAAAAATACATGATTCAGGGGTGCCTGGGTGGTGCAGTTGCTTAAGTGTCCAACTCTTAATTTTGGCTCAGGTTCGGTCCATGGTGGGTTGGAGCCCCACTTCCAGCCCCATGTCGGGTTCCACCCTGTCAGTGCAGAGCCCAACTTGGGATTCTCTCTCTCTCCCCTCCCTCCCTCTGGCCCTCCCCTGCTTGTGCTCTATCTTTCTCAAAATAAATAAATAAACTTAAAAAAAATAAAGTACATGATTCAGTGGGTTTTAGTATATTCACAATATTGTGGAACCATCACCCCTATCTAATTCCAAAACCTGAAACCCCCATCTGTACCCATTAGGCAGTTATTTCCAATCCCAGCCCCTGGCAACAATTAATCTACTTTCTCTCTCTATGGATTTGGCTATTTTAGACATTTAATATATATCGAACCATACGATATGTGGCATTTTATACTTGGCTTCTTTTATTTAGCATGGTGTTCTCAAGGTTCATCCATGTTGTAGCATCTATTAGTATTCCATTCCTCTTCATTGCTGAATAATATTATATTGTATGGATATACCACATTTTGTTTATTCTTTTGTCCAATGATGGACATTTGGGTTTCTACCTTTTGGTTATTATGAATAATACTGCTGTAAACATTTGTGTGCAAGTTTTTGTGTGGACATCTGTTTTCATTTCTCTTCAGTATACCCCTAGGAGGAGAATTACTGGGTTTGGATGGTGACTTTATATTTAATCATTTGAAGAACTGCCAGACTGTGTTTTTGGCTGCATCATTTTAATTCCCATATGTTAAGGTTCCTGTTTCTCCACATCCCACCAACACCTGTTGTTATTATTATTTTCTCCTTTGGCTATATTCTTTTTTACTTGACATTGTTTACAACAGTTTTTTTTTTTTTAACTAAAGTTCATGATTTACATTAGGATTCGCTCCTTGTGTTGTACATTCTCTGGGTTTTGATAATTGTATAATTACATATATTCACTATTACACTATCGTACAAGATAGTTTCACTGCCCCCCAAATCCCCTTGCTCTACCTACTCATAGCTCCCTTTCTCCTTCCCCTTAAACCCCTGGCCACCACTGTTCTTTTCACTGTCTCCATTGTTTTGCCTTTTCCAGAATGTCATATAGTTGGAATCATACAATATGTAGCTTTTTCAGGTGGGTTTCTTTCACTCAGCAATATGCATTTAAAGTTCCTCAATATCTTTCTGGCTTGATAACTCATTTCTTTTTATCACTGAATAATATTTCATTGTATGAATGTATCACTGTTTGTTTATCTGAAAAAACAGCTTGATTGTTTCCAATTCTGGAAGTTTTGAATAAAGCTGTTACAAACATCATCCGTGTGCAGATTTTTCTGTGGACGTGAGTTTTCAATTCATTTGAGTAAATACTAAGGACGGTGATTGCTGGATCATATGGTAAGAAAATACGTTTAGTTTTTTATGAAACTGCCAAACTGTCTTCCAAAGTGGCTGTACATTTTGCATTTTCACCAGTAATGACAGTTCCTGTTGCTTATTATGACTTTTTGATTTTAGCCATCCAAGTGTGTGTGAAGTGGTATCTCATTATCGTTTTGATTTGCATTTCCCTGTTGGTTAATGGTGTTGAACGTTTTTTTAATGTGCTTATTGGCTATTTGTACCTCTTCTTTGGAGAAATGTCTATTCAGATCCTTGACTCATTTTTAATATTGGGTTGTCTTTCTATTATTGTGTTGTAAGAATTCTTTTTATGTTCTAAATACACATCTCTTATCAGACTTGTGTTTGGCAAATCCCATTCTTTGGGTTTTCTGTGCATTTTCTTTTTTTTCTGCCTGTGCATTTTCTTGATGGTGTCCTTTGAAGCACAGGAGTTTTTCATTTTGATGAAGTCCAATATGTCTGTTTTCTTTTGTTACTGGTGCTTTTGGTATCCTATCTAAGAATCCTTTACAAAATCATGATTTGCTCTTAAACTCATAAGTCATTAGTAGCATTTTTTTGTTCTACACATTTTTTCAGCTTTACTGAAGTATAATTGACTGAACATTTATCTTTTAAAAACATCTTTTTATTCTTCTTTTCTATCAGAGAGTAAGGTCTGTTGTTATTGATTTTTTTGAAATTTGTTGAGACTGTCACTTATATCTGGTTATTTTTAATTATTGCTTTATATCTAACTGAGAAGAATGAACAAATTTTTCTTATTGGTGAGTTTATCTTGTTTTCGGTTTGCTGATCTTGACTATATAGACATATCCTTCTCCAAATTTTGGAAAATTTCAGCCATTATTTCTTCAAATATTTTTTTCTGTACTAATTTCTTTCTACTGTCCTGGGACTCCAGTGGTGCAAATGGTTGATTCTTTGATAGTTTTTCTCAGGCCTGAGGTTCTGTTAAATTTGTTCACTCTTCTTTCTTTTCTTTAGATTGAATAATTTCTCTTGACCTATCTTCAAGCTCACAATCTCTTTTCCCTGTCATCTGTGATGGTAAATTTTATTTTTTTTTAATGTTTATGTATTTATTTTGAGAGAGAGAGCAAGTGGGGGAAAGGCAGAGAGAGGGAGAGAGAGAATCTCAAACAGGCTCTGCACCATCATCACAGAGCCCGACGCGGGGCTTGATCCCATGAACCATGAGATAATGGCCTGAGCTGAGATGAAGAGTCCTATGCCTAACTGACTGAACCACCCAGGTGCCCCTGTGATGGTTAATTTTATGTGTCAACTTGGCTAAGTTATGATACCTACTGTTTGGTCAAACACTGGTCTATATATTGCTGTGAAGGTATTTTTTAGATGTGATTAACATTTAAATTAGTAGACTTTGAGTAAAGCAGATTATCCTCCATAATGTGGTTGTGCCTTGTTGAGTCAGTCATAGGGCTTAAGAAAAAAGATTGACCTGCCCTAAGGAAGAAAGAAGTCTGCTTCCAGATTGCCTTTGGACTGAAGACTGCAACAATCAATTTTTCCCTGGGTTTCCAGCCTGCTGGCCTGCCCTGAGGATTTTGAATTTTCCAACCCCTACAATCACATTATGCAAATCTTTAGAATCTCTCCCATTCTCTCTCTGTCTGTCTCTCTCTCTGTATATATATTCTCTTTATCACTGGTATTTTGCAGTTTCGCTCTAATGTGTCCCCAAAAGTCTTTGTCCCCAAGAGGCACACACAAACTTCCAAAATGCTCCCTAGAGGGCGGTGTTGTTTCTTTTACACCCATAGCACTTCAGAGACTATTGTCATCTCTTCATTAAGGTTGCTGTTTGGCCAGAGAGTGGCTGGGTAGTGAGATCTGGGCTGTAGATCTCCAGCCTCTCATGATCTTTAAGGTTAGGCTAGTTTCCTCTTTAAAGACAAAATGACATGGATTCCAAAATTTTAAAGTAAGAATTGTGCCTGCAGTCCACATAATCCTGATATATATAGCTATATATCATATAAAATGATGGTTTTCTGTATATTATACACACATATCACATGTATACTTCTGCTATTGACTTCATCTAGTGAATTTTTTATTTAATATACTGTCATTTTATCCTCTAAAATTTCCATTTGGTTATTTTTTTGTAGTTTCTTTTTACTCTGCTGACAACTATCTTTTCTCATTTATTTAAAGGGTGTGTTTACCTCACAGGGCATAATTATAACAGCCTTGAACTCTGTAAATTTCAGTAGCTGAATCATCTTGAGTTTGGCCATCTGTTGAATGTCTTTTCCCTTGGGAATTAGTTACTTTTTCTTGATTCTTTGTATGTCAAGTAATTTTGGATTGTATACTGGATATTTTGAATCTTATGTTGCAAGAATCTGGGTCGTGTTATAAAGTCCTCCAGTGGATGTGATTTCTTTTTAAAGCAGGCAATCAACCTGGTTAGGTTCTAACTACAAATTCTAGCTCACTGTGTAGTTGGAACCTACTGAAATGTCAGTTCAGTTTTCAAAGCCTTTGCTCTGATACTTTGGGCTTATCCTAAATCTGGTCTACTTAGGGGTTAGTTTGAGTGGTGTTTTATATCATAGTTCAGTTCTCAGAGTCTTTGCTATATTGCTTTGGGTCTATCCCATGCGTACTGAGCTCAGAGGTGAGCCGGGGATGTATACTGGTTCATACACAGAGTTAAAGGATCCTTTTCTCCAGCTCTCTCTTCTTTGTGACACTTTCCAGCTTTCAGGGGCCTATTTTTTCATTCCTCTGACCAGAAATATGGGGTTTCTTGGAGTTTTTCTCCTTGTGTTTCCTATAGCAACTCTGCTGGAGACTTCCCTAATCAATATTAGGAGAGAAAGTAGATACAAATGTATGGGTAACTCACCCCTGGACAAGTCACATCACATTTTCACTTCCCTTCCCAATCCACCTGCTTTTACACACTTTTCAGATTCTGAGATAACTGCTTGTTGTGTTTTTTTTCCAGAGACTTTAGTTGTTATAAGTTGGAGAGAAGAGACTGTAGTGGTCTTACTTGATCTTAGTTGGCACCAGAAACAAGTACATCCACAGTATTTCTTTGATTTTTTAACATTTTTTGAAAATATTCAACTTTGGAATTCATTCATTTGTTCAGCTAATGTTCATTAAATCTGTTTCATTTGCTAGGTACTGTGAACAAGACAACACTATCTTTGCTTGTGTCCATTCCTATTTGATAGGAGAAATGTTTTTTTTTTAAGTTTATGTATTTTTGAGAGAGAGAGAGAGAGAGAGCACACATGTGAGTGAGAGAAGGGCAGAGAGAGAGAGAGAGAGAGAGAGAGAAAGAATCCCAAGCAGGCTCTGTGCTGTCAGCACATAGCCTGATACCGGGCTCAAACCCACAAACCGTGAGATCATGACTTGAGCCAAAATCAAGAGTTGGATGGTTAACTGATTTAGCCACCCAGGCATCCCTAGGAGAAATGTTTTTGAGGGTTTCTAATGTAAGAGAGAGGAAGATTAAGATTGGACCCTGAGTTATGTGGGAAGCCAAGATAGGATTGGAGACTAGCTTTTTACCACATATGTGAAAGATGTGATTAGAATACAGGTTGTTAGTATTGATGCCAATAGCAAGAAAGAAGTTTGAGTTTCTGGAAGAAACCAACTTTTGAAACAGTTTCCATTTGTAGACTCAAAGTCCTTTGCAGAATTTGCTCTCCACTTGCCCCAGTTATATACATTTTCCCCCTTTTTTAGTTCATTTTTTGAGGTCGGAAGTATAAATTCTAGCCAGATCCCTGGTCAAGCCTTTAGGGAATTCCCAACTTGAGACTATAGGAGTTGCTAATTATTGCACGGTGCCATTGTTCTACATTGCCCTAAATGGAGGGAGGGAGATTCTCCAATATTAGCATAAACTACAGCTGCATCATTTGTAGAACATTTGCCTTCTTCAGATATACTCATTCTAACAGCAACATTTTTCAAGATTTTTGTAAAAGAAAAATTGCACCGGATGAGTTAAAAAGGCAAGAAAGACTATTCAAAACTATTGCAATGAGGGAGAGAGATTGAACTCACCTCTAAAGTGTAGGCATTGAGGTGAGCTAGTGAAAAGCGCTGGACATTAGTGGGGGAGGTTGGTCTATGTGATTAGGCCAGCTGTACTTGCTAATTGGTGCTTATCAAAGTTAGGCTTCAACTCTTTCACCGAGGCTGGGAAATAGGGGTGCTATCTTTCTTGATAATTACATTTCTTTTCTATAGAATATAATGCTTGCAAAATAGGTCAGTCAGAGAAAGACAAATACTATATGATTTCATTCATATATAGAATTTAAGAAACAAGACAAACCAAGAAAAAAAGAAACCAAAAAGCAGACTCTTAACTATAGAGAACAAACTGATGGTTACCAGAGGGAAGGCGGGGGGGAGGGGGGATGGTGAAATAGGTGAAGGGGATTAAGAGTACACTTAAGATGAACTCTGAGTAATGCACAGAATTGTTGAATCACTATTTGTATACCTGAAACTAATATAACAGTGTATGTTAATTATACTGGAATTAAAAATTTTTAAACACTATTTCTTTTAGTGAGAGTCTGTGGGTGGTAAACTACTTCTCTTTCTGTAAATGTCTCTATTTTGTTTTTACTGTAGAATGATAATTTAACCTAAGTATAAAATCCTATGTTGCTAATAATTTCCCTTTGGAAATATTATTCCAGGGGTGCCTGGGTGGCACCATCGGTGAAGCGTCCAACTTCGGCTCAGGTCATGATCTCGCGGTCCGTGAGTTCGAGCCCCGCGTCGGGCTCCGTGCTGACAGCTCAGAGCCTGGAGCCTGTTTCAGATTCTGTGTCTCCCTCTCTCTCTCTGACCCTCCCCTGTTCATGCTCTATCTCTCTCTGTCCCAAAAATAAATAAACGTTAAAAAAATTGAAAATATTATTCCACTGTCTTCTGGTATCAGTTGTTAAGTGGTGTAAAGTATGGTGACAGTCTAATTTTCATTTCTTAGTGATAATGCCTTTTTTCTCTTGTGGCTTTTAAGAATCCCTTTATCATTGATGTTTTGCAGGTTTCACTCAAGTTGTGTCCAAAAAAGTACCCACAAGCTTCCAAAATGTTCCCTAGAGGGCAGTATTGTCCCTGTTACTTCAGAGTCTATTTTGACTGAGGTTGCTGTTTGGCCAAAGGCTGGCTGGATTGTGAGATCTGGCATGTAGAGTGCTCCCCTTTTTATAGATAAAGTGAGATGGAGTCCAAAATTTAAATAGGAGTTGTACCTCCAGTCCACATAATCCTCATTCTGGGTTTATAGCCCATTAATATCTATTGCATTGAAGTTTTAAAAATAATTACTGGCGTGCCTGGGTGGCTCAGTTGGTTAAGCGTCTCACGGTTATGATCTCACATCAGGCTCGCTGCTGTCAGTGCAGAGCCTGCTACAAATCCTCTGTCCCCCTCTCTCTCTGCCCCTTCCCCACTGGTTCTCTCTCTCTCAAAATAAATAAATAAACCTAAAAAATTATTATCACTATTATTTTTTATTTTTAATAGAAGTACAGTTGACATACAGTATTATATAAATGTTTCAAGTGTACAACATCCTGATTTGACAATTACATACATTATACAATGCTCACCACAATAAGTATAGTTGCCATCTGTTGCCATACTAAGTTATTACACTATTATTGACCGTATTTCCCATGATATACTTTTCATCTCCATGACTTATTTATTTGATAATTGGAAGTTTGTGCCTCTTAATCCCCTTCACTATTTCATCCTCCCACCCCCTCCCCTTTGGCAATCAACAGTTTATATTTATGAAGCTGTTTTTGGTTTTGTTTGTTCATTCGTTTTGGTTTTTAGATTTCAGATATAGGTGAAGTCATACTATTTGTCTTTGTCTGACTGACTTCACTTAGCATAATACCTTCTAGGTCATCCATGTTGTGGTGAATGGCAAGTTTTCATTCCCTTTTATGGCTAGGTAATATTCCATTGCATATATATACTACATCTTCTTTATTCATCTATTGATGGACACTAAAGTTGCTTCCATATCTTGGCTATTATAAATAATGCTGCAATAAACACAAGGGTACATTTTCTTTGTTAGTGTTTTCTTTGGGTAAACACCCAGAAGTGGAATTACTGAATTGTATGGTATTTCTATTTCTTTTTTTTTTTATGTTTTTATTTATTTTTGAGAGAGAGGGAGAGACAGAGTGCGAGTGGGGAAGGGGCAGAGAAAGAGGGAGACACAGAATCCAAAGCAGGCTCCAGGCCCTGAGCTGTCAGCACAGAGCCTGACGCAGAGCTCGAACTAACGGACCGTGAGATCATGACCTGAGCCAAAGCCGGACGCTTAACCGACTGAGCCACCCAGGTGCCCCTGGTATTTCTGTTTTTAATTTTTTAAGGAAACTCCACACTGTTTGTCACAGTGGTTGCACCAATTTACATTCCCACCAAGAGTGGACGGAGGTTCCTTTTCTCCACGTTTTCACAACACATTATTTCTTTTCTTTTTGATTCTAGCCATTCTGAGTGGTGTGAGGTGATATCTCATTTTGGTTTTGATTTGCATTTCCCTGATGATTGGTGATGTTGAGCATCTTTTCATGTGTTTGTTGGCTCTCTGTATGTCTTCTTTGGGAAAGTATCTATCCATGTGCTCTGCCCATTTTTTGTGTTTTTGGTATTAAAGTTCTTTATATATTTTGGATATTAACCCCTTATCAGATACATCATTTATAAATATCTTCTCCCATTCAGTTGGTT
The DNA here is from genome assembly GCF_028018385.1 of Neofelis nebulosa. NCBI lineage: Eukaryota > Metazoa > Chordata > Mammalia > Carnivora > Felidae > Neofelis > Neofelis nebulosa. The sequence continues at coordinate 20,328,349 of NC_080800.1, forward strand.
GCCTTTTCATTTTGTTCATGGTTTCATTCACTGTGCCAAAGTTTTTTAGTTTGGAGTGCCTGGCTGGCTCAGTCGGTACAGCATGCAACTCTTTTTTTGTTTGTTTGTTTTTTAAGAGAGAGGGAGAGTATGTGTGAGTAGGGTACAGGAGCAAAGGGAGAGAGGAGATCTTAAGCCGGCTCCATGCTCAGTGTGGAGCCCAACACAGGGCTCAATCTCACAACTACAAGATCATGACCTGAACTAAAATCAACAGTTGGGTGCTCAACCAACTGAGCCACCCAGGTGCCCCAAGCATGCAAGTCTTGATCCTGGTGTGGTTAGTTTGAGCCCCATGTTGAGTGTAGATATTACTTTAAAAAGTGTTTTAAAATCCTTTTTAAAAGTTTTTTAGTTTGGGGGCACCTGGGTGGCTCAGTCGGTTGAATGCCCGACTTCAGCTCAGGTCATGATCTCGCGGTTCGTGAGTTCGAGCCTTGTGTCGGGCTCTGTGCTGATGGCTAGGAGCCTGGAGCCTGCTTCGGATTCTGTGTCTCCCTCTGTCTGCTCCTCTGCCGTTTGCACTCTGTCTCTCGCATTGTCTCAAAAATAAATAAACATTAAAAAAAAAGTTTTTTGGTTTGATGTAGTCACAGTGGTTTATTTTTCCTTTTTTGTTTTTAATGTTTATTTTTGAAAGAGAGAGTGCGAGAGGGGAAGGGGCAGAAAGAGAGGGAAGACACAGAATTAAGAGCAGGCTCCAGGCTCTGGGCTGACAGCACAGAGGCCCAATGTGGGGCTTGAACCCCCAAACTGTGAGATCATGAACTGAGCTGAGGTCGAACACTAAACTGAATGAGCCACCCAGGCACTCCTTATTTTTGTTTTTATTCCCCTTGCTTGCAGAGACAGATTCAGAAAAGAATTGCTAAGGCTGATACGCAAGAGTTTACTGTCTTTTAAGAGTTTTTGTGGTTTCAGAGCTCACATTTAGGTCTTTAATCCATTTTGAGTTTATTTTTGTGTATGGTGTAAAAGAGTGGCCCAGTTTTATTCTTTTGCACATAGCTGTACAGTTTTCTACATCATTTATTAAAGATTGTCTTTTCCCCACTTTATGTTTGCCTCCTTTGTCGCAAATTAATTAACCTTGTAAGTATGGGTTTATTTCTGGGCTCTCCTGTTCTATTGATCTATGTGTCTGTTTTTGTGCCAGTACCCATACCATTTTGATTACTATAGCTTTGTAGTATAGTTTGATCCTGAGATTGTGATACTTCCAGCTCTGTTCTTCTTTCCCAAGATTTCTTTGGCTATCCACAGTCTTTTGTGGTTCCATACAAATTTTAGGATTATTTGTTCTAGTTCTATGAAAAATGCTATGGTATTTTGGTAGGGATTGCCCTCAGTTTGTAGATTGCTTTGGGTAATATGGACATTTTAACAATATGAATTCTTCTAATCCATCAGCATGGTTTATCCTTCCATTTTGTCATCCTCAATTTCTTTCATTAGTATCTTACAGCTTTCACTGTACAAATCTTTCACCTCTTTGGTTAACTTCATTCCTAGGTATTTTATTCTTTTTGATGCAATTGTAAATGGAATTGTTTTCTTAATTTCTCTTCTTCTAGTTTGTTATCAGTGTATAGAAATGCAACAAATTTCTTTCTTTCTTTTTTTTGAGATAGAGAGTGGGGGAGGGAGGTAGAGGGAGAGACAGAGAATCTTAAGCAGGCTCCACACTCAGCATGGAGCCCAGCAGATGGCTCGATCCCACAACCCTGGGATCATGACCTGAGCCAAAATTAAGAGTCAGATGCTCAATCAACTGAACTACCCAGGCACCCCTGCAACAGATTTCTGTATGTTAATTTTGTATCCTGCACCTCCACTGAATTCATTTAATTAGTTCTTGTATTTTTTTTTTTTAGTGGAGTTTTTAGGGTTTTCTATAGATAGTATCGTGTCGTTTTCAAATAGTGATAGTTTTACTTCTTTACCATTTTGGATGCCTTTCTTTTCTTTTTCTTGTCTGATTTCTGTGGCTAGGATTTCTAGTACTCTGTTAAATCAAAGTGAGGACAGTGGGCAGCCTTGTCTTCTTCCTGATTTTAGAAGTAAAGCTTTTTGCTTTTCATCATTGAGTATGATGTTAGCTGTGAGTTTGTCATATATGGCCTTTATTTTGTTTAGGCATGTTCCTTCTACACCTACTTTGTTGAGAGTTTTTATCATGAATGGATGTTCCATTTTGTCAAATGCTTTTTATTCATCTATTGTGTTGATAATATGATTTTTATACTTCATTTTGTTAATGTGGTGTATCAGGTTGATTGATTTGTGGATATTGAGCCATCCTTGCATCCTGGAATAAACTCCACTTGATCATAGTGAATGATTCCTTTAATGTATTGTTGAATTTGGTTTGCTAATAATTTGTTGAGGATATTTGCATCTATGTTTATTAGACATATTCATCTATATTTTTCTTTTTCTTTTTCTTTTTTTGTATTGTCTTTGTCTGGTTTGGCTATCAGGGTAATGGTGGCCTCATAGAATGAATTTGGAAGCATTCCTCCTCCTTCTGTTTTTAGAAATTTTGAGAAGGATAGGTATTAACTCTTCTTTAAATATTTGGTAGAATTAACCTGTGAATCCATCTGGTCCTGAACTTTTATTTGTTGGGAGTTTTCTGATTATTGGTTCAATTTTGTTACTAGTAATCAGTCTGTTCAGATTTTCTATGTCTTCCTGATTCAGTCTTGGAATATTGTATGTTTCTAGAGATTCATCCCTTTCTTCTAGGTTGTTCAATTTGTTAGCATATACTTTTTCATAGTAGTCTGCTATAATCCTTTGTATTTCTATGGAATCAGTTGTAACTTCTCTTTCTTTTCTGATTTTATTTATTTAGCCCTATATCTTTTTTCTTGAGGAGTTTGGCTGATGGTTTATCTATTTTGTTTATCTTTTCAAAGAACCAGGTGTTAATTTCATGGATCTTTTCTATTGTTTTTTAAACATTTGTTTTCTATTTCATTTTATTTCTTTTTTTTAACTTTTATTTATTTTTGAGAGACAGGGTGTGAGCAGGGGAGGGGCAGAGAGAAAGGGAGACAAAGCATCTGAAGCAGGCACCACGTTCTGAGCTGTCAGCACAGAGCCTGTCATGGGGCTCGAACCCATGAACTATGAAATCATGACCTGAGCCAAAGTCAGACGCCTAACCAACTGAGCCACCCAGTGCCCCTATTTCATTTATTTTCACTCTGATCTTTATTATTTTCTTCCTTCTACTAACTTTGGGTTTTGTTTGTTCTTTTTCTAGATCCCTTAAGTGTAAAGTTAGATTGTTTATTTGAGATTTTTCTTATTTCTTGAGGTAGGCCTTTATGGCTATAAACTTCTCTCTTAGAATGGCTTTTGCTATGTCCCAAAGATTTTGAACCATTGTGTTTTTATTTTCACTTGTCTCCAGATATTTTTTTATTTCTTCATTGACCCATTGGTTGTTTAACACCATGTTGTTTAGCCTCCATGTGTTTGTGTTTTTTCCAGTTTTCTTCTTGTAATTGATTTCTAGTTTCATAGCATTGTAGTTGAAAAAGATGCTTGATATGATTTCAATTTTCTTAAATTTATTTAAACTTGTTTTATGGCCTAACATGTGATCTATCCTGGAAAATGTTCCATGTACACTTGAAAAGAACATGGATTCTGTTGTTTTTGGATGGAATATTCTGTATATATCTGTTAAGTCCATCTGGTCTAATGTGTCATGCAGAGCCACAGTTTCATTATTGATTTTCTCCCTGATGATGTATACATTGGTGTAAGTGGGGTGTTAAAGTCCCCACTATTATTATATTACTCTCAGTTTCTCCCTTTTTGTCTGTTGATATTTGCTTTATGTATATAGGTGGTCCTATGTTGGTACATAGATATTTATAATTGTTATATCCTCTTGTTGGATTGATCCCTTTATCATTATGTAATGCTCTTCTTTGTCTCTTGTTACAGTCTGTTTTAATGTCTGTCTTGCCTGATTTAAGTATCACTACCCCAGCCTTTTTTTTTTTTTTTTTTTTTTTTTGCTTCAACTTGCTTGGAATATTTTTTTCCATCCCTTCATTTTCGGTCTGTGTGTCTCTTTAGGTCTGAAGTGAGGTTCTTTTAGGCAGTATATAGATGGGTCTTTTTTGTTGTTGTTGCTGTTGTTTTTATCCATTCAATCATCTTCTGTCTTTTGATTGCAGCATTTAGTCCATTGACATTTAAAAGTCATTATTGGTAGGTTTATACTTACTGCCCTTTGTTAATTGTTTCTGGTTGTTTTGTAGTTCTCTATTTTTTTCCTTCTTCTCTTGTTCACTTCCCTTATGATTATGTGACTTTCTTTAGTGTTATACTTGGATTCCTTTCTCTTTATGTTTTGTGTACCTATTACAGGTTTTTGATTTGTGGTTACTATGAGGCTCATATATAACATCCTATGTATATAGCAGTCTTTTTTTTTTTTTTTTTTTTTAACATTTTTTATTTATTTTTGGGACAGAGCGAGACAGAGCATGAACGGGGGAGGGGCAGAGAGAGAGGGAGACACAGAATCGGAAACAGGCTCCAGGCTCCGAGCCATCAGCCCAGAGCCTGACGCGGGGCTCGAACTCACGGACCGCGAGATCGTGACCTGGCTGAAGTCGGACGCTTAACCGACTGCGCCACCCAGGCGCCCCTATAGCAGTCTTTATTCAGTGAATGGCTGTTTAAGTTTGAACACATTCTAAAAGCACTACACTTTTACTCTCCCCTCCATGCTTTAAGTATATGATGTCATATTTTATATCTTTATATTTTGTGTATCTCTTAAATAATTTTTGTAGCTAGAATTGATCGTAGTTCTTTTGTATTTTAACCTTTATATTAGCTTTATAACTGATTGATCTACTACCTTTACTATATATTTGCTTTTACCAGTTAAATTTGTCCTTTTATCAGTCTGTCACTTCTAGTTATGGACTCTTCTGCTTTAACGTTTCTTTTTTTTTTTTTAATTTTCTTTTTAATTTTTTAAAATTTACATCCAAATTAGTTAGCATATAGTGAAACAATGATTTCAGGAGTAGATTCCTTAATGCCCCTTACCCATTTAGCCCATCCCCCCTCCCATAACCTCTCCAGTAACCCTCCGTTTTTTCTCCATATTTATGAGTCTCTTCTGTTTTGTCCCCCTCTCTGTTTTTATATTATTTTTGTTTCCCTTCCCTTATGTTCATCTGTTTTGTCTCTTAAAGTCCTCCCATGAGTGAGGTCATATGATTTTTGTCTTGCTCTGACTAATTTCACTTAGCATAATACCCTCCAGTTCCATCCACGTAGTTGCAAATGGCAAGATTTCATTCTTTTTGATTGCCAAGTAATACTCCATTGTATACATATATACCACATCTTCTTTATCCATTCATCCATTGATGGACCCTTGGGCTCTTTCCATACTTTGGCTATTGTGGATAGTGCTGCTAAAACATGGGGGTGCATGTGTCCCTTCGAATCAGCACACCTGTATCCCGTGGATAAATGCCTAGTAGTGCCATTGCTGGGTCGTAGGATAGTTCTATTTTTAGTTTTTTGGGGAACCTCCATACTGTTTTCCAAACATTTCTTATAAGGCCAGTTTAGTGGTGATAAACTCCTTTAACTTTTGTTTATCTAGGAAACTCTATCTTTCCTTCAATTCTGAATGATAACCATGCTGGTTGTATGTTTTTTTTTCCTTTTAGGACTTTGAATATATCATGCCCCTCCCTCTTGGCCTGAAAATTTTTTGCTGAAAAAATCATCTGATAACCCTATAGGGTTTTTCTTATACATAACTATTTGCTTTTCCCTTGCTGCTTTTGAAATTCTTTATCTTTGATTTTTGATATTTTAATTATTATGTGTCTTGGTGTGGACCTCCTTGGGTTCATCTTGTTTGGGGTTTTCTGTGCTTTGTGGACCTGGATGTCTGATTTGTTTCCCAGGTTAGGGAAGTTTTCAGCTATTGTTTCTTCATATAAGTTTTATGCCCCTTTCTCTGTCTTCTTCTTCTGGGGCCCGTATAATGTGAATGTTAGTACAACTGATGGTGTTGTAGAGATCCCTTCATTTCTCATGATGTTTAGAAGTTACTTTTTCTTTTTGCTATTCAGCTTGGATGCTCTCCATTACCTTGTCTTCCAGATCACTGATTTGTTCCTCTGCATACTCTAATAAGCTGTTGATTCCTCGTAGTGTATTTTTCATTTCAGTTATTGTATCCTTCAGCTTTGGTTGGTTCTGTTTTATATTTTCTGTCTCTTTGTTGAAGTTATCAGTCTTCTGTCAAGTCCAGCGAGTATCTTTATGACCATTACTTGGAACTCTTTATCAGGTAGATTGCTTATCTCCATTTTGTTTTGTTCTTTTTCTGAGATTTTGTCTTGTTCTTTTGTTTGGAACGTATTCTCTGTCTCCTCATTTTGTCTGACTCTGTGTTTATTTCTATGTATTAAGTAGATCAGCTACATCTCCTATTCTTGGAAGTAGTGGCCTTATTTAGAAGGTACCCTGTGGTGCCGAGTAGTGCAGTCTCCCCTGGTTTCCAGAACCAGGCCACACCTGCTATGGTTGCACTGGCAGACAGGGCTGGCTCCCCCCACCTCACTTCCTGGGGCAGGGGTCACTTTGGAGGGATGCAATACCACTGGGGCTGCCTGTCAGGTGTAGCGGGGAAGTAGTTGCTTTGGGGGGAAGCCAGTCTCAACTGAAGCTGCCCACCAGGTGTGGTGGGGTAGGAGTTGCTTTGGCAGGCATGGCAGGTCTATAGGTGAATGCCAGAGTGGGGTAATAGGTGCTAGCAAGGTAGGTAGAGACTGTCAGAACTGACCCCCACAAGCATCTGGCTAGCTAGGCTGAAGGAGGATAAGATAAATGGTGCCTGCCAAAACTTCCGTTTCCAGAGAAAGCTCCTAAAGATCTTTGCCCCTCCAGCACATGCCCTAAAGTTAGTCAACAAATCACCTTCACGTGTAACCCACGTGCTTTTCAAACTGCTGCCTCTGTGTTGGGTCTCGACCAAGTGTTATAGTGTGCCTGTGTGGCTCAGTCACTTAAGTGTCTGACTGTTGATCTCAGCTTAGATCATGATCTCATGGTCTGTGGGTTTGAGCTCCACATCAGGCTCTGTGCTAGTGGCCCAGAGCCTGCTTGGGATTCTCTCTCTCCCTCTCTCTGCCCCTCCCTTGCTCACGTGTGCACTCTTTCTCTCTCTCTCAAAAATGAATAAACTTAAAAAAAAAAGAAAAAAGTTAAAAAAAAATGCGCCAGGTTTTGTACTAGACCCAAGGACAGAAAAATAAATAAAACCCAGTCCCATTTTTCAAGATTCCTTCAGCCTCTTCAGTGCATTACTAATACAGAAAAAAGTTTCATGACATAGAACAGAGTTTTATTTATTTTTTTAAATTTTTTTAACGTTTATTTATTTTTGAGACAGAGAGAGTCAGAGCATGAACGGGGGAGGGGCAGAGAGAGAGGGAGACACAGAATCCAAAGCAGGCTCCAGGCTCTGAGCCATCAGCCCAGAGCCCGACGCGGGGCTCGAACTCATGGACCGCGAGATTGTGACCTGAGCCAAAGTCGGACGCTTAACCGACTGGGCCACCCAGGCACCCCAGAACAGAGTTTTAAAGAACATGTGAAGCTGTACCAGAAAAGTCTTTGACTTAAATAACTTAATTTCTTTTTTAGTGGGTATGATATTTTTGGTCAAAGAACCTACCCATTATTCCTCAAGCTTCTGTAAGGCCAGCCCTGCTACCTTCTAGAAGATACATTATAGTTATACTTACTGATTCATGTGTAGGGTGGTTGTGAGAAAGTTCACAATATTTACTGTCAAGTCTCATTCAATAGAGAAATTATGACTGGAAGTAGTACTTTTGGGAAATGGTTTTTGTCAGGCTGAATTATTTGTTCTACAACATCTTATGCTAAACCTGAAAGTAGTAGACAAGTATTCAAAATAAATCTGAGTGGGGTGCCTGTATGGCTCAGTTGGTTGAGCCTCTGACTCTTGATTTTGGCTCAGGTCGTGATCCCACCAGGTTTGTGGGATCGAGCCACACTCAGCGTGGAGCCTGCTTGGAATTCTCCCTCTCTTTGCCCCTCTCCCCCACTTGCACTCTCTCTCTCTCAAAAACAAACAACAAAACAAAACAAATCCAAAAAAAAAAAAATCCCCCAAAACCAAAATGAACTTGAGTACTTTTTCTTTTATCAATATTCATAACATTACTTCCAGTGGACATTTAACAGCATTTAACTTTTTACCAGAAATAAAAGAAATACAGATTTACTTGTATAATTTTAAAAATTAAATATATGTTACTAGATATTAAAGACGAGAGTGATTGGCTTAGATTAGGGACATATTTGTTCATCATAAGTGGTTGTCCAGAGCTTGGACTTTGAATTCTATTTCACACGTTTCTTGAAAATATGAATAATCAGGGGCACCTGGGTGGCTCAGTCGGTTAAGCATCCGACTTTGGCTCAGGTCACGATCTCGCGGTTTGTGAGTTTGAGCCCCACCTTGGGCTCTGTGCTGACAGCTCAGAACTGCTTCGAATTCTCCGTGTCTCTCTCTCTCTGTCCATCCACTGCTCATACGTGCGTGCACAGGCTCACCGCCTTCTCTTTCTCATAAATAAATAAACATTTAAAAAATATGAAGACTCAAACTGCATTGTTTTCTTTTTTTTTTCAATATATGAAATTTATTGTCAAATTGGTTTCCATACAACACCCAGTGCTCATCCCAAAAGGTGCCCTCCTAAATACCCATCACCCACCCTCCCCTCTCTCCCACCCCCCAAAACTGCATTGTTTTCAAAACACATTCTAAAAGCATAGATGTGCCTTGTTTGGGTAAATAAACATTGTTAGTAAGAAACAAATAATTCGTCTGGTAATTTTGCCTAAACTTCTGTTAATTGACCGCCATTCCAAAATTTATTAGAGAAACTTTGACACAAAAAAATTAGTTTTAAACCATGAAGTACTATGGGGCGCCTGGGTGGCTCAGTGGGTTAAGCGTCCGACTTCCACTCAGGTCATGATCTCACGTTTTGTGGGTTTGAGCCCCGCGTCGGGCTCTGTGCTGACAGCTCAGAGCCTGCAGGCTTTTCAGATTCTGTGTCTCCCTGTCTCTCTACCCCTTCCCGACTTGTGCTCTATCTCTCTCTCTCTCTCAAAAATAAGTAAAACATTAAAAAAAATTTACAAAGTGAGTTATAAAATAGCATGTGACCCGACTGTGATCCAATTTTGTGAGAAGTACACACACACACATATAATGGTACAGGAAAAGATCTGGAAGCAGTCCGGGTACCAAGGTGCTAACAAGGTGGGGGTGGGGGTGGTGAACGTTTATGAGTTTCCCATTGTTGTTGTAACAAATTACCACAAAGCTAGTGCCTAAACAAACACAAATTTCTTCTTTTACAGTTTTGGAGGTCAGATGTATAAAGAGGTTTATGAGACTAAAACCAAGGTGTCTGCAGGGCTGGTTCCTTTTGGAAGCTCTAGGAATGAGTCCATTGCTTACATCTTTCTGTTTCTTGAGGCTGCTTGCATTCCTTGGTTCTGGCTGCATCACTCCAATATATGCTCTTATTATCACGTCACCTTCTCTGTCCTCTGACCCTCCTGCTTCCCTTTTATAAGGACACTCGTGGTTACATTGGGCCCACTTGGATAATCCAGGACAATCTGCCCATCTCAAGATCCTTAATTTAGTCACATCTGCAAAGTCTCTTTTACCATAACATGCACAGTTTCCGGGGATTAGGTCATGGACATCTTTGAGGGGGCAATTATTCTGTCTACCACAGAATGTGATGTTTTTATTTTTAATTTTTGTTTATATATTTTGTATTTTTTTAAGTTTATTTATTCTGAGAGAGAGAGAGAAAGAGAGCATTCACATGAATTCCTGTGGGGTGGGGGGCACAGAGAGAGAGACAGAGAGAGAGAGAGAGAGAAAATCCCAAGCAGGCTCCATACCATCAGCAAAGAACCCGACACTGGGCTCGTGTCATGAACCATGAGATCAGGCGCCCCTATATATTTTTGTATTTTTATATAATGTGGATGTATTACTTAAAATATATTAGTTAAAAGTTGAAAAATGTGGGGCGCCTGGGTGGCTCAGTCAGTCTGACCCTTGGTTTCAGCTCAGGTCATGATCTCACAATTCACGAGATCAAGTCACGCAAATGGCTCTGTGCTGATGGCACAGAGCCTGCTTGGGATTCTCTCTCTCTCTGCCCTCCCCCGCCCCCGCTTGTGTTCTCTCTGTCTCTGTCTGTCTCTCTCTCTCTCTCTCTCTCAAAATAAACTAAAAAAAAAGTAGAAAAATGTTATAGTTTGATATCAAATGACACGAAATGTGGTTATTTGTAAACTTTTATCTGGCTCCATGTGAAGTTTGAGCTTCACATTCCGTTATCTTCTTACTTTGTATTTATACTAAGTCGGAAAATTCAAATTCACAATTATACATCACCAGAAATGGCAGTAAGTGTTTGGTAACTGACCCACAAGTTTGGATCAGAGACTTGTGTATGTTGGATTGAGCAAGAATCCATAATTTGAGAAGTAATTTCTTCCATTGAGTGTTGCCTCCAGATGCTAAGTGGATGAAGAATCAAACTCAAATTCTGCCAGGATGAATGTTTCACCTTAGGAGAGTGGGTCTCACTAGGGGCCGTACCACACAAGGGTCTACTTTGAAAACACGTGGGGCTCCTTTGGTTGTTGCAGTGACGGACACGAATCCCCTGGCTGGGATCTTCTGTTGGTTAGTTGGACAGAAGCCAAGAATGTCATATGTCATTCAGTGCATGTGACTTTCTTACAAGGATGAATTTTCCTACATCTTACATAATTTTCAAATGTCCCCCTAGACATTCGTGTATATGAAAAACTTATTTGTCATTATCTGAACCTAAACCTGATCTCATTTTACATGTAAACTCAACATACTTTTTTCTCTTTCTGAAATGTGTTTTTAAAAATATGGAAGGCTTTTACAAACCTGCATGTCATTCTAGTGCAGGGGCCATGCCTGTCTTCTCAAGTTTAGTATATTGCTGCTGAAGTGAGCATAACTCGAAGTATTTTTTGCATGGTTTTATACCCTGGAATTTTCCAGGAATGGAACTACTGTGTAAATTGAAAGGAGTGTCTGTTGTTTTGTTTGGAGCTTTACCAAGAATGGCTTAATGTTTTAGAAAATCACGCCAGTCACATCAATGCCATTTATGGGCTGTGCTAGGTACCTTACATTTTCCCTTCCAGATTAACTCCACCCTCTCTACCTGCTCTGTGCCGTAGGAAGGGACCGTGTCAATAGGTTTCCTTGCCCTCCAGCTTCTGGGTAGGTTCACTCAATGGAAAGCACGGGCAGGAAATCTGGAAGGTGAAAGGAGAGTGAGGTGTGCCTCTTGTAATGACCATCAGAAAGTGAGTGTCATCTGATCCATGGAAACATAAAATTGGATGTGACAGCAGTATTCCATTAGAAAATGGTAGCGCTAGGGGCGCCTGGGTGGCTCAGTCAGTTATGTGTCCGACTTGGGCTCAGGTCATGATCGCTCGGTTTGTGAGTTCGAGCCCCACATCAGGCTCTGTGCTGAGGGCTCAGAGCCCGGAGCCTGCTTTGGGTTCTGTGTCTCCCTCTCTCTCTCTCTGCCCCTCTCCCACTTGCACTCTGTCTCTTTCTCAAAAATAAACATTAAAAAAAATAAAAATAAAGAAAATGGTAGCGCTATATAAACACAATTGAGTCCAAGCTGGTCAGGAGGCACAAGCAAACTGCAGGAAGAAGTGTTTTAAACTCTCATGGCACTTGCTCCTACTGATTTACTTCTCCCTTAACCCACATTTAGGACTTCCCAGAGAGTTCTCTATGACTGGTTATCAGGTAAAGCACAGGCCCGGTTTACACACATTTGCTGGCACCAGCTGAAAAGTGGGTGCATTCTACCCCCCGAAAGACAGGGGTGAAGGAAACTCTTCCTAGGAGCAAAACTTTGCTCATACCTCCTATTGTCCACTTCCAGTGGAAGGATACACAGCCCTTTCTCTCTGGGCACACTATTTTTGCCACGTACTATCTGTCACAGCCCAGAGCGTCACTGCTTGTGCTTGTTTTACATGCCTGGAATGCGAGACTCAGACCCTCTTGCAGGAGCCGCTTCTCAGGGCTTCCTTTGTAGGGAACTGCCTTGAGGGATGAGGTGATATCTCCTTCTGAACAAATAATGGGCTTGCTGTAAAAGATGTGAGCTCCCCAAGGCCAGTTTTCCTCAGCTGCAATGCCAAAGTACTAACAGTATGTACACAGTGGGTCTATCTGGGCTCCTCTGCCTGGCCCCTGTGGGATCTGGGGAGTGGGGAACCCACACAAATAAGCTAATGAGGCTCATACTGCTTACCATGCTGCTGGCATCCAGGAAATGGTAACAGGCTAATTTGTTTGCTTATAAATAGGAGAAAAATCTCAACCCCCAACTAATACTTATTATGCACTTTGCAGTTAGTTTTATAAGCCTTTTGGCTAGTTTGTGACTTGTACCTGATTTTGCATTGAGGGGTACGACTTGCAATTATTCTTCTGTAGCTTTGGTCCCTTAGGGAAAAATTTTGCTACTTTTATGTTTGGCAGAAGTCCACTGACAGAGGTGTCACTGCACATCTGTTGGAAAAAAACAAGTAAGTTTTAATGACTTCATAAAATTAATTGAAAAAGTTTCATGGCGACAGTGCTAAGGACTAGGGGTGAATGGATTGCCAATATAAGCAACCAGAAATTCAGATATTGTCGGTTTTTGCTATTCACACCGTAGGATGGATAACGTTCTATGCTAATATTCCAATTGTTTATAATTCTATTTTGCCCTTTTCCTTTCCGTAGTGAGTTTTAAACTTCCGAGGTCTGTCTTTATTTCTTTCAGTTCGAAATAATGGAATTCCAGCATTTGGTCTCGAAAACCACAGGCTGTCCTAGCTGCTGGTGTAAGAAATCCCAGCAACAGGATAAGATTTTCTGGTTTCTTGATATGTCCTTGAAAATGTTATTACTAATGAAGGAGTCTTGTGACACATCTGGAACTCAGAACTTACGGCTTGTTCTGTGAACGAAACTTTGGCCTTAAAAAGCCTGTAATTCTTTTTGTTTGTATTACTTAATAATGTGTTTCCCTGGTAATGATATTTATATTGCAACCCCACGTCCTGAAAGCTATGCATACCTATGAGTTTTCTTTAATAGCCAAGTTAATGGAAAATTTATGTGCACACAAAAACTTGTATGCAAATGTTTGTAGCAGCTTTATTCATCAGAAACTACCAGATGTCCTTTAACAGGTGAATGGATAAACTGGTCCATGCATACAATGGGATGCTAGGCTGTGATAAGAAGGAAAGATCTACTGATTCACTCAACAACATGAGTGAATCTTTTTTCCTAGTGGTAAAATATATGTAACATAAACCCGGATGAATTGTAAATGCATTTTGCCAAGGGTAGGAAGCCAGATTCTAAGATCCAGAAGTATTGTATAATGCCATTCATAAGACATTGTGGAGAAGGCAGAATTAGAGGGAGATGTGTTAGTTTCCTATTGCCGCTGTAAAAATTACCACAGACTTGGTGGCTTACAACAACACAAATTTATTGGCTTACAGTTCTCGAGGCCAGAACTCAAAAATCAGTTTCACTAGGCTAAGGTCAAGGTGTTGTAGGACTGGCTCCTTCTGGAGGATCTAAGAGAGGATTCGCTTCCATGACTTTTCTGGCTTCTGGCGGCTGCCTGTATGACTTAGCTTGCGACTCCTTCCTCACATCACGCCGCCGCCTTGCCTCCTTTCTCACGTCTCCTCCTAACTCCTTTGTCAGTCTTGCTGCTCTCTTTTAAGGACCTTTGTGATTACATTTAGGACTCACCTGGATAATATCCCCCTCACGGAATTCTTAACTTAATCACATCTGTAAAGGCCCTTTTGCCATGTGGCGTAACATTCGTGGGTTGCAGAGATTAGGGCTTGGGTATTTTTTCAGGTCATTATTCAGTCTACCACAGTATGGAAAGCAGAGCAGTCATTGCTAGGGCTTGTGGAAGAGGGAAGGATTGAGTATGTAATGGGTCGTACAAGCATGGTGGAGGATCTGTGACTCTACAGTTGTCACAAACCCATAGAATGGGGGCGCCTGGCTGACTCAGTCGGTTAAGTGTCTGACTCTTGATTTCCACTCAGGTCACGATCTCACAGTTCATGAGGTCAAGCCCCACACTGGGCTGTGCTCTGATAGCACGGAGCCTGCTTGGGATTCTCTCGCTCTCCCTTTCTCTCTCTCTCTCTCTCTCTCTCTCTCTCTCTCTCTCTCTCTCCCTCTTTCACTGACCCTTCCTCCTCTCTTTCTCTCTCTCTCTCAAAATAAATAAATAAATAAATAATGAATAAATGAAAACTAAAAAAAAAAAACCACATAGAATGTTACATCACCAAGAATGAACTTTAATGTTTGCAAATTTTTAAAAACCATTCTGTCAGTGATCCTAGGATGGAATGCAGAGTCTGACTAAGTAATCTGATTGTATTAAAAGTGGATGGCATACCAGACTTCAAGATGTATTACAAAGCCGTAATCATCAAGACAATATGGTACTGGCACAAAAACAGACACTCAGATCAATGGACCAGAATAGAGAACCCAGAAATGGACCCACAAACGTACGGCCAACTAATCTTCGACAAAGCAGGGAAGAGTATCCAATGGAATAAAGACAGTCTTTTCAGCAAGTGGTGCTCGGAAAACTGGACAGCGACATGCAGAAAAATAAACCTGGACCACTGTCTTACACCATACACAAAAATAAACTCAAAATGGATGAAAGACCTAAAAGTAAGACAGGAAGCCATCAAAATCCTCGGGGAGAAAGCCGGCAAAAACCTCTTTGACCTTGGCCACAGCAACTTCTCACTCAACACAACTCCAGAGGCAAGGGAAACAAAAGCAAAAATGAACTATTGGGACCTCACCAAAATAAAAAGCTTCTGCACGGTGAAGGAAACAATCAGCAAAACTAAAAGGCAACTGATGGAATGGGAGAAGATATTTGCAAATGACATACCAGATAAAGGGTTTGTATCCAAAACCTATAAAGAACTTATCAAACTCCACATCCAAAAAACAAATAATCCAGTGAAGAAATGGGCAAAAGACATGAATAGACACTTCTCCAAAGAAGACATCCAGATGGCTAACTGACACATGAAAAAATGCTCAACATCACTCAACATCAGGGAAATACAAATCATAACCACAATGAGATACAACTGGCTAAATTAACAACTCAGGCAATAACAGATGTTGGCGAGGATGCGGATAAAGAGGATCTCTTTTGCTGGTGGGAATGCAAACTGGTGCAGCCACTCTGGAAAACAGTGTGGAGGTTCCTTAAAAAAATAAAAATAGAACTACCCTACCACCCAGCAATGGCACTACTAGGTATTTATCCAAGGGATACAGGTGTGCTGTTTCGAAGGGGCACATGCACACCCATGTTTAGAGCAGCACTATCAACAGCAGCCAAAGTATGGCAAGAGCCCGAGTGTCCATCGATGGATGAATGGATAAAGAAGATGTGGTATATATATACAATGGAATATTACTCGGCAATCAAAAAGAATGCAATCTTACCATTCGTGACTACGTGGATGGAACTGGAAGGTATTATGCTAAGCGAAATTAGTCAGAGAAAGACAAAAATCATATGGCTTCACTCATATGAGGAATTTTTTTTTTAATTTTTTTTTTCAACGTTTTTTATTTATTTTTGGGACAGAGAGAGACAGAGCATGAACGGGGGAGGGGCAGAGAGAGAGGGAGACACAGAATCGGAAACAGGCTCCAGGCTCCGAGCCATCAGCCCAGAGCCCGACGCGGGGCTCGAACTCACGGACTGCAAGATCGTGACCTGGCTGAAGTCGGACGCTTAACCGACTGCGCCACCCAGGCGCCCCTCATATGAGGAATTTAAGAGACAAAACAGATGAACATAAGGGAAGGGAAGCGAAAATATAAAAATAGGGAGGGGGACAAAATAGAAGAGACTCTTAAATATGGAGAACAAACAGAGGGTTACTGGAGGGGTTGTGGGAGGGGGGCTGGGCTAAATGGGTCAGGGGCATTAAGGTATCTACTCCTGAAAACATTGTTGCACTATATGCTAGCTAACTTGGATGTAAATTAAAAAATAAATAAATTAAAAAACAAAACAAAAAAATGGATGGCATAACTTCACTGAAGAAGGCAGGTGGGAAAGTTAAATAGCTTGGAAAAATTGTTTTTAAGTTTATGGACACAGAGAATAGATTGGTGGCCACCAGAGGAGAGGGGTGAGGTATGGGCAAAATGGGTGAAAGGAGTCAAAATGTGCAAACTTCTCCAGTTATGAAATACAGAAATCATGGGGATGTAATGTACAGCATGGTGACTAGAGTTAGTCATACCATATTGCATATTTGAACATAACTGAGAGGAAGTCTTTAAAGTTCTCATCACAAGAAATGTGTGTAGTGTGGCAGATGTTAACTGGATTTATTGTGGTGATCATTTTGCAGTATATACAAATATCAAATCATTATGTTGTATACCTGTAACTGATATAATGTTGTATGTCAATTATACTTCAATTAAAAAAAAAAAAAAAAAGAAAAAATGGTGTTTTGACCAGGGAATGGAAGACCAACAATAAAAAGAACAGTATGTAAATGTACTATAGTTGGTAGATAATATACAGAAATATAGATGTGTATGTATACATAAGGTAGTATATTTAGATACATTTTCTGGCTCTGGCTCTGGCTTCTGCAGTGGTCTGGAATCAGTGACGCGCCAGCAGCAATGAGCACACCTAGCCCCCAGATCTTTGTTTCTAAATACCATTCTCCGATAAAAGAATTCAGGGCTCCTTAAAGAAATGGCTGATTCTAGGGTTGGGGCAGGGAAGATATGAGATGAATGCAGTTTGGTAGGACCACAAGAAGACCATAGGAGACTGCACCTGGCCTCACCAGGCCCTGCTGTGAGCCATATGCTGGGATGTATAGTCTGACTTCTGTGCTCTTGCTGTAACATGTCCTTCCCCTGTAAAAAACTTTTTACATTTGTAAGCCTTGTCACTTTGGGTCCTGTGAATCTTCTTTAGCAATTGAACTCTGCTTACATGCCACTGTTAGTATAACTATATATTCAAGTTTTTACGAATGCTGCATGGGCACTAGGAAACAAAAACGGTGTATCATCTACTATTCAATACATGTGTCTCTCCAGGAATCTATTAAAATGAGACTTATTAATCATATTGTTAAGTGAGTCTCTATCCTTCTTCATATTTTGGCTTTATAAATTTCAGTGTAATTTTATTTTATTTTTTTAAGTTTATTTATTTTAGAGAGAGAAAGAGAGCATGAGCAGGAGAGGGGCAGAGAGAGAGGAGACAGAATCCCAAGCAGGCTCCACACTGGCAGCGCAGAGCTCGGTGTGGGGCTCAGACTCATGAACTGCGAGATCATGACCTGAGCCTAAATCAAGAGTTGGACACTTAACCAGCTGAGCCACCAATGCGCTCCTCAAGGTCATTTTTTTAATGTCAAATTGTACTAATGTAAGTACATCTTTGATTCCTCTAAATTTGCATTTCTTTTCGATATTTCCCCTTCCTTTACATTCCTATTTTTGTTTCATTTTGTGTTTCATTTAAATAACATAAAATAGAATTCTTAATCCAATTTGTGAATCCTAATTTTTATTTATTTTTATCTTTTTATTTTTTAAGATTTTACTTAAAATTGTTTTTAATGTTCATTATTTATTTTTTGAGAGAGAGACAGAATGAGAGCCGGGGAGGGGCAGAGAGAGAGGGAGACACAGAATCTGAAGCAGCCCCCAGGCTCTGAGCTGTCAGCATAGAGTCCGACATGGGGCTCCAACCCGTGTGCCGCGAGATCATGACCTGTGCTGAAGTTGTATGCCTAACCGACTGAGCCACCCAGGTGCCCCAAGATTTTACTTTTAAATAATCTCTACACCCAACATGAGACTCAAACTTACAACCCCAAGATCAACAGTCACATGCTCTACTGACTGAGTTGCCAATCACCCCTATGAATCTTAATTAAAAAATATTTTTTAAACATTTTATTTACTTTTGAGACTCAGAGAGAGACAGAGTGCAAGTGGGGGAGGGGCAGAGAGAGAGGGAGACACAGAATCCGAAGAAGGCTCCAGGCTCCAAGCTGTCAGCACAGAGCCTGATGTGAAGCTTGAACTCATGAACTGTCAGATCATGACCTGAGCCAAAGTCGGATGCTTAACTGACTGAGCCACCCAGGTGCCCCTGAATTTTAATTTTTAATAGAGGAGTAGATTCTATTATATTTATCATGATCACTAATACATTTTTTATTATAAATGTCATATATTTATGCTATTTTTAATGTTTCCTTATTTTTAAATTTTTTTTTATGAATTTTAAATTTCTTTTTCCCTTTTGAGTGTTTGCTTTTATCTTCTTCATTTCTTTGGAAGCCATATATACTCCTTTTGATACTGGTAAGTGTGACTTTTCAGTTTTCCAAAAGCATTCTGTGGGTAATGTACACAGTATGTATGTATGTATTTTGAACTGTATGTATGAACTGTATTTTAATTCTAGTATAGTTAACATACAGTTATATTAGTTTCAAGTGTACAATATAGTGATGCAACAATTCTGTACATTACTCAGTGCTCACCAAAATAAGTGTACTCTTTTTTTGTGCGTGAGAGAGAAAGAGTGTGTGCATGAGTGAGCATGTGCATGAGCTGGGGAGCAGCAGAGGGAGGGAGAGAGAGAGAGACAGAGAGAGAGAGAGAGAGAGAGAGAGAAGGAGAGGGAGAGGGAGAAGGGGAGAGAGGGAGAGTCCCAAGCAGGCTCCACACCCAGCACGGAGCCTGATGCTCAGTGAGATCATGACCTGAGCCGAAATCCAGAGCTGGATGCTTAACTGACTGGGGCGCCCAGGTGCTCTCAAAATAAGTGTATTCTTAATCCCCTTCACCTATTTAACCCATCCCCTCAGCCACCTCCCCTCTAGTAACCATCAATTTGTTCTCTATAGTTAAAAGTCCATGTTTTGGCTTGTCTTTCTTTTTTTCTTTGTTCATTTGTTTTGTTTTTTAGGTTCAACTTATGACTGAAATCATGGTTTGTAAAAATATGGAATGCTTCATGAATTTTTGTGTCATCATTGCACAGGGGCCATGTTTATCTCTGTATCATTCCAATTTTAGTATTTGTACTGCCAAAGTGAACAGAAAGTACACAGTATTTTGACAGTAAGAAAGCTGTCAACAACTGTTAGGGTCATATCAAAAGGACTCAGGAGCCAACTTAAAGAAGTTCCCCCTGAACCCTCTTGCACTGTTGGTGGGAATGCAAATTGGTGCAGCCACTCTGGAAAACAGTGTGGAGGTTCCTCAAAAAATGAAAAATAGACCTACCCTATGACCCAGCAATAGCACTGCTAGGAATTTACCTGAGGGATACAGGAGTGCTGATGCATAGGGGCACTTGTACCCCAATGTTTATAGCAGCACTCTCGACAATAGCCAAATTATGGAAAGAGCCTAAATGTCCATCAACTGATGAATGGATAAAGAAATTGTGGTTTATATACACAATGGAGTACTAGGTGGCAATGAGAAGGAATGAAATATGGCCCTTTGTAGCAACGTGGATGGAACTGGAGAGTGTGATGCTAAGTGAAATAAGCCATACAGAGAAAGACAGATACCATATGTTTTCACTCTTATGTGGATCCTGAGAAACTTAACAGAAACCCATGGGGGAGGGGAAGGAAAAAAAAAAGAGGTTAGAGTGGAAGAGAGCCAAAGCATAAGAGACTCTTAAAAACTGAGAACAAACTGAGGGTTGATGGGGGGGTGGGAGGGAGGGGAGGGTGGGTGATGGGTATTGAGGAGGGCACCTTTTGGGATGAGCACTGGGTGTTGTATAGAAACCAATTTGACAATAAACTTCATATATTGAAAAAAAATAGAAAAAAAAATTAAAAAAAAAAATAAAGAAGTTCCCCCTAGTCATAGGATAATTTGAGCATCAATAAAAGTAATTGCAGTGTGTGTGGGGGGCATCTGGGTGGCTCAGTTGGTTGAGCATCCAACTCTTTTTTTTTAATATTCATTTATTTGGGGGGAGAGCACAAGCAGGGGAGGGGCAGAGAGAGGGGGACAGAAGATCTGAAGCAGGCTCAGCGCCGACAGGCTGACAGCAGTGAGCCCGATGTGGGGCTCAAACTCACAAACTTTGAGATCATGACCTGAGCTGAAGTCGGACTTTCAACCAACTGCGCCACCTAGGTGCCCCAAGCATCCAACTTTTGATTTTAGCTCAGGTCATGATCCCAGGGTCGTGGGATTGAGCCTCATGTCAGGCTCTGCACTGAGCTTAGAGCTGCTTAAAATTCTCTGTCTCTCTCTCTCTCTCTTTCCCTCTGCCCCTCTCCCCTGCTTGCTCTCTCTCTCTCTCTCTCTCTCTCTCTCTCTAATAAAAATAAGGGCACCTGGGTGGCTCAGTTGGTTAAGCATCTCACTTCAGCTCAAGTCATGACCTTGCAGTTCATGAGTTCGAGCCCTGTGCCAGGCTCTGTGCTGACAGCTCAGAGCCTAGAGCCTGCTTCAGATTCTGTGTCTCCCTCTCTGTCTCCTTCTCCCCTGATCACACTCCATCTCTCCTCTCTCTCTCTCTCTCTCTCAAAAATAAAGAAACATTAAAAAATTAAAAAAATAAAATTTAAATAAAATTTAAAAACGGCAGTGGATTGACACACATGGAATGTGTTTGACTCATGAGTTTATATAATACTATCAAATAAACTTATTTTGCACCTTAAAAAAAAACCTGATTGAGGTCCAGACTTCCACAACCGGGGGAGGGGGGTGAGGTTGGTGGACACTTTCCCCAGTGAAACAACCATTTAACTGGTGAAAATTGTTTAAAAAAACTCAACCATTTAAAGTCTCTGGAATTGTCCTAAGCACATATGGCAAATAGAGAAACATTTATCCAAGAAAATCTACTACTAGTAAAACTTCAGCAATGAACTTGTTACTTAGTTGGGAGTCTGTGACATTTGTGCCACAAACTCTTTCCTACTTCCCAGATCAATGTGATGGAATGTCTACTTTTGTAAGATGCAGCCAAAAAGATGGGGCTCCATTTCCTCCCAGCTCCCAATCTAGGACTACGGTTTCCCTCCAGGAAAGGCGGGCCACCAGCATCTCTCATCACCTCCAACGGTGTTGCAGAACCTATATGTCCAGGTAGGTTTAAGGAGAATTAGAGAGATTCCATCCCCTGTCCAGCCTCCACTGTGGGACAGAAGTTCTATTGCATGCGCCGCTGGCCGTAGTCCTGGGACCTGATCACTCCCGCTCCAGCTTGCTCACAGGGCAGAGGTTCCATATCCAGAGAAGAACGGTAAGAAGGGTACGGGCCACTATCCCTACCCAGTTACCCTCTTGCAACATGTGTCATCATCCCCTCTGGCAGATCAGGTGTAGTAATGCAGAGGCCCTCTTAAAACTTAGAAGAGTGCCTGCCAGTGTGTGCTTAGTATTTGCCAGCCATTACTGCGAAAGACCATTTGGCCGCGAGTAGGAATCCTCCGGTATAACCCTGTTCTCTAAAAACCCTAGCTGTTGGTCCATTTTCTGCCGAAGACTGATGTTGCAGAGAAGCCTGACATCAAACTGACTTTGTTGCCTTCTAGCCTAGGCGGTGGAGAGCTCTGGATGTGTGACTCTGGGCAAGTTACTTGACCTCTGCAGTCCTTGCCCGCATCGTGTGTAAAGCGGGGCAAGTCCTAGGCCTCCCCGCCTTGGGCCCTTTGCACATGCTGGCCAAGCCATCCTTCCTCCCTTCCATCGGCTCGTTTTCCCTCACTCCGACCTTTTCATTCTGCCAGGGCTTCTAACCGTAGCGGCCTCAGCCTCTGGCCAGTCATCTCACTCCGGCCTCTCGGCCTCCGCCACCGACCCGAGGGCACGCACGCGGCAGAGAGACAACCGAGCGAGCGGTTCCGCGGCGAGACCGGAAGACACACTCTCTTTCGTCCAGGGTGACTGGGCCGCGGGGAGCCCAGAGGCGCCCGTCTGCTCCGGCAAGGGCTGGAGGACAGCGGAGGCGGCTGGAGCGCACAGGGCTCCCGCCAGACTCGCTCAGGGTTCCCGAGGCCAGTCGACGTCAAGGCGGGCGCCGCGCGCGGCTTGGTTGGAAGCCGTGAGGTTTAGGGGAGAGAATTCAGTAGAGCCGCGAGTAGCGTGCAGAACACGGGCTGAGCCCTCAGCGAACGACGGTTTCCTCCCGCCTCAGTGGTTGCGGGGCTTTTTGTAGTTCCAAGTTGTGGTTACAGATTGTTGCCAACTGTGTCTGTGCGTGGGTAGGTGATTTTCCCCGAAGTGCGGGGAGCTCTTTCAGCCTGCACAGAGAGAGAGAGAGAGAGAGAGAGAGAGAGAGAGAGAGAGAGATCTTCCCCAAGCTTAGGAAAACCTTGGTTCCCCGACGAGCTTTCGTTATTGCGCCTCTTGGCTAGGAGCGGCGAGCACCTGCCTATGGGCGACGGTCTGTGTTCCCCGTCTCTACCATCCCTCCCCACCTCCGAACGTTGAGTTCCCGGGGGCGGGGACGTGGGTGCCGGTATTGATCTCCGGAGGGCTTCCTCCCAGCCTCCTGGGCCCTGAGGCCCTGGAAGGGCCTACAAGGCACCGGCTGCCCCCGGCCCGGCCGCTTAGGGAATGAGTTTCTGCCCCTCGCCCGGCCCACTGTCCTTCTGGCAGCGGCACACGACTTCTCAGCGACACACTTGAGCGGTCAGCGCGAGGAGCCACCGACCGCGCGGGCGATCCCAGGAACCCCCGCTGCTCAGCCCAGAGGCCCGGCCTAGGGGCTTGCTGGAAATGCAGAGCCTCCGGGAGGTCCTGGCCCCGCTGCTGCAGCGGAACAGCACGTTCACGACGCCCCCGGTGGTGGGGGCTGGGGGGGGGGGTGCGGGGTGGGGGTTGTGTGCGCCTTAAAGTTGCAGAGGCTGTGCTCCAGAGCACGGGACTCGGTAACCCTTTGATTCATAATCCGTTTGTTTTCTGGCTACTCACGGGGTCTTTCTTTACCGGGAAAACCTTCCCAACTCCTCACCAGACCAGATCATGTCAGGCTCTGACTACTTCTTACTGCATTTTCATGTGAAGTTTCATGACCATAAACTGGGGACTCCGTTGCCCATCGCCTGAGTCTTACGTGCACAATTCACACTTCATTGGAACCTTAATTTTATTCTGTCACATTCCTGCCGTGTCCTCGGCTCCCTTCACCTTTTCAAGAGTTATGAAACTTTCCACATTTCTGCCAGCTGCTTCTTCCTGTTTTGTTCTCAATTTGGGATGTTTGTTTCTATTTGCTTGATGTCTGTGTTCAAAAACAAGCAAAAAACATTTGTGGTTCATGTAAACATAGAGCACAATTCAAATTTGTTCCATATGAGATTCTCTGCTGAGGAATTCTTATGTCTTGTAATTGGTGAGAATACTTTTGCCTTAAACTGTAATGTTGAATTATCACTTCTTTTAGCATATTTAGTTAACGAATTTTGGGGTGAAAAGTCATTATGTCATTGAAAAGGAGTCTTTGTTCAAAATGTGGCAGATTTTTCAAGAGCTGCTTTAGCAAATGTTGCTAACTGAAAGATCATTCTGTAAGGTAGTTATGTTCTTGGCAAAAACTAGAAAGTATGAGCACATCAAGAGTTGGCTAAGAAACGGGGAATTGGGAATTCTCTCCTCCTACTGGAAGCAATATGTATTAGTACATTCATTTTGGATAGTAATACTGAAAATGTGCCATATCCAGCAATTTTACTTCTTTATAATCCAAGAAAAACTCTTATAAATGTGGGCAAAGAGGCATTTACCAGAGGTACTAATGTTTCTTAAAGTATATTGGTGTGTGGCCCAATTGTCTATGTATCACCCAGGCTCCTGGTTAAACTGCAGATTCCTCAGCCCTATACGATACCTACTAAAAATTAGAATTTCTAGGAATTGAGAGCCAGCAGCCCACATCTTTAGCAAGATACTGCTTGCAAGTTTGAAAACCAGGGCTGTTTTCTTAATCATATGTGGTTTAGTTGATTTCATTGTTTAATTATGCTGATGGTTTTTAAAAATAAGTGCTGTTATAAGGTCCACAGAAAAGCAACAAGGGAAGCAACAAGTATCTGTAATACTTGCCCCGCTCCAAAGATTCTTTGAAATGTGAAGGTAATTTTTTCTTTGTATGTTTATTTTTTTTAATTAATCGATTAATTTTAAATCTTTATTTTATTTTTGAGATAGAGGCAGAGCTCGAGCAGGGGAGGGGCAGAGAGAGAGGGAGACACAGAATCTGAAGCAGGCTCCAGGCTCTGAGCTGTCAGCACAGAGCCCGAGGCGGGGCTCGAACTCATGAACCGTGAGATCATGACCTGAGCCGAAGTCGGATGCTTATCCAACCGAGGCACCCAGGCACCCCATATTTTTTTTTTAACTCGCTACAGAAAATTTCAAGTATATACACAAAGAGAATAATGCATATCATTTTATCGAAGTACAATTGACACACAATATTACATTAGTTTTAGGTGTACAACATAGTGATTCGACAAGTTTGTACATTATCAAATGCTCACCACAATAAGTGTAATCACCATCTGTCACCTTTCCATGTTATTACAGGATTATTGACTATATTCCCTATGCTGTACTTTTCATCTTTGTGACTTATTTTATAACTGGAAGTTTTACCTCTTAATCTCCTTCACCTATCACACCCATGCCCCCACCCACCTCCTCTCTGGCAACTACTAGTTTGTTCTCTTTTATTTATGAGTCTCTTTCTGTTTTCTGACTGCTTATTTATTCATTTGTTTTGTTTTTTAGATTCCACATATAAATGAAATCATACAGTATTTATTTTTCTCTGTCTGACTCATTTCACTTAACACAATAGCCTCTAGGTCCGTCCTTGTTGCTGCAGTGGTAAGCGCTCATTCTTTTTTATGGCTGCGTAATATTCCATTCCATTCCCACATCTTCTTCATCCTTTCATCTCTCAATTGACACTAAGGTTGAGTCCATCTCTTGACTATTATAAATAATGTTGCAGGGACGCCTGGCTGACTCAGTTGGTGGAACATGCGACTCTTGATCTTGGGGTCGTGAGTTCAAGTCCCATGTTGAGCACAGAACTTAAAAAAATAAATAGGGGCGCCTGTTGGCTCAGTCAGTTAAGCGTCTGACTGTGCCTCAGGTCATGATCTCAGGGTTGGTGGGTTTGAGCCCTGTGTTGGGCTCTGTGCTATCAGAGCAGAGCTCACTTCTGATCCTCTGTCTCCCTCTCTCTCTGCCCCTCCCCTCCCCTGCTCATGCATGCTTGTGGTCTCTCTCTCTCAAAAATAAACATTAAAAAAATTTTTTTGAATAAAGGAAATGTTTTTTAAAAATCAAAGAAGATAATGCTGCAATAAATATAGAGGTGCATATATCTTTGCAAATTAGTATCTTTGTTTTCTTTTGGTAAGTACCCAGAAGTAGAATTACTGGATCATATGGTATTTCTATTTTTAATTTTTGGGGAAACCTCCATACTGTTTGCCACGGTGGTTGCACTAATTCACATTCCCACCAACAGGGCACAAAAGGGTTCCCTTCTCTCCACATCCTCACCAATATTTGTTGTTTCTGGTCTCTTTGATACTAGCCATTCTGACAGATATAAGGTATCTCATTGTGTTTTAATTTGCATTTCTCTGATGATTAGTGATGTGAAGCATCTTTTCATGCGGCTGCTGGCCATCTGTATGTCTTCTTTGGAAAAATGTGTGCTCAGTGTGCCCCTTTTTAAATCACATTGTTTGGTTGCTTTTTGTTTGTTTGTTTTTTGGTGTTAAGTTGTATAAGTTCTTTATATATTTTGATATTAACTCTTTTAAAAAATTTTTTTTTAACATTTATTTATTTTTGAGACAGAGAGAGACAGAGCACGAATGGGGGAGGGTCAGAGAGAGGGAGACACAGAATCTGAAACAGGCTCCAGGCTCTGAGCTGTCAGCACAGAGCCTGACGCGGGGCTCGAACTCACGGACCGCGAGATTGTGACCTGAGCCGAAGTCGGCCGCTTAACCGACTGAGCCATCCAGGCGCCCCTGATATTAACTCTTTATCAGATATATCAAATATCAAATATTTTCTCCCATTCATTCTGTTGCCTTTTTATTTTGTTGAAGGTTTTCTTTGCTGTGCAAAATCTTATTTTGTTGTAGTCCCAAGAGTTTATTTTTGCTTATGCTTCCCTTGCCTCAGGAGACATATCTATAAATATTTTGAGAAGGCTGATGTGAAAGAGATTTTTGCCTATATTTTCTTTTAGGAGTTTTATCATTTTAGGTCTCATGTTTAGGTCTTTGGTCCATTAAAAAAATTTTTTTTAATGTTTATTTTTTGAGGGAGGGAGAGAGAGAGCATGAGCAGCGGAAGGGCAGAGAGAGAGGGAGACACAGAATCCGAAGCAGGCTCCAGGCCTCTGAGCTGTCAGCACAGAGCCTGACGTGGGGCTTGAACTCATGAACCACGAGTTCGTGACCTGAGCCAAAGTCGGATGCTCAACCAACTGAGCTACCCAGGCGCCCCAGTCTGGTCTATTTTGAGTTTATTTTTGTGTATGGCATAAAAATGTGGTCCAGTTCATTCTTTTGCATGTAGCTATTCATTTTCCCCAGCACCGTTTATTGAAGAGATTTTCTTTTCCTCATTTTATATGCTTGCCTCGTTTGTCTTAGGATAATTGACCTTATAAGAATGGTTTATTTGTGGGCTCTCTCTCCTGTTCCACTGATCTAGGTGTCTTTTTTTTTTGTGCCAGTACTGTACTGTTTTGATTTTGATTACTGTAGCTTTGTGGTATAGTTTGAAGTCTGAGACGGTGATACTTCCTGCTTTGTTCCTCTTTCTCAAAATTGCGTTGGCTATTCAGAATCTTTTGTAGTTTTATACGAATTTTAGGATTATTTGTTCTAGTTCCATGAAGAATGCTTTGGTATTTTGATAGAGCTTGCATTGAATCCCATACTACCCATTGCTTTGGGTAGTATGGACTTTTGAACAGTATTAATTCTGCCAGTCCATAAGCACAATATATCTTTCCATTTGTGACATCTTCAGTTTCTTTTATCAGTGCTTTATAGTTTTCAGAGTATAGGTCTTTCCTCAGTAGCATATCATATTATCTGTAAATATTTTGATAATTTATCTCTAAAAGGTAAGGACCCTTTTGAAGATATAATCACATCATCATTACACCTAACGTAATTTGTTTATATCAGTATATATCCAGTTCACATTGACAATAATCCAGTGTTCACATTTCTCTAATCGTCTCATCATTTTTGTACACTCGTTTGTTTGAATCAAGATTGAAATAAAGTTCATACAGTACATTTCATTAATAATTTTTTTATTAAAAAATTTTTTTTAACATTTATTTATTATTGCGAGACAGAGACGGACACAGCGTGAGCATGGGAGGGGCAGAGAGAGGGGAGACACAGAATCTGAAGTAGGCTCCAGGCTCTGAGCTGTCAGCACAGAGCCTGCCTCGAGACTCGAACTCACAAACCGGATCATGACCCGAGCGGAAGTCGGACGCTTTACCGACTGAGCCACCCAGATGCCCCCATTAATAATTTCTTTTAAGTCTTTTATTATCTATTACTGGTTTCCTCTTAAATTTTTTGCTATAATTTATTTGTTGAAGAAAGCAGGTCCTCTAGTGTTTCTCACCATCTGAATTTTGTTGATTGCATCCCTGAGGTTTCATCGATATGTTTCTCTGTTCCCTGTATTACCTATAAATTGGCAACTAGAACTGAAGAGTTGATCAGGTTCAGGTATGATTTTTTTAGGTGCTGGCTTTGTGTCCTTTCGTCATGAGGCATATGTCTAGTTGTCACTCTGGTTAGCAGCCATTGATGGTCATTGCCTAGATCCATGAATTCATTAGGGGTTGCAAAATGGTGACATTCTAATTCCATCAAGTCTTTTTCATATATTAGCAGAATTATTAAAAGAAAATTCCCTTTATCAGCTATTTGTTTAGCCTGAGGAAAGTTCATCTAGGATAAGTGCTTCATCTTTCCCTTTACTTTTGCAAAACAATGAGTTGGTTTTCTACCACTCTCCAAAGGTGATCATTTTTAAAAATTCAAAATATAATACACATGGTATATAATTCAATCTTTTAAATTGTATAGTTCACTAGTTTCTAGTACATTCACAAAGCTGTGCAATTGATCATTTTTAAAGTCTGATTATAAACTCACAAACATACTTGATGTGTTTCATTCCATAGCAGTTATTCTTTTTTTTTTTTAATTTTTAAAGTTTATTTATTTTGAGAGAGAGAGAGAGAGAGAGAGAGAAAGAGAATCCTAAGCAGGCTCTGCACTGTCAGCACAGAGCCCGACATGGGGCTGGAACTCACAAACCGTGAGATCATGGCCTGAGCCGAAACCAAGATTTGGATGCTTAACCAACTGGGCCACCCAGGTGCCCCTATAGCAGTTATTATTTTGACATTCAAATATTTTCATCTTTAGCCAACTAGAGCCTCTTTAAATTGGCCCCCCGAGACCTTTTGACACACCCCTAGTAAGCTCTGACATTTTCTTTCCTTGCTTTCTGTTATGAGGAGATATTCCTAGTTCACTTTGTACTTTTCTGATTCAGCCCAGGAATCAGTCATTTCTCCCAGAAACCTTGGTTCCTTTAGTGGAAAATTGTACATCGAGGCTCCAGTCTGGGCACCAGACGGGTCATTGTTTCTGGGCCTCACATATTGATTTTCACCTTTGTAGTGGAGCTAATTTGTTTGCAGTGTTCTGTGATTTATAATCCATGAGAATTTGGCTATTGGTGACTTTCAGTAATTAAGCAATGTCTTATTCAACTAATGACTTGTGTGAAAAAAATACTGTTTGAAAATCACCTAATTGTCAGTCACTGTTTATTTTAAAATTATTTCCCTTGGAGAGGGTGTGTGGCTTAAAGGCTCAGATTAAAAATTCTTACTTGACATTAATTATAGCCAGCTGAATTCCAACGTGATGCAACTTGCTCATGTTAAGGTAAGTATGACTTAAGTATCAAGTATCAGATAAATGGTTCATTTTTATAGGGCATGCTTGGTTCAATAAAACCAGGGCCTCTCTAGGGGAAAGTAAATATTTTTCAACCTTTGGGATATAAAATAATGAGTTACTACAACTTTATTCAAGAAGGTCTCTATTTTCTAAGCCAATAATTTATTGTTTCCCATTTGGATTTCTATCAGTCAGTGATGTGGAGTGAAAATCAACAGCTTTTCTTCTTCTTGTTCTTCTTTTTTTTTAATGGCTTCTTTTCGACTAATCTTTCTTGGGAAAAGTGATTGAAAGGCCTTGTATTATTTTTGGCTCCAGGACCTATAAACATGTCAGGGATTTTAGTTAAGTTATTAAAACACTGTCAAAACCTTGAGTAGATGCTTTTAACTATCTGATATACATTAACAGCTCTGAAGGAACAAATAAATTGTAGCACATAACCAAAATCCATGTGACTGCATTGAAACCATCTATTCTGTATTCACAGCATACGTCTTTGAAATATTCTGCTCTCCATCTACCTAAATAAAATTTCCCTCTATTGTGTGTTTATTTAAGTGAGAAAATGAAAGCACTTAAGAATGTTTTTATTCTGCCACACACAGCTTCCTTGTTTGCAGTTCCCCCAGGGCAAGCACCACGTATTTTTACTCCCTGTGTCCAGAATTCTATAGGTCCCAAATACCAAAACATTGAACAAAAGTATCAGTGCAAGATAGGCTGTCATTCAAGTGCAAGGTGTCAAGTCCTTCACCACTCACTGCTTGATTACCAAATGCTTTCAGTGCTCTTAGGTGTCCTGCGGGTCTTATTGTGAACATTTCCACAAACTATATATGTTATAATAACATTGAACAATTTCTGATCTCTGCTCCTTATACCTTCTTTGCTCCTTCACTTTATCATGAGTGTTTTATATTGAGTGTATTTCTAGGAAAATGATTTTTATCATACACATCTTTATGGCCTTCCATAAATGGATTTGAAGTACAAATTACTTTCCCTTTTTTGACAACTCAAAAAGAGTTGAGCTCATCTGTACAATCATCTACAGAATATTTGTTGTACTGCAGTAAAGTTTTATCTACTATAATTAATAGAACTAGGGCAGTCTTTCCTTGTTTCCCATCAAAGTTAACTGTGTCTTATGTTTGAAAGGGCTCTTGAAAAGTCTGAAGACCTAAACTACTTCTGGACTTTTAAATGGAGGAAACCTCTTTTTTATTTACCCTCCTTGATACTCTTTTCTGAAGTGCTTTATACTGGTGTTCTTAGAAGCATTTGATGGTGATTATGGAAGAACTAACAAGAATGCTGACATTAGATTTTTGTGTTCATGCTGCTGTTCTCACGATGATGAGACCCCATTCTTGACATACCATAGCATTTAATGGACTCCCTTGGAAAGTACTTAAACACTGGTTATCAACCCTTTTTTGAAATTGTATTAGTGTGTACAGATATTTCTCATTTTTTTACTTGAAAAAATATTAGTTTTATTTACCTTTCTGTGAATACAGTCTGTATCACAACCTAATACAATTTTCTATAAATGGTGAAGACACGCTGTCATTCACCATTTTTGAAAGGATATTTTATCTCTTCAGAAAAACCAAAGGTAAAGCCTGGAGAGGAAAATTGCCTTCCAGTACGTTCTCAAAGAGATTTATTGTTATTATACCTTTGTTTTTTCTTCTTGAAAGGATTTTATAATGGTAAAATGTCTGAGGGAATGGACAACTTGCATTGTGGGAGTTTTAGAAAGTTATGACAGGAACCTAAAATACATGGCCTCTGTATTTAAAGAGGCTTCACACCAATATGCTATTTGTTTGATAACTTTTGTGTTCTTTATTGTTTAAAAATCTCTTTGTCGAACATTTAGTGAACTGAAGAAAACATGTCATTCTGGATTAACGTAAGGATTACACTGTTTAACGTTTAACTAGTAACTTGTAAACATAGTTTGGGTCCCAAGTTCAGAATGGAAAGAGCATAAAAATTTAAACTAATGAAAACACAAAATAGACATTCTTGGAGTTGATAAACCCTTGTTTAATCAAATATATAGTTTTCTTTTTCTCCTAAATCTTTTTAAACTTTAAGCGCTTAAGTAGTTTGTAAAAAATATCCATACCCAATTCTACTACCTCTATATTAAGACTGTGGAAAACTCATTATTTATGAAACAATTACACAAGACTTACATTTCATAGGCTCCCAAACTCTGAAATACAGATATATAGAAAATATACATTAAAAATTCCTGTTCATTGCAATGTGCGAAACCAGTTTCAAAAGCTAACCCTTTTCCTCATCCTTTTTTCCCGCAAACTAATAACACCAGCTAGGTCCTTTGACTGAATGCTTGTTTAAAAAAAAAAAAAAAATAGACGGCTTGGTAGTAGCTGGAGATAACCCTTTTCCCCCTCCTCGTGCCCACACACCCATTTAGACTGGCAAGCCTATTTTCATTTTATTTCAAAGAGTTTTTTTTTTTTTTTTTTTTTTTTTTTAAGCGAAGGCAGGGGACGGCGGGGGTTGCTAAATTTATCTTCTCCAGCCACAGGGATGAAGAAAACACATTTACTGCGGGCGGGGGTCTGAGGGCCTGCAAACAACTCGAGCAGGCGCCTCGGCCAAGACGGGCGCGGAGAGGCGGTAGGTCCCCGGGGAGGGCCCGGGGGGCGGCCGAGGCCCGCGGGAGATGGTGGGGGGCGGCTAGGCCGGGTCGGGTGCGGGCCGCCTGCCTCTCGGCGGGGTCGGCGGACCGCGGCCCCGCGCAGGCTTTACGGCCGAGGCGGCGGCAGCGGCGCGTGTGTAGCGGCGGCGGGCGGGAGCGCGGAGGAGGTGGAAAGAAGGGGGGCGCTGTCACGGAGACTCCGGCCGCCGGAGACCCCGCCGCAGCGAGGCCACTGGGCTCCCCGGTCGCGGAGCGTGAGCGGCGCCGACCCGGGGCGCCAGGGGGACACACCGGGCGGAGGAGGGGGCCTATCTACCCTTCCGCATTTTCCTGGGTCTCTCTCCCGGGCGGTGACGTGACGTGCTGACGGCGGGCCCGTGCCGGGGAGCTGGGCCGCTTTTTGTCAGCTCCGAGCTCGGCCCCTCCTCCCTCCCTCCGCCCGCCCCACCAGCCGGAGCCCGGCCCAGTGCTCCAGAGAAAGGCCGGCCTGCAGCACCCGCCACCGTCGCCGACCGCCCGCACGCCCGTCCGGTGAGTTCCGGGCGCCGCCGCGGCCGTGGGGCCTAGCGCGCGCGCAGCGGCCTGGTCCCGGCCTGGTCGGCGGCCCGCGAGGCGCCCTTCCGCGCTAGGCCGGGCGGTGCGGCGCGTGGCGCCGAGCAGGCCCCGAGGAGGCCGCAGTTAGGCCCGGGGAGGAGCCCGGCTGCCCCGAGCGGCGGCGGAGGCGCGCTCCGTGAACGGGCGGAGGTTGGGGGAGGGTCGCCCGGTGGCCCGGGAGGCGGCGGAGGGGCGTCGGGTCGGCGCCGCGGCCTGCCTGGGGCACCGCGCGGGGGCGAGGCCTGGCAAGGAGGCGAAGGCTGCAGGCGTGAGGTGAAGGCCGCAGGCCGGCCGGGCCGATTTTCGCTATGTAAATATCGGCGAGGGGGGGAGGGACGGGGGACAAGATGGCGGCGGCTCGGCGCCTGCTGCAGGGGACGATTGAGGGGGTTGTCGGGAGGGGGAGCCGCCATCTTGAAGGCGGCGTCTGAAGAGAAAATTCCGCTACAGCCCGTGAGGGGGGGTCGGAGAGCGGGCGGCGGCGGCGGCGGCGGCGGCTCCGGTGACGGGCCCCCGAGGCCCGGCACGGCAGCGTGTGCGCGCGGAGGGGGCGTGCTCGCTCCCCACAGCGGCCATTGCCCTTGCCGCCATGATGGGCGCTCAGGCTCTAGGCGCTCGGCGGCAGCGCCACCTTGCTGCCCTGCCTGCCGCAGCCCCGTGACTGGTTGCTGCTTCCGCTGCATTTTAACCGAGCTGCCGCAGGCGGCCATCTCGTCCCTCAGCGTTCCTGGCCCCGCGCCTTTCTCCTCCTGTAGCCACCCGGGGGGCCGTCGGGACGGGTGGCAGCTCAGGCATCTGGGCTCACTACGGCAAATGGAACTCCACGACATTTTATTTTCACGCCATGTCATACGTGGCTATCATGTTGCCCTCGATGCGGTTTTTTCCAACGCTCAAATGTTTTCTCGAGTATCTGAATAAAGAAATAAAGATAAAATTTGATAGGAAATGAGTTCTCACAACTGTTTTATCCAGTAGGGGGAAAAGTGTAAATTGCACCGCACGAAAACGGAGGAATAAGTTTCTTAAGGAGTCTTTGCAACTCGCTTATTTGAAAACAACTTTCTTCACAGGGGGCGTCCAAGCAATTAGTGATCTGTTGGTGTGAACTTTTTTTGAGGAGCAAGGACACAGGTTTTTAAAATTTTCTTGCAGTATCGTTCATGTGCTTGTCCTGTGTGTTAGTTTATTTAATTTGAAAAATTTTAAGTGGCATCTCGTCCCTTAAAGGGCGTTTGATTGCATACTGCACAACTCCCCCGTAAACTCAGAACCCAGTGTTAGTGATGCACTGTGCTGCTGAGTGATAAGAAAGATTAGAAAGGTTCTTGTAATGCGGACGGTGGCTGCAAGAAGTTCGTTGTTCAGAGGCGGATGGGACGAGGTGAAATGCACTGAAGTGCTGGCGTAAAAGGTGCAACCGATTACTGGGGTTCCAGAGGAAGGCAGGGTTTCCGTTTAGAGCATGAGGAAAGGGTTCCTCAAGTAGGTGACGTTTTGAGGTTACTTAAGGATGGGTAGGACTTTGTTAGGCACAGGTGGGGGTAGGGAAAGGGCATTTCAAGGGTGAAGTTTCTTCGCAAAAGAGCAAGAATTTGGGGAGGGGGGAAGTTTTGGCAGGAGTAGATGGTGAAGGTAGGGGGGGGTGGTGGGAATCCCGGCTAGAAAAGGTGGAAGGACTTGCTTGCCAGGTGGAGGGGCTTATATGACAGGGGAGGCAGGAAAGCCCTCAGGTAGGGTGGTGACACACCTGAGCTGGGCTTTGTGTTCACTTAGCGGCTCCACTGGACTAGGAAAAGTTTTCCAGGTTGGGAAATAATGAGAGTAGCAAGTGGATCATTGTTCTCACTGCCTGAATGATTATCCGGACTTCAGAAGTTAAGCCAGCCAGTTTTGCTACTTTTTAACTGATCCGTTTGTACTAAACAGCTGCTCCTCTTTTCTGTCCTCACTTCTGGCTCCAAATAACTTCTTGCTCTGAGTTACAATTTCTGTAGTAAACAAGAGTGAGAGGTTTCTAACTTTTCACATACCGGGGTTGAGAATTGCAGCACTAGTGCTCTGGGTTTCTTGACGAAGGTAAGCAATGAACCTGTAAGTATTCTCATGGTAATTTTTTTAAGAAGTCGGTTTGAAAAGTTAGGTTAGAGGAAAGATTACTAAAAAGGCAGCAGCCTTCAGATGGCCTTTTGCAACCCCTGTTCTTCCCCTTGGTGAGAGTAACTACCCTTTTGTTGGATATGGGACTTGGACTGTTTGCTAAGCCAAGCCTTCTCATGTTTTGATTAATATCTGACTGTCCTAGATGCACACGTGCGGAATGTGTTTCCTAGAATTTTATGATATAAATCTGTAGGTAGCATAAGTATTCACTAGAAAGTTATTTCAGTTTTTTGTTTTTCCTGGACTGCAAGAGGTCATAGCAGTGATGCTCTGTGAGAGGACGGGAGGGAACTGAAGATTCTCGTGTTTATCATAAGGGGCCATGGTTTAGAAAAGTTGGAGAAACAGTGCGTTGTAGGAGGCCAACAAGAAGCAAGTTGGTAAGCAAGTGGGCTGCGGTTGTTGAGGTGGTAAGGATAAACATAAACTTAGAAGAAGAATCGGTTGCTTTATGTCTGGACAGCTGGGAAAGACGTGGAAGAGCTCTAAAAAAGAGAAAATTGTGTAGCTGCGCACACAGTACAGCAGCAGTAGGTGTTCCGGGACAGCATGAGTGGATGGTTAAGATTAAGGAGATTCAAGTTGCATGGTTAAAAAGACAGATAATAACGTAGTTCAGAAGGATTTCTATTGGAAACTGTTAAATAGAAAATGTTTTTGCCTAAAAGGGTAGACCTTGATGATCTGGAAAACTGGTGTAATACCTTATTACCCAACCATTTTGGGTAAATGAGGTGTTAGTCTTTAATTTATGTGTATATTTCAGATAGGTGCAAGGTTCCTTTTTTAAAAACGTGCCCGCAGAGCATTACAAAAAAAATTCTGTCAACGTTGCTCTTTGTAAACGCTTCCTCTTTAACCCCATCTGGGATCGTAATTGTCACTGACGACTTGTGTTATTTGTGTTTGTGCACACTGGCGATTCAAGACTTTTTTTATTCTTAAACTCTTCAACTCGTCCTGAAACCCTTCAGCCTCTGCAGAGATTATCTAATCTCTGACTTAAACCAGAAAGATAGACAACAGTCTGATCTAAGCATCTGAGTTTGCTTCCTTTCCACTGCATGCTCTTCCTCTTGTCTCTACCTAGGCTTTCCTCGCGTTCTTTCGCTGCAGGAAGAATTGGCCTCCTTCAGGCCTGTCCTCGGGGCTCTGTCCGTGATTCTGCTGCTCGCTTGCATCATTGCCCTCTAACTCTGCTGGTGCCTTTCCCTCTCCTTAGAAACATTCCTAGGTTTGCTCATGTTAAAAAACCTCGCTTGTCTTCTTGTTCCTTTCGCCATTGCTTTTATTTCTATTCATCGCACTTATTCCTAAATCCACTATTTCCGAAATTGAGAAACTTACACAGCATGTCATCGGGTGTATCAAATAAAAGTGTTCTTTGTTTCAGAAATTCTCTGTCTGTGCTCTCTCTGTGTTCTGTTTTGGGATTTCCCTCAAGGTCGATCCTCTGTCCTTTTTCTTGAATCTTCGCCCCTGTTTTCAGTGTTCTTTACCGTGTTTCTCATCTAGCATTTCCAGTTGCCTGCTGACCATCTCCTACCCAGGTATGTTACTGTCTCAACGTGGCTGAAACCAGATTTATCTGGTATATTGTAGATGTCTAGACTGTTTATAGAAAATCTTCTGTTTCTTTCTTTTTCTTAGCCCAGAGTCCTTCAAACAAGTCTTGCTGTCTAGCTTGCTTTTTGTTAATTGCACTGTCGTTTCTCCCGGCTCATTCTTCTCTAGCTCATATAGCAGTGTGGACATCTTTAATTTAGCATTAAATTTACTTAATGCTATTATATTTTAACTGTGTGTTTATATTTTTGTCATTTTTTCCCTAAACTCTGAATGTAGAGATAGGTTCTCTTTTATTCTTCTCCTCCAGCAGTACCTGGCTCATGGTCATTGCCTCTAAAAACAATTATCTCGGTTATTGGGTGCAGAAAACTTTGTAGTTGATTAGTTTTCAAGTATTAAAGCATCTAGTCCATGTGTCCCTTGACCACACGGAGTATACATATTAAGGCACACCACATGAGCTGGGTAACCCCTGCTCCTTAACTGTTCGGTTAATATGGCCAGTCTATTCTTATTCCTGTCAGATTATTTTTCCAAACAACTTTTTTATAAAAATCCAGGTATCTTGTAACATTTATTAAAGTGTAAACACTTTAAGGAAAACTAGCTGGGGAGTGGATATACAGCCATTAGGATTTAAAAAAATATATTTAAAAATTTTAAATTGTGAAAAATTTCAGAACTACTGAAAAGCAAGTGTCACTTAGATTTAACAGATCTTAAATATTTTATTACATATTTGCTTCATAACTTTTTTGTTTGTTTGAAGAAAGAAAATCTCACAGATCTGTTTAAAGAGTGTCCATCCCATTCCTGTCTTTTCTTTGCCAGAAGTAACGATTGTCCCAATATATATGTACCAAACCCAGTATCAGGTATAGCTTTTTGTGTTTTAACTTTACATAAGTGGTATCATACTGTGTGTGTCATTTCATGGATTTTTTTTCACTTAACACCGTTTTTGAGGTTTACCCATTTTGTACGTGGATCTAGTTCAGCAGTTCTCAAAGTGTGCTGTAGGAATTCCCAGGGATCCTTGAGATTGTTCTGGCTGCGTTCTTGTGTGCACTGCACAAGTGCTGTACAGAGGCTGCACGACACATGATGTCATAATAGGTTGAACACAGAAGCAGTTATGGGAATCCAGCTGTTCTCTATTAAGCCTATTTTAAAGAGCTTTGCAGAAATGTAAAATAATGCTACTCTTCACTAATTTTTTGGTTTTGAAAAACAGCTATTTTTAAATGTTATGTTTATATACCGTTGGCTTGTTATTTTTTATGAATTCATAAATATTTTTTAAATGTTTAAGATTTAATCTCTAATGTAAATATCTATAGCTAGAACCCACATAAAGGAAACCTCTTTGGGGTCCTCATTTTTTAAGAGTGTAAAAAGGGTCCTGAGACCAAGAAGTTTGAAAGCTACCAGTCTGGTTCATATATTTCAATGTATAAATACACTGTGCTTTATTTATCTATTCTTATGGAGGGGCCTTTATGTTGTTTGTAGTTCTGTACAGTTTCAAACATTGCTGCTGTGAGCATCCTTATACAGGGTTCTTCTCTCTGGAGATTATAGATGTAGAATTGCTACATTCAAAAGTGTGCGTTTGTCAACTTTACTGGGAATTGCCTAATCATCAAATTGTGTTCCATCTGACACTCCCACCAGCTGCGTGTGAGCCTGTATTTCTCCAGACTACTGCCAAAAGATTAGCCTTTGCAAGTTTTTCCAATCTGTTGAGTATAAATTGTGTCTCGTTGCTGTTTTCATTTTGCATTTCTTAGATTACTATTGAGGCTGAGCTTTTTGCCCCCCGTATTTATTGGGCATTTGAATATTTTGTGACTTGCTTGTGCGTATCTTTGGTCCATTTTTCTATTGGATTGTTTCCTTTTTCTCATTGGTTGATGGATAGTCTTTTTCTACTTTGAATACTAATGATTTGTAATTATACATCCTGAAAATACCATTTCCTAGTCTGTGGCTTTTTTTTAGCTTGTTTGTGTAGGACTTCCTAAGGTGAAGGTAGTCTTCTCAGGTTTTTTTTCGTTTATGGCTTATGTTTTTTGTATCTGTAAGAAATTGTTCCCTTACCCTAAAGTCATACCCATGCTGTGCTTTTCAGATTTAGGTCATTAATTCTTCTGGAATTTTTTTTCTCTATTGTGTGATGTAGGAATCTAATTTTATCTTTTTTTTTTTTTTTTTTAAATTTTTTTTTTTTCAACATTTTTTATTTATTTTGGGACAGAGAGAGACAGAGCATGAACGGGGGAGGGGCAGAGAGAGAGGGAGACACAGAATCGGAAACAGGCTCCAGGCTCCGAGCCATCAGCCCAGAGCCTGACGCGGGGCTCGAACTCACGGACCGCGAGATCGTGACCTGGCTGAAGTCGGACGCTTAACCGACTGCGCCACCCAGGCGCCCCTAATTTTATCTTTTTAATATGGATTCGTTGAGCCTTTCTGTCCCCTGATTCGTAATGAAACTCCTGAGATTTATTGTAGTCTCATGTAGACACATCCATTTTTCGTTTGTCTCTTCTGGTTTCATTGGTCTGTTTGACTCTACCACTCTGATTTAATAATGATAGCTTTATAACTAAATCTTTTTTTTTTTTCTTTATAATAGGTTCTTTTTCTTCAGAAATTTTAAAGCTCTTTCCTTTGTTTATTTTTGGGTCCGTTTGTCAATGTCTGTGAAAAACTATTGGATTTTTGTAGTTCCATCAAATTTATAGAGTAAATGTATAAGATACATATATGCTAAGTAGTGGAAATGGGATGATTTGAATCTGAGCATGGTCTGGTGATTTTCATAAAACTCTTGCACAACTTTTGATTTTTTTTTTTGCTAGATACTACACAGTTCTTATTGTGAATAGGATTTTGTTACTAATTAATATTTTTATTTAGTTACTGCTAATGCATAGCGAACACTGCAGACTTAAATGTATTGATCATGTAACCTTGCTGATCTTCTCTCTTACTATGTTTTATAGATTATGAGATGCCCTTTTCCCCTCTACATTTTAGCATTTCTGAAATCAAAATAGGTTTTTAGTAGATGTAGATCACCATATAAACACTGTTGTTCGAGCAGTCGTCCGATGCAGTTGTTATTGCCTACACGTGCACATACTTGGTCAGGACTCTTCATTTTGTCCCCACTTAAATGAGCGTGTACCCTGTGGTGTTATTTCATGCCAGACAGTACAACTGAAGGCAGAATAAATTGCGAAGTGGATGTCTGACTGGAAAGAATATCCTATAGATAATAATGGAGCATTTTAAGAAGTGCTGTATCACCAACGCTTTTTTGACAGAGGGCGATATTCTTGAGAAAGACTGACTGGCTTTGAGTAGAAGAGCAATCCATGGTAGGACCCTGAATGTGAAGTTTTAGGAATACCCTACCAATTTCTTTTTGCTTCTACTTTTCTATGTATGTGCAGGATCTGATAAAATATGTCTAAGTCTAAAAGAATGGCCTCAATCTAAATTGAACATTCTGAATAACAAAGTACGGCATCAGTTTGTCAGGGTTTTTTTTTTGTTTTTTTTTTGTATGTAAAACAAGGATGCAACTTCTTGTTGGTAGTATCTTTAGATTCACTGAAATGTGTGAGTAATGATAGTTTCTAATTCTTTTATATTTTCTAAGTAGTTGTATGTGAATAATGAAGGTTTTGTTTCTTCTTTTCCATGACTTTTCTGCCTCCTGTCTCTTTTTTTATTTTTCTTGGAACTGCATTGACTGATGCCTTTAGCACAGTGTTGAATGGAAGCATTGGTAGCAGGCATCCTTGTCTAGGTACTTTAATGGAGTGCTTCTAATATTTTATCATCAAATACCATACCGTATCGATTTGTTTTTAGACGGGCTAGTTATTATTTATTAGTTTATCTTCTTATCATTTCAGAGTTTTCGTCACGAACAGGAGTTGATTTTTTTAGTGCCTTTGCCGCATCTATCGGTGTGATAAATTGCATTAATGGATTTCCTATTTTAAACTGTCTTTGGATTCCCTGGATATTGGCATCCCTTTGTCATTGCCATGTACCTGTCTTTTTTGATGTAGTCTTTGTTTTGTTTTGATAACAAGGTTATGCTAACTTGATAAGATGAATTATTTTTTTGAAACAAGTTGTATTTAATAGAGATACTATGTTTCTTGAAAGTTAGAATTCATGTGTGAAACCTTTGTCTTTTCTGATTTGGTTTTTAATATAGTAATACTTTCATGGTGGCAAGTCACTTTGGCTTTTCTTTTTTTTTGTTTATTTATACAAAATGAACAATATTCCAGAAAAATACACATTTTCCAATATATTGGTATAAAATATAGGCTTCTCTAATGACTTTAAAATATTAATTTCATTTATTTCTTTTCTTTCTGATCAGTACTACCAGTAACTTGATTGTATTATTAAGGCTTTCCAAATAGTTCTTTTATTGATCCTTGCTCTTCCTGCCAATATGATTAATATTTCTTTCACTCTATTTTATTTGCATTTATTCTGATATCTTAAAATTTTTTTTTTTAATTTTTTTTTTCAACGTTTTTTTATTTTTGGGACAGAGAGAGACAGAGCATGAACGGGGGGGGGGGGGCAGAGAGAGAGGGAGACACAGAATTGGAAACAGGCTCCAGGCTCCAAGCCATCAGCCCAGAGCCTGACGCGGGGCTCGAACTCACGGACCGCGAGATCGTGACCTGGCTGAAGTCGGACGCTTAACCGACTGCGCCACCCAGGCGCCCCTGATATCTTAAATTTTTAAGTTGAAGATTTAGCTCATTAATATTTAATCTGTGCTCTTATATGCCTTTAAGACTATAAATTTCCCTCTGAACTATAACCAGATGCTGTGATTTTGACGTGAATTAATTTTTATTATTTAATTCTAAATATATTGTGATTTGCATAATTTTCTTATTGCCCACTGAATTTTTTAGAACTTTGTTTTCAAATTTATGGGATTCTTTTTTCCCCTGTTTTATCGTGGGACATTTCTGATTTTACTGCATTATAATTGGGGAGCATTGATTGATATGCAAAAATTAATTGTATTTGTCTATACTAACAATAAACAATTTGAAAATCAAATTTAAAAGCCAGTACCTATCACTCAGCTGTAAAAAAAGAGAATGAAATCTTGCCATTTGCAATGACATGGATGGAGCTAGAGAGTATTATGCTAAGTGAAATAAGTCCATCAAAGACAGATACCATATGATCTAACTCATAAGTGGAATTTAAGAAACAAAACAAATAAGCAAAGGGGAAAGAGAGAAAGAGAGGCAAACCAAGAAACAGACTCTAAAGTGTAGAGAACAAACTGATAGTTACCTGAGGGGATGGGTTAAATAGATGATGGGGATTAAGGAGTGCACTTGTGGTGAAGTAGCATGTGTTGTATGGAAGTGTTGAATCACTGTATCGTGCACCTGAAACTAACACTGCACTGTATGTTAACTGGAATTTAAATAAAAACATACTGGGCTACCTGGGTGGCTCAGTCTGTTAAGCGTCTAACTCTTGGTTTCGGCTCAGGTTGTGATCTCACGGTTTGTGAGTTTGAGCCCCACGTTGGGCTCAGTGCCGTCAATCTCCTGGTTGGGATTCTCTGTCTTGCTGTATCTCTCTGCCTCTCCCCTGTTCGTGTTCTCTCTTTGTCTCAAAAGTAAATAAATAATACTATAAATAAAAACATACTAAGATCTTTAGTAAAATGCTTTACTAAGAACTTAATGAAGAATTAAAATAATGGGAAATAACAGAGTTTATGGGTGAGAAGTGTCAATATTATATAAAGACATCAGTTATGATATATAGACATTTGATGGAATTCCAATCAAAATACCAACAGGACTTTTTTTTTTTTTTTTTCTTTTTGGATATACCAGTTCTCAAATTTATATGGAAATGTTAAGGGCCAGGGATAGCAAAGACAATCTTGAATAAAAAGTTGGAAGACTTACCCTACTATATATCGAAGTTTATTATAAAGTTATAGTGATTAAAACAGTGGGCACAAAGCTAGATTGATCAGTGGAATAGAATAGTCTGAAAGTAGACCTACATATATAAGGTCACCTGATTTACAACAAAAGTGTATTGGGATTTGGATTGAATGTAGAGGTTAATTAAGGGAAAATTGATACTATTGACTCATCATACTGAAAAGCAAGATTTTTAAAAAGTTTTTATTTAAATTCCAGTTGGTTAAATAATAGAATATAGTATTTCAGGTGTACAATACAGTAATTTTCCATACAAATCAATACAACACCTAGTGCTTATCACAACAAGTGTGCTCCTTAATCCCCATCACCTATTTAACCCACCCCTCCACCCACCTTCCCTTTGGTAATCATTAGTTTGGTCGAATAGTTAAGAGTCTGTTTCTTGTTTGCCTCACCACCCCCCCATTTGTTTCATTTCTTAAATTCTTAAATATGAATGAAATCATATGGTATTTGTCTTTCTCTGACTTATTTTGCTCAGCATATACTCTCTAGCTCTGTTCATGTCATTGCGAATGTCAAGATTTCATTCTTTTTTATGACTTAGTAATATTCCCTTGTATATATATTCACCACATCTTTATTCATCAGTCAGTGGACACTTGAGCTGTTTGCATAATTTGGTTATTGTAGATAATGCTGCTGTAAACATGGGAATACATGTATCCCTTTGAATTAGTATTTTTGTATTCGGG
Source organism: Neofelis nebulosa (assembly GCF_028018385.1). Lineage (NCBI taxonomy): Eukaryota > Metazoa > Chordata > Mammalia > Carnivora > Felidae > Neofelis > Neofelis nebulosa. Next base: position 20,371,449 of record NC_080800.1, read on the forward strand.
TAAGTACTCACGAATGTGATTGCTGGATCATAGGGTAGTTCTGTTTTTAACTTTTTGAGGAACCTCCATACTGTTTTCCAGAGTGGCTATACCAGTTTGCATTCCCACTAACAGTGCAGAAGGGTTCCCCTTTCTCCACGTTGTCGCCAGTACCTGTTGTTTCTTGTGTTATTGATTTTAGCCATTCTGACAGGTGTGAGGTGCTATCTCATTGTGGTGTTGATTTGTATTTTCCTAGTGATGAATGATGTTGAGCATCTTTTCATGGGTCTGTTGGCTATCTGTGGGTCATCTTTGGAAAAGTGTCTTCATGTCTTCTACTCATTTTTAAATTGGGTTATTTGTTTTTTGGGTGTTGAGTTGTATAAGTTTTTTATATATTATGGATACTAATCCTTTATTAAGTATGTCACTTGCAGATATCTTCTCCCATTCCATGGGTTGCCTTTTAGCTTTGCTGATTGTTTCCTTTGCCGTGTAGAACTTTTTATTTTGATGAAGTCTCTACAGTTTAATTTTGCTTTTGTTTCTCTTGCCTCAGAAGATATATCTAGAAAGAAGTTGCTGTGGCCCATATCAAAGAGGTACTACTGCCTGTGTTGTCCTTTAGGATTTTTGTGATTTCAGGTCTCACATTTAGGTCTTTTATCTATTTTGCATTTCTTTTTGGGTTTGGCGTAAGAAAGTGGTCCTGTTTCATTCTTCTGCATGTTGCTGTCCAGTTTTCTCAACACCATTTGTTGAAAAGACTATCTTTTTCCCATTGGATATCCTTTCCTGTTCTGTCAAAGATTAGCTGACAATGTAGTTGTAGATTTGAAGAGCAAGATTGGTTTCTTTATGTATCTGTGTTTTTTAATTTATTTTTTATTTTATTTTATTTTTTAAAATTTTTTAATGTTTATTTTTGAGAGAGAGAGACAGAGTGTGAGTGGGGAAGGAAAGGAGAGAGAGGGAGACACAGAATCTGAAGCAGGCTCCAGGCTCTGAGCTGTCAGCACAGAGCCCGACGCGGGGCTCGACCTCATAACCTGCGAGATCATGACCTGAGCCGAAGTCGGACACTTAACCGACTGAGCCACCCAGGCACCCCTATTTGTGTTTTTTAACCCCACTTAGAGTTTTCAAGTATTTTTATCAATGGGATTTAAATGTGTTACGTAGGAAAGCTTTTGTCTTCAAGTATATTAATTTTGTACCAGCACAGTTTATGAAATCATACTGATAGTAATTTTTCAGTTGATTCTTTTGGATTTCCTAGATAGATCATGTATAAATAAGTCTAATTCTTTCAAATAATAATTATATTTTGCATTTTATTATCTTACCTAATCATATTGGTTATAAGTTCCCATATAATCTTAATAAGAGTGATAATGGGTATCCTTGTCTTAATTGACTTTAGAAGAAATACTTTCAGTGTTTTACCTTAGTTTTAATCCATGCCTTTTTGTATAAATTGATACATCATTCTCTTATCCAAAAACACATGTAACATGAACTAGTTTAAGATTTGCATATACTCCTTTGTGGTTTATAATTTATAAAATTGTTATAAGATTCATCCTTTAAAAATGTACAGTTGGGTGGTTTTTATTAAATTCAAAGGTGTGAAATCATCACCACTAATTTTAGGACGTTTTATCACCCCCAAAAGAAACTTTGTGTCCATTAGCAATCACTACCCCCATCCCCAACCCCTGACAGCCACTAATCTACTTTCCATTTTTATGTATTTGCCTATTCTTGACATTTATTATGTGTTTTTTGTGTGTTTAGCCTCTTTGACTTAGCATATTCTTTCCAGGGATCATCCATGTTGTAGCATGTATTTGTATTTCATTCCTATTGTATTTTTTAACTGTTAAAATGTTTTTCTATTCCAATTTGACTGAATAGCCTTAAATAAAAAAAATAGATGTTCTCAGAGTATGGGAAATGAAAAAGGGACAAAAAAAGGAGGCATCATAACTCATTGTTTAAAATTATTTCTACCCTGTCGAAACCTGGAGAGAATACTACCAAAAACAAAATAACAACGACAGAAATGGATGTTGAATTTCAACTTTTTGGCATCTGTTGAGAAAATTAGGTTTTTCCTTTTTTAACTTGTTAATTCAGGCCATTATTTGGCTCTGTCTTTGAATTCTAGACTAACCATGCTTTGTCAAGGTGCATGTGCATGAGTGAGCGCATACATATTTTTTACAAGATGGATCACATTTACAAACACTTCACTTGAGATTCATAATTAATCAAATTTGTAGTTTGATTACATTATTTTTGTTAGGGGTTTTAAAAATGGTAAAATTTTGTAAAAGGAATCAAGAAAGCTTTTCTCCTCTGTCCTGGCATAGCTCAGATAGCTTTGGGGAAAACCTAGAGCTTTTTGAAAGGGTAAGAGACAACTCTCCTTTATTAAAAAATTCTTTGGGGGGGATGGTGCCTGGGTGGCTCAGTCGGTTAAGCGTCTGACTCTTGATCTCGGCCCAGGTCATGATCTCACAGTTCGTGGGTTTGAGCCCCACGTCGGGCTCTGCGCTGATGGTGCAGAGCCTGCTTGGGATCCTATCTCCTTCTCTCTGCCCTCCCCTGCTTGTGCTCTTTCTCTGTCAAAATAAATAAATAAACTTAAAAAAAAAATTAAAAAAATTTTTTTTCCTAGGGGCACTTGGGTGGCTCAGTCGGTTAAACGTCTGACTTCAGCTCAGGTCACGATCTCACGGTTCGTGGGTTCAAGCCCCGCATTGCCTCTGTGTTGACAGCTCGGAGCCTGGAGCCTGCCTCATCTTCTGTGTCTCCCTCTCTCTGCCCCTTCCCTTCTCGTTCTCTGTCTCTCTCTGTCTCTCAAAAATAAATGTTAAAAAAAAATTAAAGTTGTTTTCTCCTTAATTTCATGGTGATTGGGTTTTCCTTTATTAACGATAACATATTTCCCCTCAATATGGTAGCATGGAATTATAGAAGATTTTCTTAGAAAATTTTCATTTTCTTTGTGTTTTTCTTCTTTATCATTTCAAATGATATATGTTTGTGCTTTCAGTCCCCACTCCCTGCTTTAGATAATTATTTAGTAGTATTTTACTATCTCCCTATACTCCTGGAAAGAGCCAGGTTTGGGTTCCTTTGGGTGGGGAGTATCAATTAGCTGGCTCCCTAACTTTGTTCCAGAGAATGATCATGGAATTAATGTTGCCGATACTTAACCTGGAGCTGATACTCAGTGGAGCATGTCATTCTTAGTCATATAAGAAGCGGGTGTTCCTGCAACACAGGGGTTTGTAAAAAAAAATAAATGAGAAAAAAGTAGGTGTATTGCAAACCAGTGCCTGTGGTGAGTAGCCTGGTCTCTCTCCCTCTCTCTTTTTTTAATTATTAAAGGATTTAGTATGTTATGGGTGCAAAACATACTATTGATTGCATTGACAAAAGATCAGTATTCCCTGATTCTGCGACTGTCAATTTAAAAATTTTTTTTGTTATAGTTGTTGAAAAGCTTGGTGTTATATTCTTGCCAGTGTTTAACATGTACTGTGAACATTTGTTAGTATCATTGCTGAGTTTACAGAACCTCACAGACCCAAGGTAATGTATTTAGGAAAAGCAATTAACAAGCATGTGATCATTCAGGTGAGGGAAAGAGTAGAGCCCATATTAGTCAAGTTGCTGTAATTTTAAAGAGTTTCATAGTTTATTAAAAATAGCTTAAAAACTATGAAGCTGTAGGGACACCTGGGTGGCTTAGTTGGTTAAACTTCTGACTCTTGGTTTCGGCCTAGGTCTTGATCTCACAGTTGGTGAGTTTGAATTTGAGCCCCACATCATCGGGCTGTGTGCTGACAGTGCAGAACCTGCTTGGGATACCCCCCCCCACCCCCCCCCCCCCCCCGCTTTCTTTTCTTTTCTTTTCTTTTCTTTTCTTTTCCTTTCTTTCTTTTTCTTTTCTTTTCTTTTCTTTTCTTTTCTTTTCTTTTCTTTTCTTTTCTTTTCTTTTCTTTTCTTTTCTTTTCTTTCTGCCTGTCCCTGGCTTGCGCACGTGCGTGCTCGCTCTCTCTCAAAAAAATAAAACTATGAAGCGGTGATACATGATTTATACAACTAGTTAATAGAAAACTAAGAAAAGCCCTTGTTAGCTTGAATGAAGTAAAATGAAAGTAAGACTCCTTTAATCCAAAAAAACCCAAATTCTAATGCATTATCAGAAAGATTTTTCTAACATAAGGAGACATTACTCATTAAGAAGGAGTTTGGTAAGAAAAGCACTTACTCAGTTAACAACTTTGGGAATGATCAGTTAGTTCAAAGGGGTATTAAATGCCCAGTTTGGGGGGAAATGTCAGGTGCAAGAAAAAGGAAAAGTGGAGGAAACAGTTTCTGATAATACAATCCTTTCTTCATGAACTGCATTTGACAGAAATTAACCTTTAAAAAAAGTCCCCCCTACCGTTTTTATTTAGTTTAACTATTCCATGTACAATATAGTTTAAATTAATTTCCACTTCATATCATGTCAGAAAACTGTCGTATCCTTTGATCACATCAAGTGTTTGACACATTCGACTCCAGTACACCTGCACCTAAAGGCAGAATACTTCATTCGAGGAAATATGTGAATTGAATTCCTGTTCAAAATCTCAGCAAAGGTTAATAAACTATTTTAAAAATGCTTTTCATGACAAAATCAAGAAGAGCGATCCAAAGAAAAGGGTTTTTATATGTTATTTTTAAATTGAAGTATAATTGACAGTGTTATATTAGTTCTGTGTTATGTATATTGCAGTGTATTCAGTATATGTAGTATAATATATTCAGTGTATTAAAATACAGTGACTCAACATGTATATACCTTATGAAGTAATCACCAAGATAAATCTACCTACCATCTCTCACTGTACAAAGTTATTTAATATTATTGACTGAATTCCCTATGCTGGACATTGTACCCCTCATGTCTTAACTTATTTTATAACTGAAAGCTTGTACCTTTTACTTCCCTTCCCCTATTTTGCCCATTCCCTTCCACCCCATACAGTAGATTGTTGTGTAATGAGCATGGGTTGATGAATTATTGAATGTGTTAAATGGCAGTGTTTATTTAAGGACACTGTACCGCTTTATGTACGGAAAACTAGTTAGAAGGTATAAGCATTTCCTCACGTCAGGCTACAGTCTTACAGGCAAAGGCATTTAAAAACTAGTGCTTAGTGTGGATAGCACATCAACGCAACTAGGTTCAGAAAGTACTTTGGCAACGCTTAGTCTGAGCACGAATAAGGGCTTTGGAAAAATAAGGCGGTAAGAAGGCTTGTCATTTTAGGATCAAATTTTAATAGATGTTGAAAGTTCAAACTCTTAGACTTTAAACAAAACTGAAATTTATTGGCTCAAAATGATTCTATGGAAACAACTAGTCTGAAACAAAACCTTGGCATTGAAATTTTGAGCAAGTGTACAAAAGTTCCAAGTAGGACAGGACACGGAAGGCCTGGGCTCTGCAATTTACAACAGCATGCATTTTCTCCTCTTCTTGTCATAGAGGGTGGGCAAGGTTGTTTGAAAACAAAGTATTTTCTTCAGGAATGGAATGTGAAATGAAGCTATTACATTAATATTGTTAATTATATACATCTCTTTCCTTAGTTTTTGAGTATTTGATCTGTCAGGGGTCGATAAGAGTTGTAATTTGTCACTACTGTTGATTTTTGTTTTCTGTCTCATAGTTTTTTGTTTTTATATATTTGCATGCTGTTTTATTTGATACAAATTCATAATGACTTTAAATTCAAGATAGAGTAGAGAACATACAATTTACTTTTTTTGCCCTTTCAAAATCACATTGAGGAAGAAATAGAAAAATAAATTCAGGGAAACAAAAGAACCTGATAGGTATGCTACTTGCAAACCAAAGTATGATAAATTTCTGGTTGAATAAAGCACTTGGGAATCAATTCATGGCAAAACCCTAGAGAGCTTAGTGGCCTTGTTCAGAAAGTTGGAAGGACCATCCAAAAATTATATTCTGTATTATCCCCAGTGTCAAAAGCAGGCATGTCCTAGGAGAAGGAGCAAGCCTTGGGCACAGCCAGATAATTAAAGATATGAAAAGCTAAGTCATTTACCTATTAGTATAGATGTCTTCTAGTGTGGGTTTCCTCCTGAGAGAATGCCAGAAATTCAACTTTCTGATTTGCAAAGTCGTCCATAGGAAATTCCAAAGTAGGTCCTGTGGGGAAAAAGGAACAGTGCTTTAGGTAGCTTGTGGCTATCCTGAGGGATGGCGGACCTCCAGTACCTGGAAGATGGGATACTTGCCCACCGTTAAAAAAAAGCCCGGCTGGTTGCATGGCTCCTTTGTCTTCCTTGGACTCATTCTTCTAGACTCTAGACCTCTAAATGTGGTCATAATTTAGGTTCATTGCAAGCGAAGATTCTCACTTGAGCTGGGTAAATATAACCTAGCTATCAGAATGTAACTGATTTAGATCTTCATCTACAGATTTGAATGGACAACCTAGAAGAATCATGCTTTTGAGGAAAATCAGCAGCCTGAAAGAGAGGCACCAAATCCAACTGACTGAATAATGAGACAGCAGAGGAGACAGTTTAATATAGAATACAGAATTAACTTTAAATCTTCAGAGACATTTGGTAAGATACTGTATCCACTAAAAGAGAAAAGATTGCTGCGAAAAAGTTTATTTTGATATTAAAATATGACCTTTTAGATAAAATTCAGTAGATAGAGTGAAAATCAAAGTAGTTAGCTTAGAAGAAAGAGTTGAGGGGTTCTGAGAATGTAGTACAAAGAATATATGAGAGGAAAATTAAGGTAACATGGAGGCTAGTTCTAGGAGTCCTTGCATCCTACAGTAGAAATTCTAATATGAATGAACAGAGAAAATGGAAGAAAGTATAGAAACAACAGAAGAAAATTCCTTGAGTTCAAGAAAAACTCGAGCCTTCCCCCCCCCCCCCAAGTAATCTTTATGCCCAACATGGGGCTTGACCTCACAACCCTGAGATCAAGACTTGCATGCTCTTATGACTGAGCCAGCCAGACGCACCTTAGAAGGGTTCAAGTCTTTTGATTGGAAGGGCCTGTTGGGTTCTGGATACAAGACACCAGAGCTTGTTAGAGAGGTAGCAGTGAAAATACAGGACTTGATGAATTTACGAGTGGCTAGCGTAGAGACAAATTTAAAGGTTGAGTTGGTAAGAGAAGTGAAATAGAATTCCACACATGAAAATTAAGTATCCAGGGACATGTGGGTGGCTCAGTTGGTTAAGTGTCCATCTCTTGATTTTAGCTCAGGTCATGATCTTAGAGCTCAGTTCGAAAGATGGAGCCCTTTGTCTGGCTCTGAACTGACAGGAGCCGGCTTGGGATTCTTTGTCCCTCTGCCCCTCCCCCACTCACATGAACGAACTCTGTCAAAATCAATAAATATTAAAAAAAAAAAAAAAAGAAAATTAGGTATCTGAAGAAATGGCCAACATCAAACAACATGGGGGAAAAATTGGAAAGAAATGTAACTTAAGAGAGAAGATTGAAATGTAAATTTTCAGCAGTTCCACTTTCACTCTAAGAAAAATTCTGTTAGGGGTACCTGGCTGGCTCAGTTGATAGAGCATGTGACTTTTGAACTCAGGGTCAGGAGTTCGAGCCCCACGTTGTGGGTAGAGTTTACTTAAATAATAATAATAATAATAATAATTCTTTTAGAGACAGATCAGGTTTTTGCCTTTCCTGCAGCTTGAGCAATTTCATCTCCAATATGTAAGTACAACTGGTTCTCTGAGTTTGACTTAGGGAGAGGGACTAGAGTTGAGTCATAAAATTAAAAGGCAGTGAGTTTCTGGGAGGCCGAAAGCAGAAAAGTAATTACCGTATGCGTATTAGCTGCAAAAAGCGAAGTTACATGTAAGCACCCTTTTAACTTGCCCACGACGGAGATCATCAAAGTGTCTAGGCATCAAGAGATCCACAAGGGAAATGTCCTATATTCATTATCACTAATTTAAGATCGATAAATGCCCTTGCTATACCTATTAACTTGGTATGGTATTTTTATTGTTTTATTTTAAGGAATGAAAGAAAGTTTTTGTGAATTTCCTGAGTTTCTCTCAACCCATGATTTCCCTTAAAACTGTATGTTTTTCTATTGTGAATTCTTCCACACCATGTTTAGGATCATGACTTCTGCAACTGGGAAGGGAATATTTTACTGAGCTTGAGGTAGAGTGGGGTCCCAGAAGTATTTTGAGGACATTTGATAATCAGACAAAATGTTAGTATGTCTCCAAGTTGTTAGTCTTGGTTCTGTGAACTATTCTGGTTTGAATTCTCCAAATTCAAGTGATCTCTAGGCTTGGTTCTTGCAGCAAAGGTAGGAACAATTTCAGTTACATTATTTGTGCCTGTTCCCTACTCTTAGACTCTATCACAGTCCTGAGAACTCTTCTGAGTAGGTTCTGTTCTAAGAACGTTGGTTTCATTTTGGTTGTCAGAATTACTTCTAACCACATAGGGGTTACACAGTTGAAGGACAGTCATCTCTGCTTAGAAGTAAAAACACGTTTTTTCCTCATTGGAGTTTTTGTAATGACAAAATAGAAGGAAAATGAAGCAGTCAAAACTGTTTAAACAATTACTGCTTACCTAAGTCAAAATAAGGTGAGTGGATTACCCTCCATTTGGGCCAGAGTATCTGTTAGAAAATAAATGGAGGGGCGCCTGGGTGGTTCAGTCGGTTGATCGTCCGGCTCTTGACTTCAGCTCGGGTTTGTGGGTTCGAGAACCACATCAGGCTCCCTTCTGACAGCGTGTGGAGCTTGCCTGAGATTCTCTCTTCCTCCCTCTGCCCCTCCCCAGCTCTTTTGGTGGGGGGAGGGTGCGTGCTCACTCTCTCTCTCTCTCAACATAAGTAAAGAGAAGCGGATATGATATAAAATGATGGGAATAAATAACGCATAAGTCTGTTGTGGTAGCTAGGGTTAGTATTTTAGAGCACCTTTCATATGGGGGAAGTGCGAAGCTTTCTGAGCAAGGGAGTGCCCTGATACAAAGCAGGGCTTTCATCCCCTGGGGGGGGGGGGGTCGGGAAATAGGAAGCTGAGAGTGAGTGGTGACAGTGGGAATAAAAAGACAGGCACAGATTCCTGAGAGGTTGTGGAGAAGAAATGAAGGTCTGACAACCTGACTGAATTTAAGCAGGGAGGAAGGAAAAGGCCATAGCGGTCATGTCAGAAGAAAGCAGGGTCCTATCCTGGTGAAAATAGTCCGCAGAGGGTCTGGTGGGAGTGTTAGGTGCTGCCCTTAGTATGTGGACTTGAGGACTCACCTCTGTGTAAATGGTAGTTGAGACGGTGGCATAAAAGTGGAAGGCAGAGGGCTGGGCAAGGCTGCGGTGAGGAGCCAGAAGGCAGAGTAGCCAGTGGCCGGGAAGGTGGAAAGAACACTGAGGAAGGAGAGAGCTTCAGAACCTGGGGGATTGATTATCTGTCAGACTCTGAGAGAAAAGCCCAGGAGGATGAATACCCAGCACAGGAGTTCGTGTGCAGCTTGAGAATCCTTAGAGCTGATAGGGTTGGGTTTATGTAGGGAAATTGGTAGGAGGGCCCTTAATACCTTAACAAATGCTATTTATTGCCCTCTTAATTGGATTCATTTCGAGTAGTAGTATAGCATTATGTTTAGAAGATTAATTTACACTTTATCATTTTGTAATTACATTATTAAATTGGGAAGAAGAGAAAGCATTATGGCCGGGGTGATTTTAATGGGGAGAGAGCAGTTGACAACTTTTTCAAAGCATGTACAAGTTTCCATTTTTCAGAGTTGAAGATTGTTTTGTTGTTTTCAAGAAATTTGTTTTTAATGTTTGCTTATTTTTGAGAGAGAGACTGAGCAGGGGAGGAGTAGAGAGAGAGGGGGACACGGAATCTGAAGCAGGCTCCGGGCTCTGAGCTGTCAGCACAGAGCCGGACACAGGGCCCGAACCCACGAACTGTGAGATGGTGACCTGAGCCGAAGTCGGATGCTTGACCAACTGAGCCACCTAGGCGCCCCTGTTGTTCTTTTTAATTTGAAGCATTTTGAATAAATAACATGAAACATGTCCTTCCTTGAAAATGAATAGAAAGGTTCTCAGAGTTGATATGTTGAAAATTAATTTATTACATTAATGTTATTTGAGTTTCTCATGGGTATATAAATAAGAAATATTTATATGTAAGTTTAGCGTCTGAAAATAAGATCTATATAAGTAAATAGTTATTTATGGCAAACAGGTAAAATCAGAGAAAAATGGTAAAAGTGCCGTAGAAATTCAGAGGAGGGAAAGATTATTTTCAGCTTTTTCTTTAAAAAAAAACAAAAACTTTTTTAATGTTTATTTTCAAGAGGCAGAGAAAGACTGAGTGTGAGTGAGGGAGGGGCAGAGAGAGGGGGAGACCCAGAATCCATGGCCGGCTCCAGGCTCTGAGCTGTCAGCGTGGAGCCAGACGCAGGGCTCGAACCCACCAACCATGCGATCATGACCTGAGCTGAAGTCGGACGCTTAACCCACCCAGGTGCCCCTCAGCTTTTTCTTTTTTTGTGAGGGAAAGGATTTGGGGGAAAGGTGTTCTAGGTAGAAGAAACCTTGAGCTCAGTGTAGAGTTGGGGTCTTATGAGGACACTGGACATTTTTGTTTGGCTGAAGTGTGTGTGTGTGTGTGTGTGTGTGTGTGTGTGTGTGCATGCATGCGAGGTACTTGAAGGGAAGGTAGGGGACAGAATGAGGGAAAGATTGTTTAGGTATGGAATTTAGAAGATGGCAAGAGTGTGAACTTTATTTGGAAGCAGCAGGGAGCCATTAAACATTTTTGAACCAAGGAATGATGTCATCTAGCTGATGCTTTAGAAAAATGACTCTTGGAGCATCTGGCTGGCTCCGTTGGAAGAGCATGCGACTCTTGATCTTGGGGTCATGAGTTTGAGCCCCACGTTGGGTGTAGAGATTACTAAAATAAATACACTTAAATAAAAAAAAGAAAAAGGGCTCTTGTTTCTGTTATTTGAAATTTTAGTAAGAAGCTTTCACCACTTACATCATCAGTGAAAAATGATAAAGGTAAAAGAAAGATGTCTAATAGTACCATTTAGGTTGATTAGAAAGGGAAAGTAGAGAGATAAGGAAATCACTGGGGGAGGAGGTTTCTGTAATACTTAGAACATGAGTAGACCACAATCCCTGATTAGTGATTAGTGCTAGATAGCGTATTCTTTAATTGGTTAAGTTTTTTATTGTTGTAGGTTTGGGCTTAAGTAGAAAAGGGAACATTAAGGTTACTGGGATGTCTTGCAAAAACCCCAGGCAGACAAGGTCCTGTAGCTGTGCTTCGGAAAAGTCTAGAACCAGGAGCTAAAAAGCTTTTGGTAAACTTCCCCTCCCTGGTCCTTCTACTTTGTTTCTCAGGGCATTCACTGGATTCCGTTTATTTTTTATTTGTAAATGTGATCTCACTAGTCTAAGCAGTAGTTGGAAATGGCCTTTCTCAAGCCCCTGTGTTACAGCAAGGGTGGGTGATGGTAGTGGGGAGAAGACTGATTGACCCTTGCTCATGGTTTCAGATTCTCAGGGATAGGACTTTGATTTTATGGTGCTCAAAGATGAACTTATTTTTACCATTTTGTAGCTAGTGCCAGTCAACTCTGGCCAGGAGAGTATAAATACACTGTGGAAATTTACTTACCTAGATTGGACGGTCAGTTAAGAGAGGTCAATGTAGGGGGCGCCTGGGTGGCTCAGTTGGTTAAGCCACCGAGTCCTGATTTCTGCTCAGGTCATTATCTCGAGGTTCGTGAGATCAAGCCCCGAGTGGGGCTCTGCGCTAATAGCGTGGAGCTGCTTGGGATTCTTTCTCTCCCTCTTTCTCTTTCCCTCCCTCCACTCATGCTGTCTCTCTCTCTGTGTCTCGCAAAATCAATAAATAAACTTAAAAAAAAGAGAGAGAGAGGTCAATGTAAGTTAGGCAGAATTCCCAAAGGCTGTTTATTACTACAGTTACGCATTTTGGATTTTTACGGTGGTTTAATGTACTGGTTGAAAGATAGACTACATTAAATATAGAGAAGCAGTATGAAAATCGTGCAGAAATTTCCCCCCAGTAAGCTGTAGAGTGTGTTTTGGTTGAACTTTAATAAACCTCTTTACCCTTGTGGGAATATGGGGTGTATATATGGACTGAGAGGAGACGAGAGTGTTGGGGTACTGGAAATGTTCCAGATCTTGGTCTGGGTTGTGTAGTGATTATACAGGTTTAAGCATGTGTAAGAATTCATCAGGATTTATATACTCGATGTATGTAAGGAGTATCTCAGTTAAAAAAACCAGGCGCAGCTGACTTGTTCATCTGCCTTGCCTTGTCACTGGACAAGCAGTTAAGTTAGTTCCCTTTTGTTTTAGAGAGAGACATTTTTGATAGATGTTCATCTCTCACATAATTTTGAGTGCTTCAGAAATAAATCACAGTGAAAATTTTAATACATGATACAAAAAAAGTCATGCTTGGTTTCCTTTTTTTCTGCTTTAGGAGCTGTGACTGATGAGAATCAAAGGCCATGGATGAAGATGGACTTGAATTACAACCACAAGAGCCAAACTCGTTTTTTGATGCAACAGGTATAACTCGGGTTGTTCCGCTTCCAACTACCACGTTCAGAGTTGGCTATCAAGTGGACGGATTGCTAGACTCTTACGTTGATATTCACACTTACGTATCTTTTTGTCCTGTATCTTTTTGGCCTCCATTGGTTAAGGGGAACACATTCTTATTCCCCTCATTAAAAACCTGGCTCCCTCATAACCAACACTCCTATTCTTGTCTTTGACAGCAGCGGTCTCAAAACGTCAGTGTCCTCTTCAGTTAATCTCTTGCCCATTTCCAGCACTGAGTCCTATTATTTCTCCCTTGCTTACATCTCTTCCTTCTACTTTCTGCCACATGGACGGGCTCCGTCATCTCATTCTTAGTTTGCGGTAACTTTTATTTTCCTTACCCTTAGTCTCTTTTGTCTAGCCCACCAGTTAAAACACTCATCATAAGATAACATGTGGATTGTGTCATTTCTCCATTTTCCGTTCATGACCCAGCAGGTAATGTATAAACCTCAGGCCCTGCGCATTGTGACCCTTTCCTACTTTTACAACCCTGTCTCTCAAAAGGGGACAAAAGGAGCCCTTTGCTTCAGGAAGACAGTCTTACCTCACGCTCCAAACTGTAAGGAATAATAAATTCATGAAGTTCTAATACTATAAAAAAATGTATTCACAGTTTCAGATTACCCATGATTCCAACTGTATAACATTGTAAAGTGATTTTGCTAGGTTTTATAATGTAAAATGGTTTTATATCACACTAGCTAGCTACCCTTATAAATAAAACGTTGACTGGTTTTCCATTGGACTTGAAATGATCCTATTGCAGTATGTTAAAGAAATAGTGATTAACTTTATCAGGAAATTAAATATTAATGATTTTAAATCTTTAACTTTTCTTAAGTCTCTAAATCCAGCAGGGGTATATGTATTTCTCTGAACAACCTGGAATAGTCTTTTAGTTCACATTTGGTAACTTCACTTTGATAATGATCAGTGCAGAGGTATAATTCTTCATTAGAACATGAAGTATAATTACTGTGCTTTAAAGAGAGACTAGGCTCTTTGGAGAAAAATGTACACTCTCTACTGGCTTAATCTTGCCACAGACAAGCCTGGGTCATGGGCTAAGTGGTGGATTGAAGGGCTGTTCCATTTTAGCCCTGGTTGGTAACACTTAGGGTGTTTGTTTACCTTTGAGCAAGTCACTTAATCAGTCAGGGCCTCCGTTTTCATGTCCTAATAATAATGAAACCTCTCATTACAGTTTTTCAGAACACTTCCCATATATTCCCATTTGATCATCACAACAGTCCTGTGAGGTATGCATGCCAGATACTACTGTCCTCATTTTATTGATGAGGAAACCAAAAGTCAGAGGTTAAATGACTTGCCCAAGGCCACAAAACAAATCAGTGTCCAAACTCTGTTCTCTGATTTAGATTTTGTAACCAGTCTTCTTGCCACTAAATGCTTTCATCCTCATGTCTGCAAAATGGAGGTTACAGTGATCTGCTGCTGGTGCTAATATTGAAAATATGGGAAACAAATGAGTATGGAACATTTTGTAGAAGTGCTATAGAAATTAAAGCAGACATATTTGTTTTATTATTTTTAGATGTGATTAAAATGGATATTAACTGGCTTTAAGATTTCTTACATTTTTAATGGTACTTTTGGCCCTGGCCGGTCATTTGTGTTGGTTGAACAAAGCCATGTGTCTTTGAGGGCCTGGCCAGTGACACACAGCCATTGAGTTAGACAGCTGCTTGGACTCAGCCTGGTCTGAGTCCCATCCAGAAGCACTAGTCGACAGAATGGTGTTTTAGGTAAGACTTTGATAAAACTTTGCTTTTCCCTACACTAGGATCCAAGATACTGGATTTGTTTTCTTTTATCTTATGTTAGTTTCTGGCAAGGATATCTGTTTTCGATTCCCATTTGTGGCATTCATTCAGAGTAATATTTCTTGAGCACCATAATCTGTGCAAACGGTGTGATCTTGGTGAAGTCATTTAACCTCACTGGGCTTCAATTGATTCAACCTTCTACCTTCATTCCTTAACTGCAGAGTAAGGTTTCTTATATTCTGAGGAGCTGCCTGGGGAGTTAGGGTATGGGGCGGGGGGGACAGGAGGAGGCTGGATAGAGCTGGAATACCCTGGTGAAGTGGGGGCAGGCACCGCTCCAGTTGACCTTGGCCTCCATCACTCCAGAGCACCTGCGCTTGTGTGCATTTCATCTGTCCACAGAGATTCCTTAACCAGTTGTCTTTTCTTAACTGTGGCCTTCTGGCCGTCTTTTTCATTTATGCCCCAATCCTTTTATATCCTAGATTCAGAGGATAATTTCTAAATTTCCATAGTCATAAATAGAGGTTATTGGTGAGATATTATTCCAGAACAGAGGGGGAGAAAGGGCAAAAAATGGATTAAAAAATACTTGTGAGAGATGGAAAGAAGAAAAAATATTGAGGAGAAAGAGAGCAAGAAGGAAAAAGAAATGAAAAACTCATATAATCAAGGGAAATGGTGTATTTGCCACCAGAAGTTACATCACTTACTTTTATAATCTTCCCTTAAGTACCTGTGTATATGAGCTTAACTTTAGTGAGCCTAGAATTTGACTTTCATGAATTTTTTTGTGTGTGACTGGCTCGTTGCTTAGTTTTTCTGTATTTCTTTATCTTAACTTGATTTAGGATGAGAATAAAAGTTCATGTATTAAAAATTTCTGTTCTGATATGATTCAAAAATAGATTCCCTCTTCTTTAATCTACATTAATGTTTGAGAAAACTGTGGAACTAGTCTGTTTTACTGCTAGAAATCGAATAACATTTACATTATTTGAGGTAGACTTGCACACCTACCTGAAATTTGTGGTTTTAATTTTTTTTTTTTTTTTTAAGGAGCTGATGCTACACACATGGATGGTGATCAAATTGTTGTGGAAGTACAAGAGACTGTTTTTGTTTCAGATGTTGTGGATTCAGACATAACTGTGCATAACTTTGTTCCTGATGACCCAGACTCTGTTGTTATCCAAGATGTTATCGAGGATGTTGTTATAGAAGATGTCCACTGCCCCGATATCATGGAAGAAGCAGATGTATCTGAAACGGTCATCATTCCAGAGCAAGTGCTGGACTCAGATGTAACCGAAGAAGTTTCTTTAGCACATTGCACGGTCCCAGATGATGTTTTGGCTTCCGACATTACTTCAGCCTCAATGTCTATGCCAGAACATGTCTTGACGAGTGAATCCATACATGTGTCTGATGTTGGACATGTTGAACATGTCGTTCATGACAGTGTAGTAGAAGCAGAAATTGTCACCGATCCTCTGACAACAGATGTCGTTTCCGAAGAAGTACTGGTAGCAGATTGTGGCTCTGAAGCAGTCATAGATGCCAATGGGATCCCTGTGGACCAGCAAGATGATGACAAAAGCAACTGTGAGGACTACCTTATGATTTCCTGTAAGTCTTGGGGTACAGTGATTGTCAAAGGTATTTTGAAGGCTGTCTTTCCTCATTTACATCAGGGGTGAAATTCTCTTGACTTCTAGAAAATCGAAGTAAATCTCATAGACCTAACTACATTGTTGTTTCAGTTTAGATCCTGTAACATAACTCAAAATGAAGAGAAGTGAAATAGTGCAGAGTAAAGAGTCGTTTCTCTGTAAGGACACAATAGAAAGATGAGATTCCTTCAGTCTAGAAAGACAAGGACGGAAAGGAGTAGAACTGAACTTTCTGAAATCATGAAGGATGGGATTAGGCTGTTAGAAGCCTTTATTAGGATTAGGAATCCTCTTGAAACTTTTTAAAAGGAGTTCAACTTGGAAAAACATGCGTAACCAAACTCCTTACATTCTTGTATGTGGATGTAGAGTGCTACTTATGTACTTACTCTATGTACATGTAGAATGCTATTTATATAACAGATAGCATGGAAAAGAGCTCTGGTGTAGTATCGAAACATTAAATGATTCCAAAACATGATTTCAAGTATGATGGACTCATGGTAGGTTATTGAAGAAAAGTCAGGTATTTTAGAACACAGTTGTACATTTGTAACCTAACGTCGGGAAGGATAGCTATGTCTTACAACATATTTCTTGGTACCATTTTCAGAGAGAAAATCCTCAGTTGGACAGACCACAGTTCTGACCCCGTATGGGGATACTCATGCCTTTAGGAACTAAGGTTCAAACAAAAAAAGACTCACAGACTATTTGCTTATATAAATTGACAAGACTATTTGCTTTGCTTGAATACCTGTTATAATACAGGAATTTAATGTAAGCATATATTGGAGTCCACCAGCATTTTAGGACGTACCTTTTAAAAGTTCCAGATTTTGGAAATCCGACTTCTTTTTTTTTTAATTTTTTTTTTTCAACGTTTTTTATTTAGTTTTTGGGACAGAGAGAGACAGAGCATGAACGGGGGAGGGGCAGAGAGAGAGGGAGACACAGAATCGGAAACAGGCTCCAGGCTCCGAGCCATCAGCCCAGAGCCCGACGCGGGGCTCGAACTCACGGACCGTGAGATCGTGACCTGGCTGAAGTCGGACGCTTGACCGACTGCGCCACCCAGGCGCCCCGGAAATCCGACTTCTTTGTGTGAAGAGGAAGAAAATGCCTTCATTCAACACATGTGCACTGGGGCCCCCTACCGTGTGTTAGACGTGGTTGTAAGTGGTGCAGATATGGATAGGTGATAAAGAAACACCGAAAACCGTTGTTCTTAGCTTACAGTTTACTACAGGAGAGAAAGATAGGTTGCACTGTGATGCAGAGGTGTGACTAAGTTGCTGTGGACACGAGAGGGAATGGCTGACCTTTGAACTCGTGGATGAGCTCTAGTTTTACCAGGTGAAGAAGGGCATGAGTGGGAGGGGGACATATCTTTGTGTACTTTCTGGTTAATTTGATAGAACAAATTTCTAGAAATAGAATTGCGAGATCAAAGGGTATACACATTTATAAGTCTGGTGACAGTATCTCAATATTTTGCCTAATAATAACTCCCCCACCAAGTTTATGAGAATGTCCATTTCCTTAAACAAATGACCAGCACAGGGTATTATTTTCTGTTTTAGTTTTTGCCAGTCTGACAGGGAAAAATACGGTGGCCTGTTTGAAGTTTGAATTTATTTCAGCAAGATAATTTTGGTAGTTATACAGAATAAGAATATGGTGAGGGAGAGACTGGCGGTAGAGAGTAGTTGAAATGGTTCGTTTATGAGATAAGAAGATCCTAAGTATCTTCGTAGGAATGGGGACAGAAAGAGGGAACTGGATTCAAGAGAGTTTAGGAAGTAAATGAAATGAGAGAAGTTTGGTGACGGAATAGGGGTGGGGATCTGAGGGAGGAAGGGAATTCATGGACGACCCTAAGGTTTCTACCTTGGGGAATTGGGTGCCTGGTCATACTATTACCTGAAAGCAGGAGGAGATTTGGTGGGAAGATCATGATTTAGGACCTGTTAGAAGTTTGAGTTGCTTGCTGGGGACGATCTGGTGGATGTTTCTCCTAGGCAGTTGATGATATGAACTTGGTGCTTTTGAGAGAGTTTGTGGCTACAGGAAGATATTTGGGACAACGGCATATAGATATATGTGGAAATGGGTGGTGGTTCCTCGCAGAGTGCTTTTTTTTTTTTTTTTTTTAACGTTTATTTTGAGAGAGAGTGCGTGTGCACATGTGCAGGGGAGGGGCAGAGATAGAGGAGAGAGAGAATTCCAAGCAGGCCCTGCACTGTCAGCGCACAGCCCGATGTGGGGCTCGATCCCACAAACTGCGAGATCATGACCAGAACCAAAATCAAGAGTCAGACATCCAACTGACTCAGCCACCCAGGCGCCCTCCTCAGAGAGTGCTTGTAGAATAAGAGTGTCGAATATGGATCCTTTGGGTATTTAAGAAGTAGATAGAGAAGAGGCCATGAAAATCCGGAGGTTTGGGGAAGAGAAGGAGGAGGAAAATCTTTAGAGAGTGTTTTTAACACTGTTAAAGATGAAAAGAATTCCTGGAAGTGTCAGTCGCTGAGAAGAGAGAGAAGAGAGGAGCTGTTTCATTGAGAAGTTAGGAGATTCATTGGTATCTTAATTACAGTAGTTTCAATAAAGCATGGGCCAGTGGTGTGGAGATGGAAGAGATGAGCTGTAATGGATTGAGAAGTTGGTGGAAGTGAAGTAGGTGAAGCAGTTTCTATAAATGGCCATTTTGGTTGGTGAATGGACAAAAGAGCCAGGAGTACAGCTTTTGATGTTTGGCTGGATGGTGAAAGTGTGTTGAGCATATATTTATAGGCTTACAGGTGCAGGACACAAACCGTTGGACAGAGAGACTCAAGATAAGGGAAGGGCTACCAGATGGAGCAGTTCCAGAGAAGGGGAAGGGAATGAGGTCCAGGGCAGCAGTGGAGGGCTGTTCGGTGAGGCCCCAGAAGCTTTAGAATGTTGGGAGCAGAGCACCTGACTGGCTCAGTTGGTGGAGCTTGCTACTCTTGATCTTTGGGTTGTGAGTTCAAGCCCCACGTTGGGTGTAGAGATTACTTAAAAATAAAACCTTTAAATACATAGCATGTTTAAAAAAAACGAATGTTGGGAGCTATTTTCTTTG
Source organism: Neofelis nebulosa (assembly GCF_028018385.1). Lineage (NCBI taxonomy): Eukaryota > Metazoa > Chordata > Mammalia > Carnivora > Felidae > Neofelis > Neofelis nebulosa. Next base: position 20,390,722 of record NC_080800.1, read on the forward strand.
TGTAGCAAATTTACCTGCTGATACGAAGGACCTGCAGAGGTTGGGTGGAAAGCTGAAGAAGAGAGACGAAGGGTTGAAAAATCTTAGTCTTACAGGGAGGGACCAGGGCGGGAAGCTTAAGAACTCAAAGGATAGATTGCCTCGCTGCCTTGAGTGGCCCGCTGAGGTTGGAAGTCTGAAGTTTGTATGTAAGATGCAGCATTTAGGATGAAAATGCCATTTTTTAAGTATCACTGCCAGATTTTCTTCTGCAAGACCAGGCAACCCAGAGGCAAGGCTGGAGAAAGTAAGGAGTTGGGTTCATTGTGCTTGATGAGGGGAAGAGGACCAGATGAAAGATTCAGGAGAAAAGCCCTCCTGGTTTTCTCCTTGACTTCTCTTTGCACTTAAACTCGTTTTCTCAGGAGTGAAATGCATAGCGTTGGTATGACCTTTAGCTGCATTCTATCACTGTCTCTTGCCTTTATTGCTCTTCTAGGAAGTTCATCCCTCCAAGAATGTCATAACACCAAACCAAACAAAAAAACAGGAGTTGCTTTAGTAATGATTGACATAGTATACTAGATTCTTACATTGTATTACGGAGTCCAGACTTGTAAAATTTTCATTAAAAACCTTACAGTTCTCTTTCTTTTAGGCCCTGGGTTTCTTAAGGATGGACACAAACTGCTATTGTTGTGTATTTTTGTGTATTTTATATATGTATATAAATATGTATTTTAAGAACATAGTGATAATTTATTGTTTTCCTTTTAAAATAGAATGTCACATCCAAGCTCAAAGAATACAAAGAACACACACACACACACACACACACACACACACACGTTACCTAATCTCCTTATTTTACTATAATGAAATGGTTTGATTGCTTTTAAATTGGATTTAGAGATGGTGACGTCTTTGTTTTTGTTTTTGCTTGTGTCTTTTGTCTTCTCTATTACGCAGGCACTTCTTGACTCATTTTTCCTCCCTTCCACACCATCGTCTCTTTTCCCTTCAAAGTGTGGTCATGTTAAAAATGTAATTTACTATTGGCTTCAGAATCAAACCAATTGGATGCTTTAGAATTAATTAGCATTTCTCTTGTTTCTGCCTCCCAGTGCTGCATTTTCTCTTAAAACCTAAATTGATTTCAGAAGTTTATGATTGACAAGAGCTTTGTGGTAAGCGTATAGAGGAACTATGGCCTGATTTTCTCCATGATAGAGAATGCACAGATGCCATTTTTAGCAGTCCACTTTAATGCTTTTCATAACATGGTGAGAGATGGTAGTATCTATGAATTGCTGTGATGTTTATTCATCACTTTACGGGTCAAAGAACATGACCAGAAACTAAATACTCTTCAAAAATTCCAGTAAGTCATTGGATCTAAGAGCTTAATAAACAGCTTTATAAAGTCTTTAGTTTCCATCTTGGCAGATTTCTTGGCTCTGAAGGTCTCCTTTAAAATGATGATGGGGACACCTGGGTGGCTCAGTCGGTTAAGCGTCTGTTGATTTCGGCTAAAGTCATGATCTCATTGTTCGTGGAATTGAGCCTCGCGTCAGGCTCTGCAATGACAGTGTGGGGCCTGTTTGGGATTCTCACTCTCCCTCTCTCTCGCTCTCTCTGCCCCTCCCCTGCTTGTGTACTCGTTCTCTGTCTCAAAATAAATAAAACAAATAAATAAAAAATAAAATGATGATGAAGTAGCAATTCTCATTATGTACATTGTCATAATAGCGTATATAGACATAAATGTCCTTTGTCACAGTAGAGCTACCTTTGAGGCCAGGGTGATCTCTTTATCTCGTCTTTGCAGTCTAGATGTTAAGATGGCTTTTAAATTTGATGATCTGTTTCCTGAGTACAATAACTATCCACTGCATCTTGGCCATTTATGTATCTTCTCCATTAAACCCAACGCAGATAGGTATAAAATAAATATTTGTTGAATATATAAAGACTATAGCTGAAAGTCTGTGGGTACCATGCCATATCTAAGGTGTTAATAATATTTCTTCCCTCCCGAAAGCTAGTGGTTCTTACTTGGTTCTGGTTAGGTTAGATATGGTGGTACTGAGTTTTCTGGGTCTCTGAGAGATGGAATGTTGAGTCATCGACTTGTTAACCAAATTGGTTTTCAGTTCTCCTTTAATCCAAGACAGCTGCCAGACATCCCTTATTTCTTTGCAGTGGTCTTCAGCCTCCCAGAGTTTCACTTTGCAGCTGCATAGTCAAGATGCTATTTTGTTAAACATCAGTTTGTACAATAGGGAAAGCTGGAGAAGATCTGGTGATCATGAGTCAGGCACTGCCTTACAACAGCTGCAGGAAGCAAAATATTCTCTGGGTGCCTCTTATATTAACGTGATCAACAAGAAGTCATTCTTTAGGTCTTGTTGACATATCCCATGTCTTTTAATTAGAACAGTTAGGTAGAAGATGACCAGGAGCTAGGTATTCCTTTCTAATCCTAGATTCAACATATGTGTTAAAATAAACTTTGTTTGGTAACAGCTTTAACACATATAACATCATGTAACACATGTCATACAGTTTCACCCATTTAAAGTGCACTTCAGTGGTTGTTAGTGTATTCACTAACTTGTGCAGCCATCATCTAATTTAAAAAAATTTTTGTTACCCAAGGAGAAACTCCATACCCTTTAGCTATCATTCCCATCAACCCTTTCTCCCTGTCTCTCCCAAATCTATGCAACCCCTCATCTCCTTTCTGCCTGGATAGCTTTGCATATTATGGATATTTCATGTAAATGGAATCCTATAATGCATCGTCTTTGAGACTGGTTTCTTTCACTTAGCATAATGTTTCCAACGTTCATGTTGTGGCACGTGTCAGTGCTTCATTCCTTCTTATAACTGAAGAATACTCCATTGTCTGGGTGTAAGTTTTAGTCCATTTGTAAGTTTCTACTTTTTCGGCTGTTTTATCTGTAATATTAACATTTGCATACAAACTTTTGTGGACATATGTTTTCATTTCTCTTGGGTGTGTGTATATATATATATATATATATATATATATATATATATATATATATATATGAGTGGAATTCCTGGATCGTATGGTAACTCTTATGTTTAACCTTTTAGGGAACTGCCAGACTGTTTTCCAAAGTGGCTGCACTTTTTTTTTTTCCACCAGCAGTGTATGAGGGTTCCAGTGTCTCCACACCCTTTGTAGCACTTGTTAATAGTGTCTTTTTTTTTTTTTTTTTTTTAATCATAGCCATCATTGCGGATGTGAAGCAATATCCTGTTGTAGTTTCGATTTACATTTCCCTGATGGCTAATGATGTCGAGCAGTTTTTCATGGTCTTATTAGCCATTTGTACGTGTTCTTTGGAGAAATGTCTACCTTGCCCATTTAAAAAAAAAAAATGTTTTTTAATGTTTATTTATTTTTGAGAGAGAGAGAGCATGAGCCAGGGAGGGGCAGAGAGATGGAGACACAGAATCTGAAGCAGGCTTCAGGCCCCGAGCTGTCAGCACAGAGCCTGACGTGGAGCCCGAACTCAGGAACCGTGAGATCATGACCTGAGCCGAAGTCAGACACTTAACGGAGCCACCCAGGTGCCCTGATGCCTTGCCCATTTTTAAATTGAGTTGCCTTTTTACTATTGAGTTGAAAGAATTCTTTATATATTCTAGATACAAATCTCTTATAAGATCTATCATTTACAAATGTTTTCTCCCATTCTGCCAATAGCCTCCACTTTCTCGATAGTGTCCTTGGATGAACAAAAGTCTTACATTTTGATGAAGTCCAATTATATATATTATTTGTTGCTTAAGCTTTTGGTGTCATATTTAAGAAACTGTTGCCTAATCCAAGGTTATGAAGATTTACACCTGTGTCTCCTTTTAAGAAAGTTTTATAGCTTTGGTTCTTATCTTTAGGCCTTAGGTCCATTTTGAGTTTATTTTGGTTGATGGTGTGAGGTAGATAAGGAGCTAACTTCATTCTCTGGCATATGGATATTCAGTTGTCCCAGCACCATTTGCTGAAAAGACCGTTCTTTCCCCATGGAATGTTTCCGGCCCTCTTATTGAAAAATAATTGTAAATGTGAGGGATTAATTTTTGGACTCTTAACTCTGTTTCATTGATCTGTATGTTTACCCTTATGTTAGTTCCATGTTGTCAGAGTGGGTAGTGAATTTGCACAATTTACTACCCTAAATATTAAAGTCTAAATTTTAAATCTCAGGCAAAAATGCTTAATTCGGTCATAAAAGGTGTAACAAAATTAATAAGTGATGGCGACATTATGTGTTCTTATGGAAAACAAGGGTACTTGGGGTCTGTCTGTCTTTTATAGTAACTTCAAAGGAAACAACTAATACGCCTCTGGAGCATGGGATCCTTCCTGCCAAAAACTGGACGGTTGGCCAGAGAGTTTATTTTCTAACGTAAACCTATATGATGCTTCTTTTCTCGTATACATTTTAATAAAATGCATGCTTTCAGTTATTTTAAGCAGTTTAAAAATAGCTAAACTAAGAAAACTCGAGCAAATAATTTAAGCCTAGAACCCTTTAAACTAGTTTGGTTAAATGAAAGTATGTCATCGCTTTTAACACGTTGATTATAAAATTGGAAATTTTACTTTGTGCAGACCGTAACTTTAATAATAAAGTATTTGATGACAATGAGTGTGGAGTAGTAATATATATAGCTGTGTTCTCTCCAGTTTAGTTGTTTTTATGTTCTCAAGGCCAAAGATGTTTTCACTAAGATAAAGTTGTATTCAGAATACTATTTTCTACAATATGCAACTGCTTGTATAAACGCTGAATGTTAATACGTCATTAGATTGGTTAGTTCTTAACTAATGCTTATTAAACTCTTTTGGTCTGGTGGCATATGTGTAATGACGTGCATTTGGATTAGTATTGCAAGGAAAGAGCTCAGGTGCTAATGTGTGCAAAATGCTTTCAAGCCCATCAGACCTATTTTCTAATGACCCTGGAGTCAATTTGCATTTCTGTCACAATATGGAATTAAGTTCGTTTGGTGAGGTTTGTTGTTAATAAAGCTCACTTTTCAGGGGGAAAATATTTATGACTGTATTTGCGGTTTGATTGTTATGAAGCCAATTTGGACAACTTAAAAAAATATTTTTTAATTTAAGCTTTTTTAGTTCAAGAGAGATTATTTAGTTGGAGATTTGTTAACAAGTTGGTAACAATAAAAATAGGTGATAGTAAACCTTCAATAGATAGTATCTGTGTGTCAGTACTTAGTATATATTATTTTCTTTACACACAGCCTTATAATGTTGGTATTATCACTGTTTTTTACAGATTGGGTAATAGGAACAGTTCCAGTAACTTGACCAAAGTTACACATCCAGCTGGCATTAGGTGGAGGATTTGAAATCAAGTGTGTTTTATTCAAAGTGTCTATCTACCCTTCACTCTCATATTGCCTTCCTTCATGTTTGTATGTGTGTGTATTTATATATGTCTGTATATAAAGGTATTAATACAGAGCAGTAGCGTTTGGCTTAAATAGTGCTTACTGGTGGATGGAAGAGGCAAACAGAATTCAGTGATAGTTAAAATTTTTTATTGAATACCCAATTTCAGCAATAATTTAGGGGGCCCAGTTTCTTTTTTTTATATTAAAAATTTTTTTTAAATGTTTATTTATTTTTGAAGGAGAGAGAGACAGAGTGTGAGTCGGGGACAGGGGCAGGGAGAGGGAGACACAGAATCTGAAGCAAGCTCCAGGCTCTGAGCCGTCAGCACAGAGCCCAACGTGGGGCTCGAACCCACAAACCTCGAGATCATGACCTGAGCCGAAGTTGGACGCTCAACCAACTGAGCCACCCAGGAGCCCCAAGGGGGCTCAGTTTATTAGTTAACTCATGGTAGAAACCATGCAGACAGCCTCCAAACCCTCTTCCATTGGTTTTCTACCTAAATGTTACTTTTCTTTCAACTTTGTTTAAATGAGGAAAAGGAATCATACATAAGCTATTATTTTTACTCTTGTCCATGTTTACTTTCCTTGTGCCTTCATTCATTCAAAAACATTTATTGACCAGCCACGATAAGCTAGGAACCTTGGTAGCTGTTAGAGATAAGCAGTGAAAGCCTCTGGCTATTTAGAGTCCAGTCCTGGAGGGAAGACAAACACAAACAGATCATTACTGTTGATTGTGAAAAGATGCACAACTGAATGTACAAAATATTTTGGAAGCACTAAGGGAAGAAGATAGTGGGGGAATTTTCGGTAGATGAGTGAGCTACATGCTATGAAAGCATTGTTTATTTATTTTTTTAAACGTTTATTCATGTTAGAGTGTTAGGGGCAGGGGCGGGGGGGTGGTGGTGGCAGAGAGAGAGGGAGACACAGAATTCGAAGCAGGCTCCAGGCCCTGAGCTGTCAGCACAGAGCCTGACGTGGGGCTCGAATCCATGAACCACGAGATCATGACCTGAGCTGAAGTCAGCCGCTCAACCGACTGAGCCACCCAGGCATTCCTATGAAAGCATTATTTATAATAGTAAACCATAATAATGGTGTATAACCAAAGTTCTGTGAAAGCTTGGTTGAAGACATAAGTCAACATATTTCATCTCCAATCCTATGCATTTCCTTCCCTCCCCTCTTGTTCTGAAGCAAATTCCACACGCCATTCCATTCATAGGTATTTCAGTATATGTATCTGAAAGACAAGGGTTTTTTAAGCAAATGAAACAATGTCATGATCACATCTTTAAAAAATAATTTGAGGTGAACTCATTTTGAAGGATGAACGGGTGACTAAGGAGGGAGGGATGTCACAGAGGAGGGAGGAGGGCATATTTAAAGGCAAGGAGATGTGAAAGATCTTGGAGTGTTCAGAGACTCTTTGGAGTGCAAATGACAACTTTGGCAAAGAGAATGTAGGAAATGGAGAGAAATAAGATTGGCAAAATAGGCAGGGCCCAAAATAAAGGCCTTTGAATGCACTAAGAAGCCTGCTTTACCTTTTTGATGTGGGGAGCTGTTAAAAGGTTGTAAGTAGATTAATAACAACGTGGTTAGGTGGATTGTTTAGAAAGATCATCCTCTTGGCATTGTTGACAGCAAGCAGACAGGAGTAAAATCAGAAACAAAAACTGCACCACGGGAGATGATAGTAGTTCAGGTAAGAAACCAGTGACAATACTTTGAAATAAGGTTCTCTCAGTAGATTTTGGCAGAAACTGGTTCATGACATATTTAGGGAGTAGAATTTGGATTAAATGTAGGCTTGAGGAAGAGGGAGTGTTCAAAGCTCACTCTCTGGTTTCTGGCTTGTGCAGCTAGGCAGATGGCAAAACAATCACCAGAGGAGGAGCGTGTGTGGACATGTTGGAGATCTGTCCGGCTGCTACATATCGATGTCCCTTTGGTGCCCCTGACCTCCTAGTTTAGGTGTTTTGACCAGTTGGTCTGATGTTAGCTCCTACTTAAGTACAACTTTTGGTCGTGGTGGACTTCCAGTAAAAAGTGATTCCGGGAATGAGTGAAGAAATAAATCCAAACTTCCGTGTTTAATGCACAAACTCTGAGAATTAGTGCAATCTGATGGTTTATTTACTGATTCTCAGGGCTATTAGCATAGGAGACGGTAAAATAGTCGTTTATTCCTTTGTTCTGTGGGCTGATGGCTGGACGTTTATGTATCTTACCATTATTTTTATATATGCACTCTGTCATTTTTTTGTTTCTCAAACCATTTGGTAAGCCACAGAATAAAATTTTAGAATTTTAAAAATACATACCTTCCTGGGAATGTTTCTGAAATGTGAGAAAAGTTTTATTTAAAGAAGACATATTGAGAGGCGCCTGGGTGGTTCAGTCGGTTAAGCGGCCGACTTCGGCTCAGGTCATGATCTCACGGTCCGGGAGTTCGAGCCCCGCGTCGGGCTCTGTGCTGACAGCTCAGAGCCTGGAGCCTGTTTCAGATTCTGTGTCTCCCTCTCTCTGACCCTCCCCCGTTCATGCTCTGTCTCTCTCTGTCTCAAAAATAAATAAACGTTAAAAAAAAAAATTTAAAAAAAAGAGAAATGTTTCTTAAAAAAAAAATAAAGAAGACATATTGAATAAGCTTTAAGCTTGTTTTGATAAAATTAAAAAAAGATTGCTATTAATCCATCTAAAACTATAGTCTTTACTGTGGGTACTCTGAAACTTACTTAGAAATCACCAAAATTAAGGAATTAAAGAGTTTTCAGTTTATTGTTCAGTCTGGATGTCAGTCAGATTTGTATCAGTTGTAAAGCCCTCAAGTAAGGCAAATATATTGTCTTCCCCTCTCCCCACCAAAAATCACATTGGGTGAAAAGTCTGTATCTTGAAAGCCTTAGAAGCAATTGGAGCTTCAGATTGGCCTCCTGACTCCTATTTATTGTTTGTCTGCTTGCAGCCTAGACAAAATTGTCCAATAGCTTGCCCTTTGAACAGATCTGTGGTTACTTTGTGGGATGATGGGGGTAGGGGAGGAAGAGAGAGAGGCGGAGAGAGGGAGAGAATGTGCCTTTCGTTTGAGGATCTTCGAGAAGCTCTTCAGTGCTTCAGAAGCAGTGGAATCAGTGCCTGCAGCTTAGAGCCAGCCATCCTTCCATATGGACGCCAGCCCTGCTGCTCGCTAGCTGTAGGAATTTGAGCAAATTACGGACTTCTCTTTGGCCTTGGTTTTTTTTATTTGTAAGATGGCAGTCCTACTACCTGACCTGTGGGCTGATCAGAGATCCCATGTACCGGGCACCCAGCATGGAGCCTGCCTGTCAGTAACTCTGGTCATTGTTGTCCACACAGAGTCTCTCCCGTTGGTGGCATCAACCAGGGTGGCAGGACTCACTCAGGACTGGCTTTACTTGAGACTTTCCTGTTGTCTCATCAGGGAATTCCTGGGCAAAGGCAGGCAGGCACGGGGTGGGATTGTAATAGTCATTCCTTTCTTTCCCCCCTGAATTTATGGAATTAAGAAGCCAGTTCTTGGTTAACTAGGTTTAGTTAGTGCCATTTTAGTAGTGCACTTTGGCAAATATTTTTCATTAGTTCTATCTCCAACACCATGCTAGAGATCACTGTGACTTAAGACGGGCGCTTGAATGGCTCTGATCCTTTAATTCCCTTTCTACAGATTAAGGCTAATTTCATTAAACCTTTGAACCTGTCCAGGAAAGTTTCAAGAATTAAAAAGGAGATCAGACTGTTACTAATTCTCTGAAATCTTTTATAGGCTATATAACAAAAATAAGATGGGATTTTAACCCCAGAAAGGGTTCCTGAGGAGGAAGCTAAGAAAGGGAGGTCCAAAAGTGAACTTCTAAGTGTATTTACCTACAAGAACATTTGCTTACTCAGCAGAATGCTTCCTGCAAGTTACTTAGTTTTTTAGGGGCTCTGGTTTCCCATCCGTAAGGTGGACAAAACACCTGTCATCAGGCTGTTGTGATTGATCTCATGATAAAAGAGAGGGACACCACTCACCACAGTGTCTGGGACCTAACAGTTGCTTATGAGCTCAAGTATACTTTTAAGAGGAACTGCCCATCTGTGATATCTTTACCAATTAAGTAGCTACCCGCCCACACAGGCAGTCTTAGGACTCGTTGAATAGTATCAAGCTTTTATTCTGTAATTTTTTCTTTTGATTGGATTTTGGGTTTAGAGGTTTTAACAATTGAAGTGATTAAGTAGTAAGACTGTTGGACTTGTCAGAGTAAGTTAGAACAGGCTTTTGATTCAGAGAACCAAATTCCTTCTTTCTTCCACAGCAATACTGACTGCAGCTCTTCTTAAAAGGCCCGATTTCCCTCCTTGATGTTAATCCTAACATTCACGCCTGGGGATCCTGTTAAAACTTGGGAAAAGATTTGTGTATTCAGACTGTCTGTCCCTTGAAGTAAATTATTTAGGAAGTGAAATTGTCTTTATTTTTCTTTCACATTAACCTGTTCCAAGATTTACAGGTAGCTTCTAGTTCTGGAAGGCTGGGATTTTGTGACTGAATCCTTGTCTTCCCTGTGGGTACTGGTCCATAGGTTTATAGGTTTCAAACTTAATTAGACTGTCTTAGAGACTGATTCTGTCCTCTAGCGTGGGATTTCCTTCTGAATTGTTTGTGCCTTCTAAGAAATATATCCTTAAGTTTGACCTACTTCTCCATCCTCTTAGGTTTTTTTTCTTTGAGTCCTCCTTCTCCCAGTGATTTTCCTCTCGAAGCTTTTTCTCGTTCAGCTCCATTCTGAAGTAGTTGCTTTCTAGGCTTAATGTCATGCAGACATTTTTCTGAAAATGTCCTTCTCATTTCCTGAGATTAATCCACTGTTTTCTGGATCCCCATGCCACCTTTGTTCTTGACTTACTCCCTTATTGTAATAGACCACATATTGAAATAACTTCTTAAGGAGTATAGATTGTATACTAAAAAAAGTTTTATTCTACCTTATACTTGATTGATCATTTGGTTAGGTACAGACTTCTAGGTTAAAAAGAATTTTCCCCGAGATCGTGTGATGCCATGTTTCACTGTCACCTAGCATCCAGTGTTACAGTTTAGGAGCCTGATGCCATTTTGACTCTCATTCTTTTGTAGGTGTTTCTTTTTCTTCTGAAAGCTTTAAAGACCTTCTCTTTATCCCTACTGGTATGAAATACCACACAGTTGTGCTTAGTTTGGTGTAGGTCTTTTTCATGCATTATGTTTTCATGCATTTGAATGAATCTAAAGAATCATGTTCTTTGAATCTAAAGAATCATGTTCTTCAGCTCTCTGAAATACTTCTATTTAATATACTGCAAGAAGAATCTCTGAAATTTCAAACACAGAAAGTGTATACCCCAACATCTGTCTGAACCTGTGTGTTCCAATATGGTAGTCATTAGCCACATGTGGCTCATTAAGTTTAATTAAGTGAAAATTAAATAAAATTAAGTATACAGTTCCTAAGTTGCACCAACCACATTTCAAGTGCTCAATAATCACATGTGGCTAGTGCACATATGGATGTAGAACATTTCCATCATCGCAGAACGTTTTCTTGGTTAGCGCTGGTCTGTATAGGCTCAATGAAATTGCAAAAAACATGTTCTCTTTTTTAAAAGTCAAAGAAGTGATGCAGAAGTTCAAAGAATATATTACAAGACAGTATGAGGCAGATAGAAAGTAAACTAATCAGAAAGAAGTTAAAGAGAAAAATAAAAATATGATCAAGATAAAAGCCACCATAGAAGCAACTATAAGAATAAATATATCTCAGTAAATAAGCATGGGCAGAGGACCCAGCTTTAGGAAATCACAATAATGAAATGGTTAAGGAAAAAAAGGATACAAAAATGTGGAGAAGATGGCTAGATACGGGAGACGGGTAAAGGAGCCAGACACAAGTGAAATTCTGAAAGAAGGGAACAACCAGTGAAATACAAAAATATTTACAATGGAAGAAATTTTCCTAACATAAAGATTAGAATCTTTTAGCGAATTTTCCTAAAATAAAGATCAGATCTTGTTTCAAGAAATTAACAGAATGATAAAACTAGCAAGTCATAATCAGTAGTGACGTTTAGTGAACTTTAAGGATAAAGAGTATAATGACATGCACACAGAAGTACTCAGTGTGTGATGACAGTGGAACAACTCTACAAAGTTCTGAGAAAATGTAACTTAAGAATTTTATAGCCAGCCAATTTGTTCTTCAAGTAAAGGCCACGGACTGACATTTTCATGTATTCAAGAACTCAGGAACTGTAGTATCCATTAGCCCTTCTTGACAGCCCACCCTATTTGGTAATGAATCTAGCAAACTGAAGGGTCAGTCACTAGAACCGTAGAATGGAGAAACTGATAAAAGGATTGGTAGTGAGTATTGGCATTCACTTAGTACCAAACTATAAAATATTTGGGAAGTGGAGGTATGTCAGTGTGTTAATTTCCACATCTTTCATAGTAGGATGACAGCAGATACTGGCTTTAAAATTGATTCATGTATTATAAGCAAAATATGACTCTAAATGTTTTTGTAGTATATTATCTTTAGAAGGTTAAGAACTCGTATAATGGCAAAACATTTACTCGAAGATCAGCATTCATATATTTAAGAAATGAATGTTGCATCTGTACTGTATGTCAGACTGTATTGTAGGCACTTGGGATACATCAATGAACGAAACAGATGTCCGTGCCTTCCCCTCCTGGAGATTATATTCTAGCAGAGGTACACTGACATAAATAAGTGATATGGTATAAGTGATACCTTAATGGGAGAAGAAAAGAGTATAAGGAGGATTTGGGGTGCAAATGTGGCCAGGGTTTGCTAAGAAGGTGACATTTAAGCAGAGACTTGACACGTACAAATCTGAGTTTGGGAGATAGGACTAGAGTGGAGATGCAAAATTGGGAGTTGTTGGCATATAGGTGAAATTTAAGCTATAAAACAGTGACATTGCCAAAGGAGTGATTGTAAATAAACCAAGACCCAAGACTGAGTCCTGAGGTTTATGACGTTAAGAGGCCAAGAGGAAGCCCCTGAAAAGGATTGAGGAGGTATGGCCAGTGAAGGAGGAGGAAACCAGAGAGCTTGTGTCCTAGAAGCCAAGTGAGGAAAGTGAAGTCGAGTCAAATGAATGCAGAGAACGGGTGACCTTGATGAACACTTCTGGTCAAGTCATGGTCCCGGCTGAAGTGAGTTTAGAGGATATGGAATAACAAGAATTAGAGAAATGGGATCCAGAGTTTTTGCTTTAAAGGGGGACAAAAAATAGTTTGTTTATATGCTGATAAAAGTGATCCAGCAGAAGGTGTGGGGGAGAGGGGGGCAGGCTTTAGCTGGGAATACAGGTGAGTTGTCTATGGGAACATGCCGGGTTTAGTTCCGGGTAGGTGGGTAGATCTGTTAGTGGATCTTCCAGTTGTTTCAGTTCTCAGTGAAGTAAGAAGATGAACTGAGAGCGAGAATGGGGAGGTGAAATTAGAGATTTGAGGAGACAGACTTAGAAAACAGGAGGGAAGGTAGCAGGAGAGGTTCGCTTAAGGTTCAGGGTCATGAATTTAAAGTGAAACCAGTGTGCGTGCATGCATGGGAGAGTGCATGTGTGTTTCTGGTCAGATTTAGCTGCATAGGTGCTGGTGGAGAGGCGTAGAGGAAAATTGCAATTAGGCTAGATTGTGGTTCTGCCAAGCCACTATGATGAAATGAAAGGAAGGGGTAGGGCAAGGGATGGGAGAGCAAGGGAATGGATAGACCGTGGAATTAGATTTGTCTTGGTGTTGATTTCAAGTAAATTGTAATAATTTTTATTTAAAAATGCCACGTTAAAAGGGCGCCTGGGTGGCTCAGTCCCTCGAACCTCTGACTCTTGATTTCGACTGGGGTCATGATCCCAGGGTCGTGAGATTGAGCCCCATGTGGGGGTCTGCTCTGAGCATGGAGCCTGCTTGGGATATTCTCTCTCTCTCTCTCTCTCTCTCTCTCTCTCTCTCTCTCTCTCCCCCCCTCCCTCCCTCCTTCCCTCCCTCCCCCCCCCCCCCGCCCCTCTCCTCCACTTGGTCGTGTGCGCGCTCTCTCCAAAATTTAATAAAAAAGGGCATATTACAGTATCCAATTTTCATTAAAATATCCGTTCGCTCTTCCTTTTATTTATAAATATGCATGGGAAATGTCTAAAGAATGATCTGTAAATTGATAATACTAGATGGTAGGATTTTTTTTTTTTTTTTTAAGTAGGCTCCACACCCAGCGCAGAGCCCAACCTTACTACCCTGAGATGAAGACCTGAGCTGAGATCAAGAGTAGGGCACTTAACTGATGTGATCCACCCAGGTGCCCCACTAGGTGGTGGGATTTGGTCACATTTTTATTTCCTTTTAAGGTTGTATTTTTAAGTCATCTCTACACCCAGCGTGGGGCTTGAACTCAGAACCCCAAGATCAAGAGTCACATGCTCTTCCAACTGAGCCAGCTAGACGCCCCTATTTCCTTTTGTATTTTAAAAATACTTTTCTTAAATAGTAAGCTGTATAATTTCTACAAGAAATTATATATATAGCACAGAACAAGAAGCATAAAGGAATGGAAATAGAAAAATAACGTATTGTCTAAGTTCAGGGCACTTGAGGTTGTCTCAGGGCTCCTGGGGGAGATGAGACTGAAGGCAGAAGGCACTCTGCTTTGCTCAGAGGTCAGTGGCTAGACTGTGCAGTTTGTAATTTATTTGGTAGGAAATGGGGTACCATTGTAGGCTAGAGAGTAAGGGGACTGGATCTTCATTTTAGGGAAGCTGACTAAGGGCTGTGTCTAGGGGTATTTGGTAGGAAACGTAGGAAGAGAGAGATCAAATGGTGAAGAGATCTTTTTTTCTTATGTTCATTTGTACAAAATGCAATTCCGCTGCAATCCAGTATCACAAGTTTTTCTATTTTGGCAAATATCGTAATGAAATTTGTCTAGAAACTTAGGTGAGAATAACAAAGCAGTATTAACTATTTCGTAAGGTTTTTGTGAGGAGTAAATGGGACATTTTAAGGGCTTATCATCATGCTCGCCATGAGGTCCAGGGTCCATAAATGTTCCCGTTCTCCGTCACAACCACCATCCTTCCTTGCTATGTAGATTGTTTATCAGTTTAGTTTGGGGGATTTTTTCTAATTAGATCAACATTCGTTTAACAGTTGACTTGAAGTAGTGTACTCCCCCGCCCACCCCAGTAATTTTTCTTTTCCAGAAAGTACTGGGTTTCTGAAATCTTAACGAACTGTGTTTTTAGACACCATACTATTTATTAACATTGCACATAAACATCCTCGATTTTCGGTCTCTGAGAGATTTTACTGACGCTCCTTTGAGGCAGTATAAAATACTGCCTACATTTTGCTATAGTTTTGTTGTTACTAATGAGATTGTCGATAAGTCACATGTTTCTCAGTTTTGAAGTTTAAAATGTCGGATGAGATGTAAAGATTATTCTTATGTAAGGCTTGAGGAAACTGTGATGCCAGTTTTGCTTTAACAAAACTAGAAAAACTGCCAAGAAAATCTACTAACATAGTGATGGGAACTGGTTGGTGGGACTATTGGCGTTTTGTTTTGTTGTAATTCTGAATTTTATACAGTAAACATACATGTCTTAAAAGAATCAGAAGATGAAAATGAAGGTCCGGGTTCTAAAGATAGGCGCTTCTTCTCTCATCCCTCACTCATTAGCTCACTGACTTTGGGCAAGTCACATGCCATCTCCGAGTCTTTTTTTCTCTATCTGGAAAAGGTAAGAATCAAAATAACAGTACATACAAATGATGAGGAAATAGCAAAATGTCATGCCAATGGTAGTTATTATTAGAAGTAGTCTTAATTTCCAGAAATTATGCTCTTCTCTTTTGGCCTAGTACCAAAGCTCTAGTCCTTCATTACCACATTAGAAGAAGGCACTTAGGCAGAAATCATACGTATGATGACTCAGTTTTATCAAAGGCACCTTTGTCTGGTTTTAGAAATGCATTTTTAATGGTAGCTCTAAAATCACAGGGAAAGTTTGAGTAGTTAACAGAACCATCGACGTGGGCCTTTTTTTTTTTTAAACAAATCACTTCTGTAATATTTCATATTCAGAATAATATCCTAAGTTGAGTTAGTGGGATGGATTCTCAAGGTGAAAATCTGAAGGTGAATTCTGCTTTTGTTTGATAATAGAATAGCTTTGCTTGGCTCAGGTGAGCCTGTATATTTCAAATGTGTTTTCCCACACATTTATGAAAGCAAACAGAAAGGTCTTTTACTCCGGATTATAGGTAAATTAAATACATGACATTTTGCAAGTTCCAAAATGATTAGATTTCTCAGTCATCAAACATCTTAACTTGTGAATACCAACAAACTAACCTGTGCAAAACAGCTAGCCTGACCTTGTTTTTTGTAAACACAAGGACATTTGATTTTCCAGTACCTGTTAAAATCAGTTTTGACACACGAAGGGCAAGCTTCGTTAACAGCATCAAAGGGTTCAGAGATGATTTCTCTGAAGATGTAACAGATTTACTCAGGACTCTCCTATGAGTTTGGTGAGATCTTCATCCTTCTAATGCTACCTCAGTTTGAAATTCCAAAGCTCCCTTTAAGAAAATAGCCTTGGCTCAGTCAGCTGGGTATGTCATAAAAATATTTAGCTTTGAAAAAGGGTAAATACATACCAGGCCAGAAATAAGGTCTTAATGCCAAATCTTTCTCCCTCCAAACCATTTTTATAAAGCATAGTCAAGATACTGGAATTTAGGTAGTTATGTGCAGAGTTCAGGGAACCTTTCTTTGTTTTTGTGGTTTTGGTTTTGGGAGTTTTTTTGTTGCTGTCTTTTGTTTTTGTTTTTAGAGAGTGGTGGGCAGAGAGAGAGGATCCTAAGCAGGCCCCATGCCCAGTGCAGAGCCCTGCTCAGGGTTCCATCTCAGGACAGTGAGATCATGACCTGAGCCAAAATCAAGAGTCAGATGTTTAACCGACTGAGGCACCCAGGTGCCCCTCTTTATTTTTTTAAACCACGAAGAGCTTAACCAGCTGATCTCTTTGAACCTTCATATTGTGAAGCTTGTCCCGGATCAGCTCATTTTCTCAAACTTATTAAGCTCTTCACCCAGTCTGCCATCTTCTCACTGATAACTGCAGCCCTTGCCTGCAGTTTGATATCCACAGTTGGAGCCATCAGCCTTGAACTCCTCCAGCTTCCGACACTACAACCTTCCCTCTTAACGTACCTTCCCCCAAACGTACCATTTGCATCCATGTTTACCGCCTCGAGTTTCAAGAGGATAACATGTTGCTCCCCCAGTCTAAGGGAAATTTCTTCATCTTTGCCTCCAGTTTCATCTTCCCTTTTTCCTCTAAGATCTTGATCCACAAGTTTTGCCGTGTCCTCTGGCTTCAGCTTCTTGTTGTACTTGCTCCCACAGACTGAATATGCTTGGGTATTTTTATTAATTAAACAGAAAAGTCCTTGACCCTGCAACCCATTCTAGTTAGTGCCCCTTTGTTCTCCATTTTAGAATGAGACTTCTTGAAGAAATGCACACCTTCCACTTTAACCTGACCCCATTTAGCCTTCACTACACTGTTTTTCACCGGGAGCAGGAGTGACTTCCAGGTTGCTGTGGTCAGTACAGACCTTCCTCCTTCAGTCGTGCGCACGCTGCGTTATTGCCATGGGCCTCACTAGGCTTCTTGGAATTTATAACTCCCTAGCTTCCTTTGTGATCTTCCACCAACCTCTCCGGCTTTCCCTTCTCGGATTCCTTTGTGAACTCTTCTGGTCCCTCCCTTAAACCGTGATGTTCCTCAGGATATCCTTGCCCCTCTCCGCTCACACTGCAGGTCCTCACCGTGTGATCTCAGGGCTAGTTGACACGGACTTGGTGGCTCCAAATCTGTGTCAGCCTTCAGCCTTTCAGACTCCCAATATTCAGCAACTGACCTCACACATCTCGTCGACTGAATCATTGGTTCATCAGTATTCTGAGCATCCACCATCACCAGACTCGGTCCTGAAAGACTGAATAATGAAATGGCAAGTTCCGCTCTGTCAGTCGGAGGGATGGGGGAAGATCCCTGAGAGTGAATACAGTGAACTGCATACTCTGCGAGAAACAAGCAGAGGGTGCTGGGAATGTAAAAGGATAGGGGCAGGCACCAGCTCTGAGAGCTTTTAGGGATGTTACCTCCCGGACCTTAAATTAATTAATCATGCAGGAAGAGAGGTCCTTCCTGACGTTTCCTCCTCCAGTCACTCAGTCACCTAAATCAGAAACCCCATAGTTATCCTTGGCTCCTCTGTCATGTTCAGTTTTGGGTCTTAAGTCCTGCCGTTTCAGTTCTGAGACAGGGCTCATGTCCAGCCCTCTTCCCCATCTGCTTCTGTCCTGGTTCGAGGCCTCGTCATCCTTTGCCTGCCTTATTGCTATAGACTCACAAGTGGTATCCTTGCTTTGTCTTGATCCCTTTGCATCCACTTTTCTAAAGGCCAGCGCGGTGTAGCAAAAATGGTGCTGTGCCCTTGTCGCTGCTCTGCTTAAAAGTCTCTGATCAGAATCTCTAAATCTGCCCACATACCTGGCTTCACCCCTAGATTCTGATTCTGTAGTGCCACTGGGCTGGGGCCTGTGTTTTTAAGTTCCCTAAGAGATACTGACATCTGACCCGATTGAGAAACCTCTGGCCTACCACTGTCAAGTCTCTGAGCTCCTCTGCCTGGTTGCACAAGGCCCTCCGTGACCCCAGCTTTGGCTTAGCAGACAGCCACATTTCCCACCGTGCCTGCGTGTCTACTTGTCTAGGGAAAATTATCCAGTTTCATATGACTCATGTTAGAGATTGTATTCGTAAAAAAGACTTTTAAAAACGGTAACGTTTTATTTAAGTATCTGCTATTGTTATCTGTAATGCATTCCCTGCGTTTTCAGTGGATGATGCTGGCAAAATAGAACACGATGGTTCCTCTGGAATGACCATGGATGCAGAGTCGGAAATCGATCCTTGTAAAGTGGATGGCACTTGCCCTGAAGTCATCAAGGTGTACATTTTTAAAGCCGACCCTGGAGAGGATGACTTAGGTAAGAGGAAAGTTTCAGCATAACCTGCATCCGGATCAGCCGCTTCAACCCGATGACTTTTGGGTGGTCTGGATTGAGAACCTTTGAAACCTATTCAGAAGATAACTTTTAAGCAAGGATTTCCATGTAGGGGGAGAAAAGTCTGTAAAATGTAGTAAGTCACCCGGATGGAAATGAAGTTTTCAGATAAATTCTCGGAGCTGTCGTCTTCCCTGATAGGTGGCACCGTAGACATTGTGGAGAGTGAACCTGAGAATGACCATGGAGTTGAATTACTTGATCAGAATAGCAGTATTCGTGTGCCAAGGGAAAAGATGGTTTATATGACTGTCAACGACTCTCAGCAAGAAGACGAAGATTTAAGTAAGTAGGTGCCCTTTTTGTGGGAGAAAAATTTTGTTTCTGTAGCGCTCTCTTTAAATCTGGTCAGGGGGCGCCTGGGTGGCGCAGTCGGTTGAGCGTCCGACTTCAGCCAGGTCACGATCTCGCGGTCCGTGAGTTCGAGCCCCGCGTCGGGCTCTGGGCTGATGGCTCAGAGCCTGGAGCCTGTTTCCGATTCTGTGTCTCCCTCTCTCTCTGCCCCTCCCCCGTTCATGCTCTGTCTCTCTCTGTCCCAAAAATAAATAAAAAACGTTGAAAAAAAAAAAAAATTTAAATCTGGTCAGAATTTGAAGGAAACGAGTAGCGTTACTGTACAGATTATTATGCTGCCGTATCCCAGGGGCAGTATCAGCGACTCTACGTATGCTTCGAATGTTGCTTTAAAAACGGGTTAGGGTGAAAGCCAAGGAATGGAGGAGGGTTCATTCAGCAAGTATCTGTTGACTGCTCACGACTGTGTGGAAGCTGTGTTCTAGGTGTGTAACGTTTGGGCCTTTCTACCTGCCTCTTCACCGAATCTGAGTACAGACGTCTCCCCTGCCATCTCTGTAAACACGGTCACAAAGGTTTATATCACTTCCTATTCAGATGTTGCTGAAATCGCTGATGAAGTTTATATGGAAGTGATCGTGGGAGAGGAGGACGCTGCTGCCGCGGCGGCCGCCGCCGTGCACGAGCAGCAGATGGACGACAACGAAATCAAGACCTTCATGCCAATAGCGTGGGCGGCAGCTTACGGTAAGTCGCTCAGCAGCTCCTTGGACGCCGTTGGCTCGTGAACATGACTCCATGCCTGGAAACGGTGCCTGTTGTCCTAGGGTTCCAAAATACGAAATACCAGTGCCCTGTAAGGGTTATTTGATTTGAGCACAAGTAGAGGAAGATTATAAAGTCTACTTTTTGTCTTTATTTCTAACAGGAATTTCCTTCATGTGTTTATTACGTAGAAGGGAGTACTGCAAGAAGTGCACAGGCTTTCCAGCCGAAACTTTCCTCTTGATTGTATCTGGCCCATGACTTTGCAGTTTGGGGAGACGACAGGGGAGTCCATGGGGCACAATGCTGACCTGTGTTTTTTAGATCTGGAAGCTAGGCATTTCCTACCGTCTCACTATAATGAACGTGGTCATACAACCCATTACCTAGAATGGGGACTCTCTGTCATTCATGAGTATCATGGCTTACTTTTCATTGTTATAGTTAATAAAGAATCCCTAATTTTTTATAATTTATAATACTGTATAATTTTGTTTTTTAATGCGCATTGTTAGGTAATAATTCTGATGGAATTGAAACCCGGAATGGCACTGCAAGTGCCCTCTTGCACATAGATGAGTCTGCTGGGCTCGGCAGACTGGCTAAACAAAAACCAAAGAAAAGGAGAAGACCTGATTCCAGGCAGTACCAAACAGGTGAGGGCACATGAGTTCCACAGCGCAGCGTGCTTTGCGAGCTCTCAGATGAAACCCTAGCGTGTGTCCACGGAGGTGTTGTGATGGCATTCTAGCTGCTAGACCACATTGTAGCTTCTGTGTACTGAATTTGAAAATATAATTTTAATAATTCAGTGATATTCATGAATGATTTCCTGGGAGAAAAAGAAACAAGGAATGGATCGAACATGGATGGGAAAAAAATTCAAAACGTGGGTGATTTTTATGTGGAAATGAGAAGAAATCCCTCAAATATGTCGCAGGCATTAACTCTTTTAAAAACTCAATGACTACAAAGAATCTGATTCTGTTAGCATAAAGTAGGCATACTTTATAGAGCAGGAGGACGGGTACTCGAGTTCATGTGACCTATTCCTGTCTATTTGTGTGTGGCAATTTGCATATGAAATTTCTCATAGGTGGGTTTAAGCTCTACTGTAAGTTGACACAAAATTACGTTTTTTGGAATCGGCAAAGCAGGAATTGTGATTACGACACTTTATTTTTCAAAATAATTTTCTACCGAGCGATATAGCTTCAGTCGTTAGTTGGTAGGAGTCACATATTTATTGACTGATTTTTCAAACTGGAGGGACTGAGGTTGGTACAGTCAGCCTGAATGAAGTTTTCAGACCAGGGTTCTCTTTATGACCAGGTTGCTGTCTCTCTTACATTGAAAACTGGCAGAAGGAATGTTAAGTAGCCAATAGCTTAACGTAGGAACACTTGCTTAATGATGTTCAGAACGCACACTTTGAATGCTTGAAGAAACCAAAAC
The DNA here is from genome assembly GCF_028018385.1 of Neofelis nebulosa. NCBI lineage: Eukaryota > Metazoa > Chordata > Mammalia > Carnivora > Felidae > Neofelis > Neofelis nebulosa. The sequence continues at coordinate 20,411,895 of NC_080800.1, forward strand.
AGAACTTGGTTTGATCACTCATGTTCCTTTCTTTTCCTTTCTTAGCAATAATTATTGGCCCTGATGGACATCCCTTGACTGTCTATCCCTGCATGATTTGTGGGAAAAAATTTAAGTCCAGAGGTTTTTTGAAAAGGCACATGAAAAACCATCCCGAACACCTTACCAAGAAGAAGTACCGCTGTACTGACTGTGATTACACTACCAACAAGAAGATAAGTTTACACAACCACCTGGAGAGCCACAAGCTGACCAGCAAGGCCGAGAAGGCCATCGAATGCGATGAGTGTGGGAAGCATTTCTCTCACGCTGGGGCTTTGTTTACTCACAAAATGGTGCATAAGGAGAAAGGAGCCAACAAAATGCACAAGTGTAAATTCTGTGAATACGAGACAGCTGAACAAGGCTTACTGAATCGCCACCTTTTGGCGGTCCACAGCAAGAACTTTCCTCATATTTGCGTGGAGTGCGGTAAAGGTTTTCGTCACCCGTCAGAGCTCAAGAAGCACATGCGAATCCATACTGGGGAGAAGCCGTACCAGTGCCAGTACTGCGAATATAGGTCTGCAGACTCTTCTAACTTGAAAACGCATGTAAAAACTAAGCATAGTAAAGAGATGCCATTCAAGTGTGACATCTGTCTTCTGACTTTCTCAGATACCAAAGAGGTGCAGCAACATGCTCTTATCCACCAAGAAAGCAAAACACACCAGTGTTTGCACTGTGACCACAAGAGTTCGAACTCGAGCGACTTGAAACGACACATAATTTCAGTCCATACGAAGGACTACCCCCACAAGTGTGACATGTGTGATAAAGGCTTTCACAGGCCTTCTGAACTCAAGAAACACGTGGCTGCCCACAAGGGTAAAAAAATGCACCAGTGTAGACATTGTGACTTTAAGATTGCAGATCCATTTGTTCTAAGTCGCCATATTCTCTCAGTTCACACAAAAGATCTTCCGTTTCGGTGTAAGAGATGTAGAAAGGGATTTAGGCAACAGAACGAGCTTAAAAAGCATATGAAGACACACAGTGGCAGGAAAGTGTACCAGTGTGAGTACTGTGAGTATAGCACTACAGACGCCTCGGGCTTTAAACGGCACGTTATCTCCATTCATACGAAAGACTATCCTCACCGTTGTGAGTACTGCAAGAAGGGGTTCCGACGACCTTCAGAAAAGAACCAGCACATAATGCGACATCATAAGGAGGTTGGCCTGCCCTGATAGTCCTTCTACAGACATTTATGGAGATGTTGGCCTTGAAGCAGAAATCTCATTTTAAAGCCAGTCAGTCTCGTTCACATACAATACTGTATATTGATTTATGCTGTGTACAAATAGAATTATTGCTTCTAGTTGAGTTTTGTTGGTTTTTTTTTTTTACATTTTGTTTAATAGTGTGTTCTGAATTCTATTCAGTTTGTTTAATAAATGGGGGAAAGCAGCAACAAATAAGTTGCTTTTAATAAAGTAATCCTTGATGCTATACTGGATTTTTCTATCTTACAAGTTTTATATTTATTTAAATATTTACCTTGCTTACCTTGATGGTACTCTTCTAAGACCATTTAACTTAAAGTTAAGGTAACTTTAGATTGGTAACTCTGAAAGTATTCGTGTTGACTCATTTTTTTTTTTCCCCATGAATTTCTCACAATAAAATTGTCAGAGACATCTACTAACATAAACGGGAGATTTTACAGTCAGGTCTAATTATCCTAACACGGAAGTCCTTGACTTGTCTTGCTTGCTCTTCTCAGACCACATGACAGTGAAAGTTTCCATTTGAGCTTTTGCCACCCGGGCATCGCTGAGGAAAGAACAGTGGCTGGGTTCGTCTTTACTTTTCATTTCGTTGAGCAGACAAGCTGTACTTTTTGCGGGGGGGGGGGGGGGGGGGGGCTTTCTTTGGTGTATTTACATCTTTTGTCAGCATAGCAGACTTCTAGAAAACTTCCTTGACAAATTTGGCTTGATCATGTTGTATTTTGATTATTCCGTCTGTGCTGCATTGTCTCGGAATGGTTGTGTGTTACAAATGAGATTATCGAGGACTGCATTTTGGAATCTCCTTGAGGTAATTCGTGGCTTGTAGGATCTTTTGTGACTTTATATATGTAAATGTACCCTGAATTATATATATGCACATATATAGAGAACATGTATCTGTGTGTATTGCTTATTTTACATATTTATACACACAACCCCAGTAGTAGTTGTTTAAGATCTATAATGAAAAGTATTAAATTTACAATAACACGAAAGATGCAGGGATGCATGAGAGAGCATTTTGTAAATCATGCTCTTCAGAGAGACTACTCAGGTGAAGAATTAGAAGGAAAATAAGGACACTAGTATTTTTAAAGAGTTAAAGGTATTTTCTTTTAAATATCTTTGGTAATTGAAAAATAGACGTTACGATGTTTCTAGATAGAATGTTTTCATACAACTTCAGCTCCATGCCTTTATATTTTTCTGAAAAGCTAATGAGCATCCAGGCAGAACTCCCTCCGTTCTCTCAGAGAAACTCTTGAGGGAACTCTGTGTCTGTCACCCAGTGAAGGGGGATTAAGGAAGCCACAGCTCCGTGTCCCAGAGATTGGGTGCTAATGATGACTTCCGCTTGGCAGGTCCAGCCTGCTCTGTTATGTCTTAGTTACAGTTAGCAAACTTTAAAAACCTGAACACTCAAATTGGCTTTGGTTAGAAGATAAAGGTGTGTTTAAGTGCGTGAGGAAAATCTGAGGCCTTATTTGGAACATCCCCAAGTCTTTCACGGTTTTGTTTTTCTTTGAGAGTTGGTATTTTTTAAACAGTTCTGAATCAGTTCAGAAGCGCATACACTGAAGTCAGTTACTTAGAATTGGATCATGCGAAGATGGATCTTGGAAAATGCAGAACAGTTTTTGGGGTCCTTTAGATGGGATGTCAGCATGTGAGTATCCGGCACGTTGTAGGAGATTTAGTAAGGACTTTTCTTCCCACCTGATAGCTGCCTTGCCACTTCATGATGGTGCTCCTTCCCCTTTGTGCTGTTCGGGTTTAACCTTTCATCTTTCTCTTTGCCATTGATACTTGTATTCAAGAATTCTATTTATAGGGTTAGAAATCTAAATATTTGGTGTTTGGCAAGCCTCTGAAGTGCTAGATTGATTTCATCCACTTGGAAATCAAGTGCTTTAGGCTGGTATGAACTCCAACCTGAATGCCAGTTAAAGCCAAGGCATGGGCCTATCCCAGCGGGAGCTCCTGTGCTCTCTTGGCCCCATAAACATTCTTTTTTTTTTTTTTTTTTTTTTTAAGCGTAACTTAACAATTGTGTGATTCATTGCCCTGCAGTACTATTCTTGAAAGCTCTGTCTGTTTTTTTGTGAGAACCTTTAAAATCTCCCTTAATTTCTTTTTCCCAGAAGTCATGTAAAAGAAAACACTTAAGTGAAAGTGGAAAGTTATTAACTTTAAAACATGCTGTAAAATTAGTACAGAAAATATAAAGAATTGGTCATTTAACTATATTTTTTTAAATAAACTGAAAGATAAAGAACACAACACTGTACACACTTTATATTTCTCTTACATAGTCTGGAATCATACACAGCTATTTTCTTTTTAAAGCACAATATTGAAACCTTTAAAAGGTATTTAAGGGTTTGGTCAAGTGAATATGATAAGATGTATTTGTCTGTATAAAGAGAAAATGAACTTGTAGTCACTGTTATGTACTGACATTAGTTACAACCTAGTTTTAATTCTTAAAACAATTTTGATTAGCAAAGCTAAAAAAAAAATGGATGTTTCAGTTAAATGTTTTAAAGAGGTACAGATTTTTACAAGGACATAATATAAGTTATTGTTCTGTAGAAATATCCTATTAAATATTGTATGTCCCTCCCTCTGTACACTTTGTAAAAAAAGTAAAATACATAAAAAGAAAATCATATAGGGATGTGTGACATTATTGTAATTGTGTACTTGAGAATAACGTGCAAAAATAAAAATCAGAATATTTTCCTGTTAATGGATGTTTAGTCTATTTGATACCAGTACTAAGTTAATGCTTTTTCTTAAGGAAAAAAATGTACAGTTTTTGTAAACCTAATAAACATCAAAAGCAGTGGATTATTTTCATTTCCCCATTTCTTAATTCCTTTTACGTAACAGTGGAATGCAAAATGCTTGATTGCTTTGAATTTTGTGACTCAGTGCAAATACTCATACTAGTTGAGCCCTGCGAATTTGCAAGTCATATAGCAGAGAACTTAAGAGGTGATTGGTGAGTCCTTTGATGAGCATGTCCTTGAAGTTCTTTTTTTTTTTTTTTCTTTTATCTTCATAAGGGATTTGTTTTATTAGCATTCTCCGGTTCCCCTGACGTGAATTTGCCCTGCATAAAGTTGTTTTTGAGAGCGCTTAAAGTTCATTGCAGCATCAACCCATAGCACATTTAATCCCTGGGTGTTGTCCTCACCTCCACAGCAGAGAAGCCCTGCTCTCGAGTGACACCTTTGTGTCAAGTTTGGAGTGCTTTAGTTAGTAGACGCTAAGGTACTAGAGAACGGCCACTGTCATGTGAAAATCAGATGTTAGGTAAAAGCTACCAGGAGTTCAAAGAGAGTGACAGATGGATTTGAGCCGTCTTTGATTTTTATTTTTTATTTTATTTTAATTTTGTTAACGTTTATTTTTGAGAGGGAGACAGAGCACGAGCAGGGGAGGAGCAGAGAGAGGAGACACAGAATCCGAAGCGGGCTGCAGGCTCCGAGTTGTCAGCACAGAGCCCATGAGCCGTGAGATCGTGACCTGACCTGTAGTCGGACGCTTAACCGACCCGACAGCCACCCAGGCGTCGCAAGCCATCTTTCTTTTTAGAGACGAGATCCTTCAGATCTTCAACTATTGTAGGTACAAGTGTTTGCCTGATAGTTGAAATAGTAAGTAATTAGAACTTGAGGTAAATGGTCAAGAGAACATGGTGTCACTGTCCAGATCCCTAAGTCACGCAAAACCGTGGCGTGTGAAAAACTTAGTGGTAATGGAATGCCTGGTAGCCAACATCTTACCAGTCTGATCCCAAGCGGTCGCATAATGTACTGCTCTGTTCTCTGGGAAAAGCGTGACTGGTCAAAATCCTAAAGGGGTGATGTTTTAGAGCAGTGGTTTTTGAAGTGTGGTCTGGCAGCACTGACAGCATCATAATCACTCGGGACTTGGTTAAGGATAAAAGTTCTCAGCCGCGCACCACACCCACCGAATCGGGAAACGGAGCTCGAGACCCAGTGATCTGTGTCTTACTGTGCCCTCTGAGTGATTCTGATGCACGTTCAAGTTGGGGAAAACATTTTAGAGCACTTGAGGAGCTGGAAGGATTCCTGGTGCAACATTTTGTGTGGTAGGGCAAGGCGATCTCTCTCACACACACACAACCCCAGAAATAAGCAGGGAGGGTGAGATGGGACTTCGCTTATACCTTTGGTTTACCTTTTTTTAAAAAGTGTGAGCCCGCCAGACAGCGTATCTTTTTCAGTACCCGCGTAAACAGCCTATACTTGTAAATCTTGGATGGCCTCCCCTACGTTACAGTCCTCAAAGGTCAATAGGATTCAGAGGAAGAAGACTCAGCCAGTAAGAGACAAAAGCTGAAAAGTGTGTGTGTTTAATTGGCCCAACATTACTTACGCAATTCATACCTGAAAAACCACTTTGCCACATTCTGCAGCTGTTTTGATGAGGTCAAAATTAAGTTTGCCCTTTTGAATTTTATTTTATCTCTTGTGTATATATCGTTTGCCTTTTTCATAAAATAATTCTTGGATTTGTTCTATATCGTTTCTGTTATTTTTGACATCTTTGCTGTTGTAAATAAATTCCTATTTTGTTTTAAGTTACCCTAGTGGAGTGTTGGCTATGGACAAGGCACACACGCACACACACACACAAATGGGGAGGCTTAAATCACAAAGTTAATAAGTCCCCAACACTTCAAACTGGAAGTGATGTGACCTCTTCCATTCAGCATTTCTAGCATCGATGAGATACCACTATAGCATCTGCACCTACCCTGACTTTAATATCATTTTCTTGACTTTCATGAATTCTTAGTTTACCAAGTTTGAGGTCAACCTCAAGAATTATTTTCGTTGTTTTTTTTTTTTTTTTTTTTCCCATTCCCACGGTCTCTCGTGTTATTTGTATTGCTGATACTGGTGGGCACGAAGGATTTGGCATTGTGACCTGCTGATACCGTAAAGCCGCTGTGATACTTGGCTGCGGAAAACCAGCTTAGGGGTTTTCGGTGGCCTTTATTGTTCCCGTCATGTGAATGACCACAGAAGTACCTAAACTCGTCGATGAAAACAGAATAGCTAACTGCACCCCTGTTACGCTTCTCAAGAGAGGCGAGTTTCTGCTTCTCCTTTATGGTTGTGTTTGGCTTTACGTTCAGAAGCCATTTCCTTTTGTCCGAGCTTCGTTGAGATAAGGAGCGCTGTTGCATTCGTGTCTTGGGGTTTGGGGGGCTCTGATGACACCCATTCTCCTCTTTGGGTTTGAACCACATTGGGAAGTGACGTACAACACCAGTTCAATGTGTGACTTCTGGTAAAATCGAATCAGGGACACAGAGGCCAAATCTCGTTCCCCTCAGTTTAGGCTTCGAATGATGCAGCCAGTCACTCGAAGTCACTCGGAGCTCTTGAGACTGCTTGGTCTTCCACCAGAGAAATGGAGCAAGTGGGACAGAATGGCTGCAGCAACACCCCCCCCCCCCCCACCCGCCAGCCAGCTCTCCTAGGCCAGGACTCACAGAAGGCAGAGAAGTCCCCTCATGCCATCTTCATAAAATAGGAAGGGTTAGTCCAACTCTGGGTTGCCTTCTGGCGTTAGCCCACTAGCGGAATGTGAGGTTCTCACCTTCAGCCTTAAATATTTGTTGTTTTTCCCCAGTAAACTTTTATTTGCCCCCTCTTCAGGTGGTTGTTGTGACAGACTTAAAGATTTAGTTCCTGTTTCTTCTAGGCCAGTATGCTTTAGTTTTTCCTCCGAAAACTAACTTTTCAAGGGCACGTTTGCTTATTCAAAGATGATAACTTCACAAGTTATTTTTATTACATGTCACAAAATTTAGAAAAACGATCACCCACAATGCCCCTTGCTCTGTTTAAGGGGGTTCATCTTTGTTCTCTTCCAGTCTTTGTACATGGGAATCCTTTATCTGTCTCGTTACCGCAGCATCGATTCTGTGTTCAGGAATTTTCATTTCAAACATCAACTATTTCCATATCTATTGGTTGTCTTTAAAAAATTTTTAGTGCACATTCTTTATGGAGGCAATATGGAAAATTCGGTATGATACTGAGAAGAAAGTAAAACACCTTCCTTTTTCAATCCCATTACCTAGAACATACTATCTTTTTTGTTTTTTAAAAAGTTTAATTTTAATTCCAGTTAGTTAACATACAGTGTTAGATTAGTTTCAGGTGTACGATATAGTGATTCACCGCTTCCATACAACTCCCGGTGCTCATCATGACAGTGCCCTCCTTAATCCCCATCCCCTACTTTACCAATCCCCCCCCCCCCCCCACACACACACCCTCTAGTAACCATCAGTTTGTTCTCCATAATTAAGAGTCTATTTCTTGATTTGTCTCTTATTTTTTCTCTTTGCGTATTTGTCTTGTTTCTTAAATTCCACCTGAGTGAAATCATATGGTATTTGTCTTTCTTTGACTTATTTCACTTAGCGTTATACTCTCTAGCTCCGTCCGTGCCATTGCAAATGGCAAGATTCCATCCTTTTTATGGCTGCATAATATTCCGGTGTGTGCTTATCACATCTTCTTTATGCATTCATCAATTGATGGACCCTTGGGTTGCTTCCATCTTGGCCATTGTAAATAGTGCTGCTATAAATATAGGGATGCATGTATCCCTTTGAATTAGTGTTTTTTGTATCCTTTGGATAAATACTTAGTAGTGCAATTGCTGGATCGTAGGGTAGTTCTAGCTTTAACTTTTATGAGGAACCTCCATACTGTTTTCCAGAGTGGCTACGCCAGGTTGCCCTCCCACCAACAGTGCAAGAGGGTTCCCCTCTTCTCCGCATCCTCGCCAACACCTGTTGTCTCTGGTGTTGTTAATTTTAGCCATTCTGACAGGTGTGAGGTGATATTGTAGTTTCGATTTGTATTTCCCTGATGATAATCGGTATTGAGCATCTTTTCATGTGTCTGTTAGCCGTCTGTATGTCTTCTTTGAAAAAAATGTGTGTTTATGCCTTCTACCCATTTTGTAAAAAGTTTTTTTTTTAATGTTTATTTACTTTTGAGAGAGAGCATGAGTAGGGGAGGGGAAGAAAGAGAGGGAGACAGAATCTGAAGCAGGCTCCAGGCTGTGAACTGTTAGCACAGAGCCCGATGCGGGGCTCGAACCTGTAAACCATGAGATCATGACCTGAGCTGAAGTCGGAAGCTTAGCCAACTGAGCCACCCAGGTGCCCCTCTTCTACCCATTGTTAAATTGGATTTCTTGTTTTTTGGGTGTTGAGTGTTACAAGTTCTTTAGATATTATGGATACTAACCCTTTATCAGATAGGTCATTTGCAAATATCTTCCATTCAGTAGGTTGCCTTTTAGTTTTGTTGATTGTTTTCTTCACTCTGCAGAAGCTTTTAGTCTTGATAAAGTCCCACCAGTTTATTTTTGCTTTGTTTCCCTTCCCTCAAGAGACATATCTAGATGAACATACTGTCTTTTAAAGAATATCTGTACTGAGTTTTAATTTTATTGGGTTTTCCAGTTGCAAAATACCTGTTACTGTCACAAGTGTTGTACAATACAAAATGAGTATGTGTCTTTATAGACAACCTTGAGCTCACCCTCACGCTTTCTGCAAACTATTTCCTTTTGGTAGTCATAGTTAACAGACTGTGTCTTCCCTCTATATTCATACAAACCCGTATAAAGATGGATAATGTAAAGGGAGTATGAGGAAGCTGGGAGAGCAGGTGAAGCAGAGATTTCACACTTTGACCAAAGTCAGATTGCATATCTTTGCATGTCACTTAACATATCATGTCCATCTCTCTGGGACACTGGACTGAACTCTATCTCATTCTCTTTAATAGCTGAATAACTCTCCAGAGATCGAACCCACCATAATTTGGTCAACCATTCCCCTTTAATGGACATTTAGGTTGTTTCCAGTTTTCTGCCACTACAAGAATGCTGGAATAATTGTCCTTGTACATATAATCCTTACATACTTGTGTTTCAATATCTGTAGGGTGGATTCCCCCATGATGTGATTACTAAGTGAGAGGGTATGTGCTCTTTTTTAAGTTTATTTATTTATTGTGAGGGGGGAGGTGCACAGAGAGAGGCAGAGAGAGAGAGAGAGAGAGAGAGAGAGAGAGAGAGAGAATCCCAAGCAGGCTCTGCACTGTGAGCGCAGAGCCCGACGCTGGGGCTTGAACTCACGAACCGTGAGATCATGACCTGGGCCCAAATTAAGAGTCGGATGCTTAACCGACTGAGCCACCCAGGCACCCCTGAAAATGTTACTAGATATCGGTAAATTATTTTTGGTTAGAATGTAAATTCCAGGAGTGCAGGGACTTTTGTCTGTTTTGTTCATTGTTGTTCACCTAGAACAACATGGCATGTAGCAAATGCTAAAGAAATCCTTGCTGGATGTTCAGGTTTTCCAGGCTGTAGCCGCTCGCCTCAGTCTCACAAACACTGGCTGTTTGGGCCAGTATCATGGATACAAAAATAATCTCTGCCTAGATGCCATCCTTGTTTCAGTAAGCCTTGACCTGATTTCCTGGTGGAGCTAAGTAAGACTTGCACATGGCTAATAGCCCTTTGAGTTTTATGAATCACCTGTTCAAATGCTGTGCCCCATTTCCTATTTAGTCCTTTGAACATGGGGCCTGTTAGCTTTTTGATACACTTGCTGCACAATTTTTCAGTCTATGGCTTATCCTGCTATCTGTAATATTTGTGTAATCAGATATATTTATTTTCCCCCTTTTATGATTCCTAGGGTTTCTTGTCCTACTTAAAAAGTTCTTTTCGACCCCAAGGTTCTACAAATACACACCTAGATTTTCTTGTGATGTTTTAATTTTGTTTGGGCTTCTCTACAGTTAAAGTTATTTTGGTATATGTTATTTGGTAAAGGGCCCAGTTTCCCTTTTCTCTTGGTTAGAGAGCGAATTATTATAGTAGGTCATCCTTGACCCCGATGAACTGAAATGACATTGTACGTACCAAGTTCATGTATAACCTTCGATTTATTTACGAACTGCGTTCTGTTTTATTCATCTGTTTGTTATTCTTGTACCATTGGCATGTTGTTTTACTCACAGCACTCTATGCTGAGCTCTAATATCAAAAGGCAAGTCCTTTTCTTTTTCACTGTTTTGTCGACATTTATTCTTCCGAAGGAACATTGAGATCATTTTACCTAGCTTCCCTTAGAAGACCTATTGAATTGGGTTTTTTTGCTCCAAATTGCATGAATTTTTAATATTAAATTGAGCCTAATATTTGTATCATACTGTCTTCACATCCATGTTCCTCCATTTATTCTGGTTTTGTTTTGCCTTCTTTAATAAAGTACTACTGCTTTCTTCATATAGGTCATATTTGTCATGAGTACATTATAATTTTTTGGCTACCTAGACGCTGCTAGTGTCTAGAGAAAAACTATTGGTTTTTATAAATTAAAAAAAAAATCTAACATTTATTTATCTTTGAGACAGAGAGAGACAGAGTGTGAGTGGGGAAGGGGCAGAGAGAGAGAGGGAGACACAGAATCCGAAGCAGGCTCCAGGCTCTGAGCTGTCAGCACAGAGCACAATGCGGGGCTCGAACTCACAAACCGTGAGATCATGACCTGAGCCAAAGTCGGATGCCCAACTCACTGAGCCACCTGGGTGCCCCTATCTACTTTTAGGTACCCAGCGAATCCACCATACTTGGAATTCACCCAATTCCAATTGCACTTTAGTAGCCTCTTGAATTTCTGTGCGTGTAGTCACCACAAAAAGATGTCAATTATTTCCTTTTTGTGTCTTATCATAGCTAGAACTTCTAAAACAATGCTGAATAATATATAGTATAGCAGTCATTTCTGTGTTGCTCCTTTGGAGGGCCATACTTGAGTATTGAACCACTTAGTATAATGTCGGTTTTGGAAAGTAGCATTTACCAAGGCTAGATAATTTCTTTCCATTATTCTTTTACTTAGAGATTTTATTAGGAACTGCTAATACTATCACGTGCCTTTTCGCCGCCGATTGACATAGTTACTTGATTTTCATTTTGTATTTGTTAATGTCATACAGCATACGGGTTACACTGATAGATTTTTTAAAGTTAAACCATGCTCGAATTTCTAGGATAAAAGTACCCTACTTAGGCAATGTTTATTGTTCTGTAAATATACTGTTGCTTAAATTGGGTAATATGTTATTTAGAATTTTTGTATCTGTGTTCATAATTGTGGTGTTTTCTTGTTTTGTACTACGACATCAGGTTTGAATGTGAATGTAATACTAGCTGCATGAGATGAACTTGGAAACTTCGCTATAGTTAGGAATGGTTTAAAAACTGGAGGCATTATCTGATTGTTAAGGATTAGAACTCAATTGTGAAAGCATTTGAGTCTGATGCCTTATTATAAATGGTAGGTCTTTACTTTTCCGATCTCTTCTACATTAGTTAATTGACTAATTAATCCATCAGCTTTTCTTCTTAAATAAATGTTAGTATCTATATTTCCCTTGGAAATTTTCCATTTTCTCTAGATCAGTACATCTCATATATTAACGTGCATATACATTACCTGGGAGATGTCATGAAAATGCTCATCCTGATTCTGTAGGTCTGGGGGGTGGGGGCTGGGATTCCGCATTTCTTACAAGGTCTCTGGAGGTGCTGATGCTGCTGGTTCACGGACCACATGGCCCAAGCCCTGTAAAGACTTAGTGGTTCTAGATTTTGGTTGAACATCAGAATCACTTGGCACAGCCTTTGTCTCCCCCAGGCCCAGGCCACACCCCAGACCAATGAAATTAGAATCTCTGGGAGTGAGGCTCAGGCATCGGGAATTTTCTAAGCTCGTCAGGCGATTACAATGTGCAGCCAAGGTTGAGAATTAGTCTTCTAGATTTTCAATTTATTATCCTAAAGACATACACAATATTCTCTCATAATTATTTTATTCTCTTGCACTTCTGGTTTTATCTCCTTTGCACCCTGAATGTTGTATATTTTGTTTTCTCTATTTTTTTTAAGACTTTATTTTTAAGTAATCTTTATACCCGATGTGGAGCTCGTACTCACAACCCTGAGACCAAGAGTCACACGCTCTACTGACACAGCCGGCCGGGCACCCTTTCTCTCTGTTTCTTTAAACAGGTTTTCAGAGTTTTAGCTGTTTACAGATATTATCAAAGAAAGGGCTCTTAATTTTGTTTTTTCCTTGTATGTTTTGGTTTTCTATTTAATCTCCTCTTGCACTGTTGTTAGTTTTCTTTTCCTGTTTTCTTCTAGTTTATTTTGTTATCTAGTTAAAATGTCTCATGTTTCGTATTTCACTTATTTTCACTGCTTATTAAATGAACTTCTTGAAAGCTGTGTGTTTTATTTGGTATATGACTTTACCTGTGTCCCATTGCATATTGTTCTTTTTCATACTTTTCAAGACAGCTCTCTACGTCAGTTTTGGTTTCCTCTTTACAATAGTGTTTAACTTCTTTCTTTCTTTCTTTCTTTTTTTAACATTTTATTTATTTTTGGGAGAGGAAGAGACAGAGCATGAACAGGGAGACACAGAATCTGAAACAGGCTCCAGGCTCTGAGCTGTCAGCACAGAGCCCGACGCGGGGCTAGAACTCACGGACCGTGAGATCATGACCTGAGCCGAAGTCAGCCGCTTAACCGACTGAGCCACCCAGGCGCCCCAATAGTGTTTAACTTCTAAATAGCAAAAGTTTTTATTAATTTCTTTAGTGTTGATCTCTAGTCTTATTGGTTTGGGTTCAAACTATGGTGTGTATAACCTCTACATTTTGGGGGAATGTTTCAAGTTTTCTTTTTGGGTGAGGTATAATAGGTTTTGTATTAGTATACTGTTTACTTTTCCATATCTGGTATAAGTATAAATCTATAAGTAAAATTGGGCTTGTTGATTGTATTTTCAAATCCTCTATATCCTTGGTAATTTTTGACTACTTAATTTTTTAAGTTTCAAAAAATATTAAAATCAACCCCCATAAGGGTGTTTTATGCAGTTTCCTTGTATTTCAAGTTTTGCTTTATGTATTTGGTGTCTATATAGATTTTTGTTACATACATGTAATCTTCTTGACTGTGCCCTTTTACAGAACATCATTTTTGTCCTCTTTAACATATTTGATCTTGAATTCTGTTTTATCTGATGTGTTTTCTATCTCAACAATCTTTTTTTTTTAATCTCTTACATTACAAATCTCAGTCATGTTCTCATAATCTACTTAGATGTAAGTGTACAATACACCACAGGATTTATTGTTACTGCTGTTTCTTAGTCATTTTATCTTTCCCCATGTGACATCTCTGTGCTGAATAAATTGTCATTGGATTGATGTATACTTCATGTTTGTTCCCTCATGTCTGCTGTGTGGGTGTATATTCTTTCTGAGGCCTTGACTACCCCCAAATACCTCCTTTGCCTTAACAAATGATATCTTAGTTGAGAGGTTAGAACTTCGGGTCACGGTCCCTTTTCTCTGAGAGTTCATAGATGTTTCACTGTTTTCTACCTTCAGTGTTCGGAGAAGTCTGATGCTAGTGTAGTTGTTGTTGTTGTTGTTGTTGTTGTTTATATGTTGCCTGTTCCTTTGTTGCCTGAAGGGTATATGATTTTTTTCTTTATCTTTGGAATTCAGAAGGTTCACCAGGATCTATCGTTTGCGTGTGTGTGCGCACGTGTGTCCTAACCATGTCTGGAGTTTATTTGTTGAGCCCTTTCTTCCAGATGACTCAAGTCCCTATTCAGCTGAAGGAAATTTTCTTATGTTTGTATTTATTACTTCTCTGATTGGCATCTTGCTTCTTTGGGCATTCCTGTGATTCACAAATAAGATCTCCTGGATTTGCCTCATCGTCATAAAATGGCACCGACGAGAAAAATCCCTTTATTCTCACACCCTAGTGTGTGATCGTGATTGTACTGAAAAAATGAAATGTTTGAAACCAATGTCTCTTGAAGAAAGAAGCCAGAGAATGGTAATCTTTGTAAATGTGTAGCTTGTCCTGATGGAGTAAGAGTGCTCCTGAGATATTTCTCTTTAGTAGAAGGAACTTCAGCCAGAAGTTTCGTGTCATAGAATGACAGCATTCTGGACACCCCTTTTGCCTCAACTTCAAAGAAGCATGTGAAAAGGTCTTAACTTAATGCTTAGCATATAGTTAGTGCTGGATAAGCGTTCCCCATATCTTTCCTTCCTGGAGTGCTCTAAGTCTTGTTAAGCTAGCAAGAAGGGGAGCATTATCGGGGCGCCTGGGTGGCTCAGCCAGTTGAGCCTCTGACTCTTGATTTTGGCTCAGGTCATGATCCCAGGGTCATGGGATCCAGCCCCTTGTTGGGCTCGGAGCTGGGTATGGAGCCTGCTTAAGATTTTGTGTCCTTCCCGGGGCGCCTGGGGGGCTCAGTCGGTTAAGCGTCTGGCTTTTGATTTGGGCTCACGTCATGATCTCACGGTTTGTCATTTGGAGCCCTGCATCACGCTTTGAGCCGACAGTGGGATTCTCCCTCTCCCCTCTCTCTCTGCTCCGCTTGCTCTCTCTCTCTCAAGATATAAACTCAAAACAAAAATTTTTTAAAAATCTCTGGGAATGCGAGCTGGTGCAGCCACTCTGGAAAACAGTGTGGAGCTTCCTCCAAAAACTAAAAATAGAACTACCCTACGACCCAGCAATGGCACTACTAGGCATTTATACACGGGATTCAGGTGTGCTGTTTCGAAGGGACACATGCACCCCCATGTTTAGAGCGGCACTATCCACAATAGCCAAAGTATGGAAAGAGCCCAAATGTCCACTGATGGATGAGTGGATAAAGAAGATGTGGTATATATATACGTATATATATATATACGTATATATATACACATATATATATATACGTATATATATACACATATATATATACGTGTATATATATATATAACGGAGTATTACTCGGCAATCAAAAAGAATGAAATCTTGCCATTTGCGACTACGTGGATGGAACTGGAGGGTATTATGCTAAGTGAAATCAGTCAGAGAAAGACAAAAATCATATGACTTCACTCATAGGAGGACTTTAGGAGACAAAACAGATGAACATAAGGGAAGGGAAACAAAAATAATATAAAAACAGGGAGGGGGACACAACAGAAGAGACTCATAAATACGGAGAACAAACTGAGGGTTGCTGGAGGGGGTGTGGGAGGGGGGATGGGCTCAATGGGGAAGGGGCACTAAGGAATCTATTCCTGAAATCATTGTTGCACTAGATGCTAACTAATTTGGATGTAAATTTTAAAAAATAAAAAATAAAATTAAAAAAAAATCTCTCTCAGCGTGCCTGCGTGGCTCATTCCTTTAAGCATCTGACTCTTGATTTTGGCTCAGGTCATGATCTCACGGTCCGTGGGTTGGAACCCCTGCGTCGGGTTCTGCTTGGGATTCTCACTCTCCCTCTCTCTGTCCCTCCCCTGTTTGCATACTCTCTCTCTCTCTCTCTCTCTCTCTCAAAAAAATAAATAAATAAACTTTAAAAGAAGATTCTCTCTCTCCCTCTGCCCCTCTCACCCACTCAGACTCTCTCCAAAAATAATAATAATAATAATAATAATAATAATAATAATAAAAGAAAATAATTAGAGCATTATGAGAGCAGACATTGCCATTGTCCCCAATTATCTTATCTCACCTTATTCAAATTTAACATGCAATGCCAAGCTTTGTTTCCAAATGGACCAATTTACACTCCCACCAGCAAAATCTGAAAACACAGTTTTGGCAAAGATGTGCAGCATTATATGAGAATTCTCATTGCTATGCATTCTCACCAAAGCATGATATTTTCAGACTTTAGTTTGCCAATTTTGTGCATGTTAAAAAAAATATTTCATTGAGGCTTTAATTAGCATATTTCTAATGAATAATACTGAGTATCTTCTCACATGTTTATTAATTATTTGTGGTTCCTCTTTTGTGACGTATAGGGTGTATAGGGTGGGGTTTTTTTGTCCATTTTCTGTTCGATTGTTTGCCTTTTCCTTGTTGATTCACAAACGTCCTTTATATATTCTTAGTATTAGTCCTTGATATTTAACAATCCCTGCAAATATTTTCTCTTGATCTGTGGCTTGCCATTCACCTCTTTCTATTGTGTTTTTGAAGAACAGTTCTTCATTTAAAAAACTTTTTTAGGTTTATTTATTTATTGAGAGAGAGAGAGAGAGAGAGAGAGAGAGAATCCCAAGTAGGCTCTGCACTGTCAGCACAGAGCCTGATGTGGGGCTTGAACAAATGAACCATGAGACCATGATCCGAGCTGAAATCAAGAGTTGGATGCTCAGCCGACTGAGTCACCCAGGTACCCCCAATTTTTTAAAGTAGTAAAATTGAGGGGCATCTGGCCGGCTCAGTTGGTGGGGCGTGAAACTCTTGATTTCGGGGTTGTGAGTTAGGGCCCCAATGTTAGGTGTAGAGATGACTTAAAAATAAAATCTTAAAAAAAATAAAGTAGTAAAACAGGTATTTTCATTATGATTAGTGCTTTCTATGTCTTAGGAAGGACCTCCCTTCCCTACTATGAAGAAGATATTCTCTCATGTTATCTTCTAAAAGCTCTATGGTTTGACTTTCCTTACTCGAGCCTTTAATCCAGTTGGTTTTAGGATATGTATGCGTTAGGCATCCAGTTTAAGGGGTTTTGTTTGTTTGTTTGTTTGTTTGTTTCAAACTGGTACAAGTTGAACCCCATCAAAAAACCAATACTCTGCTCCCTGACTTGCGAAGCTGGCTAATATGTAGAATACGATATTCCTACGTATGCGGGTCTATTTCTCTGTTTTGTTGTCTTTGTCATTTGTCTTTTTCTGCAAATATACTACATTTTTCTAAAAACATCTTTATTGAAATATAATTCACATACCATAAAATCTACCCATTTAAAGTATACAATTCAGGGCACTTGGGTGACTCAGTGGGTTAAGCCTCTGACTTCTGCTCAGGTCATGATCTTACGGATTGTGAGTTTGAGCCCCACATCGGGTGAGCCCCGCTTCTCTCTCTCTCTCTCTCTCTCTCTCTCTCTCTCTCTCCCTCTCTCTGCCCCTCGCTCGCTTGTGCTCTCTCTCTCTCTCAAAAAAGTATACAATTCAATACTTTCAGTGTCATCAAAGGGTTGTGCAACCATCACCGTGATGTAAGTTTAGAGTATTTTATCTCTCCAAAAGAAATCTCATCCTCATGGTTTCCTCTACCCCCCGCCTCCCCCAGCCTCTGGCAACCACTAATCTACTTTCCATCTCTACAGATTTGCTCTTCTGGTCATTTCAAAGAAATGGAATTTTACAATATGTCTACTCTCCATGTATCTTTCTTTTAGCATCAATTAATGCATTTTGTCCACTTTTAATGGAATTGTTGTTTTCTTACTGTTGAGTTTCTTTATGTATTCTGGGTATCAGGCGTTTGTTGGGCATGTGACTTTCAGATATTTTCTTCTGGTCTGTAGCTTATCTTTTGATTGTATTAACATCATCTTTCGCAGATCAGAAGTTTAAAAATTTTTAAAGTCCAATATTTCAGGGTTTTTTCTTTTTATAGATTATGCTTTTCTTTTTTTTTTCGTTTTTTTTTTTTTTTTTTTA
The DNA here is from genome assembly GCF_028018385.1 of Neofelis nebulosa. Taxonomy (NCBI): domain Eukaryota; kingdom Metazoa; phylum Chordata; class Mammalia; order Carnivora; family Felidae; genus Neofelis; species Neofelis nebulosa. The sequence continues at coordinate 20,429,818 of NC_080800.1, forward strand.
ATTTATTTTTGGGACAGAGAGAGACATAGCATGAACGGGGGAGGGGCAGAGAGAGAGGGAGACACAGAATCGGAAACAGGCTCCAGGCTCTGAGCCATCAGCCCAGAGCCTGACGCGGGGCTCGAACTCACGGACCGCGAGATCGTGACCTGGCTGAAGTCAGACGCTTAACCGACTGCGCCACCCAGGCGCCCCTAGATTATGCTTTTCTTATCATACCTAAGAACTCTATCTAACCCTAGGTCAAGATGATTTTTCTCCTATTTTGTTTATGGTTTTACAATTTCAATTTATTTTTTTTTTTATTTTTTATTTTTTTATTTTTTTTTTTTCAACGTTTTTTATTTATTTTTGGGACAGAGAGAGACAGAGCATGAACGGGGGAGGGGCAGAGAGAGAGGGAGACACAGAATCGGAAACAGGCTCCAGGCTCCGAGCCATCAGCCCAGAGCCCGACGCGGGGCTCAAACTCACGGACCGCGAGATCGTGACCTGGTTGAAGTCGGACGCTTAACCGACTGCGCCACCCAGGCGCCCCTACAATTTCAATTTAGATTTATGATCCGTTTTGAGTTAATTTTTGTACAAGGTGTGATGTTTATTTATATAGAATTTTCTTTTGAACTGCAGTACCCCGTCATGTTTATGAAGAAACTCCCGGAGTGTTTACAGTTAACCTCATTGCCTTGGTTTTCTAATCCCAGAGTCTAGCTTTGGGTCCCAGGGACACGTACATTTCCAAATATATATATATATATATATATATATATATATATATATATATATGTATATATATGACTGATTTCCATCAGCTGTTCTCTGAAATTTGGGGAAACCCCATGTTATTGACAAAAGCAAACAGCTAGGAAATTGGAGCAGTGAAAGGCACAGGGAGCAATCCTCTGGTGCGGGTGCCTGATTTTAGGCATATGAGTGTGGAAGTTATCCAGGGCCATCAGCAACCCTGATATTCTTCTTTGACAGGAAGGAAGTAATTTTCACTTGGGTGGGGAGACGGGTATGTATTCTCAGGTGAAAATGTCTTTCTTACCGGGTAGAAGTTCCTGACTAACTGTACCCCCCGTGTGGCATCATTGAGCACCTCGCTCCACCCGCACCCCCAGGTCGAGCAGTCCTGGCCTTTCGTCCTTCACACCCACCAGCGGATTACCCACCGAAGCTGCTTTAAGTGGACCTGCTCTGTTCACACAAATGACCCAGGATTGCAGACTCCAGGATCTGCCTCAAGCACCTATCAGTCACTCCCCCGCTGCTCCCCATCATCTCTGTCTCTTCAGCCTCCACTTTGTGCAGACTTTCCCCCAAGATCTTGCCTCAGACATCGTGGGATGCCATAGCCTACTGTGAACCCAGCGGCTCCGCTGATCCTGTTCTTGATATTCAGACTTCCTAGTTACACAAGCCAATAAACCAACTTTTAAAAAATATGTTTATTTTTGAGAGAGCAGGAGAGAGAGCGTGCGCACGAGCACTAACAGGGAAGGGGCAAAGAGAGAGGGGGACAGAGGATCTGGAGCGGGCTCTGTGCTGACATCAGAGAACCCAATGCGGGGCTTGAACTCATGAACCGGGAGATGGTGACCTGAGCCGAAGTTGGACGCTTAACTGGCTGAACCACCCAGGTGCCCCAGTAAATTCCCTTTCTCATGCACAAATTCTTTAGAATTGTATTTTTAATCTCTCAAAACATAAAGGGCCTTGGCTAACACGGAAATATTTTATAAAGTGTATTGAATGCCAGACTAAGCAGTTTGAGCATTGATTCGATAGGGAGAGGGAGCCCTGGAAAAGCTTTGAGTAGGTCAGTGGCAACCTTTGGTTTATTCACTCACTGAAACACTGATTGAGTGCTGCTATCTACACTGTGCTGGATCATGAGTATCCAGTGGTAAACAACAACACGGTCCCTGCCCCGAGGAACTCGTTGTTCGTTTCATTCAGTAAATAATGTTTGAGTGCTGATGATGTACAATACACTGTGGTTAGTGCTTGTTGACATAAGGCACTTAGTTCAAGGTGGTGACCAAAATGGTGCTCGCGGAAGGTCGAGCTGGTTTGTGGCAGTGTACAGGTGTCCTGGACGGACTGGATTCGGATGGGGATGCCATTCGAGGGCTACTGCAAGAGCCCAGCTGTGAGATAGGAAGGACCTGAGCCACAGCAGGGATGGTAGAAGGGAAAGAGGGGCAGCCTGGAAACCACTGAGTGTGGAAGGAAAATTGAAGACAAGTTGACTGATTGCATATGGGAGCAGAGCAAAAGAGAAGTAGAAAACGGGATTTGGGGATGACTTGAATGGTGATGCATGAACAATGGCAGAGACATGGGGAGGAGAAGTTGGTTTGAGGGATGGTGAGAATTTTTGTATCTATGTTCATGGCAGATGTTGGCTTGTGGTTTCCATATCTTGTGATGATTTCTTTTTCTTTCCCTTGATCAGTCTGGCTAGTGGTTTATCAGATTTATTAAAATTCTCCGAAGACCAGTATTTGGTTTCGTTTATTTTCTTGTTTTTTTTCTACTTCATTCATTTCTGCTCTGATCTGTGTATCATCTTTCTTCTCATTAATTTGGGTTTAATTTTCTCTTCTATTTTTAGTTTCTTTTTTTGATATTAAAAGAAATTTTTTTAAGTAATCTCTGCATCCGAAGTGGGACTCCAACTTACAACCCTGAGATCAGGAGTCGTATGCTCTACCAACTGAGCCAGCCAGGTGCCCCACTTTTTCTAGTTTCTGAAGGTGGAAAATAAAGTCATTTATTTGAGTCCTACTTCTTTTCTAATTTGGGCATTTAGTCCTGAACATTTCTTCTCTTAATACGATTTTAGTGTCCTCTTACAAATTTTGAAATGCTGTGTTTCCTTTTTCAGATAGCTCAGTTTGCTTTCTAATTCCCTCGTTTATTTATTTATTTTTTAGTAAGAGACCTTGGGGGAGAGGGGCAGAGGAAGAGAGTAGGGGGAGAATCTTAAGCAGACTCCACACTCAGCCAGCAGCTCGATGTAAGGCTTGATCCCATGACACTGGAATCATGACCAGAGCTGAAATCAAGAGTCGAACACTCAGTTGACTGAGTCCCCAGGCACCCCATTGATTTTATTATTATTATTATTATTATTATTATTATTATTTTAAATGTTTATTTATTCTTGAGAGAGAGACAGAGCATGAGCCAGGGAGGGACAGAGAGAGAGGGAGACACAGGACTCAAAGCAGGCTCCAGGCTTGGAGCTGTCAACACAGATCCCGATGCAGGGCCCGAACCCACAAACCATGAGATCATGACCTGAGCAGAAGTTGGACAATTAACCAACTGAGCCACCCAGGTGCCCCCCTCAGTGATTTCTTTATTGACCCATGAGTTATATAGAAGTGTGTTATTTAATTACCAAATATTTGAAAAGAGTGTGTGTTCTGCTGTTGTTGGAGGAGTGTTCTGTAAATGTCAATTAATTAGGTCTAGGTGGTTGGTAGTTTTGTTCAAGTTTTCCATATCCTTCCTGACTTTCCTACTTCTATAAATTATTGAGAGGGGTATTGAAATCTCTGACCACATTTGTGGATTTGTCTTTTTCTCCTTGCAGTTCTATTAGTTTTTGCTTCATGTATCATGGAGTTCTGTTATTAGATGCAGAAATGTTTAGGACTTGCATGCCATTTTGATTAACTCACCCCTTTATCATTATTAAATGCTCTTCTTTGTTCTTCATAATGGTCTTTGTTCTGAAATAGGCTTTGTTTGAAATTAATATAGCCACTCCAGCTTTCTTATTACTATAAGACTGGTATATCTTAAGCTCCCTTTCTTATAGGCAACATAGAGTTGGGTCTTGTTGGTAATCTCAGTTGACAACCTCTTCCTTTTCATTGGGGTGTTTAGACCATTTACATTCAATGTGCATATTGAGATGTTTAGGTTTAAGTCTGTATCTTTTGCTAGTTTTCTGTTTGTCCCATCTGTTCTTTGTTCCCTTTGTTCCCCACCCCCAGCTTTATTGAGGTGTAACTGACAAATAAAGATTGTGCATATTTAAGGTTGAAACTGTAATGTTTTGATCTACATGTACATTGTGAAATGATTACCACAATCAAGCTAATTAACATATCCATCATTTCACACAGTTACCTTTGTGTGTGTGCGTGGTGAAAACACTTAGGATCTACTCTCTTAGTAAAGTTCAAGTGTTCGATGACAGTATTTTTTTTTTTTTTAAGTAGGCTCCACGTTCAGTGTGGAGCCCAATGTGGGGCTTGAACTACAACCCTGAGATCAAGACCTGAGCTGAGGTCAACAGTCGGATGCTTAACTGACTGAGCCACTCAGGCTCAGTACCCCAATACAGTATTATTAATTATAGTCATTATGTTGTACATTAAATCTTCAGAACTTATTCATCCTGCATAACTGAAACTTTGTATCCTATGACCAAAATCTTCCTATTTCCTTCACCAAACCTCAGGCCCTGACAACCGCCATTCTACTCTGCTTTTATGAGTTCAACTTTTTTAGATCGCACATGTAGGTGAGATCATGCAGTATTTGTTTTTCTGTGTCTGGTTTATTTCACTTAGCTTAATGTCCTCCAGGTTCATCTGTGTTGTTGCAAATGGCAGGATTTCTTTTTTTTTTTTTTTTAAGGCTGAATAATGTTCCAGTGTGTGTGTGTGTGTGTGTGTGTGTGTGTGTGTGTGCATGTGCCACAATTTCTTTATCCATTAATTCATTACAGGCACTTAGATTGTTTCCATATCTTGACTATTGTGAATAGCGCTGCAGCGAATGTGGGAGTGCAGGTATCTCTTTGAGATTCAGTTTTCCCAACATCATTTATGGACAGACTCTCCTTTCCCTACTGTGTGATGACTTCTTTCAGCTTTTGTTAAGTTTGAAAAAGTCTTTATTTCCCTTAATTTTTGAAAATTTCCACTTGGCATAGAATTCTAGGTGGACTTTTATTCTTTTAATACAATAAAGATGTTTCTTCACTGTCTCCTTCCTTGCATTGTTCCAAAGAGAAATACGCTGTGTGACATGTGTTTTAATTATCTGGCTGCTTTAAAGATTTTCTCTTTATCACTGGTTTTGAGCACTATGATTATGATGTGCCTTGTAATGGTTTTCTTCATGGGTTTTTTTTCGTGCCTGGGAGTCATTGAGCTTCTTGGATCTGTGAATTTATAGTTTTCATCATATTTGGAAAATTTTTGGCTATTATTAATCAGTTATTAATCTTATCCAGTGTAAGCTCCTCTCAGACATCGTAGTTTTCATCTCTTGAAGGCTGATTTGGGTCTTTTAAAAAATATATATCTTCCATGTCTTAACTTTCTGATCATATGAAATACTGTTATAAGTCTTTTAATGTCTACTAATTCTTACATCTGTGTCATTTTGGGTTGGTTTGGTTGATTTATCCCCCCCCCGCCCCTGCTCTCATTTTGGGTTGTATTTTCCTGTCTCTTTGCATGCCTAGTAATTTCTTAATTGGACACCAGCCATTGTGAATTTTACCTTGTTGAATGCCAGGTAATTCTGTATTCCTATAAACATTCTTGAGTTTTATTCTGTGACACAGTTAAGTCACTTGGAAACAATTTGATCCTCTCAGGTATTGCTTTTAAGATTTGTTAGACAGGACCAGAACAGTGTTTAGTCTAGGGTTAATTATCTCCACAACTGACCTAAGATTCTTCTGAGTACTCTGCCAAATTTCCTGTGAATTTTGAGGTTGTCCAGTCTGGTTGGTGGGAACACGCAGTGTTGTTGGCCTGGTGTAAGCTTAAGTACTGTCCCTCTTCATTTAGCTTTTTCCCTGGCTTTGGGCAGCTTGCTAACATGCCTGTGCTGATTAGCACTCTGCTGAATACTCAAGGGGGCTCTCTCTGTAGATAGCTGGAGTTCTCGGTGTTTTCAGTTGTTTCCTCTCTGAAACTCATTCCTGCAGATTCTCGCCATGTGGATCTCCCTGGATTTCCAGCTCTGTCTCTTCAACGTGGCGAGGTTGCCAGGCTGTGCCTGAATTCTCCTTTCCTGCACTGGGAGCTCGAAACTCAAGGGAGTAACGTGGGGCAGTTGTAGCGATCACCTTGTTTCTCAGTTCTCCCCATCACTGTCATTTGTTGCCTAAAGTTCAGCGTCTTGTAACCTAGTTTTTCCTTTTTTTTTTTTTTCCCCCATCTTTTGGTTGTTTCAGATAGGAAGGCACATTCAATCCCCTTACTCCATCTTGGCCAGAATCCTTCTAATAATTGTTGATGGAATGTTTGGCATTGTGTATATAAAAAAAAGAGAGGGATAATTTGATTCACTGTAGAGTTATTTTCTTACAGGGTAGTTTTATTTTAGCTTCAGGCTGGAAGCTGAAAGAGAGGCAATTCTCCTTAATATAATCAGGGATTAAACTGATTTGAAGCTGGGAGTAAGTCTTTTTGAGGGCTTTTTCATTTCTGATTCATTCTTATTCCTAATATATGGCCCTTCAGAGATTTCAGCTGAAAACATGGAGTGTTTATCAGTGTCCCTTTTCCTTAGTGGACCCTAAACTCTTTAATTTCCCCCCTATCCCTTTGAGACTATTGGAAGCAGCGCTCAGTTCCTCAGTCTATGAGTCATTGCTTTTGCTAAGCTTCTCAGCCTTTCAGCTGCTTTTTTAGAATCAGTAAAGGCCTCGAAGGGAAAAGAAGTCAGAGTCAGCAGCGAATGTTGGTCTCATCTTTGTATGTTTCTCATCTCTTTTATCTTGGCTCTCAAGTCCTCACTGCATTGGCTCTGATACCTTCAAACAGATTTTGAAAAATATCTAACCTGGTGTTTCTGCTTGTACTTTGTGAAAGAGTTTGTATGCAACAAAATTAATCTACAATCACCAGAAATAGAAAATGTACATTCCATGTTTTATGAGTTACTTTATTGTACTTCATCAAGGTGTTTGAAATTCACATTCCATTCTATAAACATAACTTCTAGTTTAGTGTTAATTCTCAGTTTATCGTTGATGTTCCTCTGCCACCATTTTACCCAATTCTTTTGAAGGCAGTATGTTTTTCCTCTTTGGGAATTTAAAGGGTTTTTTCTTTATTCTTGGTGTTCTGATATTTCATCATAGTAGACCCAGATAAAGATTTTAAAAATTATCTTACTTGGCATTTGATTGGCTTTTTAAATATGAAAGCTCATGTCTCTTTTTCACATCTGGGGGATTTCTACCTCAGTTCTTTTACTATATTCTCCCTTCTATTCCCTTTGGCTATTCTGGAATTTGCATTAGATCAGTGCTGATTCTTCTAAATTTGTCCTTGTTCTCTTAACTTTTCTTTCACATTTTTACCTCTTTTGTTCCCCCTTTTGTACCGTGTTCTGAGAATGTCACTCAGAAAAACATGTTCTTCAGCTAGAGTATTTTTTGATATTCAATTTTTTGTTTTCCAATCTTTAACTCGTTTATTTCGGAAGAGCCAATTCTTGTTTTACGAATGTGATAGCCTCTCTAATCTTTCTCCTGATATTACTAATTAATTCTAAGTCATTTTCTGTGTGCTACATCTACTCTTAATAATTTTAATTTGCGGGACTTTATGTGATCCATTTATTGCAAGGAATCTATCCAAAGAAATCTAGGTCAGCAGCCAACATTCATGATGAGTAATTTACAGCTTTACTGGGTCTCTTGAGAAAAACCAAAGAGGAAATGTGTTTTTAATGCCTACCTAACATCTTAAATATTCCTCCTCCCTACTGCTGCTTCCCCAATAAACTTTACACTGCTGGTAAGAGATCTCTGAAAATCTCTTCCAACCCTCTCAAATCCCCTCAAATATCTAGTCCACAAAGCTTCTTATCCCGCCCCCCCCCCCCAACGCATTGCTCTTCTTCTTCCAACTTGGAATCTCTGTGTTCTTTATATTTTTAGAAATCTCTATGTGCATTACCTGTGGATTCTCCGCAACAAAGGAAAACCCAAGAGCTGCAACGTGAAAAAGACTCTTTCTCCTTAGAAACTGAACACAGTGAGGGAGGACCGTGTGTGCTTATTCTATACAATTGTTGTCCCTGTTAGTGCTTTTCCCGAGGAAGTATTTGCAAGTTTCTGCAGAGAGAATCCCAGTATTTGAGAGTGGCATCCAAAGACTACTTCTCCAGTTCAGTCTCCATCCTTCTGCTGCTCACGTGACTTGAACTCCTTTTTTGGCCTTGTGGAGGCCAGTCCATGCTGAGCTTGACTGAGTTCATCATCCTTTCTTTCTTTCTTTCTTTCTTTCTTTCTTTCTTTCTTTCTTTCTTTCTAGTTTCCTCGTTTATTATTTCTGAGAGAGAGAGAGAGAAAGAGAGAGAGAGAGAGAGAGCACAAGCTAGGGAGGGGCAGAGAGCAAGAGGGAGACACAGAATCCAAAGCAGGCTCCAGGCTCTGAGCTGTCAGCACAGAGCCGGACACGGGGCTCGAACCCACGGACTGAGAAATCATATAAGCCAAAGTCGGACGCTCAACCGACTGAGCCACCCCCTCACCCCAAGTTCGTCATGATTTCTTTGCCCGTACTTTAGAGCCAGAGCGCAGCACATCCCGCCGTTTCTGCCCTATATTGTGTGAAAATGAGAAGACGTTCTCCAAGGAGGTATCTTTATGTTTGCGGGCCACTCGCTGCTGGCGGTCTTCCCTAACAACTTGAAACAAACCCAGGCCATGTAGATCCTCCCGATGTTTGGAGGTGGCACTTCAGGTTTCATCTCCGTGTGTCTGGGTTTCCCGAATGCTGGGGTACGAGTGGCTAAAAACTCACTGCCGGTCCCTTCGTGATTCATCCTGTTCAACTGAAGTCAAATCAGTCTGTGGAGTCTCCCAGCTGAACTTTTGGGAAGGGGCCCTACTCAGACTTCGGATCCTGCTTTGTCTAAACCCTGGGGATCTTACTGATCTCAGGTCCACTTTTGTATTTTGGGTCGCTTCTGTCCCTTGGATCAGTGAGGGCTTGGTCATTTAATCTCGCTTTTGGAGAACAGATATGATGACCTTTTCCCCTTCCTCAGACTAGCTTCACCCGTGGTGAGAATTCTGAAGATTAAGCTGAAGACGAAGATGGCTGAATAAATCTCGACTATGTGTTAGGGTTACAGGCTTTTAATCTGGGTCAGAAGTTCTCAACTCTAGCTGCACATTAGACTCCCCTGGGATCCTCTGAAAAAGTTTCTCTGCACAGGACTCGGCCCAGGCCGGTAGGATGCGCATCTCTGAGGAGGAGTCAAGGTACTGGTATTTTCTGAAAGCTCCCTAGGTGGCCCAACGTGCAGCCAAGGTTGAGAAGCTCTGCTCTTGGTGCTTCTGGCCCTTCCTGCCTTGCCGTCTTCTCTCCCAGGAGGTCCCTGCTGTAGAGGGTCTGGAGGAGCAGGCGGTGCCTGTCCCCCTTCTCACCAACTTGTGCTAATCAACTGGGCCTATGGGTTGCAGCCGTCGTCCGTTCTCCTGTTCCCTCAAAAACAAACAAAAACCCAGTTTGGTGACCTAGAGGCCATGAACGCCCCTAACATGGCAATCACCTCATAGTCCCTCTGCTCTTGTCATTGGCATCTCTAATCACAGATCAAAGTCTTCCGATCTGGTACCTTAAGAAATCCGCCTCACCAATTGCTCCTGTTGCTGGTGGCAAGTGTTCTCCATCAGTGACTTTAAAGCGTCCATTTATCACCAGCCTCACAGAGGCTCCCAAGTCCCAGGGGGCTAGTGGCATTGGTGGAGCTTAGGGGGGGCCCGTGTTGGTCACAAGACCTCTGTCTCCAGCCAGGAACAACTTCTCTTTCTCCATCTATGGAGGTTATGTTTGAAGTGCCACCTGATTTACGGCTTCAGACTCGCTCAATTTGGTCGACTTACCAAATGCTGCGTGTGTTTGGTTTCTCTGTAATATACGCAGTTCCAACAGCCTGTTCTCCCCCACATTTGCCGCTTTGTCTCACAATTTCCATCCCTCCCACTTTTTGGGCTATCTGGGGTGAATGTCAGAGCCATTGCAGTTTGCATCCGGGCAACTCCCGTTCTTTAACATCATTGTTTCTATAGTCTGACATTTATGGTGGAAATGTTTTCTTGTTTAACACAAAAGTTTTAATCTGAAGTCCAGCTGAATATCACACCTTGAAACACCAAGATGGCTTTAGAGTGCCTCAAAATGCGGTCTGGGCTTAAGGACTTTTGCTTTGTTGGGGAAGGGATGGGATGCTCAATAACGACCCCGTGCACGACCTTTTCCTCTCTTCGTCTTCTCCTTAGGAGAAAGCAAAGCTTGGTAAGTGACTGAGAGAGAAGAGATGCAGCATACCCATACCTCAGCCAACCAGACACACACGATTAACTCTTCACCTCACAATCCAGGCCGTATGGAGTCTAAAGAAGAACTTGGTGGCTTGTCCTCATCCGTTCACCCATCTTGCGGGCCTGCGTCCGCTTCTTCGCTAGTAGAGAGCGACTTCCTTGAACCATTTCAACATCTTCGCTTCTTTCCCACATGCTTGATCTTTCTATTAGTCTATTATTGGCCGCCAGTTACACTGTACCCCACCCAGTTCCCCTCCTGGAGGGAGGAGGAGAAAGTTTCAGGTCCTGCGGGTGGACGTGGACAGCGGAAGAGTTCACGGGGGTGAGGTGACCCTCGGGAGAGATAGTTACAAACCGATCAGACATTTCTGTGGAGGACAACTTCCTGTTGGTGTATATCTTGAGCCTAAATATGCTGAAAGAGCTTGTGACTCCTTCTCAGGTTTTAATTACATTTAAAAAAAAAAAGCCTCCTCCGATTATTTCAGCTTTGAGATGTTTCAGACTCCTCAAAATGGAGTGGGAAGAAGACACACACACACACACACACACACACACACACACCGCCATAAATACGAGAGGCAACTCTGGTGTTTCTTGTGTTGGATGAGCTTGGTGCCTGTCCTTCATGGCAATGGATTCCCTCAGACGTTCTCTGAGTTTTGCATGTTTGTGTTTGTGTTTGAGAATTCCTGCTCGTGTGGCTGTGATGCTTGGTCTGATATGAAGTTTGTTTCAAGGATTATAGGGCTGGAGCAGAGTGGGGGAAGCTTGGCTGTCTGTGTCTCTGCTGGGGCTTGCTGGCTAACCGGGGGAGTTTTATGCAGAGAGTACACGTTGTTGCTGTTCGCTGCTCAGCATGAGCTCCTGGAGAACATGGTATGAGAGAGAGAGAGAGAGAGAGAGAGAGCACTCCACATGTAGTTGTCAAATTAACCACCTAGAAGACTGCTCAGCCCCCATGGGAATGTCCCTTCTGATGCACTAGTAAGTCACATACTATAGATTGAAAATCACTGCTGGATGACCCTTAATGTTTATAGTTACCCAGAGACTTTAACCATGTGAAGAAAGGCTTAAAAGTTAATTGATGGTATGGCCATTTTTCTGGAAGTACAATATTTTGTTAGGCACAAACGACCACATGATGTTGAGTTTATCAGTTGTGATGCTGAATTGAGGTACTTGTAGTTTAAAAAGACTGCTCACTTAGTCGTAGTCAGATCCTGGCTTACACACAAAAAATTTACATGTCATTATGATAGAATTTGTCACCATACATGCCAAAATCTGCAACAGAATTTTTTTTTTTTAATTTTTTTTTTCAACATTTTTAATTTATTTTTGGGACAGAGAGAGACAGAGCATGAACGGAGGAGGGGCAGAGAGAGAGGGAGACACAGAATCGGAAACAGGCTCCAGGCTCCGAGCCATCAGCCCAGAGCCTGACGCGGGGCTCGAACTCACGGAGTGCGAGATCGTGACCTGGCTGAAGTCGGACGCTTAACCGACTGCGCCACCCAGGCGCCCCTGCAACAGAATTTTAAAAAGATAATCATATAAATCAATTTGAAATGTAGCAGAATTGTATTATTTTTCTTTGAAAATTGGTCATCAATAGGTATATATCATAATCCCTATTAATAAGAATATTTAGTTGGATGCTTAAATCTCTTTATTTCCAGGGTAGGCTGTGTCAGAAGATGCTGTTCTCAAGGGAGTATGTACCAGCCCATAGTGAAGGGTGCCATCTACTGGATTTACTAGTATTCTCTCGAACACTAGGAATTCTCTTTCAGGACTCTTGGATACTACTATTTCCTCCATGCTTGGGGCACCCCCTTCCCCCTTATTGGCCCCATTATAACACAGCATAAACACAACACAGAATTCCCATGTGGTGATGGTAGCAGCTTCTGATCTGGATCCTAATGATGCTTGTCTCTCCTTGAGTATGCCACTCCAGTCACTTGCTTCTAATGAATAGAATATGACAAAAGCAATGAGTTGTCCCTTTTAAGATTGGGCCACAAAAGACTATGACCTCTGTCTTGGTCACAACTCTCTCTCTCTGTCTGATGTGTCTTGCTTGCTTTTTCTGATGAAGCCAGCTGCCATGTTGTGATCGACACCACGGAGAGGTCCATATGTCAAGGAACTGAGGGCAGTCTCTGGCCAACAACCAATCAGAAACTTAGGCCTTCAATGAAACCAAGATTCTCAATCCAACAGCTTGTGAAGAACACAGTCCTGCCAACAAACTGCCTGAACAAGTTTGGAAGTGGAGCCTCCCTCCACGGAGCCTTCAGATGAGACTGCAGCCCTGGTCAACACCTTGATTGCAGCACTGTGAGAGTCCCTGGTTCCTGACCCATAAAAACTGTGTAGTAATAAGTGTCGTTTTGAGCCATGATGTTTTGGGATAATTTCTTATGCAGCAGTCGATAAGTCATTTAAGGGCCACTGTTAGCTCACTAATTTTGGTGGATTTTCAAAAGCTTTAGAAGCTTCCTGTTTAAATTTGGCTTAAAGCTCATGGAGACATTCTGCTGTGCCTGCCTGGTTTGCCTGTTAGACCTTGTATCTCCAAGGGAGTACTCCTGGAAGCTTCTAGGGCCCCTTGGTCTATGGTCCTGCATAAAAGATGTCACCAAAGGCGGGTCTTCATCATACACCAAGCGAGTGAGCATTTTAAGGTAAGTAGACTTTCCAGAGTAACATGCGTTATTTTTATTATTAATTTTCACTTGTAAGAATAAAACATGAACCCATTCTCCTGATGAAAATAAGTATGTTATAAATAAAGATTGGGGCACCTGGGTGGCTTGGTCGGTTAAGCGTCCGACTTCGGCTCAGGTCATGATCTCACGGTCCGTGAGTTCGAACCCCACGTCGGGCTCTGTGCTGACAGCTCAGAGCCTGGAGCCTGTTTCAGATTCTGTGTCTCCCTCTCTCTCTGCCCCTCCCCTGTTCATGCTCTGTCTCTCTCTGTCTCAAAAATAAACAAACGTTAAATAAATAAATAAATAAATAAATAAAGATTAAGTCACCTTTGAAAATAACCTGATCTAAGTCCCTCTGTTCCCTACCTCTCCACTCTTTATTATGAATCTGGAGTAAATCTTTCCAGAACTTAAAAAGTATATGCATAAACACGCATGTGCCTGTTTTTGCAAAAATGATACACTCCTATCGGTATCGTTCACTTTTTTCACTCCTCCTTGCTTTTTTTTTTTCTCTCAACCATCTCATCCAGTTCTGAAATCCCTGTTGATACTTGGGCATCTAGTTCATTCTTAGCTATGTGATGAAAAGACCACATTTTACTTACCTTGTACTGATGACCTTTAGGTTGTTTCCAGATTTTCACTTTTATACACAATGCCAAGGTGAACATCTCCTGTCTATCTATTCCAGAGTGTGTTTTCTAGAGCAGATACTTAAAAGGGCAGATGCTGAATCATATAATACGTGCATGTTTAGACTTAGTGACACCACCATATTCCTCGACAAAGTGGCTGTGCCAAGTTAGACTTCCTGCAGTAATGAAAGTGCCTCTTTGCCCTAAACTTTGCCCAAATGTCGTATCTTCCCTTCTGATGGGTGAAAAATGACTTCTTGTTGTTTTAGTTTGCATTCCCTTGGTTATCGGCGAGGTTGAAAATCCTTTTGTATATTTATTGGCAGGTTTTTCCCCTTTTTTTTACAGGGCTTCTAGGAGAACAGTTGTGTGGGAGGGAGGTTGGGGGAGGTGAGGAGGGTGTGGATTTGAAGTTGGATGCCAGCTACGGGGGGGGGGGGGTCACATATCAGTTCTGAGAACATCAGCTGCCCGTTGCTGATAGCACTGGGAGAGCCTGTGAGAAATTGAGATCACGCGCATCCTCTCCCTTTGTGGGGAGGAAGAGCGACTGGTTTCAGCTGGGATGTTAATCTAGAGAGCCTCTGGGCTTATCTGGTGCAGAAACTTCTTGCCTCGTCCCCATATTGCTGTGAGAAGGCAAAACAAGGGGCTTATGATATTGGCTTAATCCACCGCCTCTGATTCATACAAAATAGGTTGCTATGGGGGTAGGGCAGGGGACGGATGGAACTCGGGCCCCCCTGGGCAAGACTACCGGGCACCTGACCCGGCAGGACTGACAGGGGCATAGACTCTGAGAAATTCAAGTTTGGGACATCTCACGCCAGCAAGGCAGGAAGAATTAGGGTTGCATGATGGAGGAGGGAAACCACAGAACTAGTTGCAAAAACAAGACCATTTCTGATCCTCAAAGTTTCTTCCTTGCCAAATATGTATATTTATGAATTTTAAAGAATTCCTCATATCTGTGACTCACTCCTTTCTCAACATAGAACTGTGGTGGAATTAGAAGAGGAACAGATTTGATCCAGAGATCTTTCTCTTGCAGCTGGATACGGAAACCGAGGAGACTTCGGTGTGCCTCTCTTTGGGAAGAGTGAGCGCGTTCTATGTTGCAAGGGAGAAAATCACATTACTTTAGACCCCAGCATTTTGGGAAGCGTCTCTAGGGGCAGATGGGTTATATGAATAATGAGCGACTGAAAGGATGGATTGTTTTGTGAGGGGAGGGGGCACCAGCCCGCAGCGATCCATCCCTTCCTATAACAGCAAGGACGGTTACTTCTGGGCAATTCCCTAGGTGTGCACCATCTCTGGTGGAATGATAACTTGAGGATCTGGCAGAACTCCTGCTACAGAAACTAAAGAGGCCCCTGAAGGCTCCATCTGCCAGATTCTTCCTCTAATGACTGCAGTAGAGCCAAAGTGTCAGCGTGTTGTGTAAAGTATGTGAGGCTGACTCATTCTCCTGGAACTTTTAATCCTTTAATCCTAAACGGAGTGAAGCAAATCAATTCATTCATTCCGGTGGCTATGCCGGGAGAGATTGTCAAGCTCCTCCAGTCAGAGTCTCTCTGGAACTCCCTCCCTCGTTCTGTTTTGTTCCCCTGGATGAACAGACTTCAATTTATTGATCCTTTCTCCATCAACATCTGGGGCTGTCTCAAATACGGCTACTGTGAACATTCTTACCCTTCTCCTGTGGTGCACGTGTCTACACATCTCTTTGGGGCCTATACCCAGGAGTACGATTGCTGGGCGGTAGTTGTAATAGAGATTAAACAGGTGTCTTTGATCGATTAAGATCTAATGTTAAACGGTATTTTTGCCTACTTCCGGGACCGTGCAAGGACCTCGAACATTCCATTCATACCCCCGCCCCTGACCCGTAGGCCATTGCAGTTGTGTATGCTAAGCCTCCCCACAATTATTGTTATTGTATTGAACACTCAATATTAGAACTGCCCACATATTTACACTTTTACTTGTACTTCATTCCTTCCTGCAAATCCGAATTTCCATCTGGCATCATTTTCCTTCAGCTTGAATGACACTCTTTACTATTTCCTTTAAGGAAATTCTACTGGTGAGGATTTCCATCAGTCTCTTGTCTGAAAATATTTTTTTTTCACCATCATTTTCGAAGGGTATTTTCACTGAATACATAATTCGGGACGGGCAGCTAATGACCCTCAACACTGTGAAGATATCATTTCATTTTCCTCTCGCTTGTTGTGTTAAAAATTATTTGTCAGTGTCATAATTGCTCCTTTGAAGGTACTTGTCTTTTTTTGCGTGTTTTCTTTTAAGATTTTTTTTTTTTGGCTTTTGTTTTCAGCAGTTTGACTATGATGTGCCTATGTGTGGTTTTCTTTGTATTTATCCCTCTTCAGATTAACAGCGCTTCGTGAATATATGGCTTGTATGTTTCATTAGTTTTGGAAAATTGCCAGCTATTGTCTTTTCAAATATTGTTTCTGTCCCATTTTGCCTCTTTGTTCTTTCTGGGGCTTCTACGACCCTTTTGTTAGGTCTTTTCATCATAACCTATATGTCTCTTACACTGTTTTCTATATTTTCCTTTTTTCCCCTTCTACTTTGTCACGGATATTTTTTCTCCTGGCTTATCTTCCAGTTCATCAATTCTCTTTAGCTGTGTATAATAATGCTGTTAAACCTGTCACTCAAGTTATTAATTTCAATGACTGTATTTTTTTTTGTTCTGGATTCCCATTTGATTCTATTTACACTTTTTTAAAAGTTTATTTATTTATTTAGAGAGAAAGAGAGAGAGGCAGAGAGAGAAGGAGAGAGAGAATCCCAAGCAGGCTCTGCGCTGTCAGCTCGAAGTCCAATGTGGGGCTCGATCCCACAAACCGTGAGATCATCACCTGGGCCGCAATCAAGAGTCAGACGCTTAACTGACTGAGCCACCTAGGCACCCCTCTTTACGCTTTCGAATTTTGTTGCCAGAGTTTTAAATCTTCTCTTTTGAGGCACCTGCGTGGCTCAGTCGGTTGAGCAGCCGGCTTTGACTCAGGTCATGATCTCGTGGTTTGTGGGTTCAAGCCCTGCATCGGGCTCCGTGCTGACAGCTCGGAGCCTGGAGCCTGCTTCCGATTCTGTGTCTGTGTCTCTCTCTAAAAACTTCATTGTCCGGGTTGCTCTGGTTCTGCTTCTCTTCTTTCACATTTATGCTCGAAGGATATTTTTTCACTGAGTATGGATTGTTCGGTTGGCTGTTATTTTCTTTCAGCTCACTGAAATTATCTCTTTATTTTCTTCTGGCCTCTGTTCTTTTTGTTGCAAAGTCCACTGTCTGTTTCTTCTTTGTAGTTAATATATGTTTCCGCAATTTCTCTGGCCATGTTGACCTTGGTCACCTGGCTGAGGTAGCACCTGCCAGATCGCTCCACTGTTAAGTTCCTTTCCTTCCTTTTGATGCTGTCCTTTGTGGAAGCAAGGCTCAAAGCAGAGCCCACAAGGAGGAGGTAGAAAGTTAAGCTTCACCTCCTTGAGGGGGAGTATCTACATCAACTGTTTGGAATTCTGTGATTTGTCTATTCTCCCCCATTACTTTTTCTTTGTTTGTATCATTATGGACTCATAGATATTTATTTTGTAAATATAACTTTAGTTTATAATGCAATACTACTTTTTGTATTTTGTTTCTCTTGCCCCAATTGTCCCAGCTTTGGCTGTTCGTGGCTCCTTCGGGTTGTCTCCTGTGCTCCTTTGAGATACTCTTAACATTTCGTTTCTTGAGCACTTCCTTATTTTCTGGCACTTCAAGGTGCTCCGGGCTCACTGTGTATTTTTCCTGCTCCAGTTCTAGAAACAATCGTTTCTCCAAGGAGCCCTGATGCCTTTTATTGGAAACCAGTAAGGATCGCTTTTTATAGTTTTTTCTTCTTGCAGATATTTTTAATCATGTATTTTATTTCTTTAAATGCAGTAAGGGCTTTTTTTCCAATTAATCTCTGTCTGACGTTTTGCTAAGTTTGATTCTGCACTCTGTTGTTTTATCTGGTTCCCACTCATGGTGACTCGTTCTCTTATATGTTTGGTTATTTTTTACTTGATGCTGGTTTATTGTACTTGAAAAATTATTTTGTTGGAGATTCACTGAAGCCTAGGATGAAGTTGCTTGTCTTAAAAAAATAAAGTTTTGCATTTGCTTTTTCTTCTTGGCTTAGCCCCAATCTGCAACCGCTTTAAATCAGGTACATAGCTTTAAATTCCCAGAACCACTCAGGCAGTGTGAACCTGAGCTGCAAGTTCATGGTCACAACCTCACAGGGAAGGATTTTTTTTCTCTGCTCTTAAATATCTCCAAACCAATGGGGTCCCAGTTTAACATGGGAAAGGCCTCCTGTTACTTTCTCTACCTTCGGCCGGCCCTGGCGTTGTTTTATGTCCAAATTTTCCCATTAAGCGGCTAAAATTGAAGCACAAGTGTTCCTTATTAGCAAATCCCTTGGGGGTAAAAGTAAGTCTGTGCTTTGAAATTCTGTTTCTTTCTACAGGCTCCTGGTTTCTCTTGAATTTTGGCCTGGTATTTGCTTGCTTTTTTATTAGTTTTCTTTAACGCTGTTAAGATTTAAAAATTTTTACCCATAGCTTTAGTTATTTTCATGGGGATTCATGGTATCATGAATACAGCTGATCTTCCCTGGAAATAGCTTTTTCAATCTAGGGGCTGTCTTTCTGCAGTTCTGGAAAATTCTCAGACATTACCTCCTTAAATATTGCTACTTCCTGATTCTTTCTAGTTTCACTCTCTGGAACTTTCATTAAATAGGTTTTGGTGCCTCTCAATCTATCCCCCTCAATGAAAATTACTTTTTCATATTTTAAATCTTTTTATTACTGCGCCGCCTCTGAGTGATTTCCTCAGCTCTGTCTTCTGAATGACGAATCCCCTTTTTGCGCCCATTCCTGTTGATCTCATTACGTTGGTCATTTGTCGGTTTTTCTCTGATTCATTCCCCACCCTACTCTGTCCTGTTCCATATTGCAGGGACCTATGTATCCCACGATCCCTTCTGGGCAGGTTTGGCCAATGGGAGGTATTGGCAGATGCCTCCGGGGAGAGGAATTTCCCTCCTGTTTGGGTGTTGGGCAGTGTTTCCAGAAGGGACTGTGTCTCCTCTGTGCCTCCGTCTTATCTGTCGGAAAGCTGCACCTTCCACTGTGGCAGCTCCTGCTATGGCTCTAGTTCCTGTCACGTGGCTCTAAATGCTGGGTTCTGACAGCACAGCCTTCTCTGCTGTCCCTTCAGCCACAGGCGTGGTAGCAGCCTCTTGCTGATTTTGATCTCTGGGATGCCTCACTGTCCCCTCTCAGCTTCTCAGTTCCTCTATTGCCTGTGTGATACACTCCTTGTATCAAGTTCCCTCTGTTGGAAGTATCTAGAGAGATTTTTCTTTTCCTGACTGGACTTTGGCTAATCTACCCTCCAAAAATGGTGTCAGTGTTTGTTTGTTTTTTAATTTTCAAGATTTTCATCTGTTCTTGATTCATAACCTCCTGCTTTTGTTGATTTTAAATACACATTTTAAAATCCTTTCCAGATTGTTCTATTATTTCTACTTTATTTTATGTGACTCTTCTTACATGTGGCCTCCTTTTGCAGTGCTGGGTTTCATTGTGGCCTTTGTAAAAAATTAAAAAATTTAATGTTTATCTTGAGGGGGAGAGAGAGAGGAGAGAGAGAGAGAGAGAGAGAGAGAGAGAGAGAGAGAGAGAGAATGAGCAGGGTAGGGGCAGAGAGAGAGGGAGACTCAGAATCCGAAGTAGGCTCCAGGCTCTGCGCTGTCAGCACAGAGCCCAACAGGGGGCTCGAACCTATGAACCACAAGATCATGACCTGAGCAGAAGTCAGACACTTAACTGACGGAGTCACCCAGGTGCCCCTGTAAAAATTTTTGTGAACGTTCATCTTTACGGAGGCTTTTTTTGGTTTAGTTTTCTTTCCCACTCAGTGTCCCTGAAAAGTGGTTTTAAGACTGCTTCAGCCCAGTGTCTTGAGGACAGAAACCAGGGGCTCAGGGCTTTTGCCCTGCAGGCATGTATCACAGTTCCAAACCAGGAGCTCACACAATATGTGCAGTTTGTTTCGAGTTCTGCTCCGAAGCAGATACGTGGAATTTGGTAAGCCTGCAGATAGGGCTGGTGGACCATGAGCTCAGTGCATCTGTTCCCCTACTGTGGGTGGGGGGAGAGGATGCGGTGGTTCCTTATTCCTTGGCTGGAGGTGAAATTCCAGACTTTACTGCCTGGGTCAGGTCCTTCCTGGTCTCTAAGGGCCCACACTTAAACAGCCGTGGGTTTCCACTTCGCTTCTGGTCTGTGATTTTTACAAATCGTGTCCCGGAATACTTTCTGAAACACTGTATTTATCATTTTTACATTTTTGAAACAGAACGAGGGAAGTTTAGCTACTTATTCGCCCTGAGTCAG
Organism: Neofelis nebulosa; assembly: GCF_028018385.1. Taxonomy (NCBI): domain Eukaryota; kingdom Metazoa; phylum Chordata; class Mammalia; order Carnivora; family Felidae; genus Neofelis; species Neofelis nebulosa. The sequence goes on from NC_080800.1 coordinate 20,449,974, forward strand.
CACAATCCTTAACCACAATACAGCCTAAAGACTTGCTGCTCAAAATGTGGTCTGTGCAGTATGTTTTAAATGCAGAATCCCAGGCCTACCTGAGCCCTGCTGAATCAGAAAACGCTCTTTAGGGACGCCCGGGTAGCTCAGTCAGTTAAGTGTCCCGACTTCAGCTCAGGTCATGATCTCGGGGTTCATGGGTTTGAGCTCCGCATCAGGTTCTGCGTTGACAGTGCGGAGCCTGCCTGGGATTCCGTCTTCCTAAACTAAAACAAACAAACAAATAAGGAAAAAAGAGAAAACGCTCTTTAACAAAGGGCCCCGGTGATTCATGTACATATCCAAGTGTGAGGCGTACTCGGCTAAAGGCCACTTTTCTTCTGTATGACTGAGCTGGACACAATTAGACCCTTAGAAGCTTTTACTGCCCTCAACTCCACCCCTTCCTCACTCTCCTAGGACTTCCATGCTGATGTATCTTGAATTTAGTTACGGTTTGGTGTTAAAGACCATCATTTTCATAAGCGATCATAATTTAGTTTTACCACGTATTTTACGGACTTCTTTGCCTTCCGTTGCCCCTTTTGTTACAGGAGGGTGGGGGAGACGCTGGTCATTGTCTCATGGAGGGGAAGAATGAATCTCACGGACAACAGAGAGTGAGCAAAGCGAGCGAGTTTCTTGAGGGAAAATACAAAGTGCCCAAGAGTGAGAGGGGTCCTGAGGGGGTAGCCGCTGAGGGATTCTGTCCTTGACTTTTTATTGGGGCCTTACCAGAGGGTTCGTGAGACTCCATGCACGGCATCCAGCCCGGGCGGGTCGGGAACAGGTTGATCTCATCCTCCTTTCCCCAAACTCCCGCTGCCCTTGCCGCTTCCTCAGCCTCCCCCTGCAGCTGCAGCCTGCCTCCCTGAAGGTCCCTCATCTCTCCCTGCCTAATGTTAACCCTTTTCCTATTCACTTTCATCCCATTTACTTGTTTTAGTTGCACTTTTTTCCTTGTTGAAGTTCTCTTGGAGCATCTGGTGTGATAATAGTTTTGAGTCCTTATAATCTGAAAATGTTCTCATTTTGTCTTCATCTTTCACAATATGAATGGATACAGAATTCAAAGTTCCAATATATTTACCCTCCAGTAGACAACAAAAGGAAAAACAACGCAAGAAATCTTTGCACTGCGAAAAAGTCTAATCTTACAGAAAAGTAGAGGGAATAATATAATGAACTCCCAAGTATCTATCACTTCATATCAGCAATTTATCACGAAGTTCTGCATGTGTTTTGCTGATGGAAAAGTCTATGTCAATTTCATTCTTATTTTGTTCAGGTCATTTTGTTCTAGTATCTTTCGGTCCTTGTTGTTCTGAGAATTTGCCACATTGTCAAGACGTGGGTGGTTGTTGTTATTTTTTAAACGCTGACTGGCACTCGCTGTCCCTCTCAATCGCTTTGTCCTTCTTGTTCTGAAAATTTGCCACATTGTCTAGATGTGGGTGGTTGTTGTTCTTTTTTTAATATCGATTGGCACTCTGTGTCTCTCTCAGTCTAAGGACTTATGTTTGGGTTCTGGGAATTTCTTGACTATTACCATTTTTTGAACATTGCTTCGATTATCTCCTTTTGGAAATAACTTTAAGAGAACATTGTAACTACTGAATCTTTCCTCCATGTGTCTTTACATCCTCTGTTCCTTTCCTCCCTTTATCTCTTTGCACTGTGTTCTGGGAAAGCTTCTCAATGGAAGTTCTCTGTACCCTAATTTATCTTTCAGCTGTGCGTAGGATGTTCCTGACTGATAGTCAACAGCTACATGGTTTTGTTCATCAGTTTTTAATATTTTAGGGTTACAATGCTTGGTTGTGGACCTCTCTTCTGTAGGAAAATTCCCCTGGGTGCATCCTGAGCGGAGATAGTTTTCTAGAGGGCTTAATTTGCAGAGGATCCAGTCACACAGGAACTTGGTGGCTCTGGCGGGAGACCCGGCCTTCCAGTGGTGAGGGTCTCGGTTGTAACTGACAGAATCCAGTAGCTACTTGAAGCAGAAAAGGAATTTTATTTCTACTTTTTATTGAGGGATAAAATAAAGTGCTTACAGGGCACTAACACACGAATTGAAGTGTCCCAATTACCTGTTACATATATATACACTTGTGTCATCACCACCCAGATCAAAATATAGATTATCCCCAGCCTTCCAGAAGTTCTCTGTGTCTCTTTGCAGTTGGTATTCATCCCTTTCCCCCACTACAGGTAACCATTTCCTCTGATTTCCATCACCACTGATTAGTTTTTCCTGTTTTTGAACATTATCTAAATGGAATTACACCATGTGTATGTCTGGCTTCCTTTGCTGAGCACAGTGTCTCTGAAATTCATCCTTGTTCAGTGTATAAGTTGTTTGTCCTTTTATATTGCAGCATAACATTCTTTTTTAAAACATCTGTTTTTTTTTTTGAGAGAGAGAGCATGCATGCGAGTGAGGGAGGGGCCGAGAGAGAGGGAGACAGAGGTTCTGAAGGGGGCTGCACGCTGTGAGCACAGAGCCCTATGCGGAGCTCGAATTCACGAACCGAGAGATCATGATCTGAGCCGAAATGAAGAATCGGCTCTTTAATCGACAGAGGCACCCAAGGTGCCCCCTGCAGTGTAACATTCTCTTGGATGAGAAAAATCACAATTTATTTATTTATTTATTTATTTATTTAAATGTTTTATTTCTTTTTCGAGAGAGAGAGAGTGAGTTGGGGGAGCGGCAGCGAGAGAGGTGGACAGAGTATTTGTAGTGGGCTCCGTGACATACCTGAGCTGAAGTCAGACTCTCAACCAACTGAGCCACCCAGGCGCCCCTTGAGAAGATCCCAATTTATACATGTCTTCTCCTACTGTTATGCCCGAAGTTCTGAAACCTCCCACAAAAGACCACCAGAGTCGTAAGTCAAAGCCAAGCGGCAAGGGTCATTTATTGCAGGTTCGAACCTGGACCTCTGCGCCCCCGTTGCCGGTGACGCCAAGAGGCCCTGAGAGAGGTTTTTACACCCCTTTTATAGACAGGTACAAACAAGTCATGGGGAAACCAGGAATTTTTCACAGTTACAGAGCTGCGATTGGTTGGTGTTTAAAGTTGGACACTTAACAGTATTCGATTGGTTCCTGCCTTTAGGTCAGACCACAACTGGGGGTACGGGTATCACAATGACTGATCAGGAATACACGGATGTGCCAGGCAACAATGATTGATCAGGAGTACACGGATGTGCCAAGTAACAATGGTTGATCAGGAATATACGGATGTGCCAGGCAACAATGATTGATCAGGAATACATGGGCGCACCAAGCAATTGTACAGAAGCGGAACAAGCTGGTTAAGCTTGGTTAGGTTTCAGTTTCCCGTAACTTAAGCTTTTAAGTTTCAATTTTCTCAGGCCTCTCACTACAGACAGACATTTTTTTTTTTAATGTTTATTTCTGAAGGAGAGAGAGAGGCAGAGAGAGAGACAGTCACAGAGAGAGAGAGAGAGGAGAGAGAGAGAGAGAGAGGAGAGAGAGAGAGAGAGAGAGAGAGAGAGGCAGTGGTGGGGGAGGGGCAGAGAGAGAGGGAGACACAGAATCTGAAACAGGCTCCAGGCTCTGAGCTGTCAGCACAGAGCCCAACGTGGGGCTCGAACCCACAAACAGTGAGATCGTCACCTAAGCTGAAGTCGGACGCTTAACTGTCTGAGCCACCCAGGCGCCCCAATGCGCGTGTCTCCCCCCCCCCTCACCAGTTTTTAATTACGCCGAATAAAGCTTTTATGAACATCCTTGTTTGTGCCTTTGGTTGAACATATGCATTCATTTCCCTTGGGTTCCGAGCCCAGGAAAGTGATCGCTGGGTCATAGACTAGGCGTAGGTTTGGCTTCAGCCGATAACAGTTTTTCCAAGGTTGGTGATACCGAGTTACATTCCGTCAGTAATATCGTCCCAGTTGCTCCACATCCTTGTCTGAACCTAGTGCTGTCGATCTTTTTGTTTTTAGCCATTCTGGTGGGTACGCAGTGGGGGTCTCATTGTGCTTTGCACTTCTCTGATGAGTAACGTTGTAGAGCACCGTGACAGATTTTCAGGTAGTTTTTCAGTTTTCAGATCGTTTTCAAACACCATCTCCCATCCCACAGGATCTTACAGTGTAACTCTGACACTCTTCCCATCCGGAGGCAGAGTCTCTGTCCCCTCCCCTCGAATCTTGTGACTATGTTGGAAGTGGAACCATGTGACTTCTGAGGCTAGATTCTAAAAGGCGTTACCCAGTTCTTTTGGGTACCAGTCCTCTTGGAGCGCTGAGTTTCCACGTAAGCACTTCAACTCCTTTGAGGTCATCATGTGGTGAAAAAGCCCAAACTAGCCTACATAGAGAAACCATGTGGAGGGTCCCTGAGACTCCATGAGAAGACAAACATTACCAGCCAGCCCCTAGCTCTAACTACCATCTGACTGCAACCGCATTAGATACCCCAAGCCAGAACCTTCCAGCCAAGACATTCTCCAATACTTTGTTGTTTGAAGCTAGTCGATCTTAGCTGGAGGGGATTTCCCCCCAGGGGACGTTTGGCAATGTCTGGAGACCTTATGCTTCGTTGTCACAACTTGGGAGGAGGGGACAGTTCCTGGCATCCAGCGGGTAGAGACCCGGAGTGCTGCTGAACATTGTACAGCACACAGAACAGCCCCTCACAACAAAGAATTATCTGGCCCCAAATGTTGATTGTGCTGAGATTGAGAAATTCTGCGTTAAGCCACACAATCCACTGAGCCTTGGGGTGATTTGCTCTATAGCAGAAGTACTAGAGCCAGCACACAAGCAGAGAGGGGATTTGTTAAAGAAAATCACGGAGTCTGCAAACCTCTGAGAGGGCCAGAGTGTCCGGCTTCCAGGCCTCTCAGCCGGGAGTGGCGGTGAATCCGTCCCACCGGGGGTCCGTGAGTACCACGGCCACGGCGCCACGGCCTGCACCTGCAGGGCTGGGGAGCAGGCGCTGGACCCTCGGCTGCCGGCGCCACATGCCACGTGTTTCTTGACTGTTCACGATGCTCACTTCTGAATCGAAGTCTCACTTCTGTCCGTGTGACGGATGACTCCTACGTCACGTGTGAACCTATCTGCACGTGAGCTGAGAAAGCAAGATTTCTGGCTTCTACCAGGGAGGCAGGACCGACAGGGGAAGGGTGTTCCCAAGATAACTGGAGGCCGGAACGTGGACCAGATTCCCTGACACGATGGTATAAGCTTGTTGTAAATGTGATTTACGGCAGCTGCCGAGCAGCGTGTGATGAAGGCGCCACAATTGACTGATTCTTTTGTTAACATGTTTGCGTTCCTTCTAGTTTTTCTTTCAACTTTCTTTAGGTACCATTGTGATGTTATACCATTTGGGCTAGAAAGTTTACTTTCTTATTGTAATCCTAAAGAAATCACCTTTAAAAACCAGTTTATTAGGCGAAGGTGCTTACTGCTTTATTCTTTGTAACTACTGAAAACCGTAAAGAGCTCGAGTGCTCAAAACCACAGAAATGATGGCCTCATTTGTGATACAATAACAAACTTCTAAGATTTCCCAGGATGGTATTAATTCCAAATATTAGGTCATGTTGTCTCCATCTGTCGATTTATGCTCAGTCGCACCATATGTCTAGTTTATCACATTCGAAAAATGTGGTCACCGTGACTTCGCAATTGTATTATGATGGCACAGTACGAGAAAAGGAATGACTGTGTGTTCTACTGGGCCGTGGAAAGTGAACGCAAAATGTTTTATTTTTTAAAAACCCAAAAAATAGGAGTTTCAATATATTTGTCACAGCCGTGTGAACTTAGTGTTTACCTAATGTGAGGGGCCGCGAGAAGGCGGCTCTCTGGTTTTGCTTCGTAAAGTTGTTTAAGTCTGTTAAAGGAAACCCTCGAGTTTAGATGAACCTCCCAGCGCCTGGAGAGCTTGCCCAATAGGTGGCAGTACTGGATAAGAGCAGAGAGAGACTTTTCCCGGCTGCCTTGGAGCAACGTTTCTCAAACTCGGGTGGACAGCAGAGGAGCTGGGTGAAACACAGCCCGCTGGGCCCTCCCCTCAGAGGCTCCCACGTAGCGCAGCGGGTGGGGCCCGAGACTTTGCATTCCTCAGTTTCCCAGGTGAAATGCGTGCCGCTGGTCCAGGGACCATGCTGGTGAACTGGAGTGTAGGAGTTGGAACGGGGCCCTCCCCTCTCCTTCCTCCTAACAGCCCCCTGGCCCGCCCCACTGCCACGTTCAGTGTCAACAGAGGAGCTGGGCTGCTACTCAGCGGTGGGGGAAGGGAGGCCCTACTTGATCCTCTACGTCCCATCTTCCATTTGAAGGCGGCAAATGTTCACGATGCAGGGAGTGCTCTTCATCTGCTGTTTTCTGGAGGCACCGACAGACCTCACAATGGGCTCTAACACTAGTGGACGTGGCTAAACACTGGTATCCCCAGTTCCTACCTGATGTACCCTTTGTCCTTTCTGGGGTGCCTCCCGTCTTGCCGCAGGCATCTTGGTGTCCTTTCTGCTCTCCTCCCCCTCCCTTCTGTGGACACTGATGCTTCTATGGACCTAAGCCTTTGGGTTGGCTCGCTCCAGGGTCTATGTGTCCTGTGCTCTGACTCTTGGATAGACAGCCTGCCTCCAACTCACAGAAATGGAAGCAAAATTCAGCATTGGGTTTAAAAAAAAAAAAATGTGCTTCAAACTCTCGACCTCTTTTCTCCCCCTGCCCTCCGTGTTCACTTTGACCTGAGCTTGACCTAGCTCCCTATTCCACTAAGAAAATGGCCAGGATTAGAAGAGAAGTTGTGCATGGTCCAGGCAACACGGCCATCCTCCCCCCGCATCTACTTCCACTCCGATAACATGGATAACTGGTTTGTGCTCCTGGCCGGGAACAGACCCTCCACCTGTGCGTTAGATTCCGTCCCTCCCAAGGCCATGGCCGCGGCAGTCTTCTCTCTCACTGCATCTCCAATTTTCTCCTCTTCCTGGACGTCTCCCATCAGCATATACATGTGCCCTTATTTCTTCTATATTAAATACTACAGTGGCATCCGTCCCCAGTCCCTGAGATCTCTGCTTCTCTTCTTCCAAGATCCCACCCAATCAGGCCTTGTCCCCATCTGTCCACCAAAACTGCCCCAATCACAAACGACCCCACATTGCTAAGGCCAGTGGTCACTTCGCAGTCCTCAGCGGTAGCATTTGACATGTTGGTCACTTTCTCCTTGAAACACTTTCTTCCTTGGCTCCCGCAATACCCCACTCACCTCTTTTGTCTTCTTTTATGTTCATTTATTTATTCTGAGAGAGAAGAGAGAGCACAAGCAGGGGAGGGGCAGAGAGAGGGAGAGAGACAATCCCAAACAGGCTCCGCGCTGTTGGCGCAGAGCCCGACGCGGGTCTGGATCCCAGGAACTGTGAGATGGAGACTTGAGTCGAAATCAAGAGTCAGAGGCTCAACCGACTGAACCACGCAGGTGCCCCTGGTCTTCTCTTTCTGATCATGCTTTCTCATCCCTTTTGTCGGCTTCTCCTTAGCTTCCCAACTTCCAAGTGTCGACGTGGCCCGCGGTTCACTCCTGGGAGCTCTTCTGTATCTGCTCTCACTCTCTGGGCGATTTCATGGAATGCCCCGGAGCTGTAAACACCATCTGCACGCTGCTAATCGCTGCTTTACATCCCCAACACGGGCCTCACTCCCACACTCCAGACCTGCACACCCAACTGCCTGTATGACACCTCCGCTTTGCTGTGTGTTAGGTAACCCGTCATGTGGCCCAGAGTCTTTGCTATACACAACTGCACTCCAAGCTACTGCCGCGAACGTCACCACCCCGGGTAATGGCAGCTCCAATGGTTGGAGCTAAAATCCTTAGTGTCTTCCTTGATTCCTTTCTTTCGCTCACAACCCATGTCCAGTCTGCCAGCAAGGCTTCCTGGCTCCACCTTCAAACTACATCCAGAATTCAAGGACTTCTCCTCGACCGTTCTCCCGAGCCCTAACTGCCACCACGCTGACGCGAGCCCCCCCATCATCTGTCCTGGGTTACCAGCACAGCCTCACGCCTGGGCTCTCTGCCGCCGTTCTTGCCCACCTGCGGCCCGTTCTCCACACAGCGGCCAGTAATCTTGTTAGAGCCCGAGTCAGAGCCATCATTCCTTCGTTGAAACCCTCCCCTCCATTTTACTCAGAGTAACGCCGAAGTGCTTCTGAAGACCCACAAGGCCCCGCGCGGTCGGCCCTCTGCGAGTCAGGTCTCCTCTCCAGTCGTCTTCCCCTTGTTCACTCGCCTCCTGGCATTTTCCCACTTCAAGGCCTTTGTGCCCTGTTCTGCTCACTCTACCTGTTTTTCTCCTTCCCGGGTATTGTGTGGCTCACTCTCTCATTTTCTGATTATTTTTTTCTCAAAAGTCCCCTTCTCAGTAGACTTTGAGGAAAGCAGATTACCCTCCACAATGTGGGTGTCGTTGGTTTGTGAACTGGCCCCCGGATGAGGAGGGCAAGGAGAGACTGAGGAAAGAGGCAGGCCACTCTACATTTGGGTGGCAGGTTTAATAAGCAAGGGAACTTGTCAGGCTTGTCTTGGGCACCATGGGACAAGATCTCCACACCCCCTGCCAGAATGTTAAAAGTTTATATAGGGGCTCTAACAGGATTCTGCCACGTATCCAGTCCAGATGGGCTCAGAAACACCTTACACTCTCAAGGCTGTGTCCTTGAAACCGGTTCCTACTGTGGGACCGGTAAGCCGAAGAAACATTCCAAGGACAGGGGAGGGAGCCTCTGACTGCCAAGGTCCAGCTTAAGGGTCAACTGGCGGTTATGTCCTCTGGATGACCTCCCCCAACAGGGTGGGCCTCGGGCAATCAACTGAAGGCCTTAAGTGAAAAAGCCTGAGGTCCTCCCAGGAAAAGGAACGCGGCCTCCAGACCGCTTTTGGACTCAAAACTGCAACATCGACCCTTCCCTGGGACTGCAGCCTGCTGGCCTGCCCTGCGGATTTCAGACCTGCCAGCCCTACACTCTCGTGAGCCAGTTCCTTAAAATCTCCCATGCTTTCTGTCTCCATCCTGTTGGTTCTGTTTCTCTGGAGAACCGGGAAGGATACTGATTTTGGTTTCCTGGCCAACTTATCTAGAGTTTCAGCACTCATCCCCTGACATTTCGGTATCCTTTTCCCTGTTTTATGTTTTCTTCTTAGCATATCACTGTCTTAAAATACCACACATTTTACTCATTTATCTTATCTATTGTTTGTAAATGACTAGGATGTGAACTATGTGTCGGTCAATCCGTTTGGGGACTCCAGAGGATCAAGGGTATATGATGAACATAGCAGTTACATTTTATCATATGTCTTCCACGTGGTGCTAAATAAGTATTTGCTAAATGAATAAGTGAATGAATCAATGTATGAATGACTGATTGAATGGGTGGCTAATAGTGACGGGACCCCTGAAATGACACGCACCCAAGCCTATGCCTCTTTGAGCAGTTGGGCGACGTGACGGAATTCCCAGTGCCGTTGCCAGGCTCACGTGCCCTGCTGCCCCGGGACGAAGCATGCGACGACCCACTGTGACTCTAACGGCTCCACCGAGTCACACAGTACTCCCCATCTAAAGAGGGAGGGGGGTATTCCCAGAAAAACGGTTGTTAAACCCTCCTTTCCTCTTTTTGGGGGGGCGGTTTTAGAATCTGCTTTTTATCTACTTGCAGCTCAGCTGAGGGGGGTGAGAGAAGCCCCCGGTGTTGGTTACTGGATACGCCGTCTGGGCAGGGCCCGTGCAATTCCAACTCGTAAGCTTAACTGGCTGTGTTTATCCGGCGCGTATCCGTGCTCATCTGTGCTCCGTCACAGTTCTGAGCACAGACTCCCCGACTTCATTCCCATAACAACCCTAAGTGATAAGAAACCATTATCATCCTCCTCGTCCCCAGTTCACAGGCAGGAAGCAACACGCCCAGAGCTTGTTGGAGGGCACACAACCACTACTGATAGGGGATTGAACCGAGGCGGTCCCAGGACCCCTGCTCTTAACCGTGACTCTGTAGGAAGAGGGTGTCATCTGTGTGTCACTGGCTGAGGAAACAGGTCTGTAAGGATCAGCGTGGGCGGAGGCGCTGAGGATCGTTGTTGTTTTGCACAGGACTGGACTGGAGAATAGTCAATTTGCCAACCAGGCAATTAACAGGGATTTGCCAAGCACCCACTGTGTGTTTGAAAGGAATAGGCACAGTTCAAAGTGGTTTATGGGCTCCTTCTATGCACTAGATGCTGCTGAGAGTCACAAGCAGGTGAAACAAGGCCCCAGTGTCAAAGAGCTTCCACTCGAGTTAGGAAGACCCACATTCTCAACAGGTCGAGGCAGCACTGATGTCGGAGACGTGCTGACAAACAAAGCCTAGGGGCCACTTGTCCATCACATGGTGAGTTCACAAGCGATTGGAGTGGTAGGCAGACGTGGCAGGATTTGGTCAGGGTGTGTGGATCCGGGCACAGGCCCGGGCCTGCCTCAGTCATGGAGGAAGGTTTTCTTAGAGCGAGTGCCATGGACTGAAGCAAGAAAAGCAGCCGCGGCCAAAGTGAGGTCACTTAGGAATGATGGCCCTGGACTATGATCATTGCTTCCAGTCCGGAGCCAGGAAGATCCTGAAGTTGTGGGGGGCTTATGTATTCCCCCCTTTTTGGAGGGCATCATGGAGTAACGGGAGGCCCACTGGACTAAGGGTCAGAATACCTTGTGGAAGCCAGAGCTTCGGTGCTTACTCATTATGCGATGTGGGGCAATTCTTTTGGCTTCGGCAAGCGTCAGTCTCTTCATCTGACACTTGGGGAGAATAATGTCAGCCACCTACCTGCTCACAGGACTTCATGAGGACGATGTGAGATAACGCTTGGGAAAACACATCATAATTCCAGACTTCCGTACTGCTTCCAGGGCATATTATTCTGTCGTAACCAGCACGAACTTGTCCGTAAACTGAAGGGTTTGAGCATGTCCCGTCTCTTTTTTTTCCACGTTCAGTTAAGATGGATTCAGGACCACATGGGTCAGGTGGCCCAGAAGTCCACCATCACGCTCTCTGGCTCCCCCTCGCCCCTGCAGGTGGTCCGAGAACATTGCGGGCCTCTCACTGCACACGGAAGATCCCAGCTGACTGTCGCCTTGTGCTGGCATTGCTGCCGGGGTTCTTGCTGCCTCCCGGTGTCACCAGCAACACCAGTCCTGTATGGCTGCTGTTGGCCTCACTGCTGTGACGTTTACCGGGCCCGGCTTGGGGGTGTTGTGCTTCCTCAGTGATTGGCTCACCCCAGGGTACTCCGCTCGTGCCATATAGATTTCCATAGGTCACAGTTCTTAGCATCCGGTCCTCTCAGCCGCACAAGTTGGTCCCCTGCGGTGCCATGATACCCGAGGCTGGCCCAGGTGTCCCTGCTTTGTGGCACTCACAGCTATTGGCCTTTATCTAGTCTTGGGGATGGCACTGGTGCCAAAGGGCTCCTCCAGTGTCCCCAAAGACAACAGAGGGGCCATCGCTTCTCTCGAGGCTTTTAGATTGTCTTCTGCCTTATCCCCTGTTGCACCAGGCACTTTGTCTCCTTTGACCCTTTAAACACAAGAGACCAACTGCTCCATTTTCTGGATATCAGCAGTTAATTTCCTCCAACAAGACTTGGCCTTTCAAAACATAGTAAACTTACTTTTATCCTAGATTCCCCCCTCCCTCTTCTGAGTATCATCTTCCCTAAGGTGGCTAAGGTGACTAGCTGACTGAGTCCAAAACTCAAGTTTATTCTCTGGCAGAACATTGTGCTGTATGTGTATCGTGTGTATTTTCCCTTCTAACTCTTCTCTTTCCTCCCTTCTTTGATACTTCTTCTGACATCCTGTGTTCTATGGGTTTTTCTGCTGCCTTTGTTACTATAACAAAAGCGGACGTCACTAAGAACCTGCTGTGAATTAGCCTCATGTGTTACCCCTTCCCTAAGACCAGTGACGTTTCCAAGTTTGGCTCCAAAGGGAGAAGCGATTTTCCACAAGGCTAGAGCTTAGGTTTTAAGCCTTCGTATGGTGTGCACTGAAAAAAAAAAAAAACAAACAGCTTTATTGAGATATAATTCATGCAGCATACAATTTACCCATTCACAGTGTACAAGTCAATAGTTTTAAAACATATTCAGATGCGTGCAAGCATCACCAGTCAATTTTAGAACATGTAAATCACCTCACCAAGGACCCGTGTATCCTCTGGTTATCGCCCACCGCCCATCCTTCCCAGCCCTAAGCAACAATTAAGCTTTCTGCCTCGATAGGTTTGCCTGTTCTGGACATTTGATATAAATGCCATCATAGACTACGTGGCCCTTTGTGACTGGTGTCTTTCACTCATCGTAATGTTTTCACGGTTCATTCTCGTCGTAATGGGTGTCAGTAGTTCGTTCCTTTTTATGGCCACATAATATTTCGCTGTATAGATAGAGCACATTCATCTGCGGACAGATATCTGCGTTGTTTTCTCCCCTCTGGCTATTCTGAATTGCGCTGCTGTGACCATTTGTGTACAGGTTTTTGTGTAGATGTGTGTTTTCATCACACGGCATACATTTTAACCCTTTACATGAAGAGTTTTGTAAAGCGAACTCTGCCCAGCCCTACATTCGCGATCAGACTGTGTGAGAAGCCATTTACCGTCCGCTTCAGGGCTCAGAGCCTTCCCAGCACGACCGTGGATGTTTGCTTTCTCTTTGCTGTCAGGCTGTGGGCGAGTAGCTCCTAATTGCGGATCAATTTCTCTGCCTTTTGCGGTCCTCTTCCAGCTAACTTCCTGCTATTTTCTCTGAAGGTGGATAACAAAATTTGTCAGAATTAGGTACGAATAGAGCACTGAGAAATATTGAGCTGGATAAATCTTTGTTAAATGAATGAATACATGGTGTAAATAAATCCATGATCTCTCGGGTCCTCCTTTCATGGGCCGACAGGCGTGAACATTGCGACAGTAATTTCAGGGGCTCTGAGGCCCCTCTTGCCTCTGCCAGGGACAGTTGTGTTCCCGGGAGTGGAGGTTGCCAAGAAAGCAGCTTTCTGCAAAAGGAAGAGAAATTGTAAAAAACGAAAAAGGCAGTGTCGGGCTGGGAATCGGAGGCTGGGATTGTGCAGCCTGGCCAGTGGCTATCAGTGTGACCCCTGGAAGTCAACCACCTCTCTGCTTTTTTCGTTTTTCGTGAAGTAAGATTGCATTAATGGTTCTTAAGGTTTTTGTTTTGTTTTGCTTTGTCTTCGCTTCATAAAGTTCTTTGAAATGTGATGAAAGAAATGAACTTAGTAAAGCACCCCCACCCCCCCCGCAAATCTGTGTATGGTTTTCATGGACTCTCTATAACCCATCCCCAGCCCCCTGAAATTAAGACCCTAATGTCATGCCCCCGAGGATCACCAGGGTCACTTCCCATTTTGAGTGATGGAAATTTCAGAAATGTTAAATGTCTGATTTAAGATAAATTTGAAAGGTGTACGGTCATTCCCAGAGCCCTTAAATTGTATGACTTCAGGAAACTACTCAGAAACCCTGTCCTAGATAGAGTGTTTGATGTTTAAAATGTGAAGCACATTTCCCTACTGGGAGCCCAGTTACAGTTGTTAGCTCTTTGAGGTAATGTTTACGTGATAAAAAGGAACGCACACCATATTTTTACACGGTAACTCTGTGATAAACTAGTTGAACTATTGTGCCCGACAACCAAATGATGAATTCGCTTTTAGGGGCTTCTTTTTCAGACTGGAGAAAACTGAGTGAGAGACTTGAGGTGACCGAGTGGTTCTCAATCCCGCACACAGGCTTCTCTGTTCCTCGTCTATCCCTTCCGTTGTCCCCGGTCCTTTAAACTCAACCTTAACCTGCTAGTGAGCTCCTTTCCAGGTGCATGGCTCCAGTAGATTCTATGGTGCTGCCACCCCTGTGGTCCCAGATACGGCCTCATGGGTTTGGCCACCCAGTTGTTGCGGTTAAACCAATCGAATGGCACCAGTTGACTAATGGCACCACTCAGAGGGCCTTGACCTCAACTCGCGATGACACCTTCGGCTCTGGGGACAGTGCCCCTCGAAAGCTCTCGTTTCCAAGGACTACCTGGAGAAGCTGACTGACTCAAGGCAGAGTAAAGAAAGGAAATAGATCTAACACCTTCACTTCTCCATTCCAACCAGCAAATGGAAACCACAGCCCCTCTTCCAGACCGTGGGCCTGAAGACAAGAAAGCAAAGTAACAGCCGGGAAGTGAGCGCCCGTGACTACAGCAGTTCTTCAGTAATAGGCGCTTCTTGGGACAACGTTAGAATGGAACGATGTGGAATTCAGTAGAAACGTACTCACATCCAGTGGGAGCCAGATGACTTCATCACAGCTGATGTTATTACAAAGAATATAAAAGGAATTAATGATTCACCACTTAGTGACTTGCCTCCCTGCCCCCCCCCCCACCTTTCCTTCAGCTTTACCAACCGGGTGTGGAGCCAAGTGCGACGTGAGTTTAGTAATGACTTTAAGCACCATTTACGCTGCTATCATGGCAATTTAAATTGTCACTTTCTATTAAAAGGTCTACCTCAGAATGGTTTTAAGTGAAAGCGTTCCACACTGACAGTGCAATTAAACAAGAAAAAAAAAACCCTTTCTTGGGATGTCAGTGCAAACGCATTTTAAATAGTGGTTCAGCCGTGCCTTGCTAATTTAAACTACAGTATTGCTTTCTATTAAAGAATAGAAACTGATTTAGGCTTTTTCCCTCCCTGCACTGTGTGACAGTTTGAATTGGCATCGTGTCCCAGTCAAAGCCCTGATGTGCCGATGGGGTCCCTGCGCCTAACGTGTGCCCCTCCCAAGGCAGGCATTAAACAGAAGTAATTTCCACATGTGATGGGGAAGCATCACCTTTCCCGGCATCAGCTTTTAAAATTGCCCTTTTTCTGATCTGGTGTGCCTTTTTCAAACTGTGGTCCACTTGCTCATCAGGGAGAGAATTGTGAATTCTTCTGGGGCCAGGAAGGGGGTGATGCGTGGGACTGCTTTATCAAGAAGACAACTTCCTGCTTCAAAAATGGACAATCAAGTCTAGAGAAAATTTAGTGGAAAAAGTAATTCTGAGTACGGGTGTGTGAGTCTTTCTCTTTCTGACTTCTGAGTTCAGATCTCGAGGTGGTTTATGCATTTCCCCAACCTCTTCTTCAATTCAGCTGAAGAAAGACAATTCAGGCGCTTTTGTCTTTGAATACATTTTAACACATAAACGATAACGGAGCACAAACGTTGAACGTGCCGGTACAAAATAACACATTTTCCCCACCTCATTTGTCTTCTGGACTCCCGTAGCCCCAATAGTCCATAATTCCCCGGCATTTGGCTTAGATAGATTCCAGCTATCAGAGAGAATAACACAATTACATTCTTAGGTGTTGGTGCCTTAAATTAGAAGTTGAAGAATATTTGAACAGCAGGAATGGCTGGCATTTTATTTTAATGGTCTTGAAGCGTTTCCAGCCTGTCTGAGAGTACCTTATGTCATGAGTAATAGTCTTGCTCTGAAGCACATTAGCCCTACCAGAAGTAAACGAGGCATAACATTTAAGTTGCTTCTGTTACATTCTCAATTGATATAGTTATTGCTCTGAAGGACACCGAGATAGCGTCTTGAGAAAAGTGTCCCGATGATGGTTATAGAGATGCAATTTTTTATGTCTACACAATTACATTTCTAACTTCACCACATTCCACACTTGACTGCCATGGAAAAGCTGATCGATGTAAACCCAGTCCTTACAAGAATAATACATAAGCTACCGGGATCGAAACTCATTTTTATTTTACAAATTAGGCAAACTTTCTTTCAGTTCCATTTTCTTCCTGTTAATGCAACAGACATTTGTATTTAACCTTGGGGTGACTGGAAACAGAAGAAATGGCCTGCTGATTTGGGGGCTAGAGGGAGGCAGGTAAGAGTCACCTCAAAAAGAAATATTACTTACTGAAAGGTGGAGGTGGAGGGATGGAGAAGAGAGAGCCAGAGAAACTTCTTTGGAATAATGCACATAGAGAAAGTGGGGAAATCTTTCAAGACCCGCAGAGGGCCTTAGGGCTGACACTCAAGAAGTAGTTAGGAACACAGCTGGAGTCACAGACCTTGGTTCCGGCCAGTTCTTTCTACCTCACCCACCTCCACCGCTGTCAACAACCAGATTCAAAGACCCCTGAGAGGAAGTTCTGGGTCTTATTCCTCTTTGTATCTCCAGCAGCGCCTGGCCCTGGGCCAGGAATGTGGCAGCATGCAACATCAACATAGCAGCTCTCAGTTGCCTTCTCTCTCTGTGTAAAAGGAGTTTCTGCCCCCCCTCCTGTCTGGAGGATGAAATCGAGTTGGAATATTTAGGTGCTATGGGGAATATGGATAGAGATCTCAAATTTTAGCATCATTTCGTGGCCTTGCAGGGATAATTTCATGGACATTCTTACAACAGGGCCTTGAATGGCCTGCCAAAGGTGGCCTGTGAAGAGAACGTTAGGTATAAATTTAGGGAAGACAGAATAGTGGGTTTACTTCTGTCAGTGATGACAGGGCTACAGGCTGAGCCAAGGTACAGGGTGTGGACTTGCTACGGATCAAGGAACTCATGGCATTCCTAATTAGCAAGACTCCCAGATGCTGAGCAAAGAGCATTGAAATTAGAGGACAGTGGATGTCCATTGTCCCCAATCCCTTGGCCAGCTAAATCTCCTTCTCCTTCCCCCAAAGTCTTGTGTTCTCCCTCCCTAACCTAGGATTCCTTTCAGCTTTCCAGCAGCATTTGTCGGATGACATGTATAGGTTCTTTCCGGACCCTGGAAATGTAATGTATTGAAGGTAGAGGCCCAAACTTACTTAAAATGGCGGCATTTCATTTGTGCATTTTCATCGCACGACTGTCACCACCGATGATTTGAGGACATTTTTGCCCCCCCACTGAAAGAAACCCCACCCATACTCTTTGGCGGTCACTCTCCAGTGCCCCTCCCCCAGCCCTGAGCAATCACTAACCTGCTCTCTGTCTCATAGATTTGCCCATGGTGGACATTTCGTGCACATGGAATGATACAAGGTATGACCTTCTATGTCTGGCTACTTTCACTTAGCCTTATGTTTTCACACATTGTAGCATGATTAGTACTTCATTCCTTTTTATGGCTGAAGAATATTCCATTATGTGGATATACCACATTTTCTTCATTCATTCATTATATAATGAATATTATGTGTGCATTGAGTTGTGGCCCCCTTCCCCCACCATGACATGTTGACATCCTAACCCCCAGTACCTCACAATGTGGCCTTATGTGGAAACAGGGTCATGGCAGATGTAATTAGTTAAGATGAGGTCATAGTGGGGGCACCTGGGTGACTCAGTCGGTTGAGCGTCTGACTTCTGCTCAGGTCATGATCTCACGGTTCATGGGTTTGAGCTCCGTGTCAGGTTCTGTGCTGACAGCTCGGAGCCTGGAGCCTGCTTCGGAGTCTGTGTCTCCCACTCTGTCTGCCCCATCCCCACTCATGCTCGCTCGCTCTCTCTCTCTCAAAAATGAAAAAACACTAAAAAAAAAAATGAGGTCATACTGGAGTAGGGTGGGCCCTTAATCCAATATGACTAGTGTCCTTATAAGCAGAGTAGGGACACACAGGCATGCCAAGGAGAATACCACGGGGAACAGAGGCAGAAGGGCAGTCATGCAATGGAAAGCCAAGGATCACCATGCCATCATCAGAAAATGGAAGAGGCAAGGAAGGATTCTCTTGTAGGGCCTCGGGAGGGAGCCTGGTCTTGCTACCCCTTGATTTCAGACTTTTAGCATCCAGAACCAGGAGAGAATAAGTCCCTTTGTTTTAAGCCACGCAGTTTGTGGCACTTTGTTATGGAAGCCCTAGGAAGCTAATGCAGCGGGCATTTGGGTTGCTTCCACTTGAGATTCAGTTGTAATATTGTGTACATAATATGTACAAAAGGATGCTCTTGGCCCATGTGAGCTCATTGTCTAAGCTAATCCACACAGCAAGTTTGTGGGGCACGTCTAAACCCTTCCATTTTTTCAATCAAAAAGCCGAGGCTCAGAGAAGATAGTAAGGGACCGAGCCAGGATTTAAATCCAGATTTTCTGACCCTAGTTTCTGCATTCAATAAACCAGAATGTCAAGCAAAGTATTTACAGCAGGAAATACAGCTATGCCAGATAGTACATCTGTCCCCAAGAAAGCTATCCTAGCAGTGACAATAGCTAGCATTTACTGAACATTTAAGTGCCAGGCATTGTGTTAAGAATTTTCCTCACATGAGGCAGACATTGCTAGTTGCCTACCCACTATTTTCTTATCAAAAGAAACTCAAGCTATCCGAGGTTGTAATCGTACTGGCTGAAAGCTACATTTCCCAGGCTTTGTTGCAGGCAGTGGTGATCAAGTACCATAATTTTAGGCAATACAATCTATGTAGAAGTTGCTATGGATCTCCAATGTGGCAGAGACGGCCCTTCCTCCAGAGATCCGTGCTCCCTGTCCATGGCACGGAGACGTTGCTGGGAAGAAGTGTTCATTCTGGGACTGTATTTTCTGGCTCCCTTTATATTCATGTGGACCCACATAACTGAAATCTGGCCAATCAAATGTGAACAAAAATCTAGTACCTCAGTCTAGACCTGACCCATAAACCTTTCTACACACTTCCCCACGCTCTGTCTTCCTTTGTCTGCTGGAAGGACATTCATGCCTACTAGGACCCTGGAAGCCCTGTAGTCTAAATGGGTTCTTGCATGACTGGACTGAGCCAAGCTACATCCTATCCTTCACCCCTAGCCCCTACCCTCTGCTACCAACTGACCTTGGCAAGAGTGAGAAGTAAATATCTATCATGTCGATCCCTTGATCAGTGGCCTTTTTTGTCACAGCACTTAGCCTGTGCTGACTTCGACATCTGGGAAAGTTTTTGTTCTCTTGATTCAATCACTACCCCTTCCTCCCTTTTGCTGTTAGGAATATGGACATGATGGCTGAGGCCATGGCAGCCATCTTGGGATTGTGCAAGAAAGATCACAGGAGCTGCAAAGACCTCAGCTTGGAAATCTGTGAGCCCCTTACCCAAGTCCCTATCCCTAAGCTTCCTAGTGAGTGGGAAAAATGAATGGTCTGCTGAAGCTACTATTTACTTATTTATTTTCCCATATAATTAATCAGGTATACAATATAATGCTGCAGACACTACTATTTAGTCAGGGCTTTTATTGTTTGCAGTCCAGCACAATCCCTAAGTGATACGATCCATTCATACAAGTAAACCTCACCCAACTCTTCAGAGGCAAGTGCTGTTACTCCTCCTATTTTACGATAAGGAATGAAATACTTTGTTGAGGACTACACAACTAGAAAATGGGCAGAAACCAGGGTTTGAATCCTTAGGCCACAAAGCTGGAATGTTGAGCAATATACCATGTGGCCTTTAAGGAAGACTTTTCCTCAATACGTCTCTTGTTCTATCTTGCATGGCATTCTTCCATAAGACCTTAAACTCTCACACCCAAAGTCAACCACTTATGTTTTATTCAAATATATTGATGGGTCTGTTTCTATAGATTCAAGTGTCAGTGTTGAAAGACGATGCTTCATAAAAGGGAGCATAAGGACAGGGACACAGGCTGCTTCGTCAACGCAACATTACGCAGAAATATATTATCATTTGGACTTGCCTTTTGAGCAATAAGGTAAGATTGATCCTATAAAAAAAAGACTCTCTCACTGGCTGAGTCATTAGGCTTGAACAAATAACTCAAAGGCAACAACTGAAAATAATCCACCAAGCTTTCATACTTCATATGCACGTGTTCTTCTCTTAACCTAATTCTCCTCTTAGAAACAACATGTCATGCTTTGATGCTTAAAATACTCTTTTCTTGATTGAAGTCTCCTCTTTCTGTGGCATGAAAATGCTTCTCTTCTTCCCTTCCTTCTCCCCCATACTATGCCAGGAATTAAAGAACCAGCTCCAGAGGCAGCCTGCTTGTAAGGAGCTTGTGGAGAGACAGCCAGGAGGAGTTGAGGATGAGCGGGGCCCTGAAGACCACTTGAGGCCCAAAAGCCGGAGATTCCCCCTTTCCACCAGGAGCTGTCCCTTGAAACTCCCTCACCCCCTGGGGCATTTCAAGGCAACACCCGTGGCGGGAGCCCTTGCATATGGATTCCTATCTCATTGGCTACTGGCAACTGTCTGGGGTTGAGCACCTCACCCAGGCTGGGGCACTCAGAATCTCTCTCTCAGGAAATTCGGAGGTGCGATTCCATGAGCCTCCAGCTCCACCTGGGCGCTAGGACAGGAGAGAGGCACAAGCTCAGAAACCACCGAAAGCTGACCTGCAGAGAAACAAGAAAGACGACATTGTGCAGAGAAAAGCAGGAGAGGGGGAAAGAGAGAGAGAGAAGAAAGAGAAGGAGAAATATCCGTAGCTTTCCAGGAATTTGTTTCCTGATCTTAGTCCCTTTCTGTCGCCAGTGCTTAGGCTCCATAAGGCAGGCCACAAGCCCTGTAATGGATTCATGGTTTTGGTTAGGTTAGCTGAAGTTGGTTTCTGTACTTGCAACCAGAACCCTAATTGGTGCAAATTACAAGAATGACTTGAGTGATACTTGTGTCGACAAGAGCTAATGGCCAGAGTGGGCACATTAAGTAAAAGCTGACATTGCTTTTCTCAAAAGCACAATCAAGTGTTAATCATGCTGAGGTACGTTGCTTCCGATACGTGTACTGCCCAGTCCCTTCCTTCTCCTCTTTCCAGTCGTTCATCAAATGGTTCCACAAATATCGGAAGTGTTCCCACTGTGTGCCAGGCATGGTGTATGGGGCTGGGCACACACTCGTGAATCAGAGAAAGTCCTTTTCCTCATGGAGCTTCAGTTCTAGTCAGGGGAGAGAGAAGACAGACCAACAGGTAAATAATTGCTAGCAAGGAAATACGTCAGATACTAAGACAGAGATAAAATCGGCAGGGAAGGCCTTTTTGAAGACGGTCGCTTAAAGGGCGACTGACAGGATACTGAGGCAGCCAGGCAAGGCACCAGAGAAAGGACAGAACCTGTTATGCTCCAGGAATGGGTAGAAACCAGCGTGACTGGATCCAGTGAGGAGAGGGAGAGGGACCCAACTCATGGTGGGGACACAGCAGCAGTGGCCAGATCCCATGGTGATGGTGAGGAGTCTGGATTTTACTCCACTTGAAATGTACAGCGCCTGAGAACGGCTTTCGGCAGACAAGTGGTTTGTAAACCACCGTATGAAAACATTACTGTGGCTGCTGGAATGGCTTGAAGGGGTGAAAGCAGAGACAGAAGCTAACGTAGGTGGGAGGCCATGCAGTGCGGAGGTGGGACTGTGACGGTGGCTTGGTGTGATACTAGCAGGTAGCTGAGGGCGTGGCCATGGGTGTGGCTAGACCCCGCAGTGAAGTGGGCGTGGTGAAAAGCTGATAAATTTGAGTTGTCTTGGAGACTGAGCTGATTGAATGGGAGGGGGAGTGCAAGGGATCAGATGTGAGGGAAGATGGGAAGGCAAGAATCAAGTCTGAGTCCCACTTATTGGTTCAAAAAGAGAGTAGAGTGGAGGGGCCATTTCCTGAAATGGAGGATACTGGACAAGGACCAGTTTGGAAAATTGGTATATTCAGAGGTTGGTTTGTTTTTTTTGTTTTTTAATTTTTTTTAATGTTTATTATTTATTTTTGAGAGAGAGAGAGACAGAGTGTGAGCAGGGGAGGGGCAGAGAGAGAGAGGGAGACACAGAATCGGAAGCAGGCTCCAGGCTCTGAGCTGTCAGCACAGAGCCCGACGCGGGGCTCGAACTCACGAACCGTGAGATCATGACCTGAGCTGAAGTCGGAAGCTTAACCGACTGAGCCACTCAGGCACCCCTGGTTTGTTTTGTTTTTAGCAAGGGCTCACATTTTGGTGATTCCTCCCTTCTGGAGGTTGAGGAGGGGAAGAGAATCATACTCACTCGAACAGGGGATAATGTATGTTGTTCTAGAAGCCAGTCCGCCAGGGCAGTCTGAACTGGCTTGGGAGGTTTTCAGTCTCTAAAAGACGGTTTGGGCTGAAAATTAGGTTTGCACCTCCGGGGAGGGGGGTGTAGAAGAGTGGGGCAGGGCGGGGAGAGAGACACACACATGAAATCACACAGAAATGAATGTGAGGCTTGCCAAAGGCTATTTGTCACGGGCTAAGTTATCTCTGATGGAAGGAGAACACGTTCTACATAAAAGACAGGCAAGTGTTGGGGCGCCTGGGTGGCGCAGTCGGTTAAGCGTCCGACTTCAGCCAGGTCACAATCTCGCGGTCCGTGAGTTCGAGCCCCGCGTCAGGCTCTGGGCTGATGGCTCGGAGCCTGGAGCCTGTTTCCGATTCTGTGTCTCCCTCTCTCTCTGCCCCTCCCCCGTTCATGCTCTGTCTCTCTCTGTCCCAAAAATAAATAAAAAAACGTTGAAAAAAAAAATTAAAAAAAAAAAAAAAAAAAGACAGGCAAGTGTAAAGCCAGTTAACTTCCGGCAGTGTGCGCAGTTGCACTGTGCCCACCCCGTACACTACATACATACAGGTTTCAAAGGTGTTTGTGGTTCAGAAAGCACTGGCTCTAGTCCTGGCTGCACGCTAGAAATCTCCTGGAGAGCAGTTTAAAAAGACCAATGTCTGTCTAGTTTTCATTCAAGACCAGTGATTCAAAATCTTTGGGGTAGGGAACAGTTCTCAGTATATGTTTAAAACTCCCCTTGGGTAATTCCAATGTATAGCTATGGGGTGAAAACCATTGGTAAAAAGCAATTTAACCATGGCTCGTGACATTTTAAAAATGGCCGTTTTGGTAAGCTGTTAGCCTTCAAGCAATGACCCCAAACTAAGCAACGTCTGGCACCCAGATAAGGCACAATTTGTCTTGATTTTTCTGAGTGCTTTTTCATACCACATGGTATTGAGTCCATCATTCAACTGCAGTTTTTCAGAAGAAAATCTCCCTAAAGTGAAACCCACCAGCCAATTTGTGTCCAGACTACCAGTTGATTTATGACTTAATGTATTGCTTTTCAGCTGATTGATTCTCCTGGAGATGGAACCATCACTAACCATGAAAAATTTACAAACTTTCCTCACTGCTTTGTCAAATGGAAGCTTCTGGTCGTTCTCGGTTTGGAACACCCAGAGGCTTGCAGAGCAAGCTGTTTTCACGGTCAAGTGTTTCACACAGCTTGGTTGAGGTCAGAACCACATTCCTGGGAACCTTGCCCCTGCTGAACTATGAAATTTCCTGATTAAGGAAATGAGAGGAAATAAGGCATTAACTAGCACCTACGCACTGCACACCAACTTGCTTCTTTCTTCAGGAGAATTGAAAACAGAAGATGCTGCTGTTACGATTCCCTGAAATAAGATGACAAAACCAAGGATGAACATTTAACAGCTGTTTTGGAACGGATTCTGGGAATAAACAAAAAGCTGCCTCTGGTTTCGCCACAGTTAAAAAGCACAGATTCGCTGTGATTCATACGGTCTATAGCATGCAAACTGAGCCAAAGAAATGATGCCAAGAAAAGACAATGACAAAGGGAGAGGCTTAATCATCATGACAGTTGCAATTATAATTAAATGTAAACTTAAGAAGAGAATTGCTTCACCCTGGCAAGAAGGCCAAGGTTTGGGGGAAGTCTACAGCAAGTGGACCACAGCCTGTTGTTAAATTTCCCTCCCTACTCCAAGAACTTCCAATTTTTACTTATTATTAATATTTATAAGGCGCAAGAAAAAATAATATTATTTTAATGGCTGGTATGAGAATTCCTCTTAGAAGGTCCCAGTCCCTCCCTCCCCACCTTTTATTTTCTGCCTGCTTGCCTGCCTTAAGAAAATTTTTTTTGCCTTCCTTCAATTACAAAAATAAGCCTGTTTAGAGTAAAGCCGAGATGTCAGGGGGAGGGAGTGTGAGCAAAACTGCCTGGATGAGACCGGAAAGGAGTTTGTGTTTCGAACCAGACAGGGAAGGGACAGAGCAAAGTAAAACAAGGAGAAAGTGGAATGAGCAAGATGGCCCAAGACTGGGGGTGCAGTGTGTAACCCCCAAACCTTCGGCCCAGTTCTAAACCTACGAGCCGCTTGGGTGGGGGAGGTGGTTGGGGATCTTGCACAGCTTCTGGCAAAGCGTCTGAATCTTAGAAAGGAAAGGAGTCACACACACACACACACACACACACACACTCTCACACAGGAACGACAAGTCAGAACCATGAAGGAGGGAGTTGAGAATTTGCAGGACTTGGGGGGAGGGCTGTGGACTCTCACTGTGAAACTTGGGGTTTTGGCCAAGTTTACCTTAATCTCCCAAGGCCAGCCAGGCTTCATCTGGGATTTATTTGCAAGAATGGGGAGAAGTTTTTCACTTAAGCTCTGTGGCTATGAAGCCATGAGTGGTTTTTCATTGAGTTCTCTGCACTATATTTTATTTAAGTGCCCATTTTATTTATTTTTAAAGTGTATTTATTTATTTTGAGAGACAGGGAGGGGTGTGCAGAGAGAGAGGGAGGAAGAGAATCCCAAAGAGGCTCCACTCTGTCAGCGCAGAGCCCGATGCAGGGCTCAACCTCACGAACCATGAGATCATGACCTGAGCTGAAATCAAGAGCCAGACGCTTAACCGACTGAGCCACCCTCTGCACTATATTTTAAAAGTCCTATCTGGGGTGATGATGATCGAGTTCCTGTGGGGTGTGCGAATCCCTGATGTGCAGTTCCCAATTCTGACTGCATTCTGACCACCTTAGGTGTCATTCCAACAGGTTAGACGGCATCCATCACCTGACTGAGCACCAGTGCAGCCAACTGTGAACTCCATGAGCATATTGAGCACTGTGTTTAGGGCACTGTGCTGGACACTTGGGTGTAAACAAATGTGGGCAAGACATATGATCCTGATCATATCCTGATCTCAAGGCGCTCAGTGTATTATGACAACTGTAGTGGGTTGAATTGTGTCCCCTGCCCCATCAGGGTGAACCCTCAATCCATGGACCGTGTCTGTAAGAGAAAAGGAGATGACAGAGAGAAAAGATGGTCATATGAAGATGGGAGTGGAGAGAGACTGAACTCATGCAGCGACAAAGGATTGCCAAGTGCCTCTGGCAGTCGCCAGAAGCTAAGGCAGCAGCACAGCACGGAACGGATTCTCCCTGGGAGACGATAGGGGGAAACAGCCCTGCTCACACTTTGATTTGGGACTCTAGGCTCCAAAAACTATGGGAGAATACATTTCTGTTGCTTTAAGCTGCTCAGTTTGTGACCGTTTGTTACAGCTGCCCCAGGAAACTAACCCAGCCACCTGTACTGAAATGGCTGGGCGCCATTATCAAAAGAACGATGGAAAATAACAACTGTTGATGAGGGCATGAAGAAGTGGGAACCCTCATGCACTGTTGGTGGGAATGTAAAATGGTCCAGTTGCTATGGAAAACAGTATGAAGGGTCCTCGAAAATTAAAAATAAGTCTACCCTATGATCTAGCAATCCCACTTCTGGCTACCTATGCAAAAGAATCCAAAGCAGAATCTCGAAGAGCTGTTTGCACACCCGTCTTTATCACTGCATTATTCGTGGTAGCAAAGAGGCAGAAATAATACACTCAAATGTCCACGGACAGATGAATGGATAAAGAAAATGTGGTCTATGCCTACGATGGAATATTAAAATTAATTAAAAACAAGTTAATGCAGTCATATGCTACGACACGGATGAACCTCGAGGACATTATCCTAAGGGAAAGATACCAGTCACAAGAGGACAAAAACCGTATGATTCCCCTTACATGAAGTATCTAAAGTAGTCAAAATCATAGAAACAGAAAGTAGAAAGGTGGTTACCAGGGGCTGGAAGAATTGGTGGTTAACATATATATGAAGTTTCAGTATCAAAGGATGAAAAAGTTCTAGAGATCTGTTGCACAACGGTGTGAATATACTTAACAGTCCTGAACGGTGCACTTAAAATGGTTACGATGGTAAATTTAATGTGAAGCGGCTTTTACCACAATAAAACACAATAGCTGACTCCCAGGCAGAAAGGGCACATGCCACAGTGAAAGTATAGTAAGGTGCCTTGAAAATTCAGAGGGAGAAGAGTTGACCTAAGGGTGGTGGGAGTGCAGGAGAGGAAGCAGTCCAGAGAAGGTTTTATGGCAGTGGCAACAATCGTGATGGCTCTTCAGGGACAAAACTATGGTTTTGACATTCAGGGATGGCGGCAGACGTGGAACAGAGAGAAGCGCGTACACGCAAACGGCCAGGCTGAGCACGAGAGGTGCCTGTGGTGCCGGGGACCGCCGCAAGCCATTCCGGTGCCTCTGCGCACAGTGGAAAAAGACACTGCTTTCTCCTGAGTGCCTGACGCGGTAGGCACAGTGTGACCAGGTTTCAGCCAGAGATCCTGTTGCAGTTCACATTCTGCAGAACAGAATTAGCTGTCCTCGGTCCACACACCACGATAAGAAGCTCAATTTGAGAGAGAGGCTGGTGAGCTGGGTTTGGGGCATAGCGAGTTCCGTGTCAGCAGGACATCCGGGTGGAAATAGGAAGCAGAAAGCTGAAAATGTAGGACCAGTGTTTGGAGGGAAGTTCAGGATTAGAAGTGTAGACTGGGGAGTCACTTTCATGGTGTTAAAACTTTAAAAAAATTGGTCCTATGGTACAAGTTAACTCCACGTCTGTTTCCTTTACAACATGGACGTGGCCACCAAGGAGGCAGACAGCGCCCCCTGGTGGAAATATGAAAGCACTCCTTGTCAATACCACCCACCCTCACTAAATTATTTTGAACAAATACAATTCAAGATCGTTCTGTTTGAGCAGGTATTCCTTGCTGCCTGGAGTGCCGCAGGGATCTCTTTAGCCCTGGATGTGCCAGACATTGAGGCTTCCCTCTCCTCCCTGAAACTGTATTCCTGCTGAATGGCTGGGTCCAGCAAGAAATCAGGCATGCTGTTCACACAATTTCCCATTAAGGCGCTAGACCAAGCGGAAATCCCCAGAAGCCCCATTACTCTGCCCCTTACAGCCTAGCGACCAGCCAAAATTGGGGACGCATTGTCCTACCTTTTTTCCCCTGGGGTCTCACCTGGTCCCCCTAAAGCAGAGAGTCCCTCCCAAGGAGTGGTGTCCAGCTTACAGGAGGAGGAGGAAAACTTTCACCACTCCACTCCCTGGCTCAATGTTCCTTCACATTCTACTCCCCTGAGGATAGAGGGTGAGTGAGGGACTCCACTGTATGCTTTTGTCCTGAATCTCACCAGAGACCCCCCCCCCCCCCCACAACCCCACCAGATACTGAGGGCAGCAGGTAAGAGCAGAGCCTGAAGACTGGTGCAAACTGCTTTCCCTTTAATAGCTAACTAGATCTCCACTAACAGTTCTGTGTTAAGTATTATTTTTTCCTACTTTATAGTTGAGGAACCTGAAGTTCCGAAAGGTTACATAAGTTTTCAAAGGTCACACTACTAAGTAAGAAATGGACCCTGGGGCGCCTGGGTGGCTCAGTCGGTTCAGTGTCTGACTCTTGATTTCCTCTCAGGTCATGATCTCACGGTTCACAAGATGGAGCCCCGCATGGGGCTCTGTGCTGCCAGAATGGAGCCTGCTTGGGATTCTGTGTCCCTCTCTCTCTGCCCCTCCCCTGCCTGCTCTCTCTGTCTCAAAATAAATAAATAAGCATTTTAAAAAAAGAAATGGACCCCCCCCAAGCAGAACTGTGTTTTTTAAAATATTTTTCATGTTTACCTGTTTATTTTGAGAGAGAGAGAGCACGAGCAGGAGAGAGGCAGAGAGAGAGAGGGAGAGAGAGAATCCCAAGCAGGCTCCGCACTGTCAGCGCAGAGCCCGGTGCGGGGCTCGATCTCACAAACTTCGAGATCATGACCTGAGGGGAAATCAAGAGCTGGACGCTCAACTGACTGAGCTGCTCAGGCGCCCCAGAACTGTGTTTTTAAATTTGAGATATATTTCACGTACCATAAAACTTCTGAAATTCACTGGGTTTTGGTGTATTCACAAAGTTGTACAACCATCATCACTATCTCATTCCAAAACATTTTCATCCCCCTAATAAGGAACTCTCTTCTCTACCCCTTAACCGTCAGTCCTATTCCCCCCTCTGCCGATCCCCTGCGAACCACCAATCTGCTTTCTGTCTTTATGGATTCACCTATTCTGGACATTTCATGTAATATGTACTCTTTTATTTTTTTAATGTTTTATTTATTTTTGAGAGAGAGAGGTAGAGACAGAGCATGAGCGGGGGATGGGCATAGAGAGAAGGAAACACAGAATCCAAAGCAGGCTCCAGTCTCTGAGCTGTCAGCACAGAACCCAATGCAGGGCTCGAACTCACAGACCACGAGATCATGACCTGAGGCGAAGTTGGATGCTTCACCGACTGAGCCACCCAGGTGTCCCCAAATCATGCAATATATAATCTTTTGTGACTGGCTCCTTTCACTTAGGGTTGTGTTTTCAAGGGTCATCCATGTTGTACCAGGTGTCAAAGCTTCATTCCTTTTTTAAAAAAAATTTTTAATGTTTATTCATTTTTAAGAGACAGAACACGAGAGGGGTGGGGCAGAGAGAGAGGGAGACACAGAATCGGAGGCAGGCTCCAGGCTGCAAGCTGTCAGCACAGAGCCCGGTGCGGGATTCTAACTCCCCAGCTGCAAGATCATGACCTGAGCTGAAGTCGGACGCTTAACTGACTGAGCCACCCAGGCGCCCCGCTTCATTCCTTTTTGTAGCTAAATAATATTCCATTTTATGGATAGAACCCACATTGTTTATCCCTTCATTAGTTGATGGATGTTTGAATTGTTTTCACTTTGTGGCCATTACGAATAACGCTGCTGTGAACATTCATGTACGAATTTCTATGTGGACATGTGCTTTCAGTTCTCTTGGGTGTGTACCTAGTGGAGCTGCTGGGTTTTATGGGGACTTTATGTTTAACTCTTTGAGGACCCGCCAAACTGGTTTCCAAAGTGGGTGCACCATTTTATATTCTCACTAGTGATATTTGTGCCAATTTCTTGACATTTTCCCAAGCAAAACTGATTTTCAAACTCATTTTCTTCTTCCTCCTCTTTCTTTCCTAAATACATTTTGACCGCTTAGTGTTTACCAGGCACCATGCCCACCTCTGGGAGTTCAAAGGTAAATACGCCACTGTGTCCATACTCTAGAAATTCTCAGCCTAGGGGAGACGCAGCACATTTATTTTTGCACAGGGGTGCCTGCCTCACGCCCTTTGCGCGGATGTCCCAGCCTCAAGTGTCCCTTCTTGCAAAATATAAAGATGAACTGTAAAATTCATGCTAATAATTAAAATTTTTTCTTTATTTAGAATGACATGAAATAGCAAATAATGCCATGACATGTTGAAAGAGAAAGACAGACTGTGGAAGAAAGGAAAAAGCTATATATTTCAGCAGCTGTAATGGCCCTCACTTGCTACTTTTTGAACAAGGGGTCCCGCAGTTTTGTTTTGCACTGGTCCCCACGATCCCAGGCTCCGTACCTGGCTGACTGCTATAGCCGGAGGGCCCTACAGGACGACGTGGCAAAAGATATGGACATGGGGAGGGATGAAGAATTGGGCCCTCTGTGTAATTTACCACACCCTGCATTTGATAGCCTGGGAATTTTTTGACTTTGGGAGGACAGCAGGGGTGGAGGCTCTCAAAATGCTCAGATCTTTAAAGCTTCTTCTTGAGAGTGATAAAGGATGACGTTGGGTTCAGTAGGAACTGCGGACCGTATGCAGAGTCTATTTTATGTTTACAAATGAGATCTCATTTGGAGCCAACTGCTTATCTCTCAACTTCAAACACAGGAAAGTCTTAGCTGGTCTTGCTCACTGCCGACATCCTTGAGACGGTTGTTTTGTGAAAGGAGACCATAAATTACCCTGGTTACAGAGCAGCTTGAGCAGTGGGGAGGGCTGGCCAGAAGTGATAGTAGAGGAAATCAAGCAGAGAAAATGTCCGACTTCTTCCCTGTCCCATCACATTGATATTCTCTTCTTTACATCACACTTCCTTGCTATTATCTTCTTTTTGTTTCTTGATCTCATGTCAATCATTTTTGTAATAAAGGGACTCAGAAACTTGGTGGGAGATGCAGACACGTGCCCAAGGTCATGTAGCTAGTGACCGGAAGACCCAAGGCTAGAGTCCGTATCTCCATAGCTTTCCTTTTGTTTGGAACGAGTTGCCCTGAATTTTTGTAGATTATTAATCATTTTCATAATTACCATTTTGGAGCAACGTGTTTTTATTATTTTGGACTTTTTTCCACTTTACTGAGATACAAACCTCTGTGTGGCCCAAAAAAGTTCAGTTTGCACAAAAACATAATCACGGTTTAAGGCTTTAAAAAAGTTCTTCCTTGGCAGTCCTATTAACCATTAGGCAAGAAATTAGAGACACAAACCTGCTGTCTGCTTAGTTCAGCTCTTCACAAGCGTTTCACTTAGGAATATGTGTTTCCATCCCAGAAATGATTAGTAGATGGTTAAATTACAAGAGGAAGGAGAATTCACATTTTGAATGAAAGGGTATATAATGAGGGATTGTGAAGTGGAAGAAAATTGCTCACGGAGAGAGAGGATTTTGAAACTGATCTAGCTATCTGTGTACATTACCAGTTTCAGTCGTTACATTTTGGGGTCCTTTTCAGTTCTGGCCAGTCTTAACCTCCTGAATACTTAATCTTCTACTGTCCAGAGTTTTGCTGGAGTTATACTGCTAAAATTAGACGTACAGGTATCCCCTGCCTTTCAAAACTTTGTCTTATGACACTTCTCTGTTAGGAAAGACCTACAGTAGTACCTGTTTTCCCCAACTGAAAGAAATCCGAAGAGGATTTTAGCTTTTATGGGGAAAAAAGTGGAAAGTGAAAAGAGCGTTGGGCATTTATTTGCCAGTGAGCCTGACAGAGGCAGCTTGCACTGCGAGCAGCGAGGACGGCGCCACCCAGCTCCTTCCCCGCGCGGGGGAGGGGGGGCCTCCACTGGGCATCTCGCCATCAAGATCTGAGCTTTGTGCTGGGTCTGTGAGCATGTGTGCGTTATCTTGATTTATTTTGTGTGTATCCATCAGCAAGCTGCAAGATGTGTCCTAAGGAATCAGAAAAGCCTAAGAGGTTATTTTTGGGGTCTGAGAAAGCTAAAAAAAATTCATATAAATTAATAATTACTTCCTTGATTTACGCCATTTCGAGTTAGAAAAGGTTTCATCGGAACGCTCTACTTTCAGATAGTGGGGGGAACCTGTACACTGTCCACATGGTTTCCCAGGAAGGTGTGCAGCCAACAGGTGGCATAGGAGGAGCCTAGAGCTCATCTGTCTTGCTTCTTTGTTTTATTCCTTTTCTCATTACTGGGCCCAGGGTGCATCTGATCTGTGGGCTCCAGTAAGTGGGGCCACGCACTTACTGAGGGCCTTCACCCCTAAGGACAGAAGATTCTGCAGCCTGGGAGAGCCAGGCAGAACTCTGGCTTATTACTCAAAGAAGCTCTAAGGGGCCACGGGCATCCTCTAGGTAGAGCAGGCAACCTGAGTTAGGTGTAGGGTTTTTCACCACATCAGTATGAGATGGCCTCTTTGAGACTTGATCCTACTTCGTGTGGTGACCGCAGAAATCACTGAAAACTCCCAGGAACAAAATTCTGGATTCCAACCCCCCCCCCCCCCATTTATTCATTCACCTCTCGCATGTCAAGCAAATGCTTCACATCTGCCAGGCAGGGGACGCCTGTGGGAGCCGCCCAGTCATTGTGGCAACTGCATACACCTGGCACGGTGAGGGGCTCACGGGCAACCGTCGGCCGTGAGGATGGGCTGGTGGGTCAAGACTCTCCTTTTCTGGGTCTCAGGCAGGCTGTTCTGAGGTGGATCCCGTACAGGCCGTCGGGCCCCAGTGTGGATGAGCCGCCACGCCTGCTGAAAGGGTAATTTTCCACAGGGAATGTGCTATCACCAAAGGAGCTGCATTTGGACGGAAGGGAAGCTAAGACTGGATGAAGAAAAACCGGATGAGGGCAAGGGCATAACTGAAACGTGCGTGCCATCAAAAGACGCTGGCAGACACAAAGCAGAAGCAGCCTGTCCCAAACACGGAGGAGGAGATGCCCCGGATATCCTGGTGCGTCCACGAATGACCGAAATCACTTCCTTGGTGACTGATCCTGCTGTGAGTGGGCAGAATGCCCTAATTTGTGTGGACCCGACTCTACCGATGTACATCCCACAGGCTGACCTAGTCTGCCCTTGGCCGCAAGGAGGCCCTGCGATAGTGAAAAACAGCCCTGCTGGCAGCCGGGTCAATGATATTCCCACCTGAAGCTACATAGCTGTCATGGAGAATAATGTCCAGAGAAGGCCACTCTGTGACTGCTGGTGAAAGTAGACAGAGACGAGGCCACTCCTCAAGCAGGAAAATGATTAACAACCCCCCACCTCGGAGTGACGAGGTTCACTACCATGCCTTTACCAATGATGACTCTAGCCCCTTATTAATTTTCCCACCTCTCAGATAAAAATGAAGGTCACCCAATTACTGCATTGCTTCTGCCTCTTGAGGACATGGAATTCAGAACATGTCCTCATTTCCTTAAACTCTGCTTAGAATCCAACACCTCTGGGTGGCTCAGTCGGTTAAGCTTCTGACTTCGGCTCAGGTCATGATCTTGCGTTCGTGGCTTCGAGCCCCACTGACAGCTCAGAGCCTGGGACCTGCTTGGGATTCTGTGTCTCCCGCCCTCCCTGCCCCTCCCCTGCTCACGCTCTGTCTCTCAAAAAAATAAAACATTAAAAAGAATCCTTCAACACCTGAAATCCTGCAACAGCCCCTCCTGCTCCTTCCCGCAGTGCCCCACGGGGCCTGGACTGAATCCTTACTGGCCACAGCAAAGCCACCTGGAGCCGCCTGGTTTTGACTACAGGTGTGTTCCTGCTGGTCTTCCCTCGGTAGGCACCTCCGTGGGCCTCTCCGCTTGTTGCCAGCTGTTAGCATTGGAAGACACTCGAAGGAAAAGACGACAAATGCCACCATTTGCAAATGTCTGCTCTTTTTTCTTCTCTCTCCCTTTTTATCCGACATAAATCCTGCCTTTGCCTTTGTTGGACAGAACTGACCTGTGTCGTGGCTTCTTTGTATACGTGCAAAGTAGCG
Source organism: Neofelis nebulosa (assembly GCF_028018385.1). Lineage (NCBI taxonomy): Eukaryota > Metazoa > Chordata > Mammalia > Carnivora > Felidae > Neofelis > Neofelis nebulosa. The sequence goes on from NC_080800.1 coordinate 20,483,312, forward strand.
TGCTGGTAGTGCCCTCATATGCGTCCATGAGTCAGTTCATACTGGCGTAGACCGTTCCTGAAGATGTGGCAGTGACGGTGGGGTCTCCCCTGTGGCTCCGTGTAGTTGCTACCTTCCGTACCACAGCACACACCTCTTTGCAATGCCCCTGCGCTGTTGCTGCCAACTCGGGCTCCAGCTTTCCAGGGAGCTGCCTCACCCTCTTCTCCTCTTTGCAGCCCCTCCAGAAAACCAGAAGAATCCCCAACCCCCCAGACTCCAAAATGGCCTCAAAAAAAAGCCTCCTACTTGATGAGGCAGAGCAGCTTCTCTCTCATTCAGGTTTCTACCTTTGCTTCTTTGCAGATCTAAAGGCTTGTTTATGAATGAGAAATGGAAACTAACCCAAATATCCAATAATAGAATAGTTAGGTATAGTGCATCAGCCACATAGACTATCTTCCCGCTGTGAAAAGAGGCCATTAAGGCAACCTAGAAACAAGGAAAATTGTTTATGAAACAGTGACTTATGAAAACGAAGCATAGTACGATGGATGGTGAACAGCATGATTACGAGGCCACGATCATCTGTATGGAGCTCAGGGTCTACACTGGGTACCAGGCAGGATTTATACTAAGTACAATGTGATGGCCTGAGCGGTAGGCCTGTCCGGGCTCTATTAAATGAGGGACAAAGGAGCCTGGTGGAGAGGATCAGGGCTTTGGACTAGGGTAGGTGAGCGAGGCACCTGCACAAAATCTAACAGAGTGCCAAGCGAACAAACTTCAGTCATCAAGACAAAAATGACTTAATGTAATATTTAAAAACAATCAGAATTAAGGCAAAAAAACCATGGTGAACACAGTGTCAAAATCCTAACTGCTCTTGTGTGACCTGGAGAGTGCGTGCCTCACTGCCTCACCTCGTCCCAGCCCTGGTAAGGACAATGACTAGCCATGTAGGGCCACTGGCCCCCTCCCACCTCCAGGACTGAACACTCAGAATAAGGGCCACTCCTTACCCCCAAAGGAGGGAGAATCCAGATGCACACTTGGTTAGGTAATGGCTGGTCAGGGGAGAGGTGTCTCCATGTAGTGGAATGTCAAATAGATCTTCCGGGGCCTTGGGCAGGGACAAGAAGACACAGCACATGAAAGTGCCCCGCCATGCAAATCTCCATAAAGAACTACTCCATTCAAGTAACCTCGTTGAGTGACCCCTGGAGATTCTTCGAGTCTGAAACGGAGGCGTGTCTATGAGTCAGAAGCCGCAAAGGACATCGCTACAGCAGCCTGCGTCTCTGGGGTTTCACTGTCCTTGTAAAAGCAGAGGCCGAAGGAGGTGCATTAGGTTTGTGCGAAAACGTGTACAGGACAAAGCGGAACCCGATCGGCTGGAAGTCAGGCGTTTGGAGATGATATTTCTGTACATTCTGCAGGTTGGCGGTGGGGGCTGATCTAGAGAGAGACAGTTTGGTCATTGTTGTACACCTATTGAACAGGCAGCCTGGGGCGGCCGGTGAAAAATCAGATTCTGTATGTAGATATGCAATGAGTAGTGGGTAATGGCCCTAAACAAAAATCACCATGGCAGAAAGAATGAGTATGAGTCGTACGGAATCCTGGAAAGTTTTTCTTAGCGCTTTTATGGGATCTGTTCCATTGATGAAAGGGAAAATGAAGAAATATCACATCCACAAAGTTACCTATGTAGAACCTGGCCCAAACTTAAATGACAAGGTCTCACATGGTCATCTGAGCAGGAAATAATGTGCGGTTTTATCAAGGCCAAGGTCATGGCTTTCCTAATGGTGTTCTTACTGGAAAATGGTAGGTCAGTCAGGTTTCTATGAAGGTACAATGCCTGTAGGATGAGGCTTAAAATAGCATTCTGCCTTGAAATTTAAAACACACTAAGAGCAATAAACTATGGCCGGTGATTCTAATGTGTAGCCAAGACTGAGAGCCTAGGAGGCCAGTGTTGTCCAACAGAACTTTCTGCAATGATGGAAATGTTCTACCTGCGCTGCCTGATAGAGTAGAGTGACTCTTGAGCACTGGACTATGGCTAGTGTGCGTGAATTTTGAATGTTGTTCACTTTGAAGTTCAAATTGAACTGTCAATAGCGGCACGTGCCTCATGTGCACAGCTCTCCGTGCAGTGGTGTTCAAAGTTCGGCTGGCATCACAGCCACCTGAGGAACTTGGTAAGAACATAAGGGTCCAGGCTACATCCCACTTCGACAAGCCTGAGACTCTGTGTTCATTATTAGCTTGCCAAGAGACTTTCCACAGCAGCACTTGGCAAACTTGGGGATCTTGGCAAAATGCACATTCTGATTCAGCAGGTCTGGGATGAGGCCCGAGAATCTGAACTTCTAACCGGCTCTCACAGGTGCCAGCGCTGCTGGTTGGGAGACCATACTTTAGTTGGATGGCTCTAGATTTTAATTCTCCTTGCTTCTTTTTAGGGTAAATTCTGGAGTGGATGCTGTTACCCGTTTTTGAACGTTTTTAAAAAATTATGTATTTAAAAAAATGTTTATTTCTTTATTTTGAGAGAGAGAGAGAGAGAGAGAGAGAGAGAAAGCAAGAAGGAAAGGGACAGAGAGAGAGAGGGAGAGAGAGAGAATCCCAAGCAGGTTCTACAGTGTCAGTGCAGAGCCGGATGTGGGGCTCGATCTCACAAGCTGTGAGATCATGACCTGAGCCGAAGTTGGATGCTCAACTGACTGAGCCATGCAGGCGCCCCAATCATTTTACTTTTTTTTTTTTTTTTCAATATATGAAATTTATCCAATCATTTTACTTTTGATGTTGCTTCTGTTCCTTCACTTTTTCTGTTTTTATTAAGTTTTATCAAGTTGCTATTTGGTCTATTTTTTGCCCTTGCTAATTTGGACATTCCATTGTATTTTTCCATTCTTTAAAAAAATTTGTCTATTCATTTTGGGAGAGAGAGAGAGAGCATGGGCAGGGGAGGGGCAGAGAGAGAGGGAGAGAGAGGATCCCATGCAGACTCTGCACTGTCAGCGCAGAGCCTGACTCGGGGCTCGAACTTACTAACTGTGAGATCATGACCTGAGCCAAGATCAAGAGTCAGACACTTAACCAACTGAGCCACCCAGGTGCCCCTACTTTTCCATTCTTTTAATGGCAGTTTATTCTCTGGCATGCTTAATTGCATATTTTGTTACCGTTATTCGACATGAGACCTCTAACTCTTCTTACCAAGACAGTTTACTCTTCCTTGCATCATGTACCCCAATAAGATGAGGTCGTTACACTATTTTAGCTTCCCTCCCCCTGTGGCTCTAGCTGAGGAATTTAAATGCTCTTTCTCTCCTCTACCTCCATGTTCACCACATCAACGCCTGGGTGTCAATGAAATAGTTTAGCTCTAGACTATTATTAAAATTACCATTGCAGCAAGTTCTTTTAAGAATCCTCATGTGAAAGAAAAGAATCCTTATCTCGTACTCATAGTACATATTCCAAGATGTTCATTTATGGTTGATTTAGATGAAAGCACACATTACTTATTCTCGGGAACCCAATCATTATCCATTTACACTTTAGTACTTGAGGCTTCTGTTTTTGTTCAATCATTGTTTGGTTAGAATGATTTAAGTATTTCTCTCAAACAGGTCTTGTGGCTGTTCATATATTTTAATTCTTAAAAAATGAAAAAAAATTGTTTACCTTAATGGATACATAAAATGCTAGCTGGGTATGGAGTTCTGGGGCGGCAGTCCTGTACTCTCAGAAGTCTCTAGATGTTATGTCAACATCTTCTATCTTCTAGGACTTCCAATGTTGTATAAGAGTAGTCCAATATTCATCCTATTTTCTTCTCCTTAAAAAAATTTTTTAATGTTTATTCACTCTTTTTTTTTTAATTTTTTTAACGTTTATTTATTTTTGAGACAGAGAGAGACAGAGCATGAACGGAGGAGGGTCAGAGAGAGGGAGACACAGAATCCGAAACAGGCTCCAGGCTCTGAGCTGTCAGCACAGGGCCCGACGCGGGGCTCGAACTCACGGACCGTGAGATCGTGACCTGAGCCGAAGTCGGCTGCCCAACCGACTGAGCCACCCAGGCGCCCCAACGTTTATTCACTCTTGAGAGAGAGAGAGAGAGGGAGAGAGAGAGAGAGAGACATAGCACGAGTGGGGGAGGGGCAGAGAGCGAGGGAGACACAGAATCCGAAGCAGGCTCCAGGCTCTGAGCTGTCAGCCCAGGGCCCGATGAGGGGCTCGAACCCACAGATGGTGAGAGCATGACCTGAGCCGAAGTCAGACGCTCAACTGAATGAGCCACCCAGGCACCCCTCATCTTATTTTCTATTTATAGAAAACATACTCTTTCTTAGCGGAAACTTAAGATTTATTTTTTATTCTTGAGATTTAGAATTTCACCAAGGTATGCCTCTGTATGTATATCAGCTAGCATCACAATAATGCTATGTAACAAACTACCACAAAAATCCCATCTGCATTAAACACGGAGCATTTATTGGTCACTGACACTTCGACAAATCTATGCTGGGCTTGACACTAAGATTCAGATTGGTTCCAGGTCCACTTGATGTAGTTCTCGTCCTTGAATCAGGAGCCTCCCAAAGCTTGCTCTCCTTGGGGCACAAAGCAGAAGGACAGGAGGATGTGAAAATAAAGGAACCCTCACTTAAAATGGAGTTAGGAAACTATTTTGGGGATGAGCACTGGGTATTGTATGTAAGCGATGAATCATGGGAATCTACCCCCCAAACCAAGAGCACACTGTATACACTGTATGTTAGCCAACTGGACAATAAATTATATTAAAAAAAAAAAAAAAAAGGAGTTAGGAAGCCCGGAAGGTGGGGCGGGGGGCTCTCACGCATGTACCACCCACTACCGCCTGCATAACCAGCAGCAAGAAGCAAGGTAAGAATTATCTTGACAAGGGAAGGACATTTTGCACATAGGGTTTTCATGATCTGCTTTTCCGAAAGTTCCCTTCCTGCCTCAGCAGTAGTACTAACCACGATTTGTAGCCAATAAGAAATCGCCACAACCTGAAACTCTTGTTCTCTAGTGAACTTCTGTTTCTTTTCTTTCTTTTTTTTTTTTTTAATTTTTTTTTCAACGTTTTTAATTTATTTTTGGGACAGAGAGAGACAGAGCATGAATGGGGGAGGGGCAGAGAGAGAGGGAGACACAGAATCGGAAACAGGCTCCAGGCTCCGAGCCATCAGCCCAGAGCCTGACGCGGGGCTCGAACTCACGGACCGCGAGATCGTGACCTGGCTGAAGTCGGACGCTTAACCGACTGCGCCACCCAGGCGCCCCGTGAACTTCTGTTTCGAACAACCCTCCCCAATTTCCTCTTAAATCCTAATAAATGGGGTGCCTGACTGGATCAGTCCGAGAAGCACATGAGTCTTGATCTTGGGGTCATGAGTTCAAGCCCCACGTTGGGTGTAGAAACTACATACATACGTCCATACATACATATATACCTACATACACATAAAAAAATTCCAACCACCGTTTAAAAAACAACCTAATAAAAGCTGACCTTCCCTTTATCTCCTTGGACTTACCTGTGGCTCCCCAGGGCTTGCATGCATGTCCCAAGCTGCAATTGCTCTGCTATTCCTCAGGAAATTCATTTGATTAGTAAAATAACTGGCTTTTTTATTTTTGAGTTTGAAAATGGTGAGCCCACCAAGCAGGTATAATTCAGGTTTCTGCTTGTATTATATCCACTACCAGTCCATTGGCCCAAGTGAGTCACATAGGCGACTCCAAGTCAGGAGCTAGGGACGCATGATCTGCTCACCCATGTTAGATAAAGGAAAGGGAATCAGTACTTGGTGAACAGTAATTTAATCGATGATAATTGGTAGATTATTTGCTGGGATTGTCATGGAATCTATTGGGAACTTGGTGCACTTTTTCAGTCTGCAAACTTGGGCCTTTGTTTTGTTCAAGGAAATTTTCATTTATTATTTGTTTAATTATGCTTTTCCTCCACCAGTTCCCTCTCCTCGATCACCCGTTTTTGCTTGTTATGTCTCCTAGATCTATCCTCCACGAAGACTCTTATCTTTTCCCTGTAAGTTCCATATTTTTGTATTTTTGAGATATTATGGTTTGAGATATTTCCTCCCTTCACTCAGATTACTAAGTATGGCTGCAAGAGTAGCCATCCTCTCTTTTAATTCACCTGATGTATCTTTAAGTTTGAAATCATAGCATCTAGTTTCAGAAAGTTTGCATGTGTGGGAAGATATGTGCATGTAGAGGGTGACCAACTTATCCCAGTTGGCCCAGAACTGTCCTGGTATCAGCCCTGCAGGTCCCATATCCCTGGAGTTGTCTCAGTCCCGGGCAAACTGGGGCACTTGGTCACCCTCATGCTGTATTTGAATCTCTTTAAATCCTAGTTTTATTTTATTTAGTTTATTATTTCAAGAGTGAGAGAGAGTGCAAGGGGGAGGGGGCAGAGAGAGAGAGGAAAGAATCCCCAGCAGGCCCTGCGATGTCAGTGCAGAGCCTGACATGGGACTTGAACTCGGGAACGGTGAGACCGTGACCTGAGCCAAAATCAAGAGTCAGACGTTTAAACTGACTGAGCCACCCAGGCGCCCCAAGTCTTCTCTAGCAATTGTTTTCGCTGGTTGTCTGTCCTGTTTGATCTTTCTCCTTCTGGCTGCTGGGAACTCTAGAATGTCTTGTTATTTCTCTCTTTTTTTTAAATTTTTTTTAATGTTTATTTATTTTTGAGAGAGAGAGAGAGAGCATGAGTGGGGGAGGAGCAGAGAGAGAGAGAGGGAGGCACAGAATCGGAAGCAAGCTCCAGGCTCTGAGCTGTCAGCACAGAGCCCGATGCGGGGCTCGAACTCACCAGCTGTGAGATCATGACCTGAGCTGAAGTCGGACACCCAACCGACTGAGCCACCCAGGCGCCCCAAATGTTATTTATTTCTCTTTATCTACTGTGGTGAGACCATTTGGGTCTTACTGACATATACCGGGGCTTAAAATGAATTCAGTCATTAGCTTTACTGGGAGAAAGAAAAACTTCCAAGGCCAAGGTAGCAAGAGAAGAGAAGGCATGGGTCCCTTTCCTCCCAATATCCGGTAGAGGAGAGTACCAGTGCCAGCGTCCCTTCCCGGATATATAGCGTGGGTCCACGTTCCAGCAGAGGAACCTGCGCCCTTACCGCTCTCCTTCAGAACAATCGTGAGAAAACCACCTTACCAATGAAGGGACACACAAACTGCTTGGGTGCCACACAGGCTGGAGTTGGACACTAGATATTTAAAGAGGTTGGCTGGGAATTCCCGCCGCCAGCACCTGCGGTCTGTTGGGAGACATTTTTCCATGGCTTTCTCTTGTTTCTGCAGGTCTTGTGAGCAGAGGCACAGGCAGCTTTTCTTCTGAACTAACTTTCCAAGGAAGTTTGTATAGTGAACAGCCTTAGGAGATAGAGATCGTGTCTCCATATGGAGCCAAAGAAAAATGTGTTTGTTGACTAGTAGGAGAAGGTTTCTCTTTAGGTCAAAAATGCGGCAGATTTGCTTGCAGCCCTCTTTAAAATATTGGTGTTTCCAGGGGCACCTTGGTGGTTCAGTCACTTAAGCATCCGACTCTTGGTTTCGGCTCAGGTCATGATCTCAAAGTTCGTGAGTTCAAGTTCTATACTGACAGTGTGGAGCCTGCTTGGGATTCTCTCTCTCTCTCTTTCGCTCTCTCTGCCCTTCCCATGTGCACTCTGTCTCTCTGTCTCTCTTTCTGTCTCTCTCTCAAATAAATAAACGTAACCAAATTTTAAATATTAATATTTCCAAAGCTTGGTTCCTCCCCAGTGACACACAGCCACTGTGCGTGCAGCACCCACATGGGCCCACCGCTGTGTTGCCCCAGTGGGATGCGGAGGGCAAGAGAACCAATGCAAACATGAAGCTCATGCTGCCTGTTGCGCTACGAGTGTTGCAATCCTTCATCTCTGTCCGACCCACCGTTCTCGTGATTTCTGCCAGCACCCACAAGGTGAAAGCAGACTCACTTGTTAGCGTGCGGGCAGGTGGATTCTCATGCCCCTCGCAGTCCTCCCTGGAGCCTGTTAGAAGTGCCGTCCTGCCCAGTCAGGAAGCCCAGTTCGGTGGAAGCTTCCTCCACTCTGCTCCAGCCTCAGCGGACTCATGGTCCCGGAAAGGCAGAATGAGGTCACTTTGGGATAAGTGTGCTTGCTCATTTCAATACAGCAGGTAACTCGCAACTACAGGGAGGTCAATAATGTGTGTCCTCTATATGGAGGACGTCCCGCCCTATGAAAGGGACGTTTTCTAAGTATGATTTATAAGTGTTTTCCTATGGAAGGAATTTTATAAACAGCATTTGTACCTAGTCCTAGTTACTCCCAGACTGACCCTGCAAATGTATTAAGCAGCTTCAATGTGGTTAAGATCATGGGTTCTGGAGCCAGGCTGTCTAGGTTCAAATCCCGGGCCCTCCATCAGCTACATCAGTCACAGCATCCTCTCTCTCAGCTGTCTCATTTGAAAATGGAGTTAATGGAGGAGAGGGGGGCACCTGGGTGGCTCAGTAGGTTAAGCGTCCAACTTCAGCTCCGGTCATGATCTCCTGGTTCGTGAGTTTGAACCCCGCATCGGGCTCTTGCTGTCAGCACTGGAGCCTGCCTTGGATCCTCTGTTCCCTCCACCCTCTCTCTGCACCTCACGCGCTCGCGCTCTCTCAAAAATAAATAAACATTTAAAAAACAAAGAAAAAAAAAAGAAAATGGAGTTCACAACACTGACCACCAATAGGGTCATTTTGAGGATTAAATGAGTAATGCCTGCCTTGCAAGCAGCTCCTTTCTAGCCTGCCGTCATAACCATTCAGTAATCTGGCCACTATGTACAATTTAACCTCAGCCTTGCTCTGCCCACTCACTTCTCCCAGGATGTCCCTACTCCCATGGCACAGTAGTACGACACTTGCTTGGCCCAGATCTCAATGACATCTTCTAATATATGAGTGTCACTTACAAAGAGAATATATCGGTGTCTGGCTGTCTTGACTCCTGAATCGCTCTCTCTTTCAGATGGTTCCAAACTATGGTAGAAATGTCAGTTATTAGCTCCCCTCGAACACCAACATATAGTTAAGTGACAGGCTGTAATCTGTCATTTCATCCATATGCCTTGGGCTCTCTCCAGCCATATGGTGAGCCCACTGTGGATGGGTCTATGTCTTGCTCTCAGCGAGGCAGTGGAGACGGCAGTTTGGGAGAGGACATGGTCTCTTACCCCGAGAGGCTTGGGTACAAATCTGGGCTTTGACGGTTCATAGGTGGGTGAAGAACTTTAGCTACCAATGCCTTATTTTCTCATCCATATTTGCACCTTCCTTACATGGTCCTCTCAAGGGCTGAGTGAGTTAAAATGTACAACAGAACAGTGCCTAGCCTAGCATGTAGTGAGGAGAGAGGGGGAGAAATCCTGTATTTTATAGCCTAGGTGCTTTTCAAGATGCACTTAAAGCAGCTAAGTACATTTTCCCTGAAGCTGAAGTACTGAAGTTCTGGAGATGAAAGATGATTTCCTGGAAAAAATATTTACCTGAAACACTGCTAAGACTCTATCAAGGTTGTCCTCATCCTTTCCGGTAAGAAGAAACGCAGCTTTCTCTAATGAACAGGTGGCCACGGTGCTACCGTAGGTGGCAACACACAAAACCAAAGACAAGACTGGTATCGGCTGGAAGGTGGGGAGAAGTGGGAACAGGACCCTGGAGACAACCTGTCCAGTAAGGAACCTAACATGTGTGTGGCACTTGGAAGAAAACAGAAGCTTCTTAGAATTGGATATTTTCCCCAAGATTTTCTCAAAATAGAAATCGAGAATGGGAGGACAGATTTTTAACTTGCCACTTACACAAAAGTACAATTCTCAGTGCAGAAGTCCATGTGCCTGGACTCCAGGGGCTGAGCAGTACTTTTCCATCTAATCGTATCTCCATCATCTCATGGTCTGTGTTCTGCCCTCTGACTTGTGATAGGGTGTGAAGCCACTAAAATCTTGAGCCTTCTCTTTCCCAATCTCTTATTGTGTACTTATCTTTGTATGTTTAACATTCATCATTCTATTGAGACTTTATCATATTGGGAACATAGCTTACATTGCTAAAGGACAAAATGATCTGAGAGTGAATAGGACCTAGATTCTGTAGAGGTGTTTTCCTTTTCCTTGGTGTCTCTGTTCTCCCCATCCCAGCTGGGGCCCTAAGACGGTACAAGGCACACGGGAAGTCCTCCTTACAGAGTTCTGTGAATAAATACATACCCTGGGATTTTACTTGAGAAGTGCTTACCCTTGCATCAAATTGCAGTGGCATCAAACTACCAACCTTGGAGGGGATGATTAGAAAGAAATAACATAGACCACCAACGGTAATCTGATACAAAGCTGAATTTATTTGCTTGCCTAGGAGGGGACTGCCACATTACTCAACCACAAGCTCAGCTATGTCTCCGTGTAGTACAGCTGAACCTTGAACAACATAGATTTGAACTTTGCAGGTCCATTATATGCATATTTTTTCCATAGATAAGTACTGGGCTGTAAATGTACTTTCTCTTCCTTATAATTTTCTTAATAGCATTATTTCTCTAGCTTACTTTATTGTAAGAATACAGTCTATAACGCATATAACGTACAAAATACATTACTCGACAGTTTAAGTGATCGGTGAGGTGTTTGGTCAACAGTAGGCTATTAGGGATTAAGTTTTTGGTTACGCAAAAGCCACACACAGATTTTTGACTTCGTGGGGAACCGGCGCCCCTAACCCCCACACGGTTCAAGGGTCACCACTACAAAAAGGGCCAGATAGAGGGCAAAAGGAAACAAGTACATCGAATCAGGTGAGATTCTGAGCACGGGTGTCTAGCTGGTTCCCAAGGCCTAGCACACACTCTCCTGAGCAAGTTCACTTCTTCAAAGCGCAGCCACCACACCCAAAGATGTCCACGATGGGTTACACAAAGCTCTCGTGGGCTCCCTGTCACTCACGTGGCACATCTGACTTGTTTGCTTGAAGTTGGCCAAAATCCTCCCTCGCCAGGATCCGTAGCACATTAGTACAGCCGGGTCGATCACGTGGGAGTCACCCACCGGTTACCCGCCTTTTCACTCATCTCTTTTGGAACTGCCAGGCCACATTTCCCTTCTTTCTTAGGGCAAGAGGCAGGGACACATGCGTGTGTACGTAGAAAACAAATTTTATGTGGACAGGTTGCCCTTTGGAAATGGCAAGGGAACAAAATAGACGAAGCTCTCAAACGCCAATGATCCTAGCAACACCGTTCACAATGCCCAAAGGCTGGAAGCAACCTCCGTGTCCATCAGTGGATAACGGAGGAGCTAAATGCGGTCTGTGCTGACAAGGGAATATTATTCAGCCATGAAAGAATGGACGAAGCCCGATCCGTGTCACACCGAAGAGGAACCTTGAACACTAGGCCAAGTGAACGAGGCCAGACAAAAAAGGTCACATACCATTTGACTCCATCATTGGCAAGCATCTAGAACAGGAAAGTCCACGGGCCAGAAAGCAGATTGGTGTTTCCGGGGCTGGGGGAGGGGAGGACGGGACCCCCGTGCTAGTGGCTACAGAGATTTCTCTGGGGTGATGAAAACGTTTTGGAAATGGAAGAGGTGGTCGCACAGCAACGTGAAGGCATTCAATGCCACGCGGCCGTAACTTTAAAATGGTTCCTTGTCGCTTCTGTGAATTACACCTCAATAAAAAGAAAGGCGAAAGAGAACGAACTTCGGGGATCTGCTGAGCCCCACTGACACAAGACAGAAGGAACAGACACGAGGGAGCAGGGGCTGCCGAACAAGTGATGATCACCGGGAGGGGACAGGCAGGAATGGGTGGGGGGCCGGGGGGGTGGATTCCACGTCAGAAGTGACCAAGGTAGCAAACGCTTGAAAAGCAAACAAAGAAAACTCATTTTCAAATGTTTAGCTGTTCAATTTCTGCAAATAACCTGGAGTTCTAAAACAAGCAAATGATTTGATAGGGAGAAAGCAAAGACCTCCCACAAGTGCCTTTTCAGGCCCAGTGATTGTACCTGGAGGAGAAGGGCTGAGCTCAGCCTGTGGACCGCCCCCAACACGGGCGCCCCTGAGCCACTCTGCACGTTGGGAGGGCTCCCACATCCTCCATATGAGCCTGACAAGCATCATCTTTTGGTAGTTTTCACAGTTTCTTTCAAAACTAATTTGTAAGGATTGCATTTAATACGCTGCACGCGAACCTTTTTGACACACACCAAACGACGTTCTTCTGAAAGGTGTTTCTCCTATTTAACAGGTCGCTTCAGGGGCGCCTGGGTGGCTCAGTTGGTTAAGCACCCGACTTCGGCTCAGGTCATGACCTCACAGTTTGGGAGTTCAAGCCCCGCCGTCGGACTTTGTGCTGACCGCTCAGGGCCTGGAGCCTGCTTCGGATTCTGTGTCTCCCTCTCTCTCGGACTCTCCCCCCACTCGTGCATTCTCTCTCTCTCAAGAACAGATAAGCATTAATAGGTCAGTTCAGTACCGATTATGTGCAGTGACACCATTAAAATTTTTTTTTAACGTTCGCTCATTTTTTGAGAGAGAAACAGAGAGATGGGGGCGGGGGGGGGGAGCATGAGCAGGGGAGGGGCAGAGACAGAGGGAGACACAGAATCTGAAGCAGGCTCCAGGCTCCGAGCTCTCAGCACAGAGCCCAACGCGGGGCTCGAACTCACAAATCGCGAGATCATGACCTGCGCTGAAGCCAGACCCTTAACCGACTGAGCCATCCAGGCGCCCCATAAAAACCTATGGCCTTCCCGTCCACGCTACAACGCGTCAAGGGTGAGCCTTGACGGTGACGACGTTACGCTAAGTGAAGTAAGCCAGTCACAGAAGGACACCTCCTGTTCCACGAGTGCACTTTATCCGAAGGCTCTAAAGCAGTCACACTCGCGGACACAGAAAATGATACCGTGCATGCCTGGGCTGGGGGAGAGGGAAATGGGGAGCTGGTGCTTGACGGGGACAAGAGCGTCGCTTCTGCAGGATGAAAGCAATTCTAGAGACGTGCTGCGCAGCAGTGTGAACGTACTGAGCACTACTGAACCGGGCACTTCGATCACTTTCAGCAAAACGATCCCAGTTTCTTAAATGACTGCCTTGTTTCTGTGCAAAACTCACGAGGTTGTGCTTCTGTACAGAGTTCATACATCTAAAGGTAAGATGCTGCTGACACATTAAAAAAGCAAAAACGAAAAAACCCCAAACGAAGGAAAACCTCGGAGTTCACTTGGGCCGACGCTCTGGTGTTTTTAAAAAGAGAGGAAATAAGCGAGACTCAGGATCTGGGAGGGGAAGGCGGGCCTCTGTTCCTTTTACCTTCGGACTGGCTTGCGGCCCGCTGGTCCCAAGAAGGCTGAGCCGTCTGGGTGGCTACTGTTGTCACGGCCACCAGGTGCTGCAAGATTCTATGCTGTTGCGCCTGCTGCTGTGGCCACGGCTGCGAGGCAGGGGACAGCTGCAGCGTGTGCCGAGGGCCGCTCGGCCCGGCTCTTCCCTGGTTCTCTGCAGCACAGCCAAGCAGAGACAACACAGCTGCCTGGGGCTGCAGCAAACTCCCCTGTCCCTGATCCCGTCCCCGTCCCCGGCGGTTCAGGACAACGGCTTGCTGAGCAGGTGAGGCCGTGTCTGGAGGGGCTGGGCCTCGGGCACCGGGACCCCGTGGCACTGGCTGCCAAGGACCAGAAGCGGAGGCTTGCTGAAGTTGTTCCTGTGGAATCAACTGATAGAGCCGCTGCTCTGGCTGCTGTTGGGCGTTCAAAGGGGGCAAACCTTGCGGAAGCTCCAGCAGAGTCACCGGCTTGAGGCCTGAAGCATTTTTTAAAAAAAACTGAACGCGGACTGGAGACGCGGCCTGTGCTGCAGTGCGCACTGCATTTGGTGGCCGAGCTCCCGAGGGCAGGCTGCCGGGCTGGATTCCCGCAGGATCTGTGGCCCCAGCGGTAGAGCCCTGCCCGGGGCTGGAACCCCTCGCCAAAGCCTGGGCTCCACAGACCGGGCCCGCCAGCTGGATGATGTTGGGGCCAGGGGAGCAGGCCGTGACCTGGGTGGCCAGGCTTCTTTGTGATGAGCCGGTAGTGGAGAGGATGGCCGCGGGAAGCATGCTAACTTGAGTCACCTGTTTCGCAGAGGGCTTCTGGGAGCTGGCCGTGACCGGGGGGGCCAGGGCTGTCTGTGATGAGCCGGCGGTGGACGGTGTGGCTGCAGGAAGCATGCTAACTCGAATCACTCTGACAGGGGATTGCTGGGAGTTGGCCGTGACCAGGGGGGCCAGGGTTGTCAGTGATGAGCCGGTAGTGGAGAGGATGGCCGCGGGAAGTATGCTAACTTGAGTCACCTGTTTCGCAGAGGGTTTCTGGGAGCTGGCCGTGACCGGGGGGGTCAGGGTTGTCAGTGATGAGCCGGTAGTGGAGAGGGTGGCCGCGGCAAGCATGCTAACTTGAGTCACCTGTTTCGCAGAGGGTTTCTGGGACCTGGCCGTGACCGGGGGGGCCAGGGTTGTCTGTGATGAGCCGGTAGTGGAGAGGGTGGCCGCGGGAAGCATGCTAACTTGAGTCACCTGTTTCGCAGAGGGCTTCTGGGAGCTGGCCGTGACCGGGGGGGCCAGGGTTGTCTGTGATGAGCCGGCGGTGGACGGTGTGGCTGCAGGAAGCGGGCTAACTCGAATCACTCTCACAGGGGATTGCTGGGAGTTGGCTGTGACCGGGGGGGCCAGGGTTGTCTGTGATGAGCCGGCGGTGGACGGTGTGGCCGCAGGAAGCGGGCTACCTCGAGTCGCTCCCGCAGAGGACTGCTGGGAGTTGGCCGTGACCGGGGGGGCCAGGGTTCCTTGTGGCGAGCTGCTGCTGGACAGGGCGGCTGCGGGAAACATGCTCACTCGATTCACGTCCACAGACGAATTCTGGGAAAGACTCGGGGGCTGAGGAGCAGGAGCAGGAGCAGGAGCTGGAGATTTAAAGAAGCCGCTTGCCTCCACTGGGGTGAAACTGTTGCCTGACCGAGTCCCTCCTGAGCTCCAGGAAAGTCTGAAGCGTAGAGGTGGATGGCTGACTCCCTTCCCCAGGACTGAAGACCAAACCGACACCGTCTCAGGCTGTGCTGTTTCTTTCCCGGGAGGCGGCTGGCTGAGGCTGGCTGAGCCACTGGAGCCGTGTGACGCGGCGGCGGGACACTTGGCCTTGCGCTGGACCAAGACAGCTGACCGAATGGCTTCCGTCCCAGCATCCGTCTTTGAGCCAGGCCGGACACTGTCTGGATGGTCGTCTGTGGAGGAGTGCGGAGGAGACCCCTGTCCCTCACGTCTGGCTTCTTTGCGGGGCCTTCTTCTTCCAGACAAAGGTGGGTCATCCGGCGGCTGCATGGAAGTCAGCTGCGCTGTCTGAGACTCGCCGCCAGCTTCACAGCCCAATACGGAATCACCTTCTACCTTGTGGGCTGGCCAGGCCGTCGGTGGCGAGCCATCGTATCTGGCGGACTTCTTCCCTCTGGCGTATTTCTGCACGTCCACTCCAGAAGGTACGGCCAAGTCACAGGGTCTCTGTTTCCACATATCGACGCAGTTCCCCGCTTTAGAAATTTTGAGGTCGTGCTGCGGACCTGCTTGCCTTTCTCTGCTTTTCTTGCAAGAGGCCCATACTCTCAGCTCAGGAGGAGGTGGACGATGAGACAGCTCCTGCTGCCGGTTCAGGGAGGGTGCAGAATACCTCTTGAAGCTCCTTTTCATGGGGCCAGTGTTCATCTTTTGCTTGTTATAGAGCAGCCTGTTTGCAGTGCAGGCTACTGATACAGAAGGATCAAGACACAGCGGTTCGGCCGTAGCTAAGATCAGCTGGCTCTCCAGCAAAAGCCTGTCTTCCTGGGTCCAGGTCTGGTCATCGCTGCTCATGGACTGCACGTCGCAGGCTAACGTCTGCATCGTTGGCCGCAGGAGAACATGCCTGCTTGCGTAGCCGGGAGGTTCCCGACTGCACTGCCTGTAGTCCCGTACCTGAGCTATGACACACCCAGAGTGAAAAAAGTTAACCTGAGATTTTTCCAGGAGATCCACCAGAGCAGGAGGTAATTGTTCAGCATCCAAGTATTCGAGCAACTCCCCTTCTTCATAAGGCAGTCGAATGGTCTCCGAATAGGATCCATTTTCGCCCTCGAGCATCAGCGAATATCCCTCCTTTCCTGGGTATAGGTTGACCACTAAGCACGGCAACGACTCTCTCCTCAGGAGCTTCTCCAACAAGTTCACGTTGCTTCTTAATTCCTCCGTAGCCTCAGGCTCTTTCCCGCATTCTTCCACATATAGGTCATAAAGTTTTTCATCCAGAGATGCTCCCCCACTCGCTGAGCCTTTCCTTTTAGGAGGCCTCTGCTGGGCACTGGCAATGACATACTCCGCACGGTCCAGAGCTCGTTCTAAAGCCTGCTGCATCGTGGCACAACAGGGGCCCTAAAGAGAAGGGCAAGCGCAAGTGCAAGCGCCTTAAGAGCCGGGTGAAGGTCCCGTCTTTCACGTCGAGCTAGAGGTAGAGTCTTGCAGACGCCGCCACTCCACAGTGCAGCCACCGGCCTAACTTCCAAATGGACGGCAAGAAACGCGCGCCGGGAAAGCACCGCACGACATACCTGCGATCTGGGTATCCAAAGCCAACAACACGTGTCGGAGCCGCCACCGCCCGGCTCTGGAGCGGCCGCGGGCTGGGCCGGAAGTGGAGGTGAGCCCCCCGCCCTCCCCCCGCCCCCCAGCTCCCCCCTCCCTCCCGGAGCAGCCGACAACCCGCTCCTGCGCATGCGCGCTCCCTGCAGGCCGCAGGCGTCAGGCTCAGGCGTCAGGCCTCAAGCCTCAAGCCTCATCCCATTGTTGCCTGCGCCTCCGGGCCACGAGGCCCCGCAGCCCGCACTTCCGCTGCTGCCGCAGGGCCGGACCTTTCCTTTCCCCGTAACGCGGAAAGCACGCCACCGAAGCAGAAGCAACGGCCCGACAAATAACCTACTTTCTGCCACGGTTCGAGTCCACGCCAATTCGCGCAGGAATGCGGCTGTCGGGGAAGCGGCGCAAGCTGTGCGCTTCTTTCTCTTCTTGGCCAGCGCCTCACCCAGAATTGTGCACGGTTTCTGCGTCTCCCGTCGGGAACGGCAGGGCTGCTCCCGGTGCCCGTCGCCGCTGTGGCACACCCCGCCCCCCACCCCCCACCCCCCACCCCCAACCCCGAGTCCGCGTCCGTAGCTCCTGCCTGCCTACGTGGAGGCTCGCCGAATCTAATCTGGTGCAGGCGTCAGATGTCCTCCTTCCTTGAATCTGCCACTGATCTCCTGCCTGACGGTCGTCAGACGTGCACCTGGCATGCCTTCCTGACACTTAAATCTTTACCTTGTTACTTCCCCGTGTGTCACAGGAAGGGCGTTTTTACAAACGATGCGGTAGGCAAGTCGTATTGTCTGTGAATTGCACTTCAGGATTAAACTATTTGTTGGGAAAGGTGCTTTGCATGTGATGGAGCCGGGGACTGTTGTCCCGGCTGATGGCAGCGCACTTCCGCGATCACCCTCCCTGTGAGACCACCGCCAAGGTCCTAAGGATGGCTTTGGGGTGAGGTGTGCGGGTCGTAGATCGCGGATGGGCCCTTGTTTTCCACTAACGTTGTTGCCTTGAGGTGTGCCGGCCTTTTGGGACAGGTTTTGAAAAGAGCCTCTTGACGTTTGTGTGAGACGTGGCGATAATAGGGGTTCATGGAAAAGCCTCACAAAGGAAAAGAAGACAAGACAGATCGGCGAAAGTCCCGAATTTCACACAACTATGAAATCAACGTGGATTGGGGCGCCTGGGTGGCTCGGTCAGTTAAATGTCCCACTTCAGCTCAGGTCATGATCTCACTGTTCGTGGGTTCGAGCCCCGCGTCGGGCTCTGTGCTGACGGCTCGCAGCCTGGAGCCTGCTTCGGGTTCTGTGTCTCCCTCTCTCTCTGCCCCTCCCTTGCTCGTGCTCTGTCTCTCTCTCTCCCTCAAAAATAAATAAAGATTTTTTTAAATTAAAAAATAAAATAAAATCAATGTGGATTTTAACCAATGGCAATTATGACAATTACATGAACAGTAGATACATCGTATTGAAAGAGGACTAAAACCTTTTTCACTCAGAGCTCCCGAAAGATGACCCTGGTTCAGGGACAGACAAGAATACTTTTCTACTTGCATAGCAACCATCTTTGGGCAAACGGATACTTGGGGAGCGCCTCAAGGGGGCTTGAAATCAAGTTTAGTCTGTTAACTCTTTTACACATCCTCCCCGTGTCTCTTTTTCCCACCCCCCACCTGCCCGAAATTAGGCTAAGTACCAGACTGGACGGCCAAAGCATAGTTTTCTTTCTTTCTTTCTTTTCTTTTCTTTTCTTTTCTTTTCTTTTCTTTTCTTTTCTTTTCTTTTCTTTTCTTTTCTTTCTTTCTTTCTTTCTTTCTTTCTTTCTTTCTTTCTTTCTTTCTTTCTCTTCTTCTTCTTCTTCTTCTTCTTCTTCTTCTTCCTCCTTCCTTTCTTTCTTTCTTTCTTTCTTTCTTTCTTTCTTTCTTTCTTTCTTTCTTTCTTTCAATGTTTATTTATTTATTTTGAGAGAGAGAGACAGAGAGAGAGAGAGACAGAGACAGAGACAGAGAGAGAGAAAATCCCAAGCAGGCTCTGCTCTGACAGCACAGAGCCCAACGACACGGGACTCGATCTCACAAATTTGTGAAATCATGACCTGAGGCGACATCAAGAGTCAGGCGAAATCAAGACCGAAGCTCAGTGGGAGAAGTTGGCCATCCCTTCTCGGTGCTGCAGAGACGCGTGCTCCGTGGTATATCTGGCTGGACGGACAAGCGAAACGGTCCTCCATCCGAGTGAAGCGGCCAGTTTCGTGTGAGTTGTGTGTGTGCCGCAGCGTACGCGCACACTCGCGTCACCTCTAGAGCCACCACGGCCCAAGACGGAGGTTGTGGCCCGCTCCTTACCCGTCATCACGTGAACCCCGAGGCCTCCTGGCCACAGGTGCACTGCTCGAGGTTCTCAGCCTGGCCGCGCGTGTATCCGAGCGTGCGTCAGTTGGCCTGGCAGCGCTTAGCGTGGTTGTGGTTCAGCCATCCCCTTCACTTGCGCCCCCTAATTGCCTGGTCTTGCCACAAGATGGGGGGTTTAAAAAACAATTGCTCTGAGTGCACACTGTCCTTGGAGCCTTCCAAGCGCGTTAATGAGCACACTGGCTGATTATAAGGACTCCGATGGCTGCCCTCCCCTGCAGCCGCCTGACCTAGATGCACACGCTGAGAAAACTCATGGCCAGCCTAAGATATGCTCGTGGAAGAAGAGAGTTCAGTTAATTGCAAGGTAATTGAGCTAATTTACAACTAGCAAACTGGTGTGTGCCATACCCATCGAGGGCTAGCTCTAGATTTTGCCACCTCTCCCCTGCTGCAGCTAGTTAGAGGCACCGGCCAGAGAACAGGGACCTCAGGGAGCACGTGAAGGTGAGGACACGTTGTTTGTTGGCCTCACCTCTGGTTAACCCTCCATCGCCTGCCCTGAGACTTGATGTGTCTTTCCCGTGATCAGGCCCCGAGTCCCATTACAGCAAATCCCTTGGGGATGCTGTAGCTCTGGGAGATCATGTGACTCAAGGCCCCTCCCACAGCCTGTTACAAAGATGGAAAGGCAGCCCTTATTCAGAAGCATCACGACAGGTCTAGGCACCCCTGCAATGGGATTTCCCGGGGTGGGGGCGGGGGGAGACAGATGGGGCTCAGCTCCGAATACAGCATGGGCACGTGGGAACTTGTGGCCAAGGAGCAGGGTGCAGGTCAGTGGGTGGAAAAGGACTAAGAGGAAGCATCGCGGGTATGGGGGATGCTGGCTAAACAGACCCAACAGGATTCTGTACCAAAGACAGGCCAGGGTGATCAGGCATCGCCTGGGGGATGGTGGAGGATGAGAAACGTGATCAGGAATGGAGGTGGGGGGGGGGAATTCTGGTTAAACGGACTTAGCAGGGTTTTTGCCAACACTGGATTCTACAGGGAAGTGCACAGATGGGGCTGGGAGAAGGTTCAGGGGCCTGACGAAAGTTTGGTCAAGAAAAGAATCTCTGTCACCATCAACTTTTAATTATGGAAAGCTTCCTTATCATAGTAACCAAGTGTTAGATATGCTAGAGGAAGAAGAGAATTGAATTAATTGCAAGACAATTACCCTAATTGCAATAGTAAACCAGTTCATTCCATGCTGAGGTCAAGCATGAATGTTTTTTATTAAGTATCATATACAGAGAGTAAAATTTTCCTTTTTCAGTGTACAGTTCTGGGAGTTTTGAAAAATGTTTTCAATTGTGCAACGCCACTGCAATCAAGATATAGAACTTTTCCATCATGCAAAAAAATAAATTACCTCATGCATATTTGGTGTCAATTCCTCCAGGACCCAGAGGCCATACACTCTGTCTTAATTACTGTAGCTTTATAATGAGTTTTGATTCAAGTAGTGAGAAAGCTCCCACTTGGTTCCTTTGCAAAGTAATTTTGGCTACCCTAGTCATTTTGTCTTTCCGTATACATTTTAGTATCCTCTTGTGAATTTCTACAAGTTGGGGGCCTAACCCCCCTAGTTCCCCTAATTATCTGTGCCCTTAAGCAAGTCACTTAACTCTTTTGTGCCCCTATTTTTCATTTATAAGTCAGAATGATGATGATGATGATACTTTGAAGTTTAAGTGGCATAGTCTATGTAAACATTGCCTGGCACATAGTGAGCGCTCAGTAAAGGTTCGTCACTTTTTCCTCACAACCCTCTTATGATTGCCTCAGCACCCTCCTTTTATTCCTTGGGGACAGTGGGGAACTAATGAACAGTTTGAAGAGAAATAGTAACTATTTAGCCTGTTAACTGGAGCTGTGGTGAAGGCAATGGCTAGAACGGGGTGAGATTGGTGACAGAAACAGGTGAGGAAGCGACTGCAATACCATAGTGGCAGCTGATGGTTGGTGTTAGTGAAGATGTCAAAGAAATGCTTGAGTTGAAAAAGACTTGATAAATAATTGTTCATAGGAGTTGAGAATAAGAGTTGAATTTGGCTTGGATTGCGAACTTTAAGAGATTGAGTGGCTTCTGGTGACTTGTATGGTATCATATATAATTCACAATCGTTGTATTTTTGCCAGAATTGTAGGAAGTTGGGGAATGGTGACATTCTTTAAACTTTAAACTGCCATAAGAGCAGGGACTGCTATTTTTGCTCACTACAGCTTACCCAGGGCATAGCACAATGCCTTGTGTATAACTAGGTAGTTGTAGTGGTCAGAGTAATGGTCCCCAAAGACGTCCACATGCTAATCTTTGGAACCAATAAATGTGTTACCTTCCAGGGCGAGGGGGACTTTGCAGGTATGATTAAGCTATGGAGCTTGAGATGGGGAGATTACCCTTGTTCTTCTGGGGGGGGGGTCCGATATAATCACAAGGGTCCTTATAAGGGAAGGAGGGAATCAAGAGAGTAAGAGAGCGAGGGAGGCACCAAAAGATGCCTTGCTGCTGGCCTTGAAGATATTCAAATTATTCAAATTATTCAAATACCGAGGAAAGGGCCACGACCCAAGGAACACAGGTGACCTCTAGAAGCTGGAAAAAGCAAGGAAATGGATTCACCCTAAAGTCTCCAAAAAGTAATGCAGCCTTGGGGTGGCTCAGTTGGTTAGGCATCCGACTTCAGCTCAGTCACGATCTTGCGGTTGGTCTGTGAGTTCAAGCCCCGTGTCAGGCTCTGTACTGACAGCTCAGAGCCTGGAGCCTGCTAGGGATTCTGTGTCTCCCTTTCTCTCGGCCCCTCCCCCACTCATGCTCTGTCTCTCAAAAATGAATAAATGTTACAAATTTTTTAAAAATAGAAATTAAAAATAAAAAAAGCAACGCAGCCTTGGCCACACCTGAATTTTTGCATAGTGAGTTCAGTTTCTGACTGCTGACTTCCAGAACTCTAAGATTATAAATTTGTGTTGTTTTAAGCCAGTATGTTTGTGGTAATATGTGCTAGCAGTGCTAGAAAATGAATATCTGCTGTATGTGATGGATGGTGCTGAGAATTAGTGAAGACCTGTATTGCACTGCCCCAGCTCATGGAATCTAAGTTTGCAGAACTCCGTACCTCTCTAACAAAATCTGCTTGTCTGGTATCTGAAATTGTGAGGAAAAAAAGATGCACACAAAAGGTGTGTGCAGCCTTTCCCAGAACATCTAATGGCATCCTTCTTTAATTCCATAAAACGTTTTGTTTCCGAAATCTCAGATCTCAGATCTCAGAAACAAATAAGTAAGAGGTTTAGGGTCTCCGGGAATGCAAAACAAACCTAACAAAACAATATGGTGGTAAGAACTCAGGCTCTGAAACCAGACGGGCCTGTTCCATTTTCCTGGGTTTGCTCCAGTTATGTGAGCTTTGATGAGTTTTAAACCCTTTCTGAGTCTCTATTTCTTCAACTATAAAATAGACTTCGAGAGATTAAGGCATGCAAACACTCTTTATACAGTGAGTGCTCAATAAATGTTAGCCATTTTCATTCTCTGAGGTTAACTGGAACTGAGGAGCTGGTAATGTCAGTTTTCGTTAAAAATTTAATTGGCACAAACTCTGTTTACCATCGTGGGATTATCCGTGTCTCTGGTTACACCCAGGGCGGGGAGATGGAGTTGTTCAGGGTCAGCTGTGGATTGAGGGCAGAGAGGAATTGGCAGTGTATGTGCTGGGAAAGTGACCAGGCCAAATGGCCTACGGAAATGGAATATTCCCCCACAGACCGTAAGGGAAAATGGGAAGTTAGTGGCCTCCACTTCCTCCATCCGATCATCAGTGGCCTGGAAAAAGCACACTCTGAAAATATCATGAGCAAAATTGGTTGCATTTGGTTTTAAAAGACAAGCCTTATCTTTCCTCTGAAATGAAAATGTGCTGGGGCGCCTGGGTGGCTCAGTCGGTTAAGCGTCCTACTTCGGCTCAGGTCATGATCTCGCGGTCCGTGAGTTCGAGCCCCGAGTCAGGCTCTGGGTTGATGGCTCGGAGCCTGGAGCCTGTTTCCGATTCTGTGTCTCCCTCTCTCTCTGCCCCTCCCCCGTTCATGCTCTGTCTCTCTCTGTCTCAAAAATAAATAAACGTTAAAAAAAAATTAAAAAAAATATGTGCTGCTAGAAGCCTTTGGGCTTCCTAACATTTGTATGAAAAATGGCAGATATTGAAGCAAGGACTTTGGGAATGACAGCTTCTGCTTTTTTTCCTATCTCTTATTCTTCCCAAGGTGAAGCACTTATTCAGGTGAGGCTTACAGTTCATTAGAACCTCAAATAGCAGACCCTCAAAACACTAGAAAGAGGAAAATTACAAGAAAATGAACAGGTCCAAAATGTATTCATATCCAGGAGACTTATAATGAAAACAGCATTTAGGATCAAGATCCAGAAGCAAAGCAAGATCAGTGTCATCATTCAAAGACTTAGTTATATCTACTGTACCATAACTGCTGAGGTCAAAAAGCACACTCATGCTACTCCTTAGAAAGATTTGTAAGGACAAGGGCTAAAACCAAAATCTTTTTCATTATCCACAACACTCTAATACCTACACCAGACCATAGATTGCATGGTTTTACAAGAATTACCAAATGTGGCTCAGAAAATAAGAAGTACACTTTGTGCTCAGAAAAGTAGAATTATATTTATATATATGTACGTATATAATTTTATAGCTCAAATTCTAAATTTTTATATGTAAATGTCATTTACTATGTATAAGATATATAAATATGTATGATAAATATAAAGATATAAAGGAAAATGGTAGGCCTCAGTATACATATAATTTTAGTGTTTATATAATCTATTCCTTTATTAAAATTACATGTATTTTCAAACTCCCTATCTTACCTTACCTAAAGAAGTTCTTCTAGATTAAGTGCCTCTTATTTAGTCATCCTACATTTTGAAAGAGTAAAACACTTAAAATATTTTTGAAAGAAAAAAATTGTGTCATCAGATCCATTTTAATAAGGCTGACTAATGTTACTAAGTATATAGCACTGGCTAATACCAAATTACAGTCAAAATGCATTACTAAGAAAAGATGATAACCCCGACTATAATTTTAGTTTTGTCAGCTATAAAAGCTAGATATGATTCCTGGCCTACATTTTTCTGGAAATATCGTTCATTATCTGTTCATCTGTCTCAGAGAGTCAATGCCTTGTGCCACCACCATTTTGATACCAATCTGGTCCTAGCAAGGCCGAGGTATAAAGGTGGCATCTCTTAGAAAAACTTCTCACATCCGGTGTGATACTTAAACTCTATGTGTAATCCAAACACTAGCTTCTCCCTGCTCTCCTTAAAAGGGCCTTTTTTCTTTTATTTTTAAAGAAAAGGGGAGTTGTCATCCGTCTACTCCAGAGTCATCCACTTGGCACCTCCTTTTCTGCTTTGTGAGTTCCTGCTCTAGGCCACCCCCTGCGGCCATGTCTTCCTCCCTGTGACAATGCTGTCATGGAGCAGGGAAAGGTGATACAGGGTGGGCCACACTCCCTGTAGAGACCTGCCCTCGATTCACCCACAACGGCAGGTGAGAATGTGTTTTAAGACTTTACTGACCAGCTGGGGCTAACCTAATGGCATTATGAGGTAGAAAATACTTTTTAACTAGATGCTAAATATGACTCCTCTCCTAGTCCAAAGGGCATTAAACACTTCATGGAGGAGGGTGGGGTCCTTTTGAGGGCACATCCCAGTTCTCAGCCCTACTCCCGGGCCCACTCTCTTCTGTCCCTTCCAGAGAGAATGTGAGACCCGCTTCTTCAAATATGGTCAGTATACAGCTTTCCTTCCACAGTGGGAGAACTCCACCGCCCGCTCTCAGGGTTGGTGCTATGCTAGGGCAAATCACCTTCTGAGGTGGGTGCTCTTTGAGCCCTGCCCAAGTCCCCTGGGATCCTGTCTACAGTTTCTCCACCCTCTTCCCTTGGCTTCTGTGTGCTTTTGCTTCTAATGGTCTGTACCAGAGACTCTTTTCGGAAGACAACTCTCAGGTTGTTGGAACAGCTTTGAAGAGCTAGAAAGAACCAGGGATAGACAAGGACAGGAGTGTGAAAACCTAGCTCTCTGGCCTTAAATTGGGACAAACTCTGAGGCATAACTCACACTTCAGAGTTCCCCCTCAGGGCTAGGCGGAGGCTGGGTCTGGCTGAGGTCACATCTTCGGCTTCCTCCTCTTCCCTGTCCTGCATCTGTAACCCCTTTACGGTATCACTGGAAGCGCTTAGTTCAAAAAACCACTTGCAGATGAATCCTCATTTCAGGGCCTTCTACCAGGGAACAGACCTAACGTACCTCTCCACCCATTTTCAGGTATAGTCAAAGGCTCTATAATTCTCTAGCAATACATTCCCAAAGCCCAGCAGACCAGCCCAGGGGCCCTGGTGTGATATGTCAAATCCTTTTGAGTTCTCTTTCCATCAGAGTGAGGTGAAACTGTGCCCCTTTACGACTCCAGTCCCCCGTGGGTAAATTCTGGGTAAACATTTGTCCCTAGGACAAAAGACACTTCTTAGCAATAGTAGATTTAAATTGTATTATAGAGGACAAACTTTCCCAAAGCCAATGCAACTTGCAAAGAGGTGCTCTACTCAAAATTAGATTATTTAATTAGGCAGAGCTGGTTCGACTTCCCTCCTCTCCCTCCTGCCCAGATACCGGTGGTACATAGGAAATATACAGAGAAAATAAGCCCATTGCATGCCCTACCGGAACAAGCCATCCACCCTGAGGGCCATTTTTATTTTTTATTTTTTTTAACTTAAAAAAATTCTTTTAATGTTTATTTATTTTTGAGAGAGAGAGACAGTACGAGCAGGAGGGGAGCGGAGAGAGGGGGAGACATAGAATCCGAAGCAGGCTCCAGGCTCTGAGCTGTCAACACTGAGCCCAACGCAGGCTCGAACTCACAAACCGTGAGATCATGAACTGAGGCGAAGTCAGATGCTTCACCGACTAAGCCACCCAGGGGCCCCTGAGGGCCATTTTTAGTAGTGCAGAGACTCAGTGGGGGCTCTGAGCTGAATAATTCTCTTTTGTCTGGTCCAGTGGTTCTCAAAATGTGGTGCCAGGACCAGCGGCATCTGGGAACTGGTTAGAAACGCAAATGCTCTGGACCCTACCCCGGACCTATTGAATCGGAAGCTCTGGGGATGGAGATGGGTCCAGTGATTTGTGTTTTGACAGGCTCTCCAGGGATTCTGATGCACGCTTTAAGTTGAGAACCACTGCTTTGGTCAAATCAGGTATCTTCTCTCTTTAATCTCTGTAAATATTTTTTCAAATTCTCAGGAGAGATAGTGTGACTGTTACCAAGAGGTTTCAATCCTTGACATAACCATCCCTGTCAAAGAGACAGGGGGAGTAAATCCAGGGGAACTCTGTGAATTAGGAAGCTGCCACGGCATGCGACTGTTGCGTCCACCATTATTCACTGGTCTGGGAGTCACGGACACAGTCATCTGTGAGATACTGGAATACGATCAATGAGGTCTCCATGACAGTGATTTCAAAAAATAGAAATGCAGCAAGTTTCTCTGCTTTAGATTGTTTGGTAGAGCCTAATATTGAGATGAGTACTCCTCTAGTGTGTGTGTGTGTGTGTGTGTTTAACTTTATAAATGTTCATTTATTTTCAAGAGAGAGAGACAGAGACAGAGAGAGAGACAGAGTGCAAGTGGGGGACAAACAGAGAGGGAGACACAGTATCTAAAGCAGGCTCCAAGCTCTGAGCTGTCAGCACAGGGCTCGATGCTGGGCTCGAGCTCCTGGACCATGAGATCATGACCTGAGCCAAAGTCGGATGCTTAACTGACTGAACCACCCAGGCGCCCCATAACTGGAAGTTTGGCCATCTTCCTCCAGTTCCCCGTACAATACAATACGATATTCCATTGTATGTATATACACAGCTTCTTTATCCATTCATTCATTGATGGACAAGAAAGGTTTTTCACTGAAATCTTAAATTGATTCTCCCTCACAAAGGAGACGTGTGTGGTAGCTTTTTCTGGTCTCAGAAAAAAAATTTTAATCATTAAAATCTCTTGTTTTACTGAAAGGAATTTATACTATTTCCTGGGCTCTCTAACCCTTTGTGAAGCTCCAGCTGATGGGAGGACAGGGCATGTTGTGAGGGGAGGTATGTGAAGACTGAAAAGTGAGAGTGTAGAGGGGCCGGGGGAGCAGAAGAAATATGAAGAAAAGGGGAGCTTGTGCTGGGGGCAGGGCATTCTGTACCTTTGCCAAGCAAATACATTGGGGATGGGAAGACAGAGAATGCTATATGCCTGCTTAGAAGGGGTGTTTTAAGTTAAGAACCATTTATTTTAAGAGGCAGAAATGTAAAACTATCATTTCAATCACCTCCTAGGAGTGGAAAAATACAGCTAATTTATAAGTAGAAAAAGTAAGACACATCGAAGGAAACCATAACGTACCACGCCAAAATATGCCACCTTG
The DNA here is from genome assembly GCF_028018385.1 of Neofelis nebulosa. Classification (NCBI taxonomy): domain Eukaryota; kingdom Metazoa; phylum Chordata; class Mammalia; order Carnivora; family Felidae; genus Neofelis; species Neofelis nebulosa. The sequence continues at coordinate 20,510,954 of NC_080800.1, forward strand.
ACGTAAGAATTGTTCTGAGCTGAAAGCAGGTAAGAAACTACAAAAGAAGAAATAGTTGTCTGTCCTCCCCACATCCACCTCAAATTAGGGCATAAGTTTCCCTTTGTGGGGGTGTTTCCCCTCCCTCCCCCATTCTAGAGGAGAACAGCCATTACCACTGGAGACAGAAAGTCAGCCCTGAGGTGTACCAGCGGAACAGCCCTTACTAACTAACCCCTATCTTTCACTTGTTGCCCCTATATAGTTACCATCCCACAACTTATTGCTCCCAGAAGCCCAAACTTCTTTTCTTTTGTCTCGTCCCTTTTCCACAAACTCATTTTGTTTTTGTTAAAATGGTATATAAGTTCCTGGGTCTAACTGCCTCCTTGGGATCTTCATTTCTTTTTCGGTGAGGCACCCATATCACGTAGGTAATAAACCTTTCCTCCCGTTAATCTGCCTTTTGCCAGTGTAATTAGCAGGCCACAGACAGAGGGTCTGAGAGAGTAGAGGAAAGGTGTCTCCTTCCCTACAATATTGTTTTGGGTACTAGAGAAGTGGTTTTTCTTCAGGTGTGGGAAAAAACACACTCAAGTTGTTGTTTTAATAAGTTTTGGAGTTTATCTTCCTTTTCTATTTTGTGTGGGTTCATTCTGGGGGGTTTCCTTGATTTTTCCAGTTATTGACGCCTACATGATTCAGACCATCCCAGGATTCCCTGCATACAGCCTTTGGGGGGAACAACGATAAAGGAAATATGAAGACTTTGAGACATAGCTCTAGGTTGAGTTCACTGTTGGACAAGATAGGAAGAACCTGACTGACTCCAGCAGGCTTATGTCCTATGTGACAGAGTCCCCAAACTGTGAAGGAATACTTCAAAGACAACTGAAGCCATGAGGATTTACTCAAATTAGAAACCACACAAGGAAGAACAGCTCACATGGTGACCCTCTTGGACAAAAAAACGGGTGGTACTTATGGAAGCAAAGCTGGCAAGTTTCCTGAGGGTGGACTGGTTGACTAATACCTAGCTTGTCAGTTCAAGATTGCTTCATTGGAATGAAGCTGCTCAAGGGCCCGTTACTGAATCCCAAGTCTGGTTGTAGTTCTTAGGAACTGTGCTTGCCCTAAGATCTTTTACATACAAATAAGCTCTACGCCCAATGTGGGGCTTGAAGTCAAGACATCTAGATCTAGAGACTTATGTTCTACTGACTCAGCCAGACAGGCAGCCAGGATGGCAGAGATTCTTTTCTTGACCAAACTTTCGTCAGGCCCCTGAACCTTCTCCCAGGCCCATCTGTGCACTTCCCTGTAGAATCCAGTGTTGGCAAAAACCCTGCTAAGTCCGTTTAACCAGAATCCCCCCCCCCACCTCCATTCCTGATCACGTTTCTCATCCTCCACCATCCCCCAGGCGATGCCTGATCACCCTGGCCTGTCTTTGGTACAGAATCCTGTTGGGTCTGTTTAGCCAGCATCCCCCATACCCGCGATGCTTCCTCTTAGTCCTTTTCCACCCACTGACCTGCATCCTGCTCCTTGGCCACAAGTTCCCACGTGCCCATGCTGTATTCGGAGCTGAGCCCCATCTGTCTCCCCCCGCCCCCACCCCGGGAAATCCCATTGCAGGGGTGCCTAGACCTGTCGTGATGCTTCTGAATAAGGGCTGCCTTTCCATCTTTGTAACAGGCTGTGGGAGGGGCCTTGAGTCACATGATCTCCCAGAGCTACAGCATCCCCAAGGGATTTGCTGTAATGGGACTCGGGGCCTGATCACGGGAAAGACACATCAAGTCTCAGGGCAGGCGATGGAGGGTTAACCAGAGGTGAGGCCAACAAACAACGTGTCCTCACCTTCACGTGCTCCCTGAGGTCCCTGTTCTCTGGCCGGTGCCTCTAACTAGCTGCAGCAGGGGAGAGGTGGCAAAATCTAGAGCTAGCCCTCGATGGGTATGGCACACACCAGTTTGCTAGTTGTAAATTAGCTCAATTACCTTGCAATTAACTGAACTCTCTTCTTCCACGAGCATATCTTAGGCTGGCCATGAGTTTTCTCAGCGTGTGCATCTAGGTCAGGCGGCTGCAGGGGAGGGCAGCCATCGGAGTCCTTATAATCAGCCAGTGTGCTCATTAACGCGCTTGGAAGGCTCCAAGGACAGTGTGCACTCAGAGCAATTGTTTTTTAAACCCCCCATCTTGTGGCAAGACCAGGCAATTAGGGGGCGCAAGTGAAGGGGATGGCTGAACCACAACCACGCTAAGCGCTGCCAGGCCAACTGACGCACGCTCGGATACACGCGCGGCCAGGCTGAGAACCTCGAGCAGTGCACCTGTGGCCAGGAGGCCTCGGGGTTCACGTGATGACGGGTAAGGAGCGGGCCACAACCTCCGTCTTGGGCCGTGGTGGCTCTAGAGGTGACGCGAGTGTGCGCGTACGCTGCGGCACACACACAACTCACACGAAACTGGCCGCTTCACTCGGATGGAGGACCGTTTCGCTTGTCCGTCCAGCCAGATATACCACGGAGCACGCGTCTCTGCAGCACCGAGAAGGGATGGCCAACTTCTCCCACTGAGCTTCGGTCTTGATTTCGCCTGACTCTTGATGTCGCCTCAGGTCATGATTTCACAAATTTGTGAGATCGAGTCCCGTGTCGTTGGGCTCTGTGCTGTCAGAGCAGAGCCTGCTTGGGATTTTCTCTCTCTCTGTCTCTGTCTCTGTCTCTCTCTGTCTCTCTCTCTCAAAATAAATAAATAAACATTGAAAGAAAGAAAGAAAGAAAGAAAGAAAGAAAGAAAGAAAGGAAGGAGGAAGAAGAAGAAGAAGAAGAAGAAGAAGAAGAAGAAGAAGAAGAAGAGAAAGAAAGAAAGAAAGAAAGAAAGAAAGAAAGAAAGAAAGAAAGAAAGAAAGAAAGAAAGAAAAGAAAAGAAAAGAAAAGAAAAGAAAAGAAAGAAAGAAAGAAAACTATGCTTTGGCCGTCCAGTCTGGTACTTAGCCTAATTTCGGGCAGGTGGGGGGTGGGAAAAAGAGACACGGGGAGGATGTGTAAAAGAGTTAACAGACTAAACTTGATTTCAAGCCCCCTTGAGGCGCTCCCCAAGTATCCGTTTGCCCAAAGATGGTTGCTATGCAAGTAGAAAAGTATTCTTGTCTGTCCCTGAACCAGGGTCATCTTTCGGGAGCTCTGAGTGAAAAAGGTTTTAGTCCTCTTTCAATACGATGTATCTACTGTTCATGTAATTGTCATAATTGCCATTGGTTAAAATCCACATTGATTTTATTTTATTTTTTAATTTAAAAAAATCTTTATTTTTGAGGGAGAGAGAGAGACAGAGCACGAGCAAGGGAGGGGCAGAGAGAGAGGGAGACACAGAACCCGAAGCAGGCTCCAGGCTGCGAGCCGTCAGCACAGAGCCCGACGCGGGGCTCGAACCCACGAACAGTGAGATCATGACCTGAGCTGAAGTGGGACATTTAACTGACCGAGCCACCCAGGCGCCCCAATCCACGTTGATTTCATAGTTGTGTGAAATTCGGGACTTTCGCCGATCTGTCTTGTCTTCTTTTCCTTTGTGAGGCTTTTCCATGAACCCCTATTATCGCCACGTCTCACACAAACGTCAAGAGGCTCTTTTCAAAACCTGTCCCAAAAGGCCGGCACACCTCAAGGCAACAACGTTAGTGGAAAACAAGGGCCCATCCGCGATCTACGACCCGCACACCTCACCCCAAAGCCATCCTTAGGACCTTGGCGGTGGTCTCACAGGGAGGGTGATCGCGGAAGTGCGCTGCCATCAGCCGGGACAACAGTCCCCGGCTCCATCACATGCAAAGCACCTTTCCCAACAAATAGTTTAATCCTGAAGTGCAATTCACAGACAATACGACTTGCCTACCGCATCGTTTGTAAAAACGCCCTTCCTGTGACACACGGGGAAGTAACAAGGTAAAGATTTAAGTGTCAGGAAGGCATGCCAGGTGCACGTCTGACGACCGTCAGGCAGGAGATCAGTGGCAGATTCAAGGAAGGAGGACATCTGACGCCTGCACCAGATTAGATTCGGCGAGCCTCCACGTAGGCAGGCAGGAGCTACGGACGCGGACTCGGGGTTGGGGGTGGGGGGTGGGGGGTGGGGGGCGGGGTGTGCCACAGCGGCGACGGGCACCGGGAGCAGCCCTGCCGTTCCCGACGGGAGACGCAGAAACCGTGCACAATTCTGGGTGAGGCGCTGGCCAAGAAGAGAAAGAAGCGCACAGCTTGCGCCGCTTCCCCGACAGCCGCATTCCTGCGCGAATTGGCGTGGACTCGAACCGTGGCAGAAAGTAGGTTATTTGTCGGGCCGTTGCTTCTGCTTCGGTGGCGTGCTTTCCGCGTTACGGGGAAAGGAAAGGTCCGGCCCTGCGGCAGCAGCGGAAGTGCGGGCTGCGGGGCCTCGTGGCCCGGAGGCGCAGGCAACAATGGGATGAGGCTTGAGGCTTGAGGCCTGACGCCTGAGCCTGACGCCTGCGGCCTGCAGGGAGCGCGCATGCGCAGGAGCGGGTTGTCGGCTGCTCCGGGAGGGAGGGGGGAGCTGGGGGGCGGGGGGAGGGCGGGGGGCTCACCTCCACTTCCGGCCCAGCCCGCGGCCGCTCCAGAGCCGGGCGGTGGCGGCTCCGACACGTGTTGTTGGCTTTGGATACCCAGATCGCAGGTATGTCGTGCGGTGCTTTCCCGGCGCGCGTTTCTTGCCGTCCATTTGGAAGTTAGGCCGGTGGCTGCACTGTGGAGTGGCGGCGTCTGCAAGACTCTACCTCTAGCTCGACGTGAAAGACGGGACCTTCACCCGGCTCTTAAGGCGCTTGCACTTGCGCTTGCCCTTCTCTTTAGGGCCCCTGTTGTGCCACGATGCAGCAGGCTTTAGAACGAGCTCTGGACCGTGCGGAGTATGTCATTGCCAGTGCCCAGCAGAGGCCTCCTAAAAGGAAAGGCTCAGCGAGTGGGGGAGCATCTCTGGATGAAAAACTTTATGACCTATATGTGGAAGAATGCGGGAAAGAGCCTGAGGCTACGGAGGAATTAAGAAGCAACGTGAACTTGTTGGAGAAGCTCCTGAGGAGAGAGTCGTTGCCGTGCTTAGTGGTCAACCTATACCCAGGAAAGGAGGGATATTCGCTGATGCTCGAGGGCGAAAATGGATCCTATTCGGAGACCATTCGACTGCCTTATGAAGAAGGGGAGTTGCTCGAATACTTGGATGCTGAACAATTACCTCCTGCTCTGGTGGATCTCCTGGAAAAATCTCAGGTTAACTTTTTTCACTCTGGGTGTGTCATAGCCCAGGTACGGGACTACAGGCAGTGCAGTCGGGAACCTCCCGGCTACGCAAGCAGGCATGTTCTCCTGCGGCCAACGATGCAGACGTTAGCCTGCGACGTGCAGTCCATGAGCAGCGATGACCAGACCTGGACCCAGGAAGACAGGCTTTTGCTGGAGAGCCAGCTGATCTTAGCTACGGCCGAACCGCTGTGTCTTGATCCTTCTGTATCAGTAGCCTGCACTGCAAACAGGCTGCTCTATAACAAGCAAAAGATGAACACTGGCCCCATGAAAAGGAGCTTCAAGAGGTATTCTGCACCCTCCCTGAACCGGCAGCAGGAGCTGTCTCATCGTCCACCTCCTCCTGAGCTGAGAGTATGGGCCTCTTGCAAGAAAAGCAGAGAAAGGCAAGCAGGTCCGCAGCACGACCTCAAAATTTCTAAAGCGGGGAACTGCGTCGATATGTGGAAACAGAGACCCTGTGACTTGGCCGTACCTTCTGGAGTGGACGTGCAGAAATACGCCAGAGGGAAGAAGTCCGCCAGATACGATGGCTCGCCACCGACGGCCTGGCCAGCCCACAAGGTAGAAGGTGATTCCGTATTGGGCTGTGAAGCTGGCGGCGAGTCTCAGACAGCGCAGCTGACTTCCATGCAGCCGCCGGATGACCCACCTTTGTCTGGAAGAAGAAGGCCCCGCAAAGAAGCCAGACGTGAGGGACAGGGGTCTCCTCCGCACTCCTCCACAGACGACCATCCAGACAGTGTCCGGCCTGGCTCAAAGACGGATGCTGGGACGGAAGCCATTCGGTCAGCTGTCTTGGTCCAGCGCAAGGCCAAGTGTCCCGCCGCCGCGTCACACGGCTCCAGTGGCTCAGCCAGCCTCAGCCAGCCGCCTCCCGGGAAAGAAACAGCACAGCCTGAGACGGTGTCGGTTTGGTCTTCAGTCCTGGGGAAGGGAGTCAGCCATCCACCTCTACGCTTCAGACTTTCCTGGAGCTCAGGAGGGACTCGGTCAGGCAACAGTTTCACCCCAGTGGAGGCAAGCGGCTTCTTTAAATCTCCAGCTCCTGCTCCTGCTCCTGCTCCTCAGCCCCCGAGTCTTTCCCAGAATTCATCTGTGGACGTGAATCGAGTGAGCATGTTTCCCGCAGCCGCCCTGTCCAGCAGCAGCTCGCCACAAGGAACCCTGGCCCCCCCGGTCACGGCCAACTCCCAGCAGTCCTCTGCGGGAGCGACTCGAGGTAGCCCGCTTCCTGCGGCCACACCGTCCACCGCCGGCTCATCACAGACAACCCTGGCCCCCCCGGTCACAGCCAACTCCCAGCAATCCCCTGTGAGAGTGATTCGAGTTAGCCCGCTTCCTGCAGCCACACCGTCCACCGCCGGCTCATCACAGACAACCCTGGCCCCCCCGGTCACGGCCAGCTCCCAGAAGCCCTCTGCGAAACAGGTGACTCAAGTTAGCATGCTTCCCGCGGCCACCCTCTCCACTACCGGCTCATCACAGACAACCCTGGCCCCCCCGGTCACGGCCAGGTCCCAGAAACCCTCTGCGAAACAGGTGACTCAAGTTAGCATGCTTGCCGCGGCCACCCTCTCCACTACCGGCTCATCACTGACAACCCTGACCCCCCCGGTCACGGCCAGCTCCCAGAAACCCTCTGCGAAACAGGTGACTCAAGTTAGCATACTTCCCGCGGCCATCCTCTCCACTACCGGCTCATCACTGACAACCCTGGCCCCCCTGGTCACGGCCAACTCCCAGCAATCCCCTGTCAGAGTGATTCGAGTTAGCATGCTTCCTGCAGCCACACCGTCCACCGCCGGCTCATCACAGACAGCCCTGGCCCCCCCGGTCACGGCCAGCTCCCAGAAGCCCTCTGCGAAACAGGTGACTCAAGTTAGCATGCTTCCCGCGGCCATCCTCTCCACTACCGGCTCATCACAAAGAAGCCTGGCCACCCAGGTCACGGCCTGCTCCCCTGGCCCCAACATCATCCAGCTGGCGGGCCCGGTCTGTGGAGCCCAGGCTTTGGCGAGGGGTTCCAGCCCCGGGCAGGGCTCTACCGCTGGGGCCACAGATCCTGCGGGAATCCAGCCCGGCAGCCTGCCCTCGGGAGCTCGGCCACCAAATGCAGTGCGCACTGCAGCACAGGCCGCGTCTCCAGTCCGCGTTCAGTTTTTTTTAAAAAATGCTTCAGGCCTCAAGCCGGTGACTCTGCTGGAGCTTCCGCAAGGTTTGCCCCCTTTGAACGCCCAACAGCAGCCAGAGCAGCGGCTCTATCAGTTGATTCCACAGGAACAACTTCAGCAAGCCTCCGCTTCTGGTCCTTGGCAGCCAGTGCCACGGGGTCCCGGTGCCCGAGGCCCAGCCCCTCCAGACACGGCCTCACCTGCTCAGCAAGCCGTTGTCCTGAACCGCCGGGGACGGGGACGGGATCAGGGACAGGGGAGTTTGCTGCAGCCCCAGGCAGCTGTGTTGTCTCTGCTTGGCTGTGCTGCAGAGAACCAGGGAAGAGCCGGGCCGAGCGGCCCTCGGCACACGCTGCAGCTGTCCCCTGCCTCGCAGCCGTGGCCACAGCAGCAGGCGCAACAGCATAGAATCTTGCAGCACCTGGTGGCCGTGACAACAGTAGCCACCCAGACGGCTCAGCCTTCTTGGGACCAGCGGGCCGCAAGCCAGTCCGAAGGTAAAAGGAACAGAGGCCCGCCTTCCCCTCCCAGATCCTGAGTCTCGCTTATTTCCTCTCTTTTTAAAAACACCAGAGCGTCGGCCCAAGTGAACTCCGAGGTTTTCCTTCGTTTGGGGTTTTTTCGTTTTTGCTTTTTTAATGTGTCAGCAGCATCTTACCTTTAGATGTATGAACTCTGTACAGAAGCACAACCTCGTGAGTTTTGCACAGAAACAAGGCAGTCATTTAAGAAACTGGGATCGTTTTGCTGAAAGTGATCGAAGTGCCCGGTTCAGTAGTGCTCAGTACGTTCACACTGCTGCGCAGCACGTCTCTAGAATTGCTTTCATCCTGCAGAAGCGACGCTCTTGTCCCCGTCAAGCACCAGCTCCCCATTTCCCTCTCCCCCAGCCCAGGCATGCACGGTATCATTTTCTGTGTCCGCGAGTGTGACTGCTTTAGAGCCTTCGGATAAAGTGCACTCGTGGAACAGGAGGTGTCCTTCTGTGACTGGCTTACTTCACTTAGCGTAACGTCGTCACCGTCAAGGCTCACCCTTGACGCGTTGTAGCGTGGACGGGAAGGCCATAGGTTTTTATGGGGCGCCTGGATGGCTCAGTCGGTTAAGGGTCTGGCTTCAGCGCAGGTCATGATCTCGCGATTTGTGAGTTCGAGCCCCGCGTTGGGCTCTGTGCTGAGAGCTCGGAGCCTGGAGCCTGCTTCAGATTCTGTGTCTCCCTCTGTCTCTGCCCCTCCCCTGCTCATGCTCCCCCCCCCCGCCCCCATCTCTCTGTTTCTCTCTCAAAAAATGAGCGAACGTTAAAAAAAAATTTTAATGGTGTCACTGCACATAATCGGTACTGAACTGACCTATTAATGCTTATCTGTTCTTGAGAGAGAGAGAATGCACGAGTGGGGGGAGAGTCCGAGAGAGAGGGAGACACAGAATCCGAAGCAGGCTCCAGGCCCTGAGCGGTCAGCACAAAGTCCGACGGCGGGGCTTGAACTCCCAAACTGTGAGGTCATGACCTGAGCCGAAGTCGGGTGCTTAACCAACTGAGCCACCCAGGCGCCCCTGAAGCGACCTGTTAAATAGGAGAAACACCTTTCAGAAGAACGTCGTTTGGTGTGTGTCAAAAAGGTTCGCGTGCAGCGTATTAAATGCAATCCTTACAAATTAGTTTTGAAAGAAACTGTGAAAACTACCAAAAGATGATGCTTGTCAGGCTCATATGGAGGATGTGGGAGCCCTCCCAACGTGCAGAGTGGCTCAGGGGCGCCCGTGTTGGGGGCGGTCCACAGGCTGAGCTCAGCCCTTCTCCTCCAGGTACAATCACTGGGCCTGAAAAGGCACTTGTGGGAGGTCTTTGCTTTCTCCCTATCAAATCATTTGCTTGTTTTAGAACTCCAGGTTATTTGCAGAAATTGAACAGCTAAACATTTGAAAATGAGTTTTCTTTGTTTGCTTTTCAAGCGTTTGCTACCTTGGTCACTTCTGACGTGGAATCCACCCCCCCGGCCCCCCACCCATTCCTGCCTGTCCCCTCCCGGTGATCATCACTTGTTCGGCAGCCCCTGCTCCCTCGTGTCTGTTCCTTCTGTCTTGTGTCAGTGGGGCTCAGCAGATCCCCGAAGTTCGTTCTCTTTCGCCTTTCTTTTTATTGAGGTGTAATTCACAGAAGCGACAAGGAACCATTTTAAAGTTACGGCCGCGTGGCATTGAATGCCTTCACGTTGCTGTGCGACCACCTCTTCCATTTCCAAAACGTTTTCATCACCCCAGAGAAATCTCTGTAGCCACTAGCACGGGGGTCCCGTCCTCCCCTCCCCCAGCCCCGGAAACACCAATCTGCTTTCTGGCCCGTGGACTTTCCTGTTCTAGATGCTTGCCAATGATGGAGTCAAATGGTATGTGACCTTTTTTGTCTGGCCTCGTTCACTTGGCCTAGTGTTCAAGGTTCCTCTTCGGTGTGACACGGATCGGGCTTCGTCCATTCTTTCATGGCTGAATAATATTCCCTTGTCAGCACAGACCGCATTTAGCTCCTCCGTTATCCACTGATGGACACGGAGGTTGCTTCCAGCCTTTGGGCATTGTGAACGGTGTTGCTAGGATCATTGGCGTTTGAGAGCTTCGTCTATTTTGTTCCCTTGCCATTTCCAAAGGGCAACCTGTCCACATAAAATTTGTTTTCTACGTACACACGCATGTGTCCCTGCCTCTTGCCCTAAGAAAGAAGGGAAATGTGGCCTGGCAGTTCCAAAAGAGATGAGTGAAAAGGCGGGTAACCGGTGGGTGACTCCCACGTGATCGACCCGGCTGTACTAATGTGCTACGGATCCTGGCGAGGGAGGATTTTGGCCAACTTCAAGCAAACAAGTCAGATGTGCCACGTGAGTGACAGGGAGCCCACGAGAGCTTTGTGTAACCCATCGTGGACATCTTTGGGTGTGGTGGCTGCGCTTTGAAGAAGTGAACTTGCTCAGGAGAGTGTGTGCTAGGCCTTGGGAACCAGCTAGACACCCGTGCTCAGAATCTCACCTGATTCGATGTACTTGTTTCCTTTTGCCCTCTATCTGGCCCTTTTTGTAGTGGTGACTTGAACCGTGTGGGGGTTAGGGGCGCCGGTTCCCCACGAAGTCAAAAATCTGTGTGTAGCTTTTGCGTAACCAAAAACTTAATCCCTAATAGCCTACTGTTGACCAAACACCTCACCGATCACTTAAACAGTCGAGTAATATATTTTGTACGTTATATGCGTTATAGACTGTATTCTTACAATAAAGTAAGTAGAAAAAATCAAATGTTAAGGCAATTATTAGGAAGAGAAAATATTGTGTGGCATGTATCAAGTAAAATCTGCATATAAGTGGGCCCATAAGTTCAAACCCGTGTTGTTCAAGGTTGAACATTTTGCAGGGAGACACCAACTGAACTTGTGTTTGAGCAATGTGATGCTCCCCTCCTGGACAAGCAAATAAATTCAGCTTTGTGTCATATCACCATTTGGTGGCCTTTATTTCCTTGTAAAAATACTTCCCTAGGCTGCAACTTCAGCCAAGTTCCCTTTTGAGGATATTAACTGGCTGTGTGTTGTGAAGGACCTTTACGTTGATTTGAGTATCTTGAGAGCTTGGAGGCTCTTCCCTACCCCAGGTCAAATTCATCATCTTAGTCTGAAATTAGGTCACGCAGGTTCTGTCTTTATGAGGTCAGGGCCCATCACAGGCCATGGTTGTGTGAAAGTAGGTGGCCTCAGAATGCACAGGGAGCAGAGAAGATGGCACAGGAGATGGTCATCCAGGAAAATCCAGGTGAGGCTAGTATAGCAGGACATGTCTGGCAGTTGGGGCCTCTGTCACAGGAAGAACTTTGGCAACAGAATTCTATTTTTTGAGGCTATCTGCAAGTGCAGGGAGGAGTCTGGTTAGGTCACCGCTGTCCAGTAGAAGTATAATTTGGGCCTGATATATAATTTGAAATTTTCTAGTAGTCACATTTTAATATGTAAACAGGAGAAATTGCCCTTAATAATTAATTTTACTTGATAGATTGAAAAGGTTATCATTTCTACATGTAATTAATAATATACTTAATGAGATATTTTACATTGTTTCATTTTTACTAAATCTTCAAAATCCAGACAGTTAAAGCCTTTCTCAAGTCAGATGCTAGATTTTCACCAAAAATACTTGATCTGTACTTAGATTTTACGGTTGAAAATGTAGATTCACCTTCCAAATATACTTAGAAGTTTTCCAATAATTGGGTCAAGGACCAGTTATTAAATTTAAATTAGTAAAAAAAAATACTTCCTCAGTCTCACTAGCCACGTTTCACGTGGTCAGTTGCCACATCTACCTATGGTGCCAATTGGGTAGGGCAGTTCTAAATTTTTTTTTTTTTTACCGTTTATTTATTTTTGAGACAGAGAGAGACAGAGCATGAACGGGGGAGGGTCAGAGAGAGGGAGACACAGCATGTGAAACAGGCTCCAGGCTCTGAGCAGTCAGCACAGACCCCGATGCGGTTTAAAATTTTTTTTTAATTTTTTTTAATGTTTATTTATTTTTGAGAGAGACAGAGACAAAATGTGAGTGGGTTAGGAGTAGAGAGAGAGACACACACAGAATCCGAAGCAGGCTCCAGGCTCTGAGATGTCAGCACAGGGCCTGACGCGGGGCTCGAACTCACGGACCGCGAGATCGTGATCTGAGCCGAAGCCAGACGCTCAACCGACTGAGCCACCCAGGCGCCCCGGGTAGGGCAGTTCTAGAGGGAGAAACAGCAGAGCAGATCGTAGAGACTAAGCCTCAGGCATGAACTGGCACCAGTGCTGGAGAAGAGGCAGGAACCAACCATTGGAGCACATGGTTGGAGGGCAGTGACCATTGCTGACTGTGTGTTCTGCCAGAGCTCCCAGAAACGCTCAGGGCTTCTGGTCACCTGGACCTGTAGCCTCGGGGAGAGAACAAGCGACCCCAGCCCTGGGGCAGGGTGGGGTAGCAGAGACCCGGAAAACGGGTCAGCTCTTTCCCAGGGTCTGCCCTGCCAGATTCAAAATGCTAATGAAGGGGGCTGAAACCCTCCCAGCAGTTTATACTCACCCATCCCACCTCTGCCCCTAGAGATCTTGGAACCTTTGGGAATTCGAGGCAGGAGACCCACCCCCTGCCGTTTCACTCTTCTTCCCTGTCCATTTTCTTGATCTCTTGCTCCTCAGCATGGATGAAGTCAGAGCAACCATGACTTGGTAATTGTGGGAGCTGGGGTGATGGGTACATGGAGGCTCACCATATTATTCTCACTACTTTGGCATATATTTGTTTTTTTTAAACTTTTTTTTTTTAACATTTATTTATTTTTGAGAGACAGAGCGCAAGCAGGGGTGGGGCTGAAAGAGGAAGATACAGAATCGGAGGCAGGCTCCAGGCTCGGAGCTGTCAGCACAGAGCCCTGAGATCATGACCTGAGCCGAAGTCGAAAGCTTAACCGTCTGAGCCACTCAGGCGCCCCTACTTTGGCATATGTTTGTGATTGGCTATATATATCCATTTGAACAGTCAAGTTCCTGATGTTCCCACAGCCCCATTACACACCTTGCCCCATCCCAACCCTCGTCTTGTGCCAAAGTCCTGCCAGGCCTGGCCCTCGGCTTGCCCTTCCTTCTTTCCCGCTTCACTCTCATAAGCCGCAGGAAGCAAAGGGTGTGCGAGTTAATTGTTAAATTCAGTTCAACAAGTTCCTCATTAGGGACAAATTACCCGAGTTTGAAATCTGCTAATTTTCCAATCAGAGTGAGTGTTTGCACTTGTGATTTGGAAATAATTACCATATGGTAAAAGCAAAACCTATGTGGGGATGAAAGTAAAGGTGAGGGAGGACGGTGGCTTATTCGGGCTTCTTCCCCGGTAACTCGAGTTAGCATATGCAGATTAGCTGCGGTGCCTCTGCGCTTCGGATGGGAAGGCTCACCTGTGGCACTGTTTTGCAAAAGCTGTTTACTTCATGTGCTAATGCTCCTGAAAGGTGACCTTGGCCTTGACGGGAGAGCGGTGTGGCCTTTAGAGGGCTGAATTGGTTCTGGAAAGAGAAGAGCCTTTTGAATTTAGCTCTTTCATCTAAAAATACATCTATACTTTTGCTTTCATTTGTCATCAGTCTAAAGCTTCTGCTTGAGTTACAGATGGAAACATTTCCTTGAGGGTGGAAGTGGTGGGTCTAAATGTCCTTTGGGTGATTTTGCAATGGATTGTATTGAGGGACAGCACATCTGAAAGCATTTGAAGAACTGTGGGGTAAGAATTGCTGGAGAATACCACCATGCTCTGAAGTGTAGAAATCTGGCCCATCAACTTTCAGTACTTTGGCCCAGTCCCAATTACTAATCTACTTCTCCATTAGCAGTTCAGGGCATTTGGAACCCTGTGGTAAAGAATAGACAAGGTTTCAGGTAAGGTACAAGCCAGTGCGGAAACATTCCTGCTGAGGGTTTGCTTTTCGAATTTGGAGCCCAGAAGAGCTTGTCTCCCCTGAGAAGGCAGCGACCCTGCCCCTTTCTGGTAACGGGAATTGTACAAGTTCTCAGGTTTCCCTTTTCACTTCAGCTGACAGGAAACTCAAAACCAAATGTGAAGCTGGAACCACCACGTTTACATTTATGGTTAGCTCTTCAGCATTCCCTTGCTCTTTAAAATTTTTTTTCTTTCTTTCTATTTTAGTAGTTCTTTTTACCTTTTTTCATAGACTGCTTCAAATCTTTTGTCAAAGGAAACTGGGAAACTAATGCCTCCCGACCATGGCAAACAAATATATAAATACATAGTAGCTTCTCTTTGTTTACATACCCTGCCTCTAATCTTTGAATAACGTTGCCCATTAGCTATTATTATCCCCCGAGGACTGAAGAAACTGAGGGTCAGATAGGCCTGGCCTGAAGCAGTACAAGTAGTAAGTGGCACAGTTGCTATTTTCCGTGTCCTTCTAAATCCATGCCTGTGCCTGGGTGCATGTAACTGATGTGTCGACAGGTCTCAACTCAGTGGTGGACTGTATACATGTAACTCTTGTTTTTTTCCAATCACTGCTTTCAACTGTGTGGCACCAAGCCTCTTTTCCCATTCTTTAATGACACCTTGGGCATATCTCATAACTTGGAGGGTTATCTTGGTTGGTAAAGCTGGCCAATCCCAATCCCAATATTATATCTTCTGGTTTTAGGGTCAGAGAGAGAAGGGAGACAGAGAACTCCTGTGGATATGGTCCTTTTCCAGGTCTGATGCCATGATCTTGTGAGGTGCCCTGCAGGTCGGCGGGTTGGGGTGGGGGGGGGGTCTCTGCCTTGGAGGCCGTGCTGTTTTTCGTCTGGGTTCCTCCTTCCCCAGGGCATCCCTCAGCTTTGCCTGCTGATTCCCACGCCCTTCTGCCGGTTCTGTCTCCCATCTCCTGGACAGCCCTCTACGTGCTGTGCTCCTCCACATGGAGCTTTGGGAACTGCTAAGGTCCGTTTCCCAGCTTTGAAGGCTGGGAGTGATGGTCCCATTTTCTTTCCAGGCACGTTACGCCTCAGTACTTTTGGAGCTTCTGACGTTTAGATGTTTCTTGACCACCAGGGGGCACCAGACTCCAGGTTCACGCACAACACATCAGTGAGCGTGTTTGTTAAGCCCGGGCAAAAATTCCCTCGCCCAGAGCTCCCAGGGCCGCAGAGTGGGCCTGCGGGTCTGTGCAGCTCAGCGAGGGTCCAGGCAGGAAACCGGGTGCCAACCTGCCTGTCCTGCAGACCTTCCCACTGCCCTCGAGCAGCTCTCTCAGGGCTGTCCCTTACCTGTCTCTCGGCTTGGGAGAGCAGGAGGGCACCGGTACATCTCCTCTCCCCTGGAAAAAGCAAGCAGCCTCTCACCAGGAACACTCAGCTCCCCTCCCTGCCCTCCCCGGCCCTGTCGTGTCGACATAGGTTGGTGGGTGGCGAGTGGGGGGTGGAGGTCGCAGGGAGCCGTAATGGGGGCCAGCTGTTTCATTTCTCGGTCCTTTTGTCTGAGAGCACGCGTCTGCTGGGTTGGAAGGCTGGAGCCCCTCCTCAGCATGTAGGCGCACCTGATGCTTCCTGATCGCAGCGTTGGGCTTTAGCAGCTCTGGCACCACCGGACAAGTCCTGCTGCACGCACGCCCACACACGCACGCACACGTACGCGCCTGCACGCACCCACAGCTTCCCAGCCGCCTTTTGTCGTCTCGATCCAGGGTCTCTGGCTTTGCCGTCCCAGTTTCCAATGGGAATTGGCAGAGGTCTATAGCTGGTGGGACAGTTTTTCGAAGGAATGTTTGGGGTGAGTTTTCTAAAGTGTTTGAGACTTGAGTGAGAAGTCCGTGGCGAAGGCGGCGGGGGGGGGGGGGGCGGGGGCAGCTCGGGAAGCTTTCGCCCTCCACCCCTATTACCGCTATGGGGGGCATTCTTTGATATGAAAAAGATGTTCTGGAAGAGTTGTGAAGTGGTACGCAAAAATAGCTTCACAGCAAATCCCTTCATGCCCCGCCCCCACCCAGCAGGCTTACTCTTGGGTTCTAAGCAGCTCTTCACAGAAGTGTTGGAGCTTCTGTGCTAGAGGTGGAGGGGGAAGCGGGTGATTCTAAGAAGTGGTATTTGGGGCTATGCATCTTCTTTACACTCTGAGAAACCAGAGTTATTTTGAAATTACTATTTTTGGCGTTGTTTGGAGAGTGTGGCATTTGAAGGTGCGATTATGGGGGCCTATGGTCATCGGTACTGATGAGGTCTAGGGTAAAACCACAGGAGTGGCCTCCTGGTGCAGGTGGTGAACACAATCACTGGAACAGAGAAGGTCAAGGGAACCAGGGGCCAGACTATTGGCAGGCTCATCTATCTACGTGGCTGGAAATCACCAAGAACTCTTACAGTGTAGTGATGAGCCAGACCCTAGAATCTTCAAGGTGTGCAGGGATGTTGTTGACTTCCCGCAGTGGGGAAGAAGAATGGTTTGGTTTTAGGGGTCAGTTAGACCCAAGATATCCCTTAATACTGGTTGTGGGAGACTTCTTCAGTGTCATCTTTTAAATACTGAGAGCATGCTTACACGCAAGGCCTTTTGCTTCATACTTGGCGGAGTCAGGCACCTGTTCCATCTGCAGTGGGATTAAAGGTTACTCAGGGAGGGGCGCCTGGGTGGCGCAGTCGGTTAAGCGTCCGACTTCAGCCAGGTCACGATCTCGCGGTCGGTGAGTTCGAGCCCCGCGTCAGGCTCTGGGCTGATGGCTCGGAGCCTGGAGCCTGTTTCCGATTCTGTGTCTCCCTCTCTCTCTGCCCCTCCCCCGTTCATGCTCTGTCTCTCTCTGTCCCAAAAATAAATAAAAAACGTTGAAAAAAAAATTAAAAAAAAAAAAAAGGTTACTCAGGGAAAACAGTTGGTAACTACATGCGGTGATCGATGTTAACTAGACTCACCGCGGTAATCATTTTGCAGTGTATACACATGTCAGATCATTATGTTGTGCACCTAAGAGGAACGTTATGGGTTCTATTTTACCACACATAGCAACCGACTCTGATATCCACGTATCTTAAGAGATAGGTTTCTCTACAAATAACACTCTAAAGGACAGCTTTATAGTAACAGAAAACAAAACAGGATCATGGCCTTTACTCACACCACCATCCTGGCCAGGACGGTGGGACAGAGACTTGAGTAAATGTTCCGGTTCTAAGTTTATGACATGGCACTGGCTTTGTGCCACACAATAGCGTCTGCCTCTCTGTACCTGTAGGAAGGCAACATTTTTTTCTGAGATTTTTCACCAGCAGTTGGGGTGGCAGTTTTAAGATTAAGCATTACAAGTCCAAGAAGCTTAAATCTTAAAATAGAAAAAAGAAAAAGGTCATAGAGAAGTTTAACAAATTAAATATGAAATGGATAACAGGTTGGACCACATGAAATTGGTGATGTTCGACCACTTTTGCCCAATTAAAATGGCAGTTTCATATGATTCAGTTGAGGATCTACAGTTTCAGTCTTGAATGCCCGGTGAGAAATAGGAAGTTAATTTGGTAGGTACTGGGGAGCCACCCCTGGAGGGAAATGCTATGATTGGAGCTGGTTTAACACAGTTGGTCCGGCAGGAATGTGAAGGAGGGACTGGAGGGGGAGAGACTGGATTAAACCTGACTTTCATACCCATTGACTTGAAAGATACCTCTACCTTTGCATCCATAGTACCAAACGATTGAGAAGCTAAATTTGCCCCAACCTTCTAAGTTAAAGATGGAGAGTTTAAATGTCTCCCCAGAGATAGGCTTCCGTGGGTGGGCGGGCTGTGAGAATGGTTTTTTATGCTCCAGTAGATCCAAATCTTGGCAAACTGTTCTACCAACTTGATTAAAACAACAATAACAACGACAGCAACACTCTCTTACCTACATCAAGGGGGAAAGGAGGCATCTTCGAACCCATGGCTCTCCATGATGGCTTTCCCATCGCACAGAGCCCACGCGGCCTGCTGAGACACCCTTCCTGAAATGAATTCTCTTGAGAAACGTAGATTTATATCTGCAGATAATACTGTGGATGGAATTTTCAATTTTTAATACTTTTTCGAGGATAAGGCAGACTGACAAAGGAATAAAATCCCAAGAGAATAAAATCACAGGGTTTTTTGGGCAAGCTTCCAAGTCACAGAATAGGCAAAATAGCAGGGACTACTCTTCACCGTTTCTCAAACTTTGGTGTGCATCCAGAATCACTGGAGGCCTTGTTAGAACACGGACCGCTGAGCCTCACCCTCTGGATTTCTGATTCAGTAGACCCGAGTGGGTGGGGCTCGAGAACGTGCACCTCTAACATGTTCTCAGCTGAGGCTGATGCTTCTGGTCCTGGGACCACGCTTCGAGAATGCTGCTGTACTCTGACTGAGGAAAGGTCTGAATGTGCCTGAGGGAGGGGGGCGCTGCTTCCGGAGAAAGAAAGAGAAGCATGAAAGGTTAAAAAAGAAAAAAAGAAGGATAGAATACTCAGGTAACTGCTGTCATCCAGATACGTCTGCGTGAGTCAGCCCTGAGAATTAGCATTTCTAGAAAGTTCTCAGATGCTGCCGCTGCTTCTGGGCCAGGGACCACCCACACTTTGAGAACCACAGTCTGTGTGCCAGTTACATGGCAGCCCTCGAGGGTGACTGCCCCATTTTCAGATTTAAACTTGAGCTATTTTTAGAGGAGCCCCTTCAAAAATTTGGGCAGATTCTCTCTGGCAGGTTCTCTGAGACTGTTTCCCAGTCTCAATACCTTTTCTTAGTGAAGTGGGTAGCAGAGACAGAGAAGGACCCCGGGGGAGGGTGGAGGAGGCAGAGAGCAATATGATCACCTAATAATCTCTTCCCAGAGACCCATTGGTTCCCAAATCGCCAGATCTCCAAAGCTAAATATATATCCGTGTGAGTATTTTAAGCAATAGAGAAAATAGGAGAATATCAAAGGTGATGGTCTAGATACAATGCTATTAAGATTTGTTTTTAAGCCTGCTGGTTGTTTGTTACATTAAAACCTGCTGAAAGGGAAAAACCGTGATCATTACTCTTTGACCTGGACATTCTTGGAAACAGAAGGGGCCTGGGTTTTACAAGAATCAGTCTGCCTTCTGGAACACCATTTACTTTATAAAAACACCATGTGTGTTTTCTTTGCTATTCCTGGGGAACGAGTGCCAATTTCCAAATCCTTTCCTCTAGTTAAAAATGATGTTATCAAATATCTACTTAATAAGTAACTGTAAAATAATATGTTATTACATCAGGAATGAGCTTGGAGACCTCAAGATGCCAGAGACGAGCTAGTTATGGCAGAGAGTGAGGGCCAGAGTGAATGGAGATATAAAGGCACCTCCATTTGATCACATCTTGAAATTATAGGGTTGTGGGGAAAATATTATCAAGTGTTCCTGAGAACTGGCAGTATTCTAGTTGCTATATATATATTTTTTTGATTTGTTTTTGAAGCAAAGCTTAAGTATAGTCATAAGGAAAGACTCTGGGTCTTTTTTTTTTTTCATTTCCTATGATGACTTTAATATGGTAGTCATTCATTGAGGGGATTAAGGGATTAAGTAATGAAGGGGGTAGGGTTTGCCTTAAAATCAACAGCATAGGGGCGCCTGTGTGGCTCGCTCAGTTAAGGGTCTGACTCTTGACTGCAGCTCAGGTTATGATCTCACCATTCATGAGATCGAGCCCCGGGTTGGGCTCTGTGCTGACCGTGCAGAGCCTGCTGGGACTCTCTCTCCCTCTCTCTGCCTCTTCCCTGTTTGTGTGTGTGTGTCTCTCTCTTTCTCAAAACAAATAAGTGAACACTTAAAAAAAGTTTTAAATAAATCAGTAGCATGACCCATAGTACCATTTCTCCCTGTTGCAGTCCTAGTACATAGGACCATGCCCCAAATCCAGAATGATCCTTGACTAAGTTAGGCTTTCTGGACTACTGCTTTCCATCTCACCTCGCAAGAAGATGGATTCAGTTGCAGAGAAATAAGTATGAGTATAGGAATGATAGTACAAGTTTGTCTTTTTAGTCATCAGTTATATTGATTTTCTCAGCCATATTTCTCTGAAAATTGTCTCCAGAAGAACATCAGCCAGGTGCCCTTTCTGGTCAGTATAATGTCAAATCTGCTTCCTCTGGTCATGGGTAGAGACCCTTTCAATCAGACTTTCCATTGGAGGAGTCAAGGTCAATATCACTGAGAATCTGTAAAGTAGGGTTGCCAGATTTAGCAAATAAAAACACAGGACACCCAATTAAATTCGAATTGCAGGTATATAATCAATAATTTTTTAGTATAACTCTGTCCCACATGTGGCTCTTCAAATTTAAATTAATCACAATTAAATAAAATGTAAAATGTAATCGCCCAGTTTCACTGGCCATGTTATCAAATGCTGCACGTGGCTAGTGGCTACTGTATTGGACGGTGCAGATTAGCACACTTTACGGAACATCTCCAGCACCAAAGAAAGTTCTGTTGGACAGTGCTGCTCTGAGTGAGCCGGGACGATGTTCCAGGAGGCTGCTCCTCAGGCAGATGGTGTCTGGTAGCGGGCCCTCGACATCCCATCTCTTCCTCCTTTACGAACAAAAGTGAAGGTGATCCCCGAAGACCAGAGGGAAAGGGATAGCCCAACCTTGCGCCCGTTAGTGGGGGTGATCACTCAGTACCCGGGCAGAACCAGTTAAATTCTCGGCCTAGCATTGCTCCCGAGAAAAACGGATCCTTCCGATAACAGAGCACTTACCAAGTCTACGTGGGATTTTGTCGTCGCAGTAACTCTGGGTGGTGAGCAGGCCTGGGAGAGAAACGACAACGGGAAGGTGAAACCCACGGCAGAAGGAATTGTCTCCTGCTGCAGTGCAGGTGTCCCACGCTTGGGCAGGCATCACAATCCGCCCCCGACCAGGGCTTGCTTCTTCAGATGCAAATTGCTGGGCCCCGCCCCCAAAGTTCCTGATTCAGTTGGTCTGGGCTAGGGCCTAAGAATTTGCATTTCTCACAAATCCCCGGGTCAAAAATGCCAGTCCAGGGACCGCACTTTGTAGACCACTGCTATGGCGTCATGGTCCTACCCCAGCCTAGTGCTACAGTCAGTCAAGGCTTTTCGTTTCTCTGACTTGGCAGACTCCTCGCTCTTTTAGGGCCACCGTGACAAGCTACATCTCTTCGCTCATTTGGATCATTATCACTTTTATCCTTTGAGCGGCTTTTATCCATCTGCTGGTTTGATAATAAATCAGAGTGAAAGCAACACCAGCCGAGTCCAAGTTGATGCTCTTCTCCGTCTTTGCTGTGGCCCTAGTGTGCCCAGATTGTGGTCTGGCCACGCTCACTGGGTAGATCTTTTTTATTTTTTTATTTTTTTTTTAAATTTTTTTTTCAACGTTTTTTATTTATTTTTGGGACAGAGAGAGACAGAGCATGAACGGGGGAGGGGCAGAGAGAGAGGGAGACACAGAATCGGAAACAGGCTCCAGGCTCCGAGCCATCAGCCCAGAGCCTGACGCGGGGCTCGAACTCACAGACCGCGAGATCGTGACCTGGCTGAAGTCGGACGCTTAACCGACTGTGCCACCCAGGCGCCCCATAGGTAGATCTTTTAAGTGTTCATTTATGTACCCACAAACTAAGCATCAGAAAGGGAAAAAGGAGATAACTGGCCCCGGGTCACAGAGCTAGTGAGAGGTGGAACCGGGATGCGAAGATTTCCAACCTCAGCTTTGGTACTAACAATGCCTGGAGATTTGTGAAAGTGTTCTGAGGTTGGTGACTTTTTTTTAAATGATAATGGAGTCTGTTATAATTTCAACCATAGAGGCCTTAGATGTGGACTAGGTGTTTGGGGCAGTTTGTGGAGATCATCTGGACCTGTTTTGGCATCAGTCCCTTGGTTGCTTTATCACCCAGCTGACTACTTAGCCTTACGGTTGGTGGTGTTCACCATTTTACAGCTTTCAGTTATTTTCATTCACTTGTGTAATTTATCATCACGATGGATTATGGGTTAAAGAGAGGAGGCATTATGAATATGATTTAGAATAGAGTGAGCTACTGAACTCTACACTTAAAAATGGATAAGATGGTGGGGTGCCTGGGTGGCTCAGTCAGTTGAGTGTCCGACTCCGGCTCAGGTCATGATCTCACAGCTTGTGAGTTCGAGGCCTGTGTCGGGCTCTGTGCTGACAGCTTGGAGCCTGGAGCCTGCTTAGGATTCTGTATCTCCCTCCCTCTCTCTCTGCCCCTCCCGTGTTCGTGCTCTGTCTCTGTCTCTCAAAAATAAATAAACGTTAAAAAAAATTTTTTTAAATGGTTAAGGGGTGCCTGGGTGGCTCAGTCACTTGGGCACTTGGGCATCCAACTTTGGCTCAGGTCATGATCTCTCTCAGTTTGTGAGTTCAAGCCCCGTGTCGGGCTCTGTGCTGACAGCTCAGAGCCTGGAGCCTGCTTCACATTCTGTGTCTCCCTCTCTCTCTGCCCTCCCCAATCGTGCTCTCTCTCTCTCTCAAAGATAAATAATAAACATTAAAAATATATAAAAAATGGTTAAGATGGTAAAAAACAAATAGAACGATCTAATGAGGGACGTAAAAATGATAGTTCTCAATTGTGACCTCAGACCTATAAGGTATATTCATATTATCATTTCTTAATACATCAAGATATCTCTAGCTCTTCTAAACAAAAGTTAAAAGGAGAAATTTGTATCTGATTTTCCTTTTCTTTTATTGGGAATAAAATTATCCAAACCCACAGTGTGTTATTTCTGGAGAAGTACTTGCAAATAGCAGCCAGAAAGTGCTCATGACTCCTCTTTTAGAAACAAACCATGAAAATTACAATAATAAAGTAATTGATTTTTTTAAAGTGCAAAATTCAAGAATTCCAAATACCAGCTCATGGAAGCTGTTTGGAGGGCAGTTACACACAGTTAAATATCAATCTAGATATTAATACACATTTGGTCCCCAAACACAATATTGATATGTCATTTTGAATTTATAGCTAAACCATGCTCTTTCCTGTATACTGAATTGAAAATAAGTAGCATCCCCCGCTTGCTAAATGGGGGAAAGTCAAACTTTGTCCTCATGTATTACGAGTATTATTAAAGGATATATTAAAATAGAAATTATAATACAATCTTTAATAGTATTCAGATCTAAATTCATTTTTAAATTGCTTCCTGTTATATATCATGCTAAAATAACACAGTGATCTAGCATTTTCCTGGAGGCTGTGGGATTACACGTTTCTTTCTTTTTTTTTTTTTTTAGTTTATTTTTTGAGAGAGAGACAGCAGGGAAGGGGCAGAGAGAGAGGGAGAGAGAATCCCAAGCAGGCTCCATGTTGTCAGCACAGAGCCCGACATGGGGCTCGAACTCACGAACTGTGACATCATGAGTCGTGAAATCACGAGCTCCAGAGTCGAATGCTTAACTGACTGAGCCACCCAGGTGCCCTGAGATTACAAATTTCTGTGAATACACTTTATAAGGATCGATACTGGAAGTATGGGATGACCTCTTTGGAGAGAGTAAGGTCGGTTGGTGTGTGTCTGTTTTCTGTTAGGGCTTTTATGCTAACATCATTTCTAGTGCAAGTAACAGAAATCTAAATCAAGCCAGTTTAAGCAAAAAGAGGGGTTTATTGGCTCAGGAAACTGGCATGTCCAGAAAGTAGAGCTTGTCTCAAGGGCTGGAAGACGTCAAATATATCAGAAGGCTGGGACGCCTGGGTGGCTCAGTTGGTTAGGCGGCAGACTCTCGATTTCGCCTCAGGTCGTGATCTCACAGTTGGTGAGTTTGAGCCCCGCATCGGGCTCTGCACTGACAGCACAGAGCCTGCTTGGGATTGTCTCTCTCCCTCTCTCTGCCCCTCCCTTGCTCGTGTGGGCTGTCTCTTGTACGCGCTTTCTCTCTCTCTCAAATACTGAGAACAAACTGAGGGTCGATGGGGGGTGGAGAAGGCAGGAAAGTGGGTGATGGGCATCGAGGAGGGCACCTGTTGGGATGAGCCCTGGGTGTTGTATGGAAACCAATTTGGCAATAAATTATATTAAAAATAATAAAAACAGGTGCTAGAAGGAAAGAAAAAAAGCCTCTTCACATTCCTGTGTCCTTTGAGGGCCAGGGACTCAGGGGCAGGTGGGTACCGGCAAACAAAATGGGATGTGCCTGAATGTGCCTGATACACGTTTCCCCACGTGCAGAAGCAAGGCTACAGCCGTGACCTTGTCTGGGAGTCAGACGGGCCAGGAGAGAGGTTCCCCTCACCCGCATCCTCCAGCCCACGTCCTAGGCAGCATGTTAGCCTTCCTGCGAATCCGGGCAGACGTGAATGGGATTTGAGTAGCAATGTGTAGGAGTCTAGAGAAGCTGGCAAAAGAGAACTAATTTTATTTAGACTTCAAGAGAAAAATCGGCTGTGCCAGCCTCTGAAGTAGCACTCACTCTCCTCTCCAGCAGGACTTTCGACAGTGATGGCGATGCTCTGTATCTGTGCTAGTCCATTCTGGTAGCCACTAGCCACAAATGGCTGTCGAGCACGTGAAATGTGGCTAATGGGACCGAGGACATGACATTTTAATTTAATTCAATCTTAATTTAAATTTAAGTAGCCACGCGTGGCTACAAGCCGCCAACTTAGACAACACAACAATGTCTGCCAAATTATCTTGACTCGCGGCAGAGGACTAGGAGATTTATATAGGGTTAGGTCCTGCTTGTCATCGTGAAGTTAGTCCAGCATATGGGGTTGAGACAAGATCGATCCATATAAAATGCATGGGGAGCAAGACAGGTCAAAGTTAGCCAAACAAATGAACACATGAATAAGTGCAGTGTGATCAGAGGAGGGAGGGATCCAGGTCAGCCACAGATAGGAGAACTAGACTGTCTGGATTGATTGCTAGTTCTGGCACTTTCTGGTTGTGTGATTCTGGACAAGTCGGTTACTATCTGTGTGCTCACTTTCTTTATCATGAAACGGAAATGATAAAATTGCCAATTTTCTGGGTTGCTGTGAGGATGAAATGACATACTATTCGTGGAGTGTTTCAAACAGTATCTGGGATACAGTAAGTGCTAATTAAGTCTTAGCTGTTACCAAAGGGGACAAGAGATGACAGAGGAGGGAAAAGGGCACCAGCTTTCATGATCTCCATGCACGCAGGCACCTTCTTTATTTTTATTTATATAAAATTTTTTAATGTTTATTTATCTTAGAGAGAGAGAGAGAGAGAGAGAGAGAGACAGAGTACGAGTGGGGGAGGGGCAGAGAGAGAGGGAGACACAGAATCCGAAGCAGGCTCCAGGCTCTGAGCTGTCAGCACAGAGCCCGATGCGGGGCTCAAACTCATGGACTGCGAGATCATGACCTGCGTGGATGTCGGACGCTTAACCAACTGAGGCACTCAGGTGCCCCTGTGGGCACCTTCTTTAAATGTAACTGAGACCCCTTGTGAACAAGTTGGTACTGAGCAGAAATGTTATTTATGGTGTCATTAGCTATTTGCATTCAAAATTTAATCCCAGTGTAGTTAACATACAGTATCGTATTAGTTTTAGGTGTGCGATATAGTGACTCAACAATTCTGTACGTTGCTCAGTGCTCACTGTGACAAGTTCACTGTTAATCCCCATCACCTGTTTTACCCATCCGCCCCCACCCACTTCCCCTCTGGCAGCCGCCAGTGTGTTCTCTGTAGTTAAGGGTCTCTTTTTTCATTTGTCTCTTTTTTCTTTGTTTCTTCAGTTCCACAGAGGAGTGAAATCATGGTTATCTGTCTTTCTTTGACTGACTTACTTCACTTAGCTTTATACTTTCTAGATCCATCTATGTTATTGCAGATGGCAACATTTCATTGTTTTATGGCTGAATAATATTCTATTCTATCTCCATACCACATCGTCTTTATCCACTCATCTCTCGATGGACGCTTGGGCTGCTTCCATAATTTGGCTCTTGCAAATAATGCTGCAATAAACATAGGAGTGCCTATATCTTCTTGAATTAGTGTTTTCGTATTCTTTGGGTAAATACTCAGTAGTGGAATTACTGGATCATGTGGTAATTACATTTTTATTTTTTGAGGACTCTCCATACTGTTTTCCAGGGTGGCTGCACCAGCTTGCATTCCCACCAACAGTGCACAGGGATTCCTTTTTTCTCCACTTCTTAGCCAACCCTCGTTGTTTCTTGTTGATTTTAGCCATTCTGACAGGTGTGAGGTGATAGCTCATTGTGGTTTTGATTTGCATTTCCCCGATGATGAGAGATATTGAGCATCTTTTCATGTGTCTGTCGGCCATCTCGATGTCTTCTTTGGTGAAATGTCTGTCCGTGTCTTCTGCTCATTTTTAATTGGATTATTTTGTTTTTTTGTGTGTTGAGTTATATAAGTTCTTGATATAGTTTAGATACTAACCCTTTATCAGATACATCATTTGGAAATATCTTCCCCCGTTCTGTAGGTTGTCTTTTTGGTTTTGTTGGTTGTTTCCTTTGCTGGGCAGAAGCTTTTTATCTTCATGAAGTCCCAATAGTTCATTTTTGCTTTTGATTCCCTTGCCTCGGGAGACATATCTAGAAAAACATTGCCATGGCTGATGTCAGAGAAATTACCATCTGTGTTCCCTTCTAGGATTTTTATGGCTTCAGGCCTCACATTTAGGTCTTTCATCCGTTTTAAGTTTATTTTTGTGGGTGGTGTGAGAAAGTGGTTCAATTTCATTCTTTTGCATGTTGCTGTCCAGTTTTCCCAACACCATTTGTTGTAGAGACTGTGCTTTTCCCATTACATCTTCTTGCCTCCTCTGTCGAAGATTAATTGACCATATAATCGTGGGTTTATTTCTGGCCTCCCTATCTTGTTCCATTGATCTATGGGTCTGTTTTTGTGCCGGTACCATACTGTTTTGGTTACTACAGCTTTGTTGTTTATCTTGATATCTGGGGTTATGATACCTCGAGTTACGTTCTCTTTCTTTTTTTAATTTTTTTTCCAACGTTTTTAATTTATTTTTGGGACAGAGAGAGACAGAGCATGAACGGGGGAGGGGCAGAGAGAGAGGGAGACACAGAAGCGGAAACAGGCTCCAGGCTCCGAGCCATCAGCCCAGAGCCTGACGCGGGGCTCGAACTCACGGACCGCGAGATCGTGACCTGGTTGAAGTCGGACGCTTAACCGACTGTGCCACCCAGGTGCCCCCGTTCTCTTTCATCCTAAGCAAGGGGTGATCTTGAGTGAAGTCCTAGCCTCAGAGGAGCTCAGAGGGTAGGTTACACCCCACGAGTTTATCCCAGATGCAAGTAAATCACCTGTGCTTTCAGAAGCCCACACCTGGTAGTCATTGGCTAAGCTCTACTTCGGGGAACCTAAAACCCCAGGCACGTCTGCCCTCCGCACGATGGGCAAAGCACTGTCGGAAGCCAGGAGAGCACGCCGGAACAGTGAAAGGGATGGACTGTTTGGAGGAAGCACCTCCTGTTGTCCACTGAGTGCTATGGCTTTTGCTGAACAAGGGTGAGATATTAAGTCTTTGGGGGTAAACCGATGATGCTGATTGCTGTCTGCTCGCACCTCTGAGCGGCGGATCTCAAACTTCGGACTGTAAAAGGTCCCTTGAGAAATTGTTTCAAATGTAGATTCCCGGACCTCATCTGCAGACATTCTGATTCAGTTGATAGTGCCCAGGCAAGTTCATTTTCAACATGTTCCCCAGGCAATTCAGGTGCAGGGCTCCTTGGGAACCACTGCTTAGGGGCTGGTGGAGGCTGGCAAGAGGGTAGTGAGGGGGAGTGGTCAGGCTGGTCTGTAGGCAGGGTCCCCGGGAGCACTTAATCAGTGCAATCAGGTGTCCACTCAGGAACAGCCATGGACAAACACGGAAACCACTACACAAGACCCCCTTCCTGAGGAGGCGCAGAGTGAGATGGCTAGTCGAGGATTGGGGAAGCTGCACAACAATTGCCCTGACTGGTCATTATGTGAGCCTCGAGGGAAGGGGTGATGTGATTTACATAAGTACAATTAGCAGGTGTCTTAAGCTGAGTTCCCCTCGAAGCCCTGAGACTAGGACTCAGGTGCAAGCGGTTTACCTGGGAGGTGGTGCCGGGAAGCCACAGCAGGGAAGTGGCGAGGAGCCCCCAATACAGGGTCAGTGATTGGTGTCCGTGAGCAGGTGGCCACTGTGCGCCACCGGGCGCTGGGGACATCTGCTGGGGACTTCTGGGAGACTGTGTTGCACGTATCTCTGAACTGACCCACTTGGTAGTGAGAAGCTGGGGTCTTTTGCCGTGAAGTCCCTTTTCTCCGTAGTTGAGGGCTGCCCCTTGGAACTGCTGGCCCCTAGATTTGTGGCGAACACCCTCTGCAGCGGACGAGCCCAGGCGGAGTGATGGACGCTGGCAATGAGAAGCCACCTGCAAGTGCGGGCCTGGTGAGTGCTGAGTCAATCAGGCAGGACACCAAACGTGTCTGCGGTGGGGGCGGGGGGCTGGGAAGTGGTCGTCTCACTGTAAGGAGGGGCCCTCACACTCAGTCGCCTGCCACCTGCAGAGTCGCTCTTAGATGGCCCTGCTCCCGTGCAGCCAGGGGGCGGGCTTTGTGCGCGGCGCTGCTCGGTCCCTCCGCTGCAGGCCCTGCTGCCTTCAGTGGGCCTGCTCAGCCTGGCAGGATTTCCAGGCTGACCTCAGCCAGGGAACTGTCAGAGGTCCGGTCCTCCGGCGCATCAGATTCCGGGACCCTTGGGCTGGTGGTGCTCAGAAACTAGTGTCCCCAAGGTAAGGAGGCAAGAGCTTCCCCCCCAGCCCCTTGCTGTGTACATTTTCTGTTCACTCTATCGATGGACCTTGGAGCGCCACCCGGTCCTCAGAAGATGCATCCCTGCCCCTACTGTGCCGGGCTGAGCTCACGGGGAAAGCTGTGAGGTGCAGTCAGCATTTGTGGAGTTCCTTCTGGAACTGCCTTTTCTATCCATTTCTTCCTAGCGTCATCTCTGGTCTTGATCCTTCACCACTGTCTCTTTTGTTTACCTCTCATTACCTTATGGTGCTGATGAAGGCGGGCCCCCTGGTCCACACCGGATCCACCGATCCTTGTCGTCAGTGAGGCGTGATAGGAAACAGGAGAAAATGACAAGGACAATTGGACTTAGTCAAGAAAGGGATCCCCAGGCACGTCCCCAAAGTTTAGGGAAGAAGACTTGTAAAAATGTTAAAGATACGTGGGCATGAGCTCCTGGCCAGAAAGTCCAAGAGATAGAGATGAGCAAGAGAAAATGGGTGCCAAAAAACCTGCTCACGATACTTACCCACAGAGGAAGCTGGAGAAGAGAGAAAATGGGCTGATCTCAGGAACCCATCCAGGCTGCAGAGAGGGCCCTTCTGTAGCCTTCATTTTAAAAGGCTATGTACAAAAACAGAAACCTGGCATCAATAAAGGATAAGCACAAAGCATGCCATAAACGTATCAGAAATCAAAAGACTAGAATAAGCTCAGACTTGAGAATGACACTAATGTGGCCATAAAAAGGCTTTTATGCTATATTTGAGCCAGAAATAAAACGAGGAAAGGATAGGTCCTCTTGGGGCGAGTGAAATGGTAAAAACAAGTGGCGGGGAGAAAGAACCATACGGCTCCTGGTTTGTTTCCCCCTTTATTATTGTTTACTAACGGGAGCGCTCTTGAAACTGGAAAGGGTAAAAGGCTCTTGGTTAAACCAGAGGTAGGTGCACAAATAGAAAAGAGTCACTGCGTGTTTGGAACAAGTTCAGGTCAGGCAGTCTGTAGGTGGAAGGGGCTGTTACGGAGGGTGGTGCATTCGGTTTTGTACGTAAAGTTTTCAAAGAACGTTTGTCTCAAAAAAAAGGAGAGGGCACCTGAGAAACGGTGGATCTGAAAACCATGGCAAATGAAAGCTGTTGGTGCCAGGTGGCTTTAGCCAGGAAATGGGGGAGGGTTGGAAGAAGCACATTCATGCTAGCACCACATGTGTGAAGGGATGCCATTTAGGAAAAACTAGACTGTGCTATGGTAGGGTAGAGAGTGGAATTAAGCCCAGTGGGTTGACATTCCGTATTAAAACTTCGAAATGTTTAGGGGCACCTGGGTGGCTCAGTCGGTTAAGCGTCTGACTTTGGCTCAGGTCATCATCTCGCCGTTCCCGAGTTCGAGCCTCGCACTGGGCTCTTTGCTGACAGCTCAGAGCCTGTTTCGGATTCTGTGTGTGTGTGTGTGTGTGTGTGTGTGTGTGTGTGTGTGTGTGTGTGTGTCTTTCTCTCTCTGTCCCTCCCTCACTCACACTCTGTCTCCCTCTCTCTCTCAAAACTAAACAAACATTAAAAAATTAAAAAAAACCCAACTTCCAAATGTCTAGAAGCAATTACCATTGAACATCTGCCTCAAAGCAATGATGTCTCCACAACAGTAAAGTCC
The DNA here is from genome assembly GCF_028018385.1 of Neofelis nebulosa. NCBI lineage: Eukaryota > Metazoa > Chordata > Mammalia > Carnivora > Felidae > Neofelis > Neofelis nebulosa. Next base: position 20,541,399 of record NC_080800.1, read on the forward strand.
AAAGTGAGAGTAACTGAATTTGTCAACACTGTTGTAGACAGAAGTTTCTTTAAAAAAAAAATTTTTTTAACGTTTATTTATTTTTGAGACAGGGAGAGACAGAGCATGGACCGGGGAGGGTCAGAGAGAGGGAGACACAGAATCCAAAGCAGGCTCCAGGCTCTGAGCCATCAGCCCAGAGCCCGACACGGGGCTCGAACTCACAGACCGCGAGATCGTGACCTGAGCCGGTCAGCCGCCTAACCGATTGAGCCACCCAGGCTCCCCCAGAAGTTTCTTAATAAAACTATGGGTCCCCTCTACAGGAAAATGCCCATATGTGCCAACACACCACTTTCTATGTTCAACTTCGAGGAGTTCACTGCCCCTAAAGCAGGATCATGCTCCTCGGGTTAAGAAGACCACAACTCAAAGGATTCTTCTATTTCTAAAATGTAGTGATTCAAAGTCCTTTCCCTAGAAGCTACATTTTCGCAGATCTCTCCCAGGTAGCCTTTTGTAAATATGTTCATGGCTTCAGACAAAAAAAAAAAAAAAAAAGAATGGAGTGCTAATTTCATGAAACCAGCTGATTATTCAGGCCAACCCAAGATTTTCTGTTTCCTAAATGCCTGATTTCCACCTTGAGGCAGAACTTTCTCTCAACACCTGTGTGTTTGACACTTAACATAGACGATCCATTGCCAAGTCCCAAAGGTTCAACTTTTTTTTTTTTTATTTTTTTATTTTTGGGACAGAGAGAGACAGAGCATGAACGGGGGAGGGTCAGAGAGAGAGGGAGACACAGAATCGGAAACAGGCTCCAGGCTCCGAGCCATCGGCCCAGAGCCTGACGCGGGGCTCGAACTCACGGACCGCGAGATCGTGACCTGGCTGAAGTCGGACGCTTAACCGACTGCGCCACCCAGGCGCCCCAGGTTCAACTTTTTAAATCAGGAAAGGACCGATTCCAAATTGTTTGCCTCTTGATTTCATCTCTGTCAGCGTCAGGTCAAAGCAATGTTGTAATACGTAGAAGCACCACCAGATGGCACTCTTGGGAAAGTCTTGCTTCCAGGCTGGTTTCTTCGGTCTGACGTCTGTTCTAAACATAGCCTGGTAAAATGCTTGGGGAAGAGGGGAGAGGATCTGTTAGGGGGGACGAAAAACACCAATGACAGGACAGCCCTTGCGCTTGCCTGAGTTTTGGTATACAGAGGCAAGCCTTGATTACTTTTTTCTACTTCTTAATGATTAGCTTTTAGAGGCTGATGCATAGATTTATGTAATACGTAATCATTTCTTTCATACACATACATACGTTTTCTGCCTCTTCTGATGCTCCATTTGACTTAAAAGCTGCTCATCATTTGGGGGAAGAACCTGTTCCTCTTTTGGATTATAAACTTGCACATTCATTCTCTTATTGCGTCTGTTCCCTACTTCAATTCCAGTAAGAATATTGAGTTTGCACGGAAGCATCGCAAAAGGCCTTTCTGGGAAGGGAATAGCTTGGTTAGATCAGCTCTCTCTGCTGTGAGCACGAGGCCAACTGGAAAGATCAAAGAGAAAGGAGAGGGCAGAAGGCTTGCGTGGAAAGCAGGATTATCCCTGAAACTGACATAGCTGTTCCATCTTCTGTCTTGCTCTTTCCAAATTTTTCTTAAAAAATCATTAAAAAAAAACATGCTCATGCAACCTTAGGTCTTATGTTTCCCTTTCTTACTTTACTCCTTGGTGTGGTGTTTGCTGCCACTTGATAAGCTTACTTAAGTGAGAGAATGATGGCCATTTTAATACAGTTATCTTTGTTGAGAAAGGACCGTCCATTGGTTTGTGGTCTTGAGCAGGCAGCTAGCAGAAATAAGAAGCTCAGAACAGATGCCGTGTTTCTTTGGGGCATGGCTTTGGCCAGCCCTCCTTTCTGTTTTGTACCTGCAAGTGGAAAATCACCACTTTAATGAGCCACATACCCTGTGGGAAAAAAAATGTTTGAAATTACCCAGTAGAGGAAAACCTTCTTTCCAAGATCTGTGAGAGGTAGTGCAGAACCCCACCAAGTTCAAAATGGGAGATTCTTTTCTTCTAACATTTTATTTCAAAGATAATTCTGCTAGAAACCTGGCTTTCTGAGCAAAGAGGCATGAACAGAATCCCAAAATGGTTCAGCTAGGGCAAAGCAGGCATATCATCATTTAGAAGGCGTCTTTCCTGGCCTGGCTCTGCTGGGTGTTACGGGGAACGCAGAGATTAAAGAGACACTGTTCCTCTCCTCTAGGAGCTTCCAACCTAGTGGGAAAGACAAACATACAGAGACCCTATGTTATGCCTGGAATTATACTTGAGTGCCAAAAGCAAAATAAAAATAAAGTACAGCTCTGGCTGGCTGGGCAGGGCTGCAGCAACTGAAAAATCTAAAATGCACACTGTTAGCAAAGTCAAATTGTCCTTTGTCCTTGAAATGTGAGTAACTGGCTGGATGTGGGCTATTTTTCTTCTTTTTTAGACTTTACTGTTCTATGTAAAATTTCTAAAATAAGCATGTTTAGGTGGGTTTTTTTTTTTGCCCTCACTATAAAAGCAAGTGGGAGTCTGAAGAGGAAAATGTATACTTATTATTTTTTATTTTTTGCAATACTCTTAGTATGTTAACAAAAGCAAACACTTATTTGGTGGTTACTATGGTGCCGGGTACTCTTCTAAGTGCTTTTATATATTAACTTGTTTAATTCTCCCAGCCACCCTATAAGAGAGGGACTCTTATTAAACCCACTTTATAGAGGAAGTAATTGAGGCACAGAGAAATTAAGTAGCTTGCCTGGCTTACATCAGGATTTAAGTGGCTGAGCAGGCTGGCTCTAGAGATTGAGCCACCTAATTTAGTGGACATTATGGAGGAAGAGTTTTCCTCCTAGATTAATTTCTCAAGTAACTGAAGCTTGTCATTCTGTCTCAGGATTGGGCCAGAGAGTGATCCATTCCTGAAGCAGGATGGCACAGGAAAGGAGATGCTAGGATTGGAAAGTCAAATGCAAATGGCTCAGTTACTTGGAGGAATCTCCAAGCAGAGACCAGAGTTTCCAGCTCTTTCCTGCCGAAAGAGTTCTGGGCAGTAGTGATTTCTTCTCTAGGAAAGCTGCTGACCCTGGGGAGATAACATGAGGAAGGAGTTGCCGCAGGTGAGTAGAAGACCCTGCAGAAAGGCATCGGGGTTTGGGTTTGGGTTGAGATCAGAGTCACGTAATAGGGCCTGGGGTTAAAGAGCCGGGCAGAGTTTGCTGTTTGGATTACCTTTAGGGGTTTGGGTAACGATTTGAGTTAGGGTTTCTGGTCAGTATTAGAGGTTGGGAGTTAGGGTTAGCTGTTAGGAGTTAGAGTAAGGTGTAGGGTTAGAGATTAGGATTGGGAGTTATGGTTCGTGTTAGAGTCAGGGAAAGCAGTCAACATCCAGCTCTTTTGAGGCTGAAAGCTCTCACCGCTTGCTGGGTCTGAGAGAAGACATGAAAATCTGGGAGGGTGATTCTCAAGAGCAAAGCAAGACCCCAAACCCAGGGGAACCTCAGGATTACAGCCTACTAGATGGGGTCTCCTGTATAAGCAGAGCCTGGGCACAAGGCGAAGTCCAGGAACCATAACCAGGATGTGCCCACAGTCAGGTGACCTGCTACAATGGCCACCTTGCAGGATGGGCCCTGGGAACTGAGGGCAGGGTTGAGCTGCAGAGTGAGGTCCAGGGTAAGTTTCTGTGATTTAATTTTTCATAATGACTGTGTTTAACAACTGACCTGCCAAATTCCTGAAAATTTAACAGTCGGCCCTTGCAGGCTGGTGTGTCTGCTATAGCACGCCAGTGGTCTGACCTCCTATCCAATTCTTCGTATACTCACCACAGCTGTCTGTACGTCATGGAAGCTTCTAGTCACACTCGAATATCCAGGAGAAATTGGGTTCTTCGACGTCACCCATTTAGAAGGGAAACAGCTAGGAGTATGTCAGTCACCACGTTCTAGTTACGGGCATTGTAGAAACAGGTGTCCTACAGTTTAGTTTGAAAACAAGGATGCAGATGGATAAAGATGTGTGAGGTATATAGAATATGGAGCATTACTCAACCGTAGAAAAGAATGGAATCTTGCCATTTGCAATGACGTGGGTGGCGCTAGAGAGTATTATGCTAAGCGAAATAAGTCGGAGATAAATCCAACATGATTTCGCTCTTAGGTGGAATTTAATGAATAAAACAGATGAACATGGTGGGGTGGAAAGAGAGGCAAACCAGAAAACAGGTGAATAACTATGGAGAACCAAGTGAGGGTTGCTGGAGGCGAGGTGGGAGGGGGGAATGGGTTAAATAGATGCTAGGTATTAAGAAGGGCACTTGTGATGAGCACCGGGTGCTGTATGTAAGTGACGAATCGCTAAATTCTACTCGTGATACTAATATGACACTGTATGTTAATTAACTGGAATTTAAATAAAAACTTGAAAAAGAAAAAAAAATTCTAAAAGGAAGCAGAGGGGCCCCTGGGTGGCTCGGTCAGTTAAGTGTTTGACTCTTGATTTCAGCCCAGATCGTGATCTAACGGTTTTGTGTGATTGAGCTCTGCTTTGGGCTCTGCACTGACGGTACGGAGCTTGCTTGGGATTCTCTCTCTGTCGCTGCCCCTCCCCAGCTCACTCTCTGTCTCTGTCTCTGTCTCTCTCTCTCTCTGTCTCTCTCTCTCAAAACAAATGAATAAACTTAAAAAAAAAAAAAAAAAGGAAGCCGAGAGGGGCGCCTGGGTGGCTCAGTCAATTGAGCATCTGACTCTTGATTTCGGCTTGGGTCGACCTCAGGGTCGTGAGTTCGAGCCCTGTGTTGGGCTTCACACTGGGATGAAGCCTACTTAAGAAAAAAAAAAGAAAAAGAAAAAGGAAGCAGAGAAATATCCTTAATATTGATCTGTATGTAAATGCATGGGCCTTTTGGCTATGAAGATGATACTCTAGAACAAGTATTTTATCTCCTCACGGTGGAGGATGCAGGCTGAAACCTTCCCACGCCCCACTAAATACTTACTGCCAGCTGCTGCCTGTGCCTGCGTGTCCTCATATATCATTCAGCTATTGCCACGATTACGATGTATAATAAAGCACCCCAAAACTCTTCCTCATGCATCTGCAGATTGGCTTATCCAGGCCAGTGATGACTGGGTGTGAATTTAAGATGCAGTTTGAGTCTAGGTCTATTCCAGGTGTTCCTCATCCTCTTTGAACTAGCATGTAGACCTGGGCCGTGTTCTGCTCACAATAATGGCAGAAACACAGGAGAACAAGCCCAACCACACAGGGGCATTTCAGCCTCATTTGCGTTACATTTGCAAACATCCCATTGGCCAAAGCACGCCACATGGCCAAATCCAGTATCAACGGGATGGGGAAATACTCTGCTTCTAGTGAGAGGAATTACAGAGCCTCAAGACAAAGAGTATGATGTGGGAAAGAGTGAAGAATTGAGGACAATAACTGCCATACCACATGTTTACTAAATGGAATCACCCAGGGATCAACTTTTGACCCTGAACTCATTCTTCAAATCTGTTGGCCTAACAAGCCTTGGACTATATAGACAGAGAAGGAAGATAATTGCTATTTTAATATACAATACCATGGAAGATATCATCCCTCAAATCTGGTATCTTAGAGCAAACCTCTTCCAGCTTTTTTAGGCTGTACCCTACACATCTGGGAATGTGTGGGAGTAGGCCCTTCCTCATGTCTCCATCATTGGTCATCTGTTCACTGGTCTGGCCAGTTTTTCTGCCCATTTCCCTTGCCATACACCTGTCATCGATCTTTTTCCACCCATGATGGCCACCCCCTCCTCCATGTTATGGGGTGACAGAGACTATCTACTTGACCAAACTTGAATCACTTTCTTCCAGGTTCTTTTTTTGACTAGGCCTTGGCCTTAGGCTTGGTCCTTGGCCTGGTTAGTCAAGTTGTAGCAAGAATCCTGCTGAGTCAATTTACCTAAAACCCGAATCCTTGGTATCTGATCATCCTTGATCTCTGGTCAGATTTCTCAATCTATACTCTTGATATCTTCTTTTATGATCCTTGCCTGCCTTCAGCAAGAATCCTGTTGAGTTGGTCTAGCTAAAATCCTGCCAGCCTTGATGTATCCTCTTAGTAATTTTCCATTCACTGACCTCGCCTTGCTTCTTGGCTATAAATCTCAACTTATCCTTATTGTATTTGGAGTTGAGCCCAATCTGTCTCCTCTCCTGCAAAACCCCCATTGCAATAGGCCCCTTCTTGAGCAACCTTCCTTACCATCTCCAACAAGTGTCCAAATACTTTTTTCTTAACAGGGGTGAAGGAAGAAAGCAGGAAATTCTAGGTGCTGCAGTGTCACGGTACAGTGGGCACCCAAATGCTTGGACGACTTGGGTCTGAAATCCATACTTTTTGCTAATTAGTCATATGAATTTGGAGGAAGCTTTTGTGAATTTCAGTTCCCTCATTCGTGGAGTGAGATAATTCTACATATCTCACAGGATGTTGTGTGGTTTAAATGATCAACATTGTTAATACTTAAAATGATGCCTAGCACATGGAAGGCACTTAATAAATGTTTTTAGTTGGAAGACAACGTCACCATTTGTCACACATCACAATGGCACAACATACGTTGGATACATTTTCAAATCCAGATTATAACTTCAAAACCTGTAGAGGTACATTAGACTGAAGCTATTTTCCAGAAAAATGTCCATTGTCTTTCCTGAAGGTCTAAGGCATAAGTCAGTGTCAAGATGACCTTGAACTGCCCTGTGAAGAACTCGTAACTGGTTTTTCTGCACCTGGAGGATATGCAAGGGTTTTTTCATCCCTATCCTGGTGCTCAGCCTCTACATCTTTCTTCCTGTCCACAGCTGGGTTATGTGACTCTACCCATAACACACACACACACACACACACACACACACACACACACCCCTTTTCTACATATGGCTATATCTTCCAAAATGGAAAACATTCTCACCTAAGCCCAGGCAAGGAATTCTGGGAGGTTATGACCTTTAAGGCTTAGAATGACTCCTCACTGACAAATCTGAAATGAACCCATCGTCCACTGCCTTGAAGTGTAATTGTGCCTTTTTTTTTTTTTGGTATTTTTATTTAATTTATTTTTTTAATTTATTTTTTTAATCTACATCCAAGTTAGCGTATAGTGCAGCAGTGATTTCAGGAGTAGATTCCTTAGTGCCCCTTACCCATTTAGCCCGTCTCCTCTCCCCCAACCCCTCCAGTAACCCTCTGTTTGTTCTCCATATTTATGAGTTTTCTGTTTTGTCCCCCTCCCTGTTTTTATATTATTTTTGTTTCCCTTCCTTATGTTCATCTGTTTTGTGTCTTAAAGTCCTCCTGTGAGTGAAGTCATATGATATTTGTCTTTCTCTGACTGACTAATTTCGCTTAGCATAATACCCTCTAGTTCCAGCCACGTAGTTACAAATGGCAAGATTTCATTCTTTTTGATTGCTGAGTAATACTCCATTGTATATATATACCACATCTTCTTTATCCATTCATCCATCGATGGACATTTGGGCTCTTCTCATACATTGGCTATTGTTGATAGTGCTGCTCTAAACATTGGGGTGCCTGTGCCCCTTCGAAACAGCACACCTGTATCCCTTGGATAAATACCTAGTGGTGGCATTGCTGGGTGGTAGGGTAGTTGTATTTTTAATTTTTTGAGGAACCTCCACACTGTTTTCCAGAGTGGCTGCACCAGTTTGCATTCCCACCAGCAGTGTAAAAGAGATCCTCTTTCTCTGCATCCTCTCCAACATCTGTTGTTGCCTGAGTTGTTAATGTTAGCCGTTCTAACAGGTGTGAGATGGTATCTCATTGTGGTTTTGATTTGTATTTCGCTGATGATGAGTGATGTTGAGCATTTTTTCATGTGTCGGTTGGCCATCTGGATGTCTTCTTTGGAGAAGTGTCTATTCATGTCTTTTGCCCATTTCTTCACTGGATTATTTGTTTTTTGGGTGTTGAGTTTGATAAGTTCTTTATAGATTTTGGATACTAATGCTTTATCTTGTATGTCGTTTGCAAATATCTTCTCCCATTCTGTTGGTTGCCTTTTAGTTTTGCTGATTGTTTCCTTTGCTATCCAGAAGGTTTTTTATTTTGATAAGGTCCCAATAGTTGACTTTTGATTTTGTTTCCCTTGCATCCAGAGATGTGTTGAGTAAGAAGTTGCTGTGGCCAAGGTCAGAGAGGTTTTTGCCTGCTTTCTTCTTGAGGATTTTGATGGCTTCCTGTCTTATGTTGAGGTATTTCATCCATTTTGAGTGTTTTTTTGTGTGTGTATGGTGTAAGAAAGTAGTCCAGGTTTATTTTTCTGCATGTCGCTGTCCAGTTTTCTGAGCACCACTTGCTGAAGAGACTGTCTTTATTCCATTGGATATTCTTTCCTGCTTTGTCAAAGATTAGTTGGCCATATGTTTGTGGGTCCATTTCTGGGTTCTCTGTTCTGTTCCATTGATCTGAGTGTCTGTTTTTGTGCCATAATTGTGCCTTGTTAAAATACATTGACAGTTGACCTGAAGCTGAGGAAGTTTGAAATAATCCTTGTCTCTCCAACTTCACGTGTAATTCAACTCTTGGGACACTTACAGGAAATCTTCAAAGACAGAACTAGAGATCCAAAAAGAAGCATAGAGGTGAGAAAGATTGGAGTCCTGAAGAAAGGTCATTGGGCTTTTCAGAGGTGGTAAACCAGTTGGCTGGTGAAAAAACTGCTGAAGAATATTCTGTGAATATTCCTACATTGATGTTTCTACCTGACTCTATTTCCATCCCACCCTTTCCACAAAAAAGAGAGAAGGGTTATAATTGGTTACTTGGTAAATTTTCCTTCTTACTTCTTCACTTCACTCATGATGTACAGAGTTTGAAGGTTGCTGGCAGGGGGATGGGAAAATTAGCATAAGAAGGCCAAGGGCTTTCTGGAAGGGAAGGTACTGTCAGCATCAAGCTTCTTCTTTAGATTTGGAGTTAAATTCTTTTGAAGCGGACCTAAGTGACACAAGGCACACACTGGAGGTGGAGAATGGCAACAAGGATTCTGCGGTGCAGTTACTGTGCAGTGGTGGGCAAGACTAGAGCAGTGGGATGGCTGCAGCTCTGTATCAGAAATGGTATTCTGTACAACCTCTTACACTAACTTTGGCTGTATTTCTTGTGCTGTACTTTTCATCCTGATGGCTTACTCATTCCCTAAGTAGGAGCCTGTCCCTCCCACTCCCCTTTGCCCATTTTGCCCATCCCTCCACCACCTTCCCCATTGTATGGTGACAGATTGTAGCTACACTTGTGATGAACATAGCATAATGTGTAGAGTTGTTGACCCACTATGTTGTACACCTGAAGCTAATGTAACATAGTTACATGTAATGTAATGTAGTATAGGTGTGTCACCTATACTTTAATAAAAAATGTTTTAAAGAAAAAAATTAGTGGTATTTCTACGTCTACAGTATGGGGTACCAATGAACTTGTCCCAGTGTAGTTCTGGGGACAGGCTTAGCCTGGTAAAGTGAACACATGAATAGGTTCAAAGAGCCCTGGCCCCTGGATTTGTTCTTTTTCATATCACGTAACTTCTTTGTCTACCCTCCTTCTTTGGCAGCTGTAGTGGGGACAAGTGGTCCCATCAACTGCACTGTTCTTCTGGCTTGGTGATCTGGTGGCCAACTGGTGGTGATTGCAGTGTTCTCCAATGTCAGGAGGGTTCTGACTCCCACAAAGGCAGACATTTTCAGGCTGAACAGTGAAAATCCCAAAGGATTCTTATCATATGAAGGGATGACAGGAGAGCAGGAATAGATGGACTTCTATGAATCTGGGCAGATAAAGGCTCAAGTATTGCATTCTAGACAGTACTGAGGGGAGGGGAGGTTCACTTGAATTGGAAATCAAAGTCTGATACCCCAGGTATTGAGTAAATACAGGGCAAGAAAAAAATATCAATATGGAAATGTCTTCATTCATATATTCTCAGATGCTAATGGCATATACTCTTACGGTAGAAGTACATATTGAAGTACAGATTTTTGTCTTTTTTGTCATGGCAAGAAACACATAATACACAATTTACCACCTTACCAGTTTTGAAGTGTACAGTTCAATAGAGTTAAATATATTTACATTGTTGTGAGATAGCTATCCAGAACTTTTTCATCTTGCAAAACTGAAACTCCATACCCATTAAAAAACAACTCTTCTTGGGATGCCTGGGTGGCTCAATTGGTTAAGCGTTCGACCTTGACTCAGGTCATGATCTCACAGTTTGTGAGTTTGAGCCCCGTGTCAGGCTCTGCGCTGCCAGCTCAGAGCCTGGAGCCTGCTTCGGATTCTGTGTCTCCCTCTCTCTTCCTCTCCCCTGCTCACACTCTGTCTTTCTCTGTCTCTCAAAAATGAACGAACATAAAAAAAAAAAATCTTTTAAAAAAAACATACTTTGAAGAGTCTGTCCTTCCTCCATTGAGTGGTCTCGGCACCTTTGTCAAAGACGATTAGACCATATAAGTTAAAGGTTTATATCTGGGCTCTCTATTCCATTGACATGCCTGTCTTTATCTCAGACCTTACTGTTTTGATTACTGTAGCTTTAAAATATGTTTTGAAATCACGAAATGTGAGTCCTTCATACTTTTTCAAAATTTGTCCTTTTTGAAAATTGTTCTGGCTATTTCAGGTCCCTTGGGCTTTTGTATGAATTTTAGCATTTTTTTCCATTCATGCAAAAAATGCTGTTGGGATTTGGGTAGGATTTACACTGAATCTGTAAATCACTTTGGGGAGGATTGACATCTTAACAATATTAAGTCTTCCTATCTATGAACATGGGATGTCTTTACATTTATTTGTGTCTTCTTTCATTTCTTTCATCAGTGTTTTGTCGTTTTCAGTGTATAGGTTTTTCATGTCTTTGGTTGGGTTTATTTCTAAGTATTTTATGCTTTTTGGTGCCATTGTAAATGGAATTGTTTGCCTACTTGACTTTTCAGACTGTTAGTGTATAGAAATGCAGCAGTGTTTCTGCATGTTCATTTTGTATACTGCAACTTTTCTGCCTTTGTTTATTAGTTTTAACAGGGTTTTTTTGGTATATTGAATCTTCAGGGTTTTGAATTACAGATTTTTTAAAAGGCAGCCTCAGCGTAAGACAAAATATTAATGTCTGACTGAAATTATGGGTCTCTAAATCGTTCTTGTGAAAATAAGTTGAAACTTCACTAGAGAGACTTTGTCCAGATTCCAATAAACCTGAAATTCATGGCACCATGTCTTTTCCCCCTCGAGGTAAAAAAGACTGGACTGATTGCATAATAGTTACCATTGTCCGTTATATAATGGAAGGAAGTGGGCAGACTTTTTCACTTATGTCTGTTAAAAGATTCATGCTTGTGACATTTTTGTTTTCAGTGACATTTCTATTCCCTTACCCTTCTAGGGAGATTTATGATAACCCCAAATAGTTTTCATCATGCCAGTGCAGATTATAAAACATTGTATTAGGGCTTCTGGAGATTTCTGATTACAGTGAGTGTGTTGTATATGAGGCAGGCATTTCAGCCTCACAATTAAAAAGTTCACAGTAAGAATCAGTGGTACTAGTAAAGGAAAAGGTCTGACTTTGAGGTTCATCTTGTATAGGTCAGTGCCCGGCATATTCTGGTGATGCTCTTAGACATACTGTGGAAGAAACAGCCAGAAACGTATTTGCAAATCTGATTGCAAAGTAGGGATCTCTATCCTTGCTTATAAGCATTCTTCAGCTTAGAGATTATTGGCATTCTCAGTGATAAATGCACATGTGGAAGAAACAAAAATATTCTTACTTTGCTAAAATTTGAAAGAGTCACTTTTAACTTTGAGAAATATATTCTGAGACATTGATTCTGAACCTTTTGGGAATTGTGGCAACATCACTCGGTTAATTTTAAACATACCCCATTCTGACTCCATCAGAATTTTTATTTGCCAACATCAGAATTCACTCCCTCTAGCTTAAGAGGCTTATTCAAAATATTAAGGCGTGTTTAGAGTCTTTGGGAGGGTCAAAGACTCAGACTTGGAGGCTACACAGGTAGAGAGGCAGGCAAAGCTCACAACTGCTTCGTGCACCTGTTCCACAGGAACCTCCCTGCCAGTGTACTCCTGACCTTAGATACACACCATTCAGCTCTGAGTCCATGACACTCAGCTCAGTTTCTCATTATTTTTTTTAAATGCTGAATTTGGATTTGAAAGCCTTACAACGGTCTTTAATATATAATGGTCTATAAACTTTCCTTGCTAACCAGTCTGTTTGAGTCAGGCCAGCTCCTCATGTTCAAGAGCAGGAATGGAGACCCAAGTAGCTGACGTGGCTTGTGCAAGGTCTTGATTCTCTGGCTAGTATAGAGGGTGAGGGTGAGGTTGAGGGTGAGGAAGGGATCGGTCTGCTCCAGTCTGTCAGGCGTTGAATGAAAGACATTGTTGGTGGGCATTGATACCATTACTGGACTCCCTTCGCTATTTTGTCCTTGGAAACATGAGATTTAGATTCTCTTCCCTACCTTAACCTGTCTATAACCAACTCAGGGACCTTGGGAAAACCATGCAATGTCTGGCTTCAGTATCCTTATCCCTAGTACCCCTGGAAAATCAAGCTTGAGCCTAATAATAAGCTATTATTAGCTTATTTTAATAATAATAATAATAATAATAATAATAATAATAATAATAATAATGAGTGTTCCACTAAGTACCACATGTAGGCTGGCTCATTTAATCCTCATAACCATACTGTGAAGCAGACATTTTCTTTCAGTTTGTTTTATGGATGAGGAAGCTGGGCATAAAGGGGTTTAGAACCTTGCCCAAAGAGGTAAAAATCAGAGCTCTCATTTGAGTAGAGCCCTGGCTAACACCAGGACACATGCTCTTAAACCCTGCCTCTCCATCTTGGGGGGAAAAGTCTAGCTTTGATACTCTGTTGTTCTCTGATTCAACCTTGATACCTCAGTGGGAATTGAATACCCTGTTTGTTTCTGGAAGACCTAGAATTCCCCCCAAAGTGCGTTCTTTCTGGAATTGGCCCACCATGATGTAATGACACTTGGCCCTGTCTAACACAGAACAGTGTGGAGATTAACGAGGTGATTATCGGTAAGGGTTTTGAGCCTGTTTAATAAAAGCTTGATCTCGTGGGCTTCCATACGGGAAAAGAATTATTTTTAATAGGAGTGAGAAACTGATGAGCACTCAATAGCAAGAAGCATTTTGTTTTTAGATGGCGGTCTCTTAAACCATGAGCTATCATTTTGTTTAATGATTTCCGACCTGAATAAGCAGTATAACAAGTGAGCCTCAGAATCAGTTAGTCAACCAAAAGGCAAACATTTTCATAACCGGGAGATAGGGGAGCTTTACAGCCTTTAAACAATATAATCGGAGAACACCCCCTGCCATCTTACCAACTGGCAACATAAAGAATGTGGGTTTCTTTTTTTTTTTTTTTAAATTTTTTTTTTTTCAACGGTTTTTTTATTTATTTTTGGGACAGAGAGAGACAGAGCATGAACGGGGAAGGGGCAGAGAGAGAGGGAGACACACAGAATTGGAAACAGGCTCCAAGCTCCGAGCCATCAGCCCAGAGCCTGACGCGGGGCTCGAACTCACAGACTGCGAGATCGTGACCTGGCTGAAGTCGGACGCTTAACCGACTGCGCCACCCAGGCGCCCCAAGAATGTGGGTTTCAATCATTACACTGTGATAGCTGGAACAGCCAGCTGATGGGAAGCTCAAATCTACTTGATTCCCAGGGGAAAAAAGTAAGCTTAAAACTATGTGGTGTGTTTCTTTTATTTGTATGTTTTCAAATCTACTGCAGGGGATTAAGAATTCAAACACTATAAACATCACAGTCCAGTTACACCCTCTCCTCAAAATGATACGCTAAGCCCACTGGAAGGTACACATAGGGACCATGGAAAGGAAGTTAAGCACAGGGGCCTGGCTTCCAGCTCTCGTCATGTTTGAGGGAGCCAACAACACGCGCTTTGGGCTAGGCCTTAGTTCTACTAACACTAATTCCATTCCTCCCTGAGACATTCATTGCTTTACACATTTTGACGTTCCCCACGCATACCCCAGTCTCTATTAGGTCTCTCCTGCTTTCTGTCTCAAGGCACTTTGAACTTATCCTCATAACCTTACCCATAATTTTCCATCATTACTTGTGTCTGCCTCTCCCACTGTACTGTAAATTCCAGGTGTACCCGACCCCTAATGCAGAGTCTGGCACAGAGTAAGTGCTCAATAAATATTTGTGGATTTGAGTGTTCTTGTGGGGGAAATGGCAAGCATGGGAAAGAATTTTAAAAAATTTTTAATAGGATTTAAAATCTTCTTTCCTCTTTCTGATGTCTTCATAAAAATTCATGTTACCCAGCTAGATTTCAGTTTTAGAAATTTGTGCAGTAGGAGTCCGTATGGCCTCTACAGATGATCTGAGGATGTTATGAGTATGTTTCCAGTGGCTCTTTTATCACCACTGCACTCCTTGGCATGGGAGGAGCCTTTAGCAGAGTTGGGATGTCTGCGACGTTTGTCTTCAGTCCTCTGATGCCACTTAGTTCATACCGGAGACCATAAGCGCCCAGCACAGTGGCAAAACAGTGAGGTGTAGAGTCAGAAAGGTCTCAGTGCAAATCCTAGCCCCACTTTTGACTGGCTCTTTGGTTTTAGGCTATCATGGCAGCCATGGAAGTGTTCCACTTGGGGCTCTCGCTTTCAGAGCCTGATTTCCTGAGGTCCCAACTCTTGCCCCTTCTAGATCCACTGCTGCGTTTGCACCCAGGCTGTGCTTCCCTGCCAATGACTGCGCACATCAGTGTATCTGTACAGGCCTTTCCTGGGACGTGCAGGACTCTTCCGATGGGCCGTCTTGGCTTGAGGACTCCCTGTTGGCCTGACTGAGACTTTCTTACAGCCATGCCACAGCCCAACACTCTTCCTTTGAACTTCTGCTTCCTTCTGTCTTTCCTCTAGGAGGGCCAGACCAGCATCACCATCTGAAGGCTCGGCCCTGCATTGTCCTGCTCCCTCCCCCTGAATTCTTTCCAGCACCGCCCCCCACCCCGACATCTCTTCCATATCCAGTACCATCTTGGCATCTGCTTCTCGAAGGACCCAATGAATTAACACAACTAGTCACTTAATAGCTCTGTGACTCAGTTTCCTCATCTATTAATTGTAGGGTTGCAGTGAAGTTCAATGTAAATAAGTTAAGAAAAGTGTCTGGCATCCTGTCACGCAGAAACGATCATTCGTTCCCGTCATTTGCATTCTATGGTATCCCCTCCTCCTTCCCATTGACACGCTGTCACTATGGACGTATCTTGTAGCTCTTCCCTTCAGGTCCCGAGGTATCATATGGCTAATGACCCCCCTTCACCTGTGTTAATAATATACTAATGATAACAGTGTTTTAAGAGGGGTCCTCTGTGGCATAACCTGTAAGTCATTCTAATAATGGAACAGTGTAAAGAAATCATGAAATGGTGGACTACCTTTGGCACACTTCTAAGTCCCCTTTCTGTCTCTCTTTCTGTTTCTACCCTCTTACTAGTGGGAAGAATAGCCCTCGGCTGTCTCTCCCCTGCCCCTAATAAAGCCTCTTGTCAGGGAGGACATGCCAGTGGAGGCTCCTTGTGTCTACTCTGTATTTAGCTGCCTATTCTTCCTTCCCATAGGATGGGCCTGCCCTGGGAAGCTGGGAGTAGGAGCGATGAGATTCCCAGTCTCATTGGCTCTAGTTGCTTTTCCATGCTGCTCTGGAACTTCCTTTTAGCATGGCATTCTCAGTGGCAGTCCCTCCCTTCTAGATTGGGCCTAAAGCTCTACTTGCACCAAAGTGGTTGACCAAATAGAATGGGGCTTGCTTATCCCTCTAAGCACACGTGCTTCAAGCATAGCACGTTAGAAGGATCTGTTTGGTAGACAGGATGGCCTTAGTGTATAGGCAAGTAGTGGGCAAAGTCCACCTTTTCTGGTGCTGGAGACCCCCCACAATGTCTCCTTTGCTGCCCAGACCTCTCTGGGCTGACTGACCCACAGCAACTCGTAAATGGTCTTTTCCTCTAGGACAGACCTGGCATTCATTCATCTTGACTTCTAAACTAAGGCTACACTGAGGGCCTTAGCTTCATTCCTAGCTGATTTGAACTTTCTGAACCTCCCTGAGAACCCCCATCCCCAACCCTTCCTTTCAGTGTCTTCTGTTGCAGTTAGACTTGTTGTAGTTCAGTTACATGTGAGACTTTCAGGTGACGTTTTCAAAAAGAACCACCTTCCTCTCTGTAGCCCAACAGCTCACAAGCTCCTTTATGATGGGCTGAGAGTACCATGCGGTGGCCTTGAAGTGTGCACAAGAAGCTGCCTGCACTGTTTCTCTCCCTTTGGTAGCACATTTGTTCCAAGGCCTTCAGGACCCACATGCATGGGCTCCTTGCCCTGCCTAGACTTTAACAAGTTAAAAGTTTAAAAACAAAGGTTGAGACAAAGAGTAAATGCTGTTTATTGTAAAAAGTCAAACCATAAACAAGCCCACATAGCAGACATTGTGGGTGCCCCACCCACATCTCTTGGACCACACCATATCCATGCATGCCAGTGACTTCCTCCTCTCAGCCCCTGTGACTGTGAGCCCGAGGCCTACCCAAGCACAGGGCGGGATGGGGAATAAATGCCCCAGGAGTGGTTCTCAACCAACGGTGGCAGAAGTTGTTCCATCTTCCTTTCCCTTAGGGTGAGACAGCAATAAAGTAGGTTCTACACCAATGTCCGTTGCCTCAGTTGCCCACAGTGACAACCTGCTCACTGACACACGCTGTATTGATTTTCTTCCCTGTCTCATGTCCCCACTCCCCTCCCAGTGTTTCTTGGGTCCATCTCTCAAGCTACTTGTAACTCAAATTCTCATCTCCGCTTCTGCTTCTGGGGGAACCCAACCTAGAACAGCCTATATACTAAAGGATATTTTCAGAAAAAAAGCCTTTCCCTTTGCTTATGGCAGCGAGCTCCAAAGTTTTTACTTGTGTACTTTCATTAGTACATACCCCTATTATGTTCATACTTGTTTATATATGACATACTGTCATTAACCAGTATATTAAGTCGCAGGCTATTACTTGGGCAAGACTTAGATTCATATTTCCAGTAGGTACCTGGATAATTTTGAGTTCTTTGAACAACTTCTTTTCAGGTATGAATAGGTGGTATTTGTTTTGATGTCAAATATGGTAGACAAGGAAGGCTCTGGAAGGAGGAGAAATGCAACATTAGTTACATTGTCAGAAGGAGAAATCTCACATTTTCTGGCTGTTTGATTCTTTTTGCTTTGTTAACGTTATTTCCAACCAGGGCTTCCTTTGTGGGATTCTTCAAAATTATCTGTTTATTTTGTGAGGGTTGGTTTCATTATAACTAGAGACTAAAATGTGTAAACACATTTAATCAGCCAGGAAAAAAAAACGTTGAGATGTTGGAAAATGTTGAAAGCCAATGACGAGGCTTATCATCTTACCGTCCTCTTAGCTGAGGAACTCCCACTCTGTCTTCAAAATAATTAGGGTATTGTTCTTGTCTTGTGACTGTCTGACCCACAGACAGGGGGAGGGTGACAGCATCAACCCATATGTTATCCACGAGTTCAGTTTATTTTCTTATTCTTTGAATCAGAAAGATATCCAGTAGAAGTTATCTTTTCTTCTGCTACCCCAGTGGATCGTCCTGACCACCCCTTGTGACATGTAGCCCTAGTTTGGAGGCCACTGGTATGCTTGCATCCTGTCCTCATTTCTCCACCTCTCCTTCAAGAGCCTCCCTGCCCTGCACCCATCTTCCCATACATGCCTAATCTCTCCAGAACACTCTGTTCCAGTCAGCCTGGCCTCTTCCCTCCTCTAGCCCTTTGTTTGTTTCCAGTCCCAACGTGTGCCTTCTCTCCTGCCCATGTGCATCCATGTTCAGTTCATCTTTTCCATGGGCTTCTGCCCAGCTCTTCCAGCCCACAATGACTTCACTCTGCTCCTAATCCCTGGAACATGTCTAGACTTCTCTGTACTTTTTTTTTTTTTTAAACATTCCACCTATTTATTTGTCTCTGTAGTTGAGCTCTAACAGCTTCCCAGAGGCCAGAGCCACTTGAGCCCAGAGAAGACAGAGAGCTTATTAGAGGTAACATGGTTTTTATTAAGTGGTGCCACGTCCTACATCCCCAAAGCAGCCCATAGCCCTGAAGATCTTCACGGGCTCTTAGCACAGACCTTGCTCTTTGGCTCTCCTGATGTCTGTCTCCTCTGGTGACTGGCTGGGGAGTATAAACATTAATGGGTCTATGGCACAGAGGCAGTAAGGAAGCCGTGGAGAAATTACTTCTAGTTGAGAGGGCAGAGTGATGCCAGGCTTAGGGTGAGTTAACCCATACTTCTCCCGGATTACAGCTTTTGTTCTGCCTTCCCAGGCTGAGTCAAACACATTTATAATGACTTTTCTTTAAAAGAAGCCTACATTTATTTTTAAAATTTGATCTCCCAAGGCACGGAATTAACCCCCCCCCCCCCCGTTAAAGCTTTATGAAGATATATTTCCCATACCATTTAATTCATCCATTTAACGTGTACAGTGGTTTTTAGTATATTCACAGAATCTAACCCCGTGATGGTCATTTTTATGTGTCAACTTGGCTAGACTACAGTCCCCAGTTATTCAACTGAACATTAATCTTGGTGCTGCTGTGAAGGTGTTTTATAGATGTGGTTAAAGTCCATAATCACTTGACTTCAAGTAAGGAAGATTATTTTAGATAATCTGGGTGACCCTGGTTCGTTCAGGGGAAAGACCTTATGAGCAGAGCTGAGGCTGCCCGGAAGAGGAGGCAATTCTGCCTGCAGACTGCAGCCTCAGCCCATGCCTCAGAGTCCCAGCCTGCTTTTCCTGTCAGCCAGCCCGATGGGTTCCAGAATCGCCTTGCCAGCCCCCGCAAGTACATAAGGCGCTGCCTTGCACTGAATCTCTTAAAAAAGTTTTTTTTGAATGTTTGTTTATTTTTGAGAGAGAGAGAGAGAGAGAGAGAGAGAGGCGCAGAGAGAGAGAGAAAGGCAGACAGAGCATCCAAAGTGATGCTCTGCCCTGTGAGAGGAGAGCCCGAAGGGCCGAGCCCGATGTGGGGCTTGAACTCACGAGCCATGAGATCATGACCCGAGCTGAAGTAGAACACTTAACCGACTGAGCCACTCAGGCATCCTGCTAAATCTCTTCACATATATCTCCTGTTGGTTATATGCTTCTGGTTGATCCCTGACTGATAGAAACCCACTTTTAGAATATAAACAAGTTTCCATTCTTGATAGGAGTCTTCTTTTCTTCCCTAGGTTATCTTAAACTGTTCTGTCCATTTGTTGTGTATTCTTATTTATTATTTTAACTATTACTATTTTTTCAAATGGTAAGAGCATTTATTGTGAAGAGGGTTTCTGTGGGGTTTCCATAGAAAAATCAGAATTTGTGAATTCTTACAACTATCTGAGTCTTTTTTAAACTTCTAGTATACTTTTTTAAAGTGTATTTACTTATTTTGAGAGAGCAAGAGATTGCATGAGCAGAGGAGGGGCAGAGAAACACAGAGAGAGAATCCCAAGCAGGCTCTGCTCTGCTAGTGTAGAGCCTGACGCGGGGATGGAACCCATGAACCATTAGATCATGACTTGAGCCAAAGTCAAGAGTCAGATGCTTCACCAACTGGGCCACCCACGCGCCCCTAGAATTCCAGTATACTTAACATACAGTGTTACATTAGTTTCAGGTGTGCAACATCGTGATTCATCAATTCTATACATGACTCAGTGCTCATCACGCTAAGTGCCCTCTTCATCCCCTTCACTTGTTTCACCCGTCCCCTGCCCACCTCCCCTCTGGCAACCGTCAGTTTATTCTCTATACTTAAGAGTCTGTTTTTTGGTTTCTCTCTTTTTTTCCCTTTGTTCATTTGTTTCATTTCTTAAAGTGCACATGAGTGAGATCATAGGATATTTGTCCTCCTCTGATTGGCTTATTTTGCTTAGCACTGTTCTCTCTAGCTCCATCCATATTGTTGCAAATAGCAAGATTTCTTTCTTTTTATGACCGAGTAATATTCTATTCTGAATAATATTCCATAAATATCTTCTTTACCCGTTCATCTATCAGTGAACACTTGGGCTGCTTCCACAATTTGGCTATTTTAAATAATGCTGCAATAAACATAGGGGTGCATGTATACCTTTCAATTAGTGTTTTTTTATTTTTTGGGTAAATACCCACTAGGGTGATTACTGGATCTTAGGGTAGTTCTATTTTTAATTTTTCGAAGAACCTCTGTATTGTCTTACACAGTGGCTGCACCACGTTGCATTCCACCAACAGTGCATGAGGGTCCTTGTTCTCTACATCCTCACCAACACTTGTTTCTTATGTTGTTGATTTTTGCCATTCTGTCAGGTGTGAGGTGATATCTCATTGTGGTTTTGATATGCATTTCCCTGATGGTGAGTGATGTTGAGTATCTTTTCACGTGTCTGATGGCCATCTTTATATCTTCTTTTCACATGTTTTCTGCCTATTTTTTAAATGGATTATTTGAGGTTTTTTGTCTTGAGTTGTGTAAGTTCTTTCTATATTTTGGATATTAACCCTTTATTGGATAGGTCATTTGCAAATATCTTCTTCCATTCTATAGGTTATCTTTTAATTTTGTTTGTTGTTTCCTTTGCTCTGCAGAAGCTTTTTATTTTGATGTAGTCCCAATAGTTTATTTTTGCTTCTGTTTCCCTTGCCTCAGAAGACATATCTAGAAAGATGTTGCCACGGCCAGTGTCAGAGAAATTACTGCCTGTCCTCTCTTCTAGGATTTTTATGGTTTCAGGTCTCACATTTAGCTCCTTCATCCATTTTGAGTTTATTTTTGTGTATGGTGTAAGAAAGTGGTCCAGGTTCATTCTTCTGCATGTTGCTATCAAGCTTTCCCAACACCATTTGTCGAAGAGATTGTCTTTTTCCCATTGCATATTCCTGCCTCCTTTGTTGAAGATTAATTGGCAATATAATTGTGGGTTTATTTCTGGACTTTCTATTCTGTTTAGTTGATCTGTGTGTCTGTTTTTCTGCCAGTACCATACTGTTTTGATTGATATGGCTTTGTAATATAACTTGAAGGCCAGAATTTTGATACCTCCTGTTTTGATTTTCTTTTTCAAGATTCCTTTGGCTATTCAGGGACTTTTGTGGTTCCATACAAATTTTAGGATTGTTTGTTCTAATTCTGTGAAAAATGCTGTTGGTATTTTGATAGGGATTGGATTAAATTTGTAGATTGCTTTGAGTTGTATAGCCATTTTAACAATATTTGTTCTTCCAATCCATGATCATGGGAT
Organism: Neofelis nebulosa; assembly: GCF_028018385.1. Lineage (NCBI taxonomy): Eukaryota > Metazoa > Chordata > Mammalia > Carnivora > Felidae > Neofelis > Neofelis nebulosa. Next base: position 20,562,900 of record NC_080800.1, read on the forward strand.
GTCTTTCCATTTCTTTGTGTCATCTTCAATTTCCTTCATCACTGTTCTACAGTTTTTTTTAAATTTATTTATTTATTTTTTTAACTTTTTTTTTTTTTTCAACATTTTTTATTTATTTTTGAGACAGAGAGAGACAGAGCATGAACGGGGGAGGGGCAGAGAGAGAGGGAGACACAGAATCGGAAACAGGCTCCAGGCTCCGAGCCATCAGCCCAGAGCCCGACGCGGGGCTCGAACTCACGGACCGCGAGATCGTGACCTGGCTGAAGTCGGACGCTTAACCGACTGCGCCACCCAGGCGCCCCTGTTCTACAGTTTTGAGAGTACAGGTCTTTTACCTCATTGGTTAAGTTTATTCCTCGGTATTTTATTATTTTTGGTGCAATTGTAAATGGGATTGTTTTTTAATTTCTCTTTCTACTGCTTTATTACTAGTACATAGAAATGCAACAGATTTCTGTACATTGGTTTTGTATCCTGCAACTTTAGTGAATTCACTTATCAGTTCTAGCAGTTTTTAAGTAGAGTGTTTTGGGTTTTCTATATAGAGTATCATGTCTTCTGCAAATAGTGGAAGTTTTACTTCTTCCTTACTGATTTGGATGCCTTTTATTTCTTTTTGTTGTCTCATTGCTGTGGCTAGGACTTCCAATACTATGTTGAATGAAAATGGTGAGAATGGACATCCTTGTCTTGTTCTTGGCCTTAGGAGAAAAGCTCTCAGTTTATCCCCATTGAGTATGATGTTAGCTGTGGGTTTTTCATATAAGGCCTTTATTACATTAAGGTATGTTCCCTCTAAACTGTCTTTGTTGAGGGCTTTTATCATGAATATATGTTGTAGTTTGTCACATAATTTTCCTGTATCTTTTGCAATGATTGTATGGTTTTTATCCTTTCTCTTATTTTTAAAATTAAAAAAAAATGTTTATTTTTGAGAGAAAGTGCAAGCATGGGAGGGGCAGAGAGAGAGGAGGAGAGAGGATCCAAAGTGGGCTCTGCACTGACAGCAGCAAACCTGATGTGGGGCTCGAACCCACGAACCATGAGATCCTGACCTGAGCTGAAGTCAGATGGTCAACCTACTGAGCCACCCAGGCACCCCATCCTTTCTCTTATTGTTATGATGTGTCACATTAATTGACTTGCAAATATTGAACCACCCTTGCATCCTGGGAATAAACTTGATTGTGGTGATTGATTTTTTAAATGTATTTTTGGATTTGGTTTACCAATATTTTGTTGAGGAATTTTATATCTGTGTTCATCAGAGATGTTGGCCATTAGTGTAATGCTGGCCTCATAGGATGAATTTGGATGTTTTTCTTCCTCTTCTGAGTCTGAGAAGAATAGGTATTAACTCTTCTTTAAATGTTTGGTAGAATTCATCTGTGAAGCCATCTGTTCCTGGATTTTGGTTTATTGGGAGTTTTTTCATAACCGATTCAATTTCATTGCTGGTAATTGGTGTGTTCAGATTTTCTATTTATTCCTGCTTCAGTTTGGTAGGTTATATGTTTCTAGGAATTGATCTTTATTCTAGGTTGCATAGTTTGTTGGCACGTAACTTGTCATAATATTTTCTTATAGTCCTTTGTATTTCTGTGGTGTCAGTTGTTATTTCTTCTCTTTCATTTCTTGCTTTTTTTTTTTTTTTTAGAGAGAGAGGGCAAGCAGGGGAGAGGGGCAGAGAAAGAGAGAGACAGAGACAGAGAGGCAGAGACAGAGACACAGAAAGAGAATCTTAAGCAGGCTCCATGCTCAGCACAGAGCCTGACTTGGGGCTCGAGCCCACAACCCTGGGATCATGACCTGAGCCTAAATCAAGAGTCAGATGCTCAACCGACTGAGCCACCCAGAGGCCCTTCTCCTCTTTCATTTCTGATTTTGTTTATTTGAGACCTCTCTCTCTCTCTCCCTCTCGATGACTCTGGCTAGAGGTTGATTAGTTTTTTTGATCTTTTCAAAGAACCGGATCCTGGTTTCATTGATCTGTTCTATTTTTTTTTTTTAATTTTGTATATCATTTATTTCTGCTCTAATCATTATTATTTTCTTGCTTCTGCTGGTTTTGGGTTTTGTTTGTTTTTGTTTTGCTGTGTGTTCTTAAGGGTATTTCTACATCCCTCCTGCTCCCAGGACTAAATCTTGGATTTAATGTTGATTGCATATAGGTGCAATCAAAGAAATGTCGAACTCACCAGAACAACTTGTCAGGACAGTATTTGCAAGTTTCACTAGCATATAAATTCCACAGGGGAAAGGATCGCAGTCTGGTCTGCTTATTGAAGGTATCTCAAGAGCCCAGAACTCCCAACACGTAGTAGGTACTCCATAAATATTTATTGAATGATTAAATGCCCACAGTGACATTGTAAGCTCCCTAGAAAGAAGAGAGGGTCTCCATTTACATCTTCCATAAGAGCCTAACAGTGCTAGGTGAATAGAAAGAAGGTGCTTGTGGTAGATTGCAAAAATGGCCACAGATTCTCCCTTTCTCGTAAGAGCTAGAGCCTCCATCTCTTAAATCTAGGCTTAGCTGTGTGAATTGCTTTGGTCAATAGGACATGAACAAATGTGATACAAGCAGAGACTTGAAAATGCTTGGGTATTAGAACTTGGAATTAGAACGTGAACATGATCATGAGCTAGCCTGCTTGTGGGTAAAAGGTTACATGGAGAAGAACCAATGCATCCCATCTGACAGTCTATGAACTACCAAACATGTGAGCCAGACCTTTCTAGATCATCCAGCCACCTGCCAATCTGTAAGGTGAACATAGACACATGAGCCAGCCCAGATCTGAAGGACTGCTCAATTAACCCATTGAATCATGAGCCAAATGAAATGTTTGTGGTTTTATGCAGCCTAAATTGGGGTCATGTATTCCACAGCAATACATAATAGATACAGTGCTCAATAAATTCCCAAGTTTAGATAGAGAAAGATCTATCATCTCAGTTCTCAAATATTATGTGCCTGCTGTATGCCAGCTTCTGTTCTTGGCACCAAGACTATGAAGATTAAAACCTGTGGTTCCTGAAAGCCTACTTAAATATGACACCAAAAGCACAAATGACGAAAGAAAAAAGATGTATTGGATTTCATCAAAATTAAAAACTTTTGTGCTTCAAAGGACACCATCAAGAAAGTGAAAAGACAACCCACAGAATTGGAGAAAACATAGGGGCGCCGGGGTGGCTCAGCCGTTAAGCATCTGACTTTGGCTCAGGTCATGATCTCATGGTTCGTGAGTTCAAGTTTCACATCTGGTGAGCTTAAGCCCCACTTAGGGTGAGCTTTAGCCCTGCTTCGGGTGAGCTCGTGCCTCACTTTGGGTGAGCATGAGCCCCGCGTCTCTCTCTCTTTCTGCCCCTGCTGGGATTCTCTCTCTCTCTCTGCCCCTTGCTCACTTGAGCCCTCTCTCCTCTCTCTCTCTCAAAAATTAATAAATAAAAAATACTTACAAATCAAATATGTGGTAAAGGACTTGTATGTAGAATATGCAAAGAACTCATACAACTCAAGAATAAAAAGTTAAATGATCCAGTTTAAAAATGAGCAAATGATGGGGCGCCTGGGTGGCTCAGTCGTTTGAGCGGTTGACTTCGGCTCAGGTCATGATCTCGCGGTCCGTGAGTTCTAGCCCCGTTTCGGGCTTTGTGCTGACGGCTCAGAGCCTGGAGCCTGTTTCGGATTCTGTGTCTCCCTCTCTCTGACCCTCCCCTGTTCATGCTCTGTCTCTCCCTGTCTCAAAAATAAATAAAACGTTAAAAAAAAATTTAAAAATCAGCAAATGATTTGAATAGACATTTCTCCCAACAAGTTATACAAATGGCTGATAAACATATGAAAATATGCTCAACATCATTAGTTATTAGGGAAATGCAAATCAAAACCACATGAGGTATCACTTCATTCCTACTAAAATGTCTATGATAAAAAAAGACAATAGCAAGTGTTGGCAAGGATATGGAGAAATTGCAACCTTCATACACTGCTGGGGGAAATGTAAAATGGTGTAGCTGCTTTGGAAAAACAGTTTGGCTATTTCCTCAAATGTTTTTTTTTGTTTATTTAATTTTGAGACAGAGAGACAGAGAGAGAAAGAGAGCAAGTGGTGGACGGGGAGAGAGAGAGAATCCCGGGTAGGTTCTGCATTGTCAGTGCAGAGCCTGATGCACAGCTTGAACCTATGAACTGTGAGATCATGACTTGAGCTGAAGTCAGATGCTTAACCAACTGAGCCACCCAGTCCCCCGCACTTCCCCAGATGTTAAACTCAGAGTCACCATAGGACCCAATCTGGAGTGTACTCTGACACCAGTCAACCAGTTTTCCAAATCTCTGGACACTAGTTGGATCTCCAACTGTTCAATTCTGACACTAACTATATGGAGTTATGGTCAGATCCCACATATTGAAGGGTTTAGTCCCACAAGACTGCCCCCGCTTCAGATGCCAGTTGCAAGTTCCAGGTCACTTATACTTCTGACTGACTGTCTGTAAATCACAGGTTCCCATGATCCCTTCCTCAGATTCAGTGGTTTTCTAGAATGGCTCACAGAACTCAGAGAAATATTTTATTTATGTTTACCGCTTTCTTACAAAGGATACAACTCAGGAACAGCCAGATGAGGGGGATGCAAAGGGCAAGGTATGGACAGCGGGAGAAGGTGTGGGGCATTCTCCCGGCAAGCTCGAGTGTTCACCAACCTGGAAACTCACCATCTCCCCTTCTCATGGCTCAGTGGGTAGGGCTGGAAGTTCCAACTCTGATCACTGAGGCTTTCTGATGACCAACCCTATCATATGGCCATCTAGGGGTCCTTCCCTAAGTCACCTCACTAGCATAAACTCAGGTGTGCTTGAAAGGGGCTTGTTAGGAGTAACAACAAAAACACATTCCTATAGCTCAGAAAATTCTAAGGGTTTTGGGAGCTCTGTACCAGGAACCATGGGCAAAGGCCAAATATATTTTTGTATTGTACTACATCCAGCAATTCCACTGTACGTGTACATATATACCCGGAAGAAGTGAAAACGTGCCTCCACGCAAAAACTTGTATGTGAGTGTTTAGAGAAGCATTATTTATAATAGCCAAAAAGTAGAAACAACCCAATGTCCACCAACTGATGAATGGATAAGCAAAACATGATATATCCATACATTTGTCGACAAGATAGATATTATTTGTCGACAAAAAAGAATGACATTCTGATAAATGCTATAATGTGGATGACCCTTGAAAAGATGATGCTAAGAAAAAGAAGTCAGACGCACACAAAACACATATCCTATGATTCCACAGGCAACTTTATAGGGGCAGGAAGTAGATGTGTGATTGCTAGGGGCTAGGGTGATTGGGGAGGGGGGGATAGAGAGTGACCGCTAATGGGTACAGGTGTCTCTTTGGAGTGATAAAACGTTCTAAAATCACATTGTGAGAGGTGCACAACTCCGTGAATACTAAAAAAAAAACCAGTGGCTTGTGCACTTTAAATAGGTGAACTGTGTGGAATATGATTCTATCTCAATAAAACTGTTTTTACAAAGTCCAGCAACTTGGCCAAGGGCAAAGAATTACTGGTAAGTAACCGAGTTGGGACTCAAGTCCAGGTCTGGTCCGCACACATCTCTTTCTGTGTAACTTTCTATCTCAGATATGCCTGGTGTATTTATTTATCTCAAAAAATAGTGTGCGTAGAAAAATAGTAATATGTATTACATCTATAAAACATTTTATCATCCACCTTTTTAAAAAGTAATTTTTCCATTTAAATCCAGTACGGTTAACACACGGTGTTGTATTAGTTTCGCGTGTACAATATAGTGATTCCACAGTTCTATAGATGACTCAGTGCTCATCACAACAGGTGTACTCTTAATCCCCATCCCCCATTTCACCCGTTCCGCTCACCTGCCCTCTAGTAACGATCAGTTTGTTCTCTGTAGTTAAGAGTCTGTTTCTTCTCTCTCTCTTTCTCCCTCTCTCTTTCTCCCTTTGCTCGTTTGTTTTGTTTCTTAAATTCCACATGTGAATGAAATCATACGGTATTTGTCTTTCTCTGACTTATTCGTCTTAGCGTTACACTCTCTGCCTCCATCCATGTCATTGCAAATGGCAAGATCTTATTCTGTTTTTATGGTGGAATAATATTCCATTGTGTATGCATACTACCTCTTCTTTATCCATCCATGTATTGATGGACACTTGGGTTGCTTTCATATTTTGGCTATTGTAAATAATGCTGCGGTAAACATAGGGGTGCATGCGTCTTTTTGAATTAGAGTTTTTGTATTCTTTGGGTAAACACTCAGTAGTGCAATTACTGGGTCCTATGGTAATTCTGTTTTTAATTTTTTGAGGAACCTCCATACTGTTTTTCACAGTGGCCGCACCAGTTTGCATCCCCACCAACAGTGCACGGGTGTTCCTTTTTCTCCACATCTTCAATGCTTGTTATTTCTTGTGTTGTTGATTTTAGCCATTCTGACAGGTTTGAGGTGATATCTCATTGTGGTTTTGATTTGCATTTCCCTAATCACGAGTGAGCATCTTTTCATGTGTTTGTCAGTCATCTTTGTGTCTTCTTTGGAGATATGTCTGGGCCCATCCACCTTTTTTAAAAATGTAAAATGGATTGTGACCATTTTTCCATGTCATGACATAGTCTTCTACAACATAAAATTTAATAGCTACGTAGCATCCCATTGTATGGATGACGCTTAATTTATTCAACCAAGTCCTTACTATTTGGATGGTTTCTAATATAGAGCTCTTATCAAACTCACTGCTGTAAACAGGCTGGTGGGCTCTTTATTTTTGACGGCATCTATGGCCTTTGTCAATGATCAGAGTAGGGTCTCTCTTTTAAAGTTTTTACTAAAGCTCAATGTACATACATCACACATACATATCATAAATGTACAGGTGGACTTGTTTCACAAACTGAACATAGCCGTGTAACCAGCACCCTGCTCAAGAAACAGAACATGACCGTGGGGCGCCTGGGTGGCTCAGTCGATTAAGTGTCCGACTCTTAGTTTCAGCTCAGGTCATGATCTCGTGGTTTCATGAGTTTGAGCCCCGCGTCGGGCTCTGTGCTGACAATGCGGAGCCTGCTCGAGATTCTCTCTCTCCCTCTCTCTCTGCCCCTCCCTGCTCACACTGTCTTTGTGTCTCTCAAAATAAATAAATAAAACTTAAAAAAAAGAAATAGAACATGACCAGCACTTCAGAAGCTCCCTTCATGCCCTCTGCCCCCCACATTTTTTTTTTCTTTATCAGTTGACTGTCAGGTGGCAATACGTCAAATTGGCAAATCCAACACCCCCGCTTTGGAGGGCCAGTGAAGATGTCACAGATTGCCACCGAAAGTACACTCACGTCTCTTCTGCTTGTGCCTTGTCTCTCCTGCTTTCAGTGCTCTGATATATACCAACCTTAACCCTCAGCCGAGTGTCACCTATACCTAGAGTTTCCACCTTCAGTAGTTGAGTGGGCAGCTGGCAGGTTGGGCTGGCATATGGGTGAATGGCATGGGCAAGCATGTGGTGCCCTCTCCCCACCCTACACACTTGATGAAGCTGGAAAGGAGGGCCTAGGTAGTTCTGAGCAAAGGCCAGATGTTCTGAACCAGTGGCTTTCCAACTTGACTGCATATTGGAATCCCTGGGGGGGTGGCGGTTAAAATGTGATAATGCTTGGGGCCCGCCCCCAAAGATTCTGATTGAAATGTGGCCTGGACATGGATGGTTTTTTTTTTTTTTTTTTTTTTTTTTTTTTTTTTTTTTTTTTTTTTTAAATAGCCAAGTGATTCCAGTGCGCAGCCAGAGCTGAGGACCTGTATTCTTTTTTTTTTTTTTTTTTTTTTGATGTTTATTTACTTTTGAGAGAGACAGAGACAGAATGTGAGTGGGTTGGGGCAGAGAGAGGAGGCACAGAATCTGAAGCAGGCTGCAGGCTCCAAGCTGTCAGCACAGCCCGACGCGGGGCTCGAACTCACGAGCTGTGAGATCATGACCTGAGCCGAAGTCGGACGCTCAACCGACTGAGCCACCCAGGCGCCCCTGAGGACCTGTATTCTAAACTCGAATTCTTTTTGGCGTTTGTGGGTGTGCCACTCAGTGTCAACATCAGCTGTGGATTAAATGCCACGTCTCATTGACTCTGTAATATTATTGTAGTTCACATTAGTTTTTCTTTTGGCTCTCCTTAGAGGATTCGTGCAACACTATTTTGACAACACGTCACTCTCTCTATAGATTGAACCGACTCTCTCTAAGATGGTCGTGGATATACTGGGTCATTCAGCCTGAATCGGAATTAAGATGTCTTAAAACAATAATGAGTTACGGAAGTCACCCCTGAAGCATCTTTGATATGTTTTCTTATGTCTCCTACAGATGATGTGCCTTGGTAAAATAGTGTGCTTACTGGAAGAAATGATGGTCTCAGGTGTGTAAATCACACAGGGGAGATATGCAAAGCCGCGATGTCTGATCCATCCGGCTTGTTCCCTGGCTGTTTTCTGCAGAGGACACAAGCCTTTGGAAGAGCACTTCTCAGTTAGGGAGGACTTCCCTGTATAGGGGCCTGGACAGCATACTCGAAAGATGATTAAAGAGAGTTTCTTTATAAGTTACCTTTAAGAGGGAAAAGGAAATGCCTGGTTTATGAGCCAAAACAAATGGGGGCTAGTAGAGATCAAACACTTAAGGTAGAAAAGGAAGAGAAAGGAGTTTGAGCAAGAAGAGAGATGGGTCTGGGTTAAGTTGGCACTTCCAGGGTGTCAGAGTGGCTGACCCCTCCGTATAGGGAGTGACTGGCTAGCTTACTGTCGGACTTACAGTAGGACCAATTAATTGGTTAGTACGAGCATAGCCTCCCAGGTACCGAGGCATAGGAATTGTGGGCAAGTGTCTTCAGTGTTAGGGTAATAAACAGTAGAAGCAAAAACAGATATGGAAGCACCTTCTGATTCCCGGGGAAATGTCAAGCTCTGTTCAACATCACTCTCATAAATGTTTGCATGGGAATGCTGTTCCCAGGAGCCTCATGCTGTCCTGAGGAGTGCTCAGTGGATCCTGGCCAGGAGGTCCGTGCCGGCAGAGATCAGAGCTGCTGATACACTTGGCCACACGATTGCAAAGCAGTGGTGGGTTCGGTCTTGTATTTATACAACCAACAGAAAGAATCTATTTTAGAGAAAACAGGCAAAAAAGAGAGTTGAGGGTAGCAATTTCATCGTCTGCTCTGTAATTTAGTGTGCTATTCTCTGCTGAAGGAGAAAATCATCCCTATGTTAACAGACAGTGGAGGATGAGAGAAGGAAGGATCAAACAATTTGGACACTGGTCCTGGAATTTTCATTGTGTTGGGAAGGGAGGAAAAACTTTTGACTTTTTCTTTTTTCCGTTTTATTTATTTTTAAAATGTTTTATTTATTTTGGAAAGAGTGCAAGCTGGGGCGGGGCGGAGAGAGAGGGACAGAGGATCCAAAGCAGGCTCTGTGCTGACAGCAGCAGCAAGCCAGATGTGGGGCTCGAACTCACAAAACGCGAGATCGTGACCTGAGCCAAAGTCGGACGCTCAACAGGCTGAACCACCCAGGTGCCCCTCTCTTTCCATTTTAACGTCGTAGAAAGACATTGGCTGTTTGTGGAGTCAGAGGCACAGATTGAGATATAGATGGATAGATAGATAAATAGCAGGGTGGGCAGTGTAATAATAGGTAGGATAAGAGGAAATGAGAGTACTGGCCAACGACGTGGGCTCTGAAGCCAGACTGCTGCCTGGGATTGAGTCACAGCCATGACTAATATGTGATCTTGGGCAGGTTATGTACCCTCTCTGTGGCCCAGCGTCCTCCTCTGTAAAATGGGGTGATAAGACTACATACCTCATGGAGCCTGGCACCAAGTGAGCCAATAACGGTTTGCTTTTATTTTATCATTATCATTAGTATAACTTAGCAGGATATAAAGAGAGAACAGAGGAGAATTATTTACCCCAGCCTGAGGAGGTCAGAGAGAATCACCTACCAGGGGTCGTGGACATGGTGGGCTGGGCTGAGTCTCAGATGATCGGTAGGAATTGGCAAGAGAGGAGGGAGATAACATTCCCATTCCGGCAGAGTGCGGAACAGAGCATCTGTGAGGAAGGTTTTTATGTGATTTATATTTTTTGAATCACCACTGCTGCCGTATTTGAAACATAGGTGAGCACATGTATAGAAGTCACAGTGGTTTTTTCCAGTCCACAGAAAATGACTAGAGTGCAAGAAGGTCCAAGAACATCTTGTGACGTCTCCCCGACTCCCCAGGGTCTGTAGTCTCCCCGTCTCCCCAGGGTCTGTAGTCTTCAGCTGGATTTATTGCTGGAGTCTGTTGTATCGTAGACCCAGGCCTTGCTTTCCCTCAAGAGGGTGATCCAGACGGAGAGCCACGGAACGTTTTCAAACAGGGGAGCCATGATGGGAATGGTTATTCAACATCTATTTCAGTGAGCCCCCTTTCAGCATGCCTGTTTGTGTAGCTGATGCTAATAAATAAAAAAAAAAACTACATTTCCCAGACTGCTTGGCAGCTATGTAATATTGGTTCCACCAATCAGGTGTGAGCCGAATTCTGGCCTCCTTCAAGTGGGGAAAGAGGCGTGGTAGGAAGCTTCTGTTGCAGGTGTATCTCTCAACAGGTCTGGCGTACCTCTGAAGCCAGTGGTTCCAACAGGGGCTTCCTGAGTCCCCAGATTCTATCTGAGGTTGGCAACCCTTCGGCCAGCTGTTGAAAGGGCAGCTTACTGGTTTGTTTACACAGCCGCCTCCTGAGGGTGGTGGTTTGCTGGCAGGAGAACCCAGTGAGCGCATGTCTGGTGGTGGCTGTATCCTGAACCCAGATCCTGCTTTCTTTCTCCCTTTAGATGGTACAGAGTCAGCCCCCCTCTCTGTGTCTCCTTTCCCCTGCCTGTAGCCCTTTATTAAGGTCGTAAAGTCATGTGGTCTCTAACACAGGTTGGGGATAGGAATCTCGGCGCTGGGTCTGGGTTACCTTCCCCCCAGAAGGCACCCGGGCTTCTTAGGCAAATTTCCCCACACCCCCCTTTATGCAAATGTGACCGTTTGCCTCCTTTACCTCCCCAGACACCCTGCCACAAAGTAATGCCACTTTGTGGGGGAAAGAGTGATACAGCCTTGGCGGGTAATGCTGATACAGCAGGCCAAATGATGTAGGTTAACAAATGGAGGGTCAGGGGTTTCCAGATAATTTAGAAAGGAAGCAAGTTGAGGCAGGAATAAGGAGCTGTCCTCTGAAGTGGAAAGAATGATCTTTCAGGATCTTGAAGCAAACATTTAAAGAGAAGGGAGATGAGTAAACCGTAGGACTGACCTGGGGCGGGGTGACCTACACCAGGCCCGGCAAGGTTTCTCCCAGTCCTGGAGACGGTCCCCATGTGCGTTGTGTGGGCCGTGCCCTGCACTCAGTCGGACGCCTGACCAAGGGCACTGAGCAGGAACTGAAATGCAGCCCACGCCCCACTTGCCAAGCAGAGGGCCCAGCACGGGGCTGTGTGCTCCAGGAGGAAGGGGAGGATGCCTTTGAAAAACCACACTGAGGTGTCATAGGAGCAGCCCTAGTTCCAGGTGATGGGACAGGGAGGAGAGGCCCAGATGCTGTCCATGTCAAAGGCTTCCGACACCTGGAAGGGTGTCCCCTCCCTACCCCAAGGCACAGACATCCCGTGTGCAGAGTTCTCTTCCCAGCCCTCCTCCAGCTCTGCCGGAGACAGCAGGTTGCCCTTTTATTACGTAACCGCCCACAACGGGCAAGGTGGCGTTGACTTTGTTGTTGTTTCCTCTGCCAAGTGTTTTCATGCTGTAAACTGCACATTACGAACTCTACAGTCATTCTTTGGACCTTAAAAATTGCTTAGGAGGGAAGAGGGTGTGGGGAGGAGGGGGAGGAGGAAGACGGGGAGACAAAGTCCTCTTGGATCGCAAACTGTCACTTTCCCTTCTAGAGTGACTAACTGCATTCGGTCTTTTGTGCCTTGCCTGGGGAACACGTTCAACAAGTATAACAGTGAATCAGGTTGTTTAGAGCAGTGCTTTGAAGACTCCAGGCTTTCTGCTGTAACAGCAGTGCGGGCTGTGTGTTCCGTCTGGAACCACATCCACCGCAGACAACAGGTCGGACTGGAATGAGCTGCTTGGGCACCAAGGCCCTCAGCTTGCTGGCACCTGGGAAAACCCTCTAGGGAGCGCGGCCGAGCCGGCACACGGGGATGTGGCGGCAACAGCATGTGGGCAGCCCCCGTGCACTCTGGGCACAAAAAAAAATAAAAGAACACGGTTTGTAGAAAGTCTGCTTTGCGCAGTTTGAACCGGAAGTGTGAATCGCTAAAACCACTTTGTAAAAAGCACCAACGCACAGAAGCCCTCGGCTCCCCCGCTCGCCACGGCCGGCGTTTACTGTTTTCGCGCGCACCTGCCCAGCTCCCAGCAGTCAACAGTGCTGCTCAGGCCTGAGACTCTCTCTGGACACAGCGCCCTCGCTTCTCAGGCAGGGGGACTCGGAAGTGTGTCTCTGGTCACCCAGGGTTCCCCAGCAGGACTGTGCTGCTTGCCTCCCTTCCCCACTGCCCTACCGATGTCTCCTGAAACCTCCCACGACAGCCGTTGGCACCGAAATCCTCCTGTCAGCGCCCAGGTCTGGGGGACCCCAAACTGAAACATCCTCCTAGCTTTATCCGTTTCGTTAAAATCTGCTCTCCTCCTTTGTTTAAATAGGTTTAACTCTGCTATAAATTTTTCATTCTCAAACTTAACACCAGGCTGGAGTGGCTCCTCCATCCAACCAACTTGTTTGATACAAGGCGTACCCAAGTTTCAAAAGTCCTCGCATGATTCTTTTTTTTTTTTTTTTTTAACGTTTATTTATTTTTGAGACAGAGAGAGACAGAGCATCAACGGGGGAGGGGCAGAGAGAGAGGGAGACACACAGAATCTGAAACAGGCTCCAGGCTCTGAGCTGTCAGCACAGAGCCCGATGCGGGGCTCGAACTCACGGACCGCGAGATCATGACCTGAGCCGAAGTCGGACGCCCAACCGACTGAGCCACCCAGGCGCCCCCTTCGCATGATTCTTAAGGAACTTTGCCACTTCTTTGCTAGACTGGGATGTGTTGTATTACGTACTTGTTCTGGTACCTGAATCATAGGTGAGCTTTCTCTTGGAAAATTTATTTTCTGATAGATTATGTGAGTGGCGTCATGTTTTAAATATATTAGGGGAATTTAGATCTCAAACTAATTCTCTTGTGAGTCCTTTTATAAAACAAACCCAAATTTATGAATTTTCATGTATTTTTCTTTCCTTAAAGTGAACCATACCTACCTTGATTTAAATGAGACTTCACCGGGGCGCCTGGGTGGCTCAGTCGGTTGAGCGTCCGACTTCAGCTCAGGTCACGATCTCGCGATCTCGCGGTCCGCGAGTTTGAGCCCCGTGTCGGGCTCAGGGCTGATGGCTCAGAGCCTGGAGCCTGCTTCCAATTCTGTGTCTCCCTCTGTCTCTGCCCCTCCCCCGTTCATGCTCTGTCTCTCTGTCTCAAAAATAAATAAACGTTAAAAAAAAAAATAAATGGGACTTCACCTACAGTCTCCTCCATTTTTTAAAAATTTTTAAGTAATCTCTGCACCCAACATAGGGCTCACATTTACAACCCTGAGGTCAAGAGTCATATGCTCTATTGACTGAGCCAGCCAGGCACCACTAGTCTCCCCTGTTTTATTTTATTTCTTTTATTTAAAATATTTTTTTCATGTTTATTCATTTTTCGAGAGACACGGAGCAAGCAAGGGAGGGGCAGAGAGAGGGAGACACAGAATCCGAAGCAGGCTCCAGGCTCTGAGCTGTCAGCACGGAGCACGATGTGGGGCTCGAACCCACGAACTGCGAGATCATGACCTGAGCCGAAGTCGGACGCTTAACCCACTGAGTCACCCAGGGGCCCCTCCCCCCATTTAAATGCTACTTCTGCTAGTGTCATTTACCCTATTTCCAAGGATCTAATACAGAACTATCTGAAATACAATATCGATGGTACAGAGCCTACAGGAAATTAGTTTTGTTCTCCAGCCTCACTTTAGGACTACTGTAATGTGTCTTTTTCTCTCATTAATTTGTGGAGAGATGCTGTATAAATCACTGACTCTGCATTCTTCCATTTTTCCAGCATATTAATCAATTAATATTTGAAGTTGTATGAAGTAAAGAAAGAATGGAACTGTAGTCCTTTCTTAGAAATAAAATATTAGAGCTCATTTCAGCATAAAAGTAATGCAAATACACAGAAAACTAGAATTCAGAAAAGTAGAAGAAAGGCATCAATATTTCTTCTGTATAATGAAACTCAGCATCACATGTTAGTTTATTTTCTATCTTTCTATGTGCAGCTTTTGTGTTTTAATTTTCTTTTTTTTTTTTTTAATTTTTTTTTCAACGTTTTTTTATTTATTTTTGGGACAGAGAGAGACAGAGCATGAACGGGGGAGGGGCAGAGAGAGAGGGAGACACAGAATCAGAAACAGGCTCCAGGCTCCGAGCCATCAGCCCAGAGCCTGACGCGGGGCTCGAACTCACGGACCGCGAGATCGTGACCTGGCTGAAGTCGGACGCTTAACCGACTGCGCCACCCAGGCGCCCCTGTGTTTTAATTTTCATCGTGGCTTAAGCACGTTCTATGTTATTATCTCTTGTTGGACATCAGACATCATCTTTTTTTAAATGTTTATTTGCGGGGGGGGGGGGGGAAGCACAAGTGTGGGGAGGGGTAGAGAGAGAGGGAGACACAGAATCTGAAGCAGGTCCCAGGCTCTGAGCTGTCAGCACAGATCCTGACGCGGGGCTCAAACTCACAAACCGTGATATCATGACCTGAGCCAAAACCAACAGTCAGACATCTAACTGACCGAGCCACCCCGGCATGCCAATATGAGTTTCTATACCTCTCCTCTGCGTATACTGAGACCCTGCTCTGTGTGGGGCACCTTGAAGGAGCCAAAGATGAGTAAGACACAGCATCTGTCTGCCAGGAGCTTGGCATCTAGAAGAGGAATGCAGAACTGTCGTCCATAAATAACAGCAGTTCATAAGAAAGTTCTACCTAGGGTATTATGAGGGCACAGAGGAACAAGTCTCTGACTCTAGCTAGTGAAGGGTTTTAGGAGCATGAGTAAGATTTTTCCAGACAGTGCAGATGAAGAAAATAAAATAAATCAGGGGTATGTGATAGCAATGAGAGGAGGGCAGGAGGGCAGCAGCAGTAGAAAGAGCAGATAGGAGACGCCTCTCTGAAGAGGTGACATTTATTTATTTTTGTCATTTTTTTTAACGTTTATTCATTTCTAAGAGACAGAACAGAGCGTGAGCAGGGGAGGGGCAGAGAGAGAGGGAGACACAGAATCCGAAGCAGGCCCCAGGCTCTGAGCTGTCAGCACAGAGCCCGATGCGGGGCTCGAACTCACGAACTGCGAGATCATGACCTGAGCTGAAGTCAGACACTCAACTGACTGAGCCACCTGGGCGCCCTGAGGTGACATTTAAACTGAGACCTAAGTGACAAGAAGTTTTCAGCCACCCAAGGACCCAGTAGAAGAGTGTTTAAGGCAAAGGAGCAGCAAGCACCAAGGAGATGGGAGTGATCTTGGCTTGTTCATGGAAGGGCACGGTGGGAACGACACGAGTGAAAGGGAGTGGAGTAGAGTTGACCTCAGGGAATCGGAGAGGAAAGTACAAGCGGGTCAAATGAAAGGACAGCAGGGCAGCTCCGAGAGCCCAGCAGCTATTGGAGAACATGGATCAGGAGCGGTTCTAGCACATAAGATTGCGTGACTTTTTCAACACTGCCTAGGAGCCTGGAAGTAGAGAGGGCAGATGGAGGGATTGATATATGGTTGGAGGTTGCAGAACAAGCGTAGCAAATAGACAGTGGGGTAGAGGAGGGAGGGAATGGAGAGTTTGTAGTGTTGTGTTCTCAAGTCCAGGCTGGATAAGAAAAGAACAGAAGGTGAGAAGGTTGGAAGGGCGTGACATACAGGGAGAAAACAGAAGGCTGGGGGATTGGAGGCCTCAGAGGGTTTGCAGAGCTTATGTGACAGACACAAGGTAGA
This sequence comes from Neofelis nebulosa, assembly GCF_028018385.1. NCBI lineage: Eukaryota > Metazoa > Chordata > Mammalia > Carnivora > Felidae > Neofelis > Neofelis nebulosa. Next base: position 20,579,077 of record NC_080800.1, read on the forward strand.
GAGAAAGCTGGAGGGATAAAGGGTTTTACTCTGAGAGAAGAATACTGGGGTTTAAGAAAGCAGAGTTCACACAGCTTTGGGTGATGTCAAGGTCCATTGCTGAGGTAAAATGGAGGTGATGGTTGCAGAGGTGATCAGAGAAGTGTGGTGTAAGATAGGGTCTTATCTGATTTCATCAAATCAAAGCTTTGGTGTGTCAAAGGACACCATCAAGAAAGTGAAAAGACATGGGGCGCCTGGCTGGCTCAGTTGGTAGAGCATGTGACTCTTGATCTCGGGATTGTGAATTCGAGCCCCGTGTTGGATGGAGCGACTACTTAAAAATAAAATCTTTAGGGGCGCCTGGGTGGCTCAGTCGGTTAAGCGGCCGACTTCACCTCAGGTCACGATCTCGCGGTCTGCGAGTTCGAGCCCCGCGTCCGGCTCTGGGCTGAGGGCTCAGAGCCTGGAGCCTGCTTCCGATTCTGTGCCTCCCTCTCTCTCTGCCCCTCCCCCGTTCATGCTCTGTCTCTCTCTGTCTCAAAAGAAAAAAAATAAATAAAAATTAAAAATAAATCTTTAAAGGGGCACGTGGATGACTCAGTCGGTTAGGTGTCCCACTCTTAATTTCAGCTCAGGTCATGATTCCAGGGTCATGGAATCGAGCCCCATGTCAGGCTCCACACTGGTCATGGAGGCTGCTTAAGATTCTCTCTCTTCCTCTTCCTCTGCCCCTCTCCCTTGCTTGCGTTCTTATGCTCTCTAAATACATGAATAAAATAAAATAAAATAAAATAAAATAAAATAAAATAAAATCTTTTTAAAGTGAAAGGACAAGCAACAGAATGGGAGAAAATATTTGCTAATAACTTATGTGATGAGACTTGTATAAAAAATGTATAAATAACTGGGGCCCTCGGGTGGCCTAGTCAATTAAACATCTGACTCTTGGGGCGCCTGGGTGGCGCAGTCGGTTAAGCGTCCGACTTCAGCCAGGTCACGATCTCGCGGTCCGTGAGTTCGAGCCCCGCGTCGGGCTCTGGGCTGATGGCTCGGAGCCTGGAGCCTGTTTCCGATTCTGTGTCTCCCTCTCTCTCTGCCCCTCCCCCGTTCATGCTCTGTCTCTCTCTGTCCCAAAAATAAATAAAAAACGTTAAAAAAAAAACAAAAAAAACAAACATCTGACTCTTGATTTCGGCTTAGGTCATTATCACATGGTTTGTGAGATTGAGCCCCATGTCGGGCTTTGTGCTGACAGCGCCGAGCCTGCTTGGGATTCTCTCTCTACTTCTCTCTCTGCCCCTCCTCTGCTCGCGCATGGTCTGTCTCAAAATAAATATTTAAGAAAAATGTATAAATAACTCTTACCACTCAATGATAAAAAGATAGGTAACCCACTTAAAAATAGGCAAGGAATCTGAATAGGTATTTCTCCAAAGATGACACATGCACATGGTCCATAAGCACATGAAAAGATGCTCAACATCATTAGCCATCAAGGAAATGCAAACCAAAAGTACGATGAGATACCACTTCATACCTACTAGAATGGCTATAATCGAATATTCAGATAATAAACAAGTGTTGGCAAGGATATGGAGAAATTGGAACCCGCACACATTGCTAGTGGGAATGTAAAATGGTGCAGCTGCTTTAGAAAATAGTTTGGCAGTTTCTTAAGATGTTGAAATTAGAGTTACTATATGACCCAGCAATTTCACGCTTAGGTATATACTCAAGAGAAATGAAAGCATATGCCCATACAAACACTTGTGCCCAAAAACTCATGGTAGCATTACTCAGTAGCCAAAAGTGGCAACAATGCGGACGTCCGTCAACTGACAAATGAATAAGTGAAATACGGTATATCCACGCAGTGCGGCGACTGGGATGATCCTTGAAAATGTCACGCTAAGTGAATGGAGACAGTTACTGCTTAGAGTTAGTAGTTGCTCAGAGTAGATTGGGGGATAGAAATAAGCATTTTCTTAATGAAATAGAACAGAACAGGCTAGATTAGATTAGACTGGCTTGGGTTTTTACATCTTAGCTCAAGTACCATTTTCTCAGGAAGCCTTCCCTAACGAGGCCACATCCCCCTCTCTTGGAACCTGCCCTTGATAGCACTAAGCACTGAGGTCGGAAGCTGCTGTTAATTCGCAGGATGATTGGATGGACATTGGGATCCCAGGATGTGAGTATAAATACATTGCATCTGCCGCACTTAGCCCAGTCGATAGCACGTATAGCAGGTTATTTGTAAGCATCTGTTCCAGGAGGGAAGGAAAGAAGCTGGTCAGCGGGGGCTCAAAGCTGTAGTTGCAAAAAACACAGTGACCTAGCAGGAAAGGAATAAAATGGGGGATGTAGGTAGATGAGGTCTCTAAAATAAAGATCTCTAAGAGCATGTGTTTCAAACTGGGGGGTCACAACACGTTAGTGAATTGTGAGAATGATATACTAAGTTGTGGCCAGAATTTTTTAATGAAATGGAATGGGATAGGATAGAAAATATTGGAGAGGCACCTGGCTGGCCGAGTCAGTGGAGCTGGTGACTCTTGATCTCAGGGTCATGAATTCAAGCCCCACATTTGACATGGAGCCTACCTAAAAAAAAAAGAAAAGAAAAGAAAAGAAAAGAAAAGAAAAAACATATCAGAGAAAATACCACATACCAAGAGTAAACATTTTCAAGAAACTTTTGTTTGAATTATATAGATTTTATATATATATATATATATATATATATATATATATATATATATATGGCAGTATCATAGCCAATGAGGTTTATCTGAGGCGTGATTATTGCTATAATATATATTGTATATGTATATACACACATATACATACATACCCATACACATGTGTGTGTTGTGTCATGATTTTACTATGTTCCAATTTTTAAAAATTGAGACACTCCTGCCCATACCCTCTGGTTCAAACATTTATGACTGTAATTCTTTTCTGAAGCTCTGATCATTTTAGCAGCTTGAGAATCACTGAATATAAGACTTTTGATGATTTGCACAGCATTTTTAAAAAGTCATTTGTTAAGTACAAATTAAACATTAATTTCTCAAGTGTAAATTGAACACTGGTGGAATTTCTTAAGTATAAACATTAATTTGAGCTTTTAAGAACAAGTCAAACAATGGTTGCAATCTTTATTAGAATATTTTTTCAGTCTCTCAAACGTATCAACAAGTATGATTATTTCTAATCGTTTCTGATTAACAAACCGAGGAAGCCCGTGTTGAGTTATGTGGCAAAACGCATGTCCTTGATTTAATTTCTATTACCATGAGTTATTTCAAAACAGTTTAATGCCAAGATTTCTTTCAATGTGTTCAGCACGTCACGTGTGCTTAACATTTCTTTCGTTTGGGAAGCATGTGTGGTGGGCGCACAGGGGCTTTGGAGCCATTCTGGTCTGCAAGGAACCCTGGGTTTGCCACTTACTAGCTGTTTGACATTGGACGAGTTGGTGTGGTAGGATCTTGGCTTCCTTGTCTATAAAACAGAGAAAGTGATTTAGGTGGAAATTACCATTTGTAGAGGTCAAAATTGGTCCACTGTTGGCAATTTCATGTGGCTCAACCTAGTGATTATCTTACGGTGTGGTTGTGAAGATCAAACAAGACAATATTTGTTTAATACCTGTCACCATGCACATTTAATATTAGTATTCCCTTTGATAAAGACAAAAAATGTTAGCGTCATTGTTGAATTATCTCTTTAAATTGGCAGCATATACATTGGTCCATTGCACATTATGTACTTATTTAATATCTGTCTTGCCTTTTTGCAGAAAGAATTTAAGAAGACTGTTTTGCACATAGTTAGTACTGAATAAATATTTGGATACTAGTGAATTGATGTTTCTGTTTAGCTTTGTTTCCTTGGTCATTTATGAGCCATCATTTGGTACTTTGCTAGAATTGGATGAAACGTTAGAGAGCCCAATATGGACTGTTGTCTCCCAAGAGGATGTAACAAAATCTTGTTTTGTACTTCTGTGACAGGTATTTCTTTCCAGGGAGCCAGCCCCATGCAGTGGTGTCTGGTGAATGTTTAACAGAACTCTCTGGAGTTCAGGGTGTGTGGGTGGTGGTGGTGGTGGACCTGATCTGCAGCGCCGGCCAATTTCTGTGCTGATACTTCCGTCACTGCTGCTTCCAGGCCATGAACTTGACATCGCTGGATGCACAGTTGGGAAGAGATGAGTATAATGAGCTTTCTGAGCTAGAATCAGGTGCTCCAGCCACACTGCTGGCCCCAAGACTCGTGAAACCCACCCTGAGGGCAGTGCTCTCTAGACTGGGACTGACAGTGCGTGCAGGATTTTTGATTTATATTTATGCTGCTAATAAAGAAGTTTCATAATTACTGAGTATTTTTGAAAAACACAACTGAACAGAATAGCTGGAAAAGGGGGACAAAACAATAATTATAATATTTATTATTATCCTACATCTGTATGACACCTTCTCATTAAATTGCTTTTCTTGATGAGACAACCTGCAGGGTTTTGCTCTTTTTTCCTTTTGTCAACCTGTTATTTTAATGACTAAAAGACCAAGTAGGTGTTCCCCCCAAAAAGTGCTATGTAATTTTATATATTGACTCCCTTGATGAGCTAACTGGCTCAGATCTTGGGAAACTCCTTTTTTTGTGGGACTGTAAATTTCAACATCATTTTTTTTTTAAATGTGAATCACAATTGGGGGAATTGCTAAGGAAACAGATCATTTTATCAGTGATATATTTAAAGATTTTAAAAATGGTTCTGCAGTGGGACTTCCGGGTGGCTCAATCGGTTGAGCGTCCACCTTTCGATTTCTGCTCAGGTCATGATCCCAGGGTCATGGGAGCGGCCCCCACTGTCGGGCTCTGCGCTGAGTGTGGAACCCGCTTGGGATTCTCACTCTCCCTCTGCCCCTCTCCCCTGCTCGCGCGTGTTCTCTCTAAAATAAAAACAAATTAATTGAACAATCCTTCTGCAAATAAAATGTTTTACTCTAAATCAGGGATACTAAATGGGAGGTGGTATCGTCCTGGGGCGGGGATAGATTTTAGAAATAGATGGTGGTAGTTTTTGTTGTTGTTGCAGTTATTGGGGAGCACTGTTGAAATCTAAAGGGTCCGGCCAGAGATGCTAGAATTGGAAATTGTCCCATGTTCTGAATGACCTTCAAATCTTTTTTTTTAAGAGAGAGAGAGAGAGAGTGCACATGACAGCAGGGGAGGGGCAGAGAGAGAGGGAGAATCTTAAGCAGGCTCCACATTCAGTGTGGAACCTGATGCAGGGGTTGATCTCCTGATGCTGAGATCATGACCTGAGTCGAAATCGAGTCAGACACTTAACCGACTGAGCCACCCAGGCACCATGACCTTCAGAGATATTCTGCTGAGCTGTCATGTTGATGAAAATAAGCACCCAGGTTTCCAAGATGCAAGCATCTTTTACAAGGATGCTTGCATTTAGTTTTGCTTCGAACCCTCCAAAAGTTGTTCACCATGTTGGGAAGTCTTAGCAACATTGGTGGTAACTGATTTTGCCACTAGTGCACACCTGTGTCAGTCTTTGTCTTGCACCGTCACTCACAGTGATGGTATGACAGTGTAAGCGTTCGGCTCCTCTATTTTGTCTTCTAGCATCGCTGTGCCTGAGTTTACATTTTGAGGTGCATGTTATTTTATTATAAATTACTTATTTTTATTTGTCCTTTCTATCAGGGCGTTACATTGATTGTTTTTTACAATTATGCATAGGGGTATGTGGTATCACCTGTGAGTTTCATCTCAGGTTAGTACAGGAGGGCTACTGAGTATATGTTATTAAAGGAGTCATTGGGTCTGAGACCCAATAACTAATCTAAGTGGCTAATCCTTAGCATGATATAGCAATGTCATTTCTTTTTCCACGGTCCCAGCATATCTTCCTACCATCTGACATCACATTCCCTTGGCTTCAAGACTATAAGCAAATTGTTCACCTCTGCCCCAGTCACTACCATTTGTGGTCTAATGTGACAATTTTACCCATTTTCCTTATTTTTCCTTCCTGACATCAGCTGAGCCATCGGCATTATTGCCACTGCCCACAGCGGCATCCGCCGACTATCATGAGAAAAAGCCATCGTCTGCGGAATTTTACCCATTTTTTAAAATTTTTTTTTAACGTTTATTTATTTTTGAGACAGAGAGAGACAGAGCACGAACGGGGGAGGGTCAGAGAGAGGGAGACACAGAATCTGAAACAGGCTCCAGGCTCCGAGCTGTCAGCACAGAGCCCGACGCGGGGCTCGAACTCGCAGACTGCGAGATCATGACCCGAGCTGAAGTCGGCCGCTTAACCGACTGAGCCACCCAGGCACCCCTACCCATTTTCTAGATCAGAGTTGACAGTTTTGCCATTCGTTCTTCAGAACATTTGGTGACCTCTTGGAAAAGGACGTAGTCAAAAAGGCCAGTGGATCAGTTTTTACTGTTGTAAAATGAAGGGAGCCTAAATTTCCTTGAGTTTAGAATTTGCCCGTGAGGAATTCGGAGGCAGGCAGGAGCGAGCACATCTGTTTCGTCTCATGCCTTACGTAGAGGCAATAAACACTCCGGTAAGAAAATAAGCACTTAGTGCTGTGCACACAGTAACAAAAAATAAAAGCATACTTTGAGCGGGACCCTAATATGAACCTACAGATCATGTTGTCAACACAGTGAAAATGAAAAACAATGCGTCGTCAGTGAATAAACTCGTAATGAACATGCAGGGCTCACCTTTGGCAAGAACGCAAAGTAGCTGGTGTTTGTTTCCAGCGCTTGTGTCTTCTCTCTTGGGTGCCCTTTCCTTCCCTCGGCACCTCCCACCACAGCGAGCCTAAGGCTCTCGGCCGGTCCTTTTCTGATTTGAAGGAGTCTCCCCGTCAGAAGGAAAGGGGTCTGGTACACCTTTTTTCTTACTAACTCTAGAATCTTTTTAGAGCAGATGGGCTGTCTTCGGAGAGGAGGAAAGTGGTTACCTTGGACAGGCAGAAATGACTGGAAAGGAGCTCGAGAGCTTCTGGGGGAGCTGGTAACGTGTTTCTTGTTTTATTGTGGTAAAAGATACATACCGTAAAATTTACCAACTTGGCTGTCTCTAAGCGTACAGTTCAGTAGTGTTAAGTATATTCACATTGTTTTGAAGTAGATCTTTAGAACTTTTTCATCTTGTAAAACTGAAACTCTGTACCCATTAAACAATAACTCCTCATTTCTCCAGTGCCCTTGGTAATTGCCATTCCACTTCCTATTTCTATATATTTGACTACTCTAGATACCTTATATGGGTGGAATCATGCAGTATTTATCCTTTGGTGACTGGTTTATTTCACATAGTAGCATGTCCTCAAATTTCCTCCATATTGTAGCACGTGACAGGATTTCCCTTCTAATGTTGTATTTATTTTTTTAATGGCATTTTTCAATGTTTACTTCTTTTTTTATATGAAATGTATTGTCAAATTGGTTTCCATACAACACCCAGGGCTCATCCCGACAGGTGCCCTCCTCAGTGCCCATCACCCACTTTCCCCTCCCTCCCACCCCCCATCAACCCTCAGTTGGTTCTCAGTTTTTAAGAGTCTCTTAGGGTTTGCCTCCTTCCCTCTCTGGAACTTTTTTTTTCCCCCTTCTCCTCCCCCATGGTCTTCTGTTAAGTTTCTCAGGATCCACATAAGAGTGAAAACATATGGTATCTGCCTTTCTCTGCCTGACTTATTTCACTTAGCATAACAGTCTCAAGTTCCATCCACGTTGGTACAAAAGACCATATTTCATTCTTTCTCATTGCCACGTAGTATTCCATTGTGTATATAAACCACAACTTCTTTACCCATTCATCAGTTGACGGACATTTAGGCTCTTTCCATAATTTGGCTATTGTTGAAAGTGCTGCTGTAAACATTGGGGTACAAGTGCCCCTATGCATCAGCACTCCTGTATCCCTTGGGTAAATTCCTAGCAGTGCTATTGCTAATGTTGTACTTCTTGATCTGTGTGCTGGTTACCTGAGTACACTCCCTTTGGGAAAATTCATCCAGTTGTGCACTCATTTTTTTTTTAAAGTTTATTTATTTATTTTGAGAGAGACAGAGAGCTTGTGAATGGGGGAGGCACAGAGAGAGAGGGAGAAGCTCAAGCAGACTCTGCACTGACAGTGGGGCTCGAACTCGCGAACTGTGAGATCGTGACCTGACGCTTAACCAACTGAGCCACACCGGCGCCCCCAGCTGTGCACTTACTGACTAGACCCACTTCTGTATGCATGTTATACTTCCAAGAAAGACTTTATAAATTAGACGGAGACAAAATTTAAAAATCATTACTACCGCTTCTACTAAGCTATTAGTAACTTGTGTTAATGTTTCCCAGGGACGTTTTGGAAGCACCAGTTAGAGAAGGCAACGCTTAACTCCAAGGGGTATGTGGTGAAGGCAGAACTTCAGAAGAGATGGCTTCACACAGGCCCTATTCAAATCTTCCTTGATGTGTGGCTCTGAGCCCCTTCATACAGAAGGCTGGTACTACCCATCTCAATCCAAAATCACTAAACACTAATACGCCCCCCCCACCACCACCAAACAAGAGCAGAAGGTAAAGAAAAAAACCCACTGTCCTTAAATGAAATTGGGAAGAAAGCCCATTGAAGAAAATTTTAGGAGAAAGAACAAAACAGTGTTGGAAGAGGACAATCAGGTAGGGTTGTCATATTTAGAAAAACAAAAAGCCAAAAAGACAAATGATCAATACAGGACACCCATTGAAACTTGAATTTCATATAATCAACAAATAGGTTTTTAAAGTAGAAATATGCTCCGAATAGTGCACGGGACATACTTGTACTCAAAATATATTTGTTGGTGAGGCACCTGGGTGGCTCAATCAGTGCAGTGTCTGACGCTTGATTTTGGCTCCATTCATGATCTCAAGGGTTTGTGAAATTGAGCCTGGCATTGGGCTCTTCACTGACAGCGTGGAAGCTGTTTGAGATTCTCTCTCTCTGCCCCTCCCCTGCTTGTGTTCTCTCTCTCTCTTTCTCTCTCTCTCAAAATAAATAAAAAAACTTTAATATATATGTAAAAATTTGTTGTTTATCTGAAACTCACCTTCCACTGGGCACCCTGTATGTTTTACCTGGCAACCCTAGATACAAGGGAAGGAAGAGGGAGATAAAATCACAGGGAACATGAAAAATGTCTTTTCAATGCAGGGATCCAGCCCAAAGCCAGATTCTCTTACAAGTACCCAGCATTGGATAACATTCCCTGTCCTAAATGAGGGAAAGAACTTTGCACTAGGAATCAGTTTAATTTTGCAATGAAGAAAAAATTGGACTTTTCTTAAATCTCTTGCTAGGGGTCCAGAGTTTAATCCAAATCCTTTCACATTTGCTGTTTTGCCGAGAGCTGAGTGACACAAACTGCCTGGGATAATGGTGTGGGGTTGCAGGCAGGAAGGGCAAAGGACTTCGTCTGAAAGACCTAGTGCCTGGTAGTGACTTGTCAGTTTTCATCTGAAGCGGTTTTTGATGTGTATAAATAGGGGTTGCCATTAAAAGTACTGCATCATTACCGGTGGGGAAAAACAAATTCCCGAACACTCCGCCCTCTCTATTCATCAAAGCCAAAGTGTCCAAGATTCACTCAAGGTGAATGAGAGCAGTTGTTCTGGAAGAGTTGGCTTTGTCACACAGTTTCTGATTTGCTCTGAAGCCCTGCGGTTAAACCCTTCTAACTCTGAGTCCATAAAGGGATAATAAGGCTTGATCAATGTAAGTTCTCAGGCTCATTGTTTAAAAGAAACAATTTTTAAAATGGCAAGTATATAATAATGAGGATTAAATAATTGACAAGATGATTCTAAGCTGAAGTTTCGCAAAGCCCATTTTAATGATTTATTGTAAAATCAGAAGTATAGTTGCGTGTAGTTAAAGGCAAACGTCCTTTAACTTGTTTGTTACTAGACATAGGTAAACTATATGTTCTGTGACCTTTTTAGACCATTAATTGCTTAGTAAGATTTTCTTTCATAGGTTTGAAGTAAACTTTGGCCTCGCTCGGGTGGAATTATCACCAAACTTTAAAACTGTGAAAGACTGAATTTATTACATGGGAGCTATATCTATGACTGTTATCAACTGGAGAGGTAGAATCTTGGTTGATAGTTTTTATGGCTTTATGAAACTGTCGACACCCTGACCTGCGTGTCCTCGCACAGTTTCCTTAGGTGTCTATAACCTCAGCTTCCTCATCTACAAAAATGAGGGGGTGGACCAGATGACCTCTACCCTCCAAGCTGTAAGACATTGTGACTAGATTCCACTAAAGGTGTGTCCATCTCAGGGTTAGGTGATTTAGAACAACTTACCTAGAACTTTTCTCAGTAGTGATGTTTATTATTTTAATAGGTAAAGGTAAGTAGAGTACACAACAAGTGTTATCGATTGCTTCCTGTCCCCTTGGAAATCCTTTGTGGGTAAATAATCAGAACTTGGGGGGAAACCAGAATGCCCATAAAGCAATAATGTCTAGATGGGACCAAGGATGAATGAGCTGAGATGTGGTTACTACAGGGGGAATAGATTCCATGAGAGAGAGAGAGAGAGAGAGAGAGAGAGAGAGAGAGAGAGAGAGAAAGAGAAAGAGAGAGAGAGAGAGAGAGAGAGAGACCTGTCTTTACTTCCCCAGATCGTGCTGGTTGGGAACAAGAGATTCACTCTTAGGACACTCTGCTGCCAGAAGCAACATCTTCTGTTTGATTCCCATAACGGTCAAGGAGAGCACGTAAGGGCAGCTGTGACATAAGACGGGACCACGCCTGAGGCTGAGTGTCTCCACTCACCCCAAGTCTGAGGTGAACAGTCTGTAGGTAGCACCTTGGGGATCAGGCCTTCTCACCTCCAGAATCTTCATACCCGTTAAGTCAAGTGTTTAAGATGCAAATTATTTGGATCACAACACCCTTTTTGCTTCCACACTCACTGTCAAGTATTTGTGTACTTTCTGACAGATTATAAATGTGTCTAAAAATGTTCGGCCACAGCTTCTTGCTGCGACTCTTCCACGTGAGGCAGCTTGTGACCATCCCCTCAGCCATTTTCTCAAGGAAGCAACAGCTTGGAAGGGAGACTCGCAGTCGGGAGGGGAGACTCCGGGGTCAAACAAGGCAAGGTCACGTCAGCTGCTTCGCCGGCTTTATTCTTCCCCATGCTCTGGCTCTGTCTTCCTCACCAAAGGGACAGAAATCTGGAAGGATATTCTAAGGATCCCTGAGTACTGTGTATACGCAGACACTATGGAATATATGTACATCCTCAAGGACATACTAATCAAAGCTAATTTACAAGGGGATCTAGGAGAAAGAGTTGTAATATGGCCCATATCATGGTGTGTACAGAGTGTGTATGGTAGGTGATAGTTCGTAGCAGAGTTCAGTATTTTTTCCAGAAAACTTGGCAAAAATTTTACCCTCTGAGGCATAGATGCCCATCTGCTTGTCCCCAGAGCTTGTGAATAGGTTATTTCACGTGGCTAAACGGACTTTGCAGATACGATTAAGCTAAGGGTCTTGAGATGGGGAGATGATTCTGGATTATCTGCATGGGCGCAGTGTCATTACAAAGGTTCTGATAGGAGAGAGGCAGGAGAGACGAGAAGGAGACATGATGAGGGAAGCAGAGGTTGGAGTGATGTGAGGCCATGAGCCAAGGAATGCAGGAAGCCTCTAGAAGGCAGAAAAGGCCCAGCCATAGATTCCTCTTTAGAGCTTCCAGAAAGAACGCAGCCCTGCTAACTCCTTGATTTTAGGACTCCTGACCTCCAGACGTGTCAGAGAATAAACGTGTGCTGTTTTAAGTCACTCAGTTTGTGGTGATGTGTTACAGCAGCCACAGGAAGCTAATGTAGGAGGATTCAACAGGCTATTTTCAATTCAGTGAGAGTGCTTTGGTGAAAGCGTTAGGGGTAATGGCAGGCAGGAGTGTTCAGAGTCAGTTACTGTACAGAGTTTATTGGGAGCCCACCATCAGCTAGGAACTGAGACCTCCCTTGTGGACAAACTGACATGGGCTCTGCCGATACGGAACTTACAGCCACAGGAGGAAGACCGGCATTAAACCAAAATGGCTATTAATCAACTTCAAGTGTGCAGTGTGCTATGAAGTACTGCATGGTACGATGCAAATGACTAAAAGGAGAGCTCTTTCTTCTGGATGGTCAGGGAAGGTTTTCCTGAGGATGTGATGTTTAAGGCAGACTCTGACGTTGAAAGAGCCTTTCAGACAATCGGTAGAGCATATCCAAAAGCTGTAGGCAGGCAAAGCATTGTGTTTTAACGAGTTAAGAGAAATCCAGTGCCATTGGAGCCAACAGAATAAGGGCTAGTGCTGTACAAGAGGAGATGGAGGGGTGACTAGGGCTAGGCGAGACAGGGCCTTGTAGGCCGTGGAAGGATCGTGGCATGCCCATATTTACAGTTTTATTTTTATTAAAAAGTTTTTTCCTAATGTTTATTTTTGAGACAGGGCAAGACAGAGCATGAGCAGGGGAGGGGCAGAGAGAGAGGGAGACACAGAACCTGAAGCAGGATCCAGGCTCTGAGCTGTCGGCGGGGCTCGAACCCACGAACGCGGCATCCTGACCTGAGCTGAAGTCAGATGCTTGACCGACTGAGCCACCCAGCTGCCCTGAGGTGTTGAAGGATTCTAAGCAGGGTTTACGAAAATGGGGACATGTTCTGAATTCCAGGTCGTCAGCTGTCAGCACAGAGCCGGATGTGGGGCTCGAACTCATCAAAAGTGACATCGTGACCTGAGTTGAAGTCAGACGCTCGACCAACTGAGCCACCCAGGCGCCAACCCCCCGCCCCTCCGTATTTATACTCTTAAAGATCACGTAGGCTATAGTGGATGAAAGAATGGATTGAGGTGCAACAGAAGATGGCAAGAGACCAGTTAGAAGGATACCGCAACAGCCCGGGTGAGAAGTAATGGCGGTCCTGGCTAAGATGGTGGCAGTGAGGACGGAGGGAAGCAGAAGGGTTTAAGAGATGGACATATAGGTCAGAGGATCAAAAGAGTTGGCGATCGATGGAGCGTGAGAGGTGACAGAGAGGGAGGTGTTAGGGATGGTGCCTAGGTTCATACTTAAGCAACCTGGTCAGCAGAACTGCCATTTTCTAAGGAAGGGAACCATGCTGGAAGAGAAGAACTTTGGTGGGAAGAACACGAGTATGACTTTGGACATGTATAACCTGAGGGGGTCACTGAGACATTCATGGGGAAATGTCAAGTAGGCATTTGCATACCCAGGGGCAGGAGATTTAAACTTGGGAGTTAGAATTTCAACGGCAAGTGACGTTCTGGGGACAGCGGAGATTGCCCAAGAAGGGAGAAGCCGGTAAGAGGAGGGCCTCTGAAAGGGCTCTAAGGGACCTCAAGGAAGCAGAGGAGCAGAGGTCAGAGAAAGAGACGTGGAAATGACTAGAAAGCAAAGGAAAAAACAAGGAGGGTGTGGAGCCAATGAACTGAAAGGAAAAGTGAGTTTTTTTTCAGAAAGGACGGAGTGACTGTGAGATCATGAAAAATAGGGACTAAAAAGTATCCCCTGGACATGAAGATCATTGGTCAGTGACCTTAGCATGAATTCGGTGTGGGGGAGGGAAGGGGTCATCTTCTCTAAGTGTTTCTGGCAGACGTTAGTGACAACAGGGTCTTCAGGAAAAGCTACGTGCTGGTGAGAAGTCCGACAGGAAACTGCTGCCGGGAGTGGCTGAAGGCTGCACGGCCACCACCGCACACGTGCACCAGTACTTTGCCTTCCCAGAAAGACACGTAGGTGGTAGACAGGACTCCAGACCCGCAGGGCCTTAGCCGCATCTCCTTGTACGCTTGTCACCTTTGGCCGGAATCATTCCCTTTTTCTCTTAGCTCTCTGCTCCTTGCTTGTGGCCATCCCTGTCTCCATTCTTGGTTATTCTGAGACTGGACCCGTGAGCTCACCCTCTCATTCTCTCTTCCTTTCATTCTAGTGTTGAAGAGATTCTGTGTCTCCAGGGAGTCGGAGTGACTTGATATCTCAGAGCAGTTCTGCAGTGTGTATGCAGTGGTTCTTCATGGAGCGCGGTGAGTCCTATGAACAGACAGAGAACAAGAGCATATTAGGTAAGTGACTTGACGGAGAAGCTTGAGGGGAGGATACGGCTAAGTCTTCTTCCGTGTGGAAAGCCAGAAAGGCTATTGATAGAGCCAAAGACTTGCTCCAGGTTGGAAGTTCAAATAATCTTGCCGTTCAAAGAGAGAATGCTCTCTTCGGCAGCACCTGTACAAATAACTGTGAGAGAAAGCGTTCCTCTGGTTTTTATTGTCTACTGAAATTCAGCTTACGTATAATTCACATGGAATTCCTTGACCACGACTATGAGGTGTATGTAGGAGCCCAGCCTCCTCCACTTTCGTGCGGCCACAGAGCACAAAAATGGGAACAGGCGTTCCTCAGGTTATACTGCCAGATAAAACTCACTCAAGACCAAAGTGGCTTTGTCGCTGAAACCAGAGCAACAATAGGAATCCTGAGAAGAAACACACACACACACACACACACACACACACACACACACACACACACAGAAAGAATGAAGTCATTTGAGGGAAAGGAATAAAAGAAGAAAAGGGTTATACAAGGAGTTATACAAGGGGAGACAGAATACAGCTCTGACTCACACAATAATTAACTCACTCTGAATAATATCAGAGTTCTGAACTTGGTTTTGAACACGAATATAGCTTTTATTTGTACAGTGGGGGTAGTTGTTCCCCCCTTCACTATTTCCTTTACCCTTCAGGTTAATTATTCCCTCAAGGAACACAAAATTATTTTCTCTTGTTTTCTGGGAAAGTGCTTGTGCTCACTCTTCCCTCAGGATCTGTTGAATAAGTTAGTACCCGATGAAAGATAGTAGCAGGTGACTACATGGGCACTGATGAATAATTGAGTATTTTAGTTAGAGCTCTTCTCAGAGACTCATGATCTTCTTTCTAGAGATCAGCTGAAGTGCAGCCCTCTCATTTTACATAGGAGGAATTGGGCATGGAAAGATGAAGCAATTTTCCCAAATCCACAGAGCTACTTCGTGGCAGATCTAGGCCTGCAACTTTGGGGTCAGGTGTCTCCGAGGCTGTGCTGTCCCGTTCGAATGCATCGAATCAGCCACAGTGCCCATAATTGAGAGCTTCTTCCGGCCAGGAGGGTACCTTCTCCACTTCTCACTACAATCTTTAAAGGAGGCCTTATCACTCCCATTTCCCAGGTGAGAAAACCAAAGCTCAGAGAGGTTAGCTAACCCGCCTAAGACCACGCTGTCAGTGCTAGTAGAACTGCCTAATCTTGTGGGATGGCCGAGTGGGGATTATCAGCGTCTAGGGCCGATCCGACTCCTCAGGGGGGACAGGTGATGGGATGCCTGCTGTCGCAAGGAATGCCCAAAGGTCCACACCACAAAATATTGACCCAACTCCTCGGCTATGGTGCCTAAAGGTTGAACTTGGAGTCATGGCTAGGAAAGAGCAGAGTCTTGAGGGAATGGAATGCTGAAGAGTTGTATTTTCTTGAGAAGGGGAACTGTGTGGAGCAAAGGAGAGCTTTTCAGGCTGGGTAGGATGATACTTCTTAAGTGGAGACAGCGTAAAGGGAAGGGTTCTCTGGAGAAGGAATAGATACTTCCCAATTCTGAATGGTATCTAGAATGAGGCTGGATCTTTGAGCCCCTGATTGGGCTGAGGCGTTTATGGAAATCGATAGCATGCATTTATAGAACCTGATCAGTATGCTGTGACTGTACTATCTTTGAAGGGGGTCCATCATTACATAGAACTGAATTATAATCCTGGGCTCAAGATATCAGGTCCATGCATGGCTCTCTCTTTAAATAAATACATAGGTAAAATGAACATCCGTGAACCCAACATCCAAACCACAAACTGGAGCAGTCAATGAAGCTGTCTGACGATACCGAGTTTTGAAGAGGAAGATATGGATTAGCCAAACCTCTTATTCATCCCTAGGAATATAAATTACTGTAATCAGTTTCCATTATTTTATAGTGTTAAACATTCCCTTGGAATCTATAAACCTGGCCAAAAATAACAGCAGCACTGTTTATTTGTAAATTATAGGGCTAAGTAGCAAGTTTTTCTTCCTGCCACATCTGAAAGTTTAGACGAATACACCAATCTTCCTTTTTTGAATGGGAAAGCCTAGCTCTTCAAAAGCACCCATTCCGCAACTTTTTCCAAGTTACGGTTAGCTTAAACAGGAAGGCAATACTGTATTGCTTGTCACTAGTCATATGTTTGTCAAATGGGATCTAGGACTAGGAAGGTGTAGTCTTATTTTTTACTGAGGCTTGTCTGTGCAAAGCGATTGCAGTTTTAGAGAACTCATCTGCTTGCATTTGTTTGGCATCACTCCCTCTGCTTGTATAGGTCTTCAAGTCATGGCAGAGACAAAAGCCTTGGCAACTGGGTAACTCCCTGAACGATAGATAATCCAGTGTTGGATCTCCTGACTCTACCATATATCAATGGATGGCCACGGGCAAGTTGCTGAACTTCTCTGAGCCTCAGGTTTCTCATCTGTAAGTAGGCAAACTCATGTGTGCCTTGTGGGGCTGCTATGTCGATTAAAAGAGGGAACTGCCCCTAACCAGCTAGGCCACAAAGAAGCCCAGCAGCAAGTGTTAATTATGTTTTCTATGGAAACAGGAGTATAAGGGGTACCTGGCAATATATCTCGCACAGCACGTATCTAATAGAAATCTAATGTGATTGGGGCGCCCGGGGGGCTCAGTTGGTTAATTGTCTGACTCTTGACAGTTCATGGACCCCCCTCCTCGGCGGTGGGCTCTGTGCTGAGAGTGCTCAGAACCTGCTTGGGATTCTCTGGCTGCCTCTCTGCCCCTTCCCTACTCATGCAGACGCATGCGTTCTCTCTCTCTCTCTCTCAAAATAAATAAACATTAAAAAAAATATAATGTGGTCCCCAAATGTGAGGCACAGATGTAATTTAACATTTTCTGAAAGCTACACTTAAAAATGAACCAAAAAACCCAAATGAAATTAATTTTAATATTATATATGATTTAATCAATGTAACTGATATATCTAACATGTTATCATTTCAACATGTAATCAATATAGAAAATTCTAAATGAGAGTTTGTATTCTTTTTTCTTTTCTCTCTCTCTCTCTCTCTTTTTTTTTTTTTTTTGCATACTGAGTTTCTGAAATCCAGTGTGAATTTGACATTTACAATACCTCTCAGCTCGGATCAGCACATTTCAACGGCTCAAGGGCCTCACTTGGCTACTGTTGCTGTTGTACCGGGCAGTGCAGCCTTAGCGCTTCTAATGAGATTGGATCTCTTTAGATTTCAAAATCTGGACTTTCAATTCTATTCTAGTGCACATTCCAAACAATGGGAGGCGATTGACCGTATTCCTGTTCCTTTAATATCACTAATTTGTAGTTGCCTCGTAGATGGGACACGGGTCAGATTATCCTAGAGCTGGCGTCCCCAATCTTTTTGTGACAAGTGGCTGTTTTTCTTTTCCTCCAGGCTTTCGGAATAAGTGGAGGGAGAAGAAGGTGAAAAGAGTTGGAACTGACGATAAAACTCCAGCGCCCTGGAGAGGGGGCCTTCCTGGAAGCTACATAAGTCTCCCTGATGGAAGGAAATCTTAGCGACTTTGGAAACGACTCAAGTTTGCTGTCATGTTCACATGTGGTGGTCGTGACGGTCAGGGCCAGGGGGAGGCTGCACCTTAGTGAACAGCTTGGGTGAATGAGGGCTGTACTAAACTCACCGATGTGAGAAATGCCAAGTTTTCCAGATAATAGGTGGCACCTTAGATGTCAGAGTCCACTACAAATATTAATAGAAACTGATAAGATCATGATTTGGAGAAAAACAGAAGAGCAGCAAGTAGATTGTGACAAGTTGCTGTGTAATTACCTTTCATCTTTTGGGGTAAAGGAGAACTGAATAAAGCCACTCACGTTACCTATTCTGGGCTCACATTTTTGGATCACGTTCCCACCCAGAGACTCCAAGGAATTCCTAAATGTCAATCCAACCATGGTATCACTCAAAACACTCCTTAGTGGTTATCATATTGTTGGCATTTTTCTGTTTCCTTCCAGACTTTTTCTGTGAAGTTTTGTGATCTTTTCATAGCTGAGCTCAAACTTAGTACTAAACTTTGTATCCTGCTTTTACCCACTTATAATGTTTTCATTTTCTGTGTCCTCATATAGACTTCACACCACAAATTTTTCTTAAGTTTATTCATTTTTGAGAGAGAGAGAGAGTGCACATGACACACATGAGCGGGAAAGGGGCAGAAAGAGAGGGAGAGAATCCCAAGCAGGCTCCACGCTGTCAGTGCGGAGCCCAACGTGGGGCTTGAGCCACGAACTGAGAGATCATGACCTGTGCCGATATCAAGAGTCAGATGCCCAACTGACTGAGCCACCCAGGCACCCCTCACACAACAAATTTTTAATGACAGTGTATCGGGCCATTGAGCGGGTGTGCCATGATTTATTGAGCTATTTTTCCATCATTGTCTTTTCCTTCTGGATATTATAGGATGTAACTTTGTTTCATAAATTGGGCACATGAAACATTACCTTTCTTTATTTTTAAAAAATAAAATTAAATCTGGGTTTGAATTCCCATGTGCAGGGCTGGCAAGACACCCATCAATGGGGAGCTAGTCCCATGTGTATATGTAGGGGTATGTGGAGAATGCCTACTATGATAGTTAGGATACTTTTGACTCAACACGACCCAGATTTACTCAACCTGGCTTAAACCGTAAAGGAGAAGTACTGGCCTGTATACCTGGCAGTTCAGAGGAAGATTCAGGGTTGGTTTGATTTAGTCACCTGATAGCATCATCAAGGACCCTGTTTCTTCTCATTTTTGCTCTGCTTTCTACAAAGTCAGCTTAATCCTGGTCATAAGACGGTTGTCAGCTGATGCTACATGCTCTTTTGCATGTGCTCAGAGGTAAGGAGAAGGTAGAAAGAGAGATTCTTCCAGAAGCTTCCTCCAAATAGCAAGCAAGTTTCTTTCACAGAAGCCTCCAGGAAATATCTTCTCCTTTCTCACTGGCCTAAATTGGGTCATGTGTCCATTGAACCCTCCTGGCTATGGCCAAAGGTCAGAATCAAGCTCATTAGTTTTTTTAAATTATTTTTTAAGTTTATTTATTTATTTTGAGAGAGAAAGTGTGCACGTGTGCAAACGGGGGAGGAGCAGAGAGAGAGAGGGAGACAGAGAATCCCAAGCAGGCTCTGTGCTGTCAGCAGAGAGCCCAATGCAGGGCTTGAACCCACAAACTGATATCATGACATGAGTCAAGATCAAGAGTTGGATGCTTAACTGACTGAGGACCCCCCCCCCCAACCAGGCACCCTGCTCATTAATTGTTAGTTTGAACCATGTATTTCATTACTACAACCAGAAGAGGCTATTCCCCCCACCCGCAGCACAAATACACTGCACGGGGCAGTAGACAAAAGTGGGGGGAGTTACCAAGAGAAGAAGGAATGAATTTACAGACATTATCAAAATGTCTCTTACATCTTCCAACTTCTGTTTTCGGTCCTGCTGTACAAAAACGGCTAATGAACACCCTCAGACACGGTAGCCCAAAGAAGTCCAGACGTGAAGTCTCCATTTTTTTTTTTTTTTTTTTTAGGTCAGAGAAGGTCAGCTACCTCTTTCATTTGCCCCACCAAGAGGTGCAAAAACAAAACACAGACTTAATTTCTCCATAAATTATCCTGCCACACCATTCCTGTGCTTAAAATCTTTTCTGACCTCTTTTTGGAGGAAGAGAAAGACTATTACTAGTAGAATGAAAACCCTCCCTTGTTAGAAATGAAAGGACCAGGATAAATGGACTTGACGGGGACTTGCACCATCCAAAGTAGTTTGTCACAAAAATCATGAATCTGAGCACTTGGGAAAATACAGCTATTGTTTCAAATCACACACATACTTGAGTAAATACAGAAGTTTAGTAAAACTTTATTAAGTAACCCTTACTAATAGTTCACTCATCTTCACACTTCTTTTTTCCTTTTTTGAAAAAGTTTATTTATGTTGGGAGAGAGAGAAAGATTGTGAGCAGGGGAGGGGCAGAGAGAGAGGGAGACAGAGAATCCCAAGCAGGCCCTGTGCTCTCAGTGTGGAGCTGGACGCGGGGCGCGGATCTCACGAATCGTAACCCGAGCTGAGGTCAAGAGTCAGACGCTTCACTGACTGAGCCACCCAGGCGCCCTTCATCTTCACACTCCTGACTTGCCACCCTTCACATCAAAAGGGGGGGGGGCTGGTGAATGTTGGACACAATCAGAATTTCCTTCAATAGGTGAATGAGCAAATAAACTGTGCTACATCCAGACAATGGAATATTATTCAGACCTAAAAAGAAATGAGCTGTCAAGCCAAAAAAGCCATGGTTGAACCTCAAATGTGTATTACTAAGTGAAAGAAGCCAATCTGAAAAAGCTACATACTGTATGATTCCAAATGTATGACGTTCTGGGAAAGGTAAAACTATGGAGACAGTAAAAAGTTCAATGCTTGGGGCACCTGGATGGCTCAGTCGGTTAGGCATCCACCTTTGGCTCAGGTCATGATCTGGCGGTTCGAGCCCCACATCGGGATCTGTGTTGACAGCTCAGAGCCTGGAGCCTGCTTCGGATTCTGCGTCCCCCTCTCTAGGCACCTTGCATATTCACACTCTGTGTCTCTCTTTTTCTCTCTCTCAAAAAGTAAATAAACATTAAAAAAAAAAAAGATCGATGCTTCCCAGGGGTTAGCAGGGAGGGATTTGTAGGCGGAGCACAGAGGATTTTTAGGGCAGTACATCTGTCCAAACCCATAGAATGTACAACACAGGAGTGAACAGTAAGCTGTGGACTTTGGTTCATAATGACATTTCGATGTAGGTTCACTGATCGTAGCAAATGTGCCAGTATGATGCAGGATGTTGATGGTGGGGGAGGCTGTGTGTGTACGGGAACTCCTTGTAGTTTCCACTCAATTTTGTTGTGAACCTAAAAATGCTTTTAAAAAAATAAAATCTTTGGGGCGCCTGGGTGGCTCAGTCGGTTAAGCGGCCGACTTCGGCTCAGGTCATGATCTCGCGGTCCGTGAGTTTGAGCCCCGCATCGGGCTCTGTGCGGACAGCTCAGAGCCTGGAGCCTGCTTCACATTCTGTGTCTCCCTCTCTCTGACCCTCCCCCGTTCATGCTCTGTCTCTCTCTGTCTCAAAAATAAATAAACATTAAAAAAAAATTTTTTTAAATAAAATCTTTTTTTAAAAAATGCAGCCTGGTATTAAGAAAGAACATGGCATTGAGAGTCAGGAGACCGGGATTCAAATTTGGACTGTCATGTACAAGCTGTGTAATCTTAAATTATTTTAACCTTTCAGTGTCTTAGTTCACTCACCCGTAAAATGAGGATACGATTCCTCCATCAGACTTATTGTGAAGAGACAAACACAGGTCCTTTCATAGAGCACACGGCAGGTGCTTAAAATATATTTGTTGAGAGTAAAGAGAAAAGGAGGAGGAAAACACAGGGAGGCCAGGAGGTCATGGCCAAATCAAGTGCTGGTGGATGCTTTTTATTAACAAGATCCACCGGATAGCGATTGATGATGAGATAATCAGGGTTTTTTTTTTTCCCCTCATCTATTCCACTCCACTTCGGCTTTTGGCTTTTGGCTTTATCAAATTATGATTTAATAAAATGTCCATTATTGCATGAATTACTCAGAATACTACCCTTGCCTTTGTCCCCCATGGAGAGCTGATGGGAAGGAATGCAATCTGGGGTCGTTTTGTTGTTCCTGCTGTTGGTTTTCATTTATTTGAAACATATTTGTTGTGGACGTAGTGAGTGGTACTGACGCTGGACATGGCAATGAAGGAGCGAATAAGTGAGACTTGGGCTCAGCCATCACAGGGCTTGTGTCTAGGGTGGAAGACAGGCACTTAGGAAATTCTAACAGTGTTTTGAGCGTTACAGTGAGAAGCGCAGAGAATCAGGGAACCATATAGCAAGGGGAACAAAGTGCCTACATGGTCAGGGAAGGCCTCCCTGTTTTCTCAGCGATGCTGCTGCTGAGGTGTGAGGCATTATCCAGAAGGAACACGGAGCTGGGCTAGAGTGCATATGGAGGAACAGTGCTTCTCGCCCTTGAGCATGCATCAGAATCACCTGCGAGGCTTGTAGATGAGTTAACTTTTACTGCATGACAAACTATCCAAAAACTTACCAGCTGGAAACAACAAACATTTATCACAACAATCTGTGAGAGTTTCGGTGGGCCAGGAGTCCAGGAGCCACTTACCCTAGTGGTTGTGGCTCAGGGCCTCTCAACAAGGTTAGAGTCAAGGCACCAGGGGAAGAATCTGCTTTCAAGCTCACTCTCGTGGGCTTCTCCACATGGCTGTCTGTCTCGCATGCCGCATGGCAGGTGGCTTCTGAGAGAGAGACAGACAGGAAGGCAGAGAGAGGAAACCCCAAGAGGGAAGTCACAGCCTTTTATTTTTTTTTAATGTTCACTTTATTATTAATTTTGCAATACATGTCCTTTATTTTTTTTTAAACATTTATTTATTTATTTATTTATTTATTTATTTATTTATTTATTTATTTATTTATTTATTTATTTAGAGAGACAGCGAGTGCACGAGCCAGGGGAGGAAAGAGAGAAGAAGAGAGAGAATCCCAAGTAGGCTCTTCACTCAATGAGGAGGCTGATGCGGGGCTTGATCTCACGAACTGTGAGATCATGACATGAGCCAAAATCAAGAGTCAGATGCTTAACCGACTGAGCCACCCAGGCGCCTCTGTAATACATGTCCTTTAAATCTTCAGTAGTTAGTCTATGGTTATAAAATGTTTTTATTAATATATTATATATTTTCTTTGAATATATTTTACATTTTGTAACCAGAAGATACTGCTTATCACCCATTTTATTGAGATATAATTGACATATAACATTATAAAAGTTTAAGGTGTACAACATCATGATTTGGGATATGTATACATTGCCAAATGATTACCACAATAAATTTAGTTAACACCCATCAACTTACATAGTTACAATGATTTCCCTTTTTATTAGGATCTTTTAAGATGTCTCTTAACAACTTTCAAAAATCCTAGTTTTAAGATAAAATAAGTTCTGTGGATATAATGTATAACACGATGACTGTAGTTAATACTGTATTATATAATTGGCTTTATTTTTTTCTGTTTCAGATTTACAGCAAAATTGAGAAGATAGTACACAAAGTTCCCATATGCTGTATGCTCCATTTCCCTACTATTGATATCTTGCATTATATGGTACATTCATTACAATTCATGAACAAACATTGATGTATTATTATTGAACACGTTTGGTCCAAATTTATCCTTTATCAGAATTCTGTAGTTTTTATTTAATTTCCTTTTATCTGCTCCAGAATCCTGTACCAGATAGCACATTATATTTAATTGTCACGTCTCCTTAGGCTCCTGTTGATTGTCACAGTTTCTCAGATTTTCCTTGTTTTTAATGACCTTGATAATTTTGAGGAGTATTCGTCAGGTATTTGTAAGAGTGAAGTTGTTTTCGAACCTCATCTTTGAAGTGATATCTTATCACTTCTGGCCATCCTCTGTTTGTTAGAAGTGAATACCAAATCTAGCCCACACTCAAAGGGAGGAGAATTAAACTCTATCTCTCGGGGAAAGGAATATCAAAGAATTTGTGGCCATATCTTTAAAACCCTTGAAGCTTGTTAAATCACAGATTGCTAGGCCCCACCCCCAGAGCTTTACATTCACTAGGTCTGGGGTGGGGTCCAAGAGTTTGTATTTCTAACAAGTTCCCAGGTGATGTTCCTGCTGCTGGTCCAGGGATTTTACTTTGACAGCCACTGGGAGCAGGCCTGGGCAAACCTTGGTATGTACAAGGAATTGAAAAAAGTTCACTAAGATCTATTTATTTCTTTCAAGATCCTTTTCTTATTACTATAACCAGTCCTGAAATCAACTCACTGGTTTACCTTCTGGATTTTGCCAGTTAACATGAAGCTATTAGCTTGAAAAATGTATTGTCGTATAAAAGCAGTAAAACAGTATCTTATGTTTGTATTAGATATGATTTATTTCATTTGATTGTCACAAATGCCAGGGAGAGAAATCAGGTGTCTCCATCTAGGGCAGAGAAAGGCTAAGTGACTTGTCTAATGCCACACAGCCAGTTAATGATAGAGCCAAGCTCGGGACTGTGTCCTTTGAGCCCTGAACCGGCACAATTTATATTACACCAGACTCTTTCATATTGTTCCCAGCTTCTAGGATTTTGTCACCTTTTGGAGAAGCATTAATAAAACTAGTCACATGACAAGTGAAGTAATCAAATCAGCAGAATACATAGATTTTGTTCACTGGGAAAGGAAAGAGCGAAAGAAGTGATTTGCAAGCTCAGAAAGGTCAGCAGCGATCTGCTGCTTAGGCTGGGAAACGCTTCCTGTTTACTGACTACCACTACCGGTACCAAGTATACTCTGCCTCTGGGTAGCGCCTGCAAAAGTCCCTGGAAGAATCACAGGCCACGGGCCTTCCTTGTGTCTGCCCACGCACACCGAAAGGATTGCTTAGCTCTGCTGGCAAAGTTCCCAGCTAAAGAGGTTGTTAGTACGTCTCTGTGCGTCTTTGGTTGGAATGGAAAAGACATGGTAGCCTAGATATCATACCACCACCAAGGTGACCAAGATGTATGTGAAAATCTAGAAGTATGACAAGACCACTGGATGGCCTTGAGTGCGTGTATTACTCTTCCTTAAATTCAGAAAAAAGATGCAACTAGTTGGCAAAGAATTGGGTGCATAAATAACCAATGAAATCACAAAAGTTAAATAGCTACACACCAATAATTTTATTCTATGAGAAAACCAGTCTAATTAGATTAAAAGAGTGGTTTCCAGGTACATTTTTCCTTTCCTTAGGGCATATTCTACCTTTCCTTTAGCTCCACATCGACACGTTTCCAAAAATAAAGCAAGTTTTGGTGAAAATGGTTAAACTAGGCAGTACTTCATACGTCCGCATCAGGAAACGGTGATTTCATATACTGAGCCCCGAGTTCAAGTTGACTGGTATGCAGAGAAAAAATACCCAACACTAGTGTAAGCACAGATTCCTGTCCAAATGTGGTGGTGCTAGTGGTGGTGAAGCATGAAAGAGTCAAGGAGCTGTCCTGTGGTGGTGGTGGTAGGTGAGGGGGTGTGAAAGATAATGCCAATGACCTTACATTTGATCCTTTCCAGTGGTAGTGCTGGTGAAGGTATGAAACAGCCAGTGACCTTATAATTAATCCTGCCCATTGGTGTGAGGTGGAGTATTGGGGAGGGGGGAGGCACGAAACCAAGTGTCAGTGATCTTAAAATTGATACTGTCCAACGGTGGTGGTGATGGCATGAAACAGAGTCAGTGACTTAATTAATCTTGTCCAAAGGTGTTGGCCACAGGTGGGAAGGTGTGTGTGTTGGGGGGGGGGCGGGGAATTGGTGGGAACGAGGAGCGGCAGCCCATGAAACAGAGTCGGTAACCTAACATTCTTGTCCAAAAGTGTTTGAGTGAGACCCGGAAGGGTGGGGAGGTGGAGGTGGAGGGGTGCGGTGGGCTACGAAACAGAGCCCGTGACGTTACAATTAAGCCTGTCCAATGATGGGTGGGGGTGGAGGGGGCATGAAACAACCAGTGAGTTTCATCTGCTCAAAGGTGGTGGTGGGGTGGAAAGCATGTAACAGCCAGTATAGTTAAGTGGTAAACAGAACATGAAAAGTAAAGTGTCAAGCTGCAACGAGAATTCTGAAGTGCAGTCGCCAGCCCGTCCAGGGAAGGTCTCCTCCCCCGCCCCCCGGAAGAGGTCCCTGCGGTTGAGACGGGCCTGGAACGAGGCATAGGATTGGATTCTGGGCGTGGGCTCCAGGCCTCCTCACAGTCCTCTGGCACCTTCGCTACCTTTCGGCAGCGGAGGACTTAGCCGGAGGCGGGGCTCAGCGCCAGGAGCCAGGGTGGGAGGTGCCGGCTTCTGGGAGAACTCAAGCAAAAGAAAGCGAAGGCGGCAGCGGCGAATCAGCGGCCGGCGCGTGCGGCCGCGCGCCCCTCTTGCCCCCGCGCCCTTCGTGCGCCGCGTACGTGCGGCGGCCGGCTCCGCCCCCGTGGGCGGGCCCTGGAGAAGCCGCGGGCGGCCGGCAGCGGCCCGGGAGCTGCTGCTGCTGCTGCGGCGGCTGCACCCGCGGCGCCGGAGCCGAGGTGGGGGCCGGTGTGAGCGCTCGGCAGACGTGTTCGATCCGCGCGGCTCGGCTGCACTGGCTCCTGCGGCTGCCTAGGCGTCTCGGCTGGTCGGTGCACGGCCTCGGCGAGGATGCGGCTGTTCTGGTGGCTGCTGAAGCAGCCGGTGCCAAAGCAGATCGAGCGCTACTCGCGTTTCTCGCCATCGCCGCTCTCCATCAAGCAGTTCCTGGACTTCGGTGAGTGCGGGGCCGCGGGCCCCCACGGTCGCCACGTTCCCCACAGCCCCCGGGACGCGGGGCCGCTGCCTTCCAGGCCCGCCGCGGGTCTCCCCGGCCTCGGGGCAAAGTCCGTGGGAACCGCGGGCGGGGCTCCGGGATGCCCGGGGTCTCTCCCAGGGACTCGGATTTCAGGGCGCCGAGGGGCAGGGCCTGGCGCTCACACACCGGCCAGGGCTTTACCTGAAAACCCAGAAACCGCGTCCGAGGACCCTTATCGGGCGGGACGCCCCAGACCTGCTTCGGTAGCTTCAAATCTACTTGACACAGACCTCACCGCCCTTAAAACTTAGTAGCGGAATGTGGGTGGCTTTTTAATATTTTTGTTAGATTTGTTAGATCCTTTTTGTTGTTGTTGGGTAAGCGCTGTTTAGAAACATCTTGAGGTCGAATACATTATGCAATGGCATTTTGTTCCTTTTTTGCCCTAAGGTGCTCCTGTGTGCCTGGAGCGGCAGGACTCGAACTGTTGTCTTTTTCGTGTTAGGTTAAAGCAGTTAGAGGCCTGGACTGCGAACGCCTTACATGCTGGGGAGGAGGGGACGCGTGGGCTCCTAGCGTCAGAGCAGGGTCTGATACACCCCGGGTCTCAGTGCCAGCACCTTTCATCGCGCCTCTCCTTTTGTGTCCCACCACCTTGTCCCCCCGTCGGGTGGGCTGGTGGGCAGTTCACACGGATGAAGGTGGGAGCGCAGAAGCCCAGGCCCTCACCCTGTCCGAGAGGCCTAGCTGAAATGGGAATAGATGCCACCACCTTATGTTAACCGGATCGTGTTTCCCCAGAGTGGTGCCTTTTCAGCCACGGAGCGAATACTTGCAATCGCTGGAGGCGAGGGAGCTGGTTGTGAGACACCTGACAGTAAAACAAATGTGCGCACCCGGGTGTCCGAATGGAGGTCAGCATCCTTGGAGGGGAATAAAATGGAGCAGCAAACATGCCCTGCGCTCTCAAGGGAAAATAATGGGGCGTCTGTTCATTTAATGAATTTTATGTGAATGTAAAGGGATCGTATCAGGTGGGAATAAAAACTACATGTGCAGAGGAGGTAGAACATACAGGGAGGATCTGGCAGGCAAAATGCGATGTTGTGTGTATACTTAAAAAGTTGGGATAGGAAGAGAGGAATAGGTTAAAGTTGAGGCCAGATTAAATTTTAAGAACCCACTTTGCCAGAGAATGAGGAGGAAAGTCAAAGTTCAATGAGATGTTGACCTTTGCATCTTCAGCTTCCCCCCTAAAAGCTTTTCAGTCGTTCGCTATCTCTGGCCACTTGTGAGAGTTTTAGAGGTTTGAAGCAGCCCCTGACTTCAGGATTTAGAAAGAAGATGCCACCATTGCTATAAATAGCGTGTTTCCCATCCCTACTTTATGGTTTAGAGATGATTCCAAAGATGTCAGCTTCATCGGGGGTGAACCGGGCTAGGTTAATTCACAGTAAAAGGAGCAGAAGGAGTCCAGAAATCCCGAATTTCCTTCTTCCACCCTCAAAGTTAAAATGATAGCTGTTGTGATAGGCTAGCGAAATTTCGGTTGATTTATTCCTATAGCAGCTAGTATCTCCCCGTGTTAAGAGATGTCTCGCAAGAATGTTACTTGAGTAGGAAGACCACAGTGGAGGATAGTGTTAGCGTGGAAAACCCCATGGGACCAGTATCTGGGAATAAATGTTCTAATTTTTTTCTGCCACTATCTCAAGAGGATGGCCTTGGCTAAGTGAGCCTCACTGGGGTTCGTTTTCCTCATGAATGAAACGTGTGGATTGTTTCAGGTAATCTGTAAAACACAACTCCCAAAATATGTGATTGTAGTTTCAAAGGAAAAGGGATGAGCCTTTCAAAAGAAAACGACCAAATCTCTTGATAGATATTTCCCATAAAAGGCTTCTGACCTATTTTGGGAGAGGTGGAGGGATACACTAATCTAGGATAATGGAAGAAGCCTAATAATTGAAGTCTTTTCCTTATAAGGAAGCCCACAGAAGAGCTATATATAATTGTAGTGGAATTTGCTAGAAACTACAAGCCTAGTTTGTCATATCCAGAGACAGGTGGCAGGCAGCCTATGTTTAATGACAACAAGCAGAAGAAGAGAGACCGTCTCAACTTCTACCTTTCTTTTAGTTCTTCTAGCTCTTGATAGTTCTATTTTGGCAAATAATGTAGGAGTTTGAGAATTTAGAACGGATGTGGGGATATTTTTAAGGTGAGAAGGAAGAAGAGTAAAAAGGCTGAATGCCTTCTTATGATTGGTGGAAACTGTGGATAAAGGCCACCTCAAATGCTTAAAGGACCAGGTGGGAAGCAGCAAATGACTACATGAAGCCAGCCAGGTGGGGACTGTGGCAGACTCCCAGGTATGTGCTGGCTCCCAGAGGGGCGGTTGATTGGCACTGATTCAGTATATTTTAAAAGACCTGAGGCCCGGGGTGCCCGGCTGGCTCAGTCTGGGAGTGTGCAACTCTTGATCTTGGGGTCATGACTTCGAGCCATGCTTTAGGTGTAGAGATTACTTAAAAATAAAATCTTTAAAAAAATAGGGGCACCTGGGTGGCTCAGTAGGTTAACCATCTGACTCTTGATTTTGCTCCAGTCGTGATCTCAAGGTGCATGAGTTCTAGCCCCTCGATGGGCTCTCACTGACAGCACCGAGCCTGCTTGGGGTTCCATCTCTCCCTCATTTCTTCCCCTCCCCTGCATGCGCCTTCTCTCTCTCTCAAAATAAAAAGAACTGAGGCTCAAACAAAGTAGATACGTGGACCGTGTTGACCTCCAGGCCACCACTTGGTGACTTTTACGATTTTTTCCCTGGCTCCTTTACAAACGGGACATGCATTTTTGACTGAGTAATCAGACAGGAACCAAAGAAAGTATATACACATGATTCTGTGTTACAGTATTTGTGATAACCATGTTAACAAATAACTTGTAGTTTCTATGGCCACTGAAAGAGCTTTATTTATTTATTTATTTATTTATTTATTTATTTATTTAAGCACGAGCAGGGGAGAGGGGCAGAGGGAGACAGAATTTTAAGCAGGCTCCATGCTCAGTGTGGAGCCCAACATGGTGCTTGATCCCACGACCCTGGGTCCATGATGTGAGCTGATACCAAGAGTCAGACACTCAACAGACTAAGCCACCCAGGTGCCCCGAAATAGCTTTATTATATTAGTGTATCCACGCTAGTAAAATACGGAGATTATCTTCCTTGTTTAAGAGTGAGGATTAAAACCGGTTGTTACTTCAGAAGGAGTGATTTTATTTTTATTATAAGTTTTTTAATGTTTGTTTATTTTGGAGGGAGAGAGGGAAGGAGGGAGACACAGAATCCGAAGCAGGCTCCAGGCTCCAAGCTGTCGGCATAGAGCCCTACATGGGGCTCGAACTTTCAAGAGTCATGAGATCATGACATGAGCCAAAGTTGGACACCCAGCTTACTGAGCCACCCAGGCACCCCAGTGATTTTATTTTAAAGGAAGGGTTCTCATTCTCGACACTCCTGACATTTTGGGACAGGTCATTGTTGGGAGTGTGTCCTGTGGGTTGTTGGAAGTTGACTAAAGCAGTGTCACTGGCCTCTACCCACTAGATGCCATTAGCCACTAGATGTCACCAGTTGTGACAACCGAATGTCTCCAGACAGCGCCATGCCCTTGAGGGGAGCAAAATCGCCCTTTGTGGAGGACTGCTGCTGGAAAGTACTGGGTGTCATGCCTGGGTCCCATACCTCAAACTTCTCATGTAAATGGCCTGCAGGTGGGGTGCATGGCACTGGTATTTTTTGAAGATTCCCAGGCTGTCCTTAAGCATAACCAGCATTGAGAACCACTAATTAGATGACCTTCCGATCTAGAATACCGTTGCCCTTTCATATGTGTGCCATTTTTTCTATGCCCTTTAAAATAATGCGTTTCTTGAACTCAGTCTTTACCTGAAATATGGCCTTCCGCACAGGGAGCAAGTATAGCAAGCATAGTGTTTTAAATGGATTATGAGTTTATAGTGGCAATAGTGCTTTCTAAAGGGTGGGATTTTTTTAAAAAACGCGATTTTTCTCTTGATCTGAGATTGGAGTTACAGGGTTTCAAATTTAAGAAGTGCTCAGGGCGCCTGGGTGGCTCCGTCCGTTAGGTGTCCGACTTCAGCCTAAGTCATGATCTCGCAGGTCCCGAGTTCGGGCTCCATGTTGGACTCTGTGCTGACAGCTCAGAGCCTGGAGCCTGTTTCCGATTCCGTGTTTCCCTCTCTCTGCTCCTCCCCCACTCACACTCTGTCTCTTTCTCTCAAAAATAAACATTTTTTTTTTCAAAAAAAGCGCAACAGGACGTAGACAGAAATGTCACCTTCCTACTTTCGTCCACTAGCCTCCCCATTTATTGCATAAACGGCAATTCGTTATAGTTCTGTCCGTACCTTGCTTTTTAAACTTTATACCTTAGAGATTTCCAATCTTTATCTACAGTACTTCCTTTTTCTTTTTTAGGGCTTCTGAGAGTTTGTTTATATAAGTGTTCTAGAATTCACTAGCCAACTCCCTCTTTATGGCTAATAGGTCTTTCCAGTCTTTGTTGTGACAACCAGTGCTGCGGTGAGTTGTGTGGATCATTCTGTGCATGTACGAGTATGTATAGAGGACATACTCCTAAATGTGGGATTACTACGTCAAGAGTGTGTGCGCATTTGAAATCTTCACACACATTGCCAAATTGCTTTCCAGAGAGATTGTTTATCCTCTCGCTAGAAGTTTCTGGAAGTACCACCTATTTTCCTCTGCTTTTACCAAATCGTCTTCAAACTTTAATGAATGAAAAGTGGTATCTAGTGAGAATTTTTTCTCCTCGAGTAAACAATTTTTTATTTTCGTTTTTTATTATGGAAGGTTTTGAGCATAGACAGAAGTAGCAAGAATTGGCTCTTGAACTCCTGGGTTCATTATATTAGTATCCACGTGCGGTTTGTAGATCCTGCGTGTATGTGCAGTCTGTTAGATTTTCTTATCGGTGACATGCTTGTTTTAGAAAAAAACCTTTTGCTTCTATATTAAGACCAGTTTGTCTCTCGAATGATCTGTCCTTTAAAGATTTGGTAGAACCCCCCTGTGCAACCTTTTAAACCTAGTGTGTTTAGGGACTGTTGCTCTTTCTGTATTTTGTGCTATTGATCTGTATAGATTTTCTTCTAGAGTCCATTTTATATTTCCTTAGAAAATTGTCCTAGTCATTGAGGTTTTAAGTCCATTTGCATAGCTGAGATAGTAGTCTCTTAGCAGTCTTAATTTTCTCTGTGGCTGTTCCTCTATTTTGTATTCCCCCCTCCCCTTTTTGATGAGATTACATGGGAGTTTATGATTGGATTCCTCTATTAGTTTTATGACTTTTGTTTTCTAGCTCATTAATGTCCGCTTTGACTTTGTTAATGCCCTCTGAGCTCCTCAATATCCTTGGGTTTATTTTGCTCTTCTTTTTTCTTTTCAAGTTGGACATTTGGTTTCTTTTCTCTTTGGCTGTTTATTTTAGTATTTAAGGCTCCAATTAGTCCTCCGAGCACTGCTTAGCTGCTGACATGTACAGTATTTGATCCTCTCTCCTCCCTGCTCTTCTGCAGCTTCAGATTTTTGTTCTTCTGTGAACTAAGAGTTGGTGGACTTTTAAATTTTCGGTACAGGTGCATCCTGTATTTTCATTTTCTTGATAGTTTTGTTGCATTGTGATCAGCAAACGTCTGAATTATTTCTTTAATTTATTGATGTTTACTTTGTAGCCCGTGTACGATCATTTCCTGTGAATGTTCCTTGGGCAGCAAAAAGATGATGTTCTCTTCTCAGGTTACAGAGTTTGATATTCCGTATCTACCATATTAGGTTATTTAAATTTCCTATACCTTTACTTTTTATTTTATCTACTTGATCCATCATGACCTGAGAGAAGTTCAATTCTCGTAATAGAATTTTGTTTCTCCGTATTTCTCTTCTAGTAGTATTTCCTTTATCTTGTTTGTTGCTTAGACATTCTTAACTGCCATGCCCTCATTGTGAGACGTACCCTTTAGCAGTACAGAGTGCTGCCCTTTTACTAGTTTAATGCTTTTAAGTCTGGACTCAACCTTATTTGACATTGAGATCTAGATCCCTATTTTCCTCGTGTTTACATTTTCTGGTAGAGCATTGCTATTTAATTTTGTTTTTTAATTTTTAGTCCTTTATTTTCAGTCTTTCTGAAATGTGGTATAAAGTTAGGTTTTGCTTTGTGAATCAAACTTTTCCTTTTATGTGGTGAAGTTTAACCGATACGTATGTTTGTTGATATGAAAGATCCATCGTCTGTAATGATAACCATCTGTAATTTTCTGTTGCTTTCTATTTTTAATACCTTAATTTTTCTGCTGTATTATATATCTTTATCTGCTGTTTTATTATAGTTATTTTAACAGCGAGGTTTGAATTTTTGGTTCCTGTGATTATGTTAGGCCCTCTTTGTCCAGTAAGGTCACCGCTAGCCACTTGAGCCTAGTTAGCGCTTGAAATGTGGCGAGTGTGGCAGAGAAACTGAATTGATTTCAATTTCAATTTAAACTTGATGCTCGATGCAGTTAAATGGAAAACTTTTAGCTCTGTTTAGAACAGTTTGGATATGTGAATCTACCTTAACTATAATGATGAAATCTAATTATAGGTCACTTATTTCTGATAGAAATTTAGGTTTTGAATTGAGTTGTGCTAAAAGTATAAGATACACAGTGGATTTCAAAGACTTAATGTAAAAATTGGCAAAATATCTCAATATATTTTTATATCGATTTCATGTAGACATAATATTTTGGATATGTTCGGATTGTTTGGATAGTTTAAATAAACTATCACAACTTTCACCTGTTTCTTTGTGAGTTAATGTGGCTGGTAGGAAATTTTAAAATACACATGTGGCTCACATTATGTTTCTATTGGACGGTGAGGCTTCAGATAGTATATATTAATTCCTTAGGAGTAATAGAAGTATCACATTTTAGTGTTCAGAATGAACACGTATTGATTTTCTTTTGCAATATAACTTTCACAGTTTTTTTCCTCATGAACCTGTTACTCTTGGCATTTGGGGATTAATTTGTCTTTGAAGGGCAGCTCATGCTCATGGTGGTTCTTTGTTATATTTGCAAAGGTTTGAGTTCTTTTTTTCCGTTAAGGAGCTGTTAGGAATTCAAACTTCTCTTAGTGATCTAAGGAAAGGAGAACTCAGACTAAGACATACATTAAAGACAGAACCTTCTGAATCTTGAATGAGTTCATAGGAAATGATTCACATTTTCATCTGGACCTGCTTTTCATCTTCCCGTCTCACTCTGGCCACTTCTGTTTCCTTCATTCATCACTTTGATCCCCTTCCTGCAGACTTACTTCCCCTTTTGTTTTATTTTCCAGTTCCTTTGCGCTTGTCTTTTGCACAGCTGCACCGGTATTAAAGGTGTTTGCTCCAGCCTCCTCTTATTTTATTTTATTTTATTTTATTTTATTTTATTTTATTTTATTTTATTCTATTCTATTCTATTCTATTCTATTCTATTCACAACCGTCTCTTTCTAGAGGGCGGCGCTCACCTCTTTGGAACTTCTCACGCTTTCTTCAGCTGTCTGCTGTCTGCAGAGTGGGCGCTCTGTCATTGGTGATTCCTGGCTCCATATAAAGGGTGTGAAACACCCTGTTACTTTAGTCAGTTAGTATAGAAGATTAAACTTCCATAGGGGCACCTGGGTGGCTCAGTCGGTTAAGCATCCTGGTCTTGATTTTGGCTCAGGTCATGCCTTACAGTTGGTGAGTTCGAGCCCCGTGTTGGGCTCTGCTGACCGCTTGGAGCCTGCTTGGGATTCTCTCTGCCCACCATCCCCCGCCCCAGCCCTTCCCCCACTCGGTCTCAAAATAAATAAGTAAATATTAAACAAATAAAAACATAAAAACCTTTCATAATGTCCCCACATTTAAATATAGCATCTCCCAAATAAAACCACCAGAAAGCAGATTGTCTGACAGTCCTGGCTTCTTTTCACAGAAAAGATGTCTGCCACAGTCACACTGGTTCTCTGAACCTAGGAGCCTTTAGTTGTTAGAAGGCACCAGCCAATTTCCTTATTTTTATTGTTCTTGAGGTTTAAGGGCCCAGCCATTTTCTGTTTTCCTTTAGAAAGTATTTTAAGATTCCACTACCTGCTGAAAAGTTGACTTTGGTTTCAAATGACTTGTCTTTGAAAAGTCTTGGTTTTTTAAGTCCTTTTGCTCTTCGAAGCCTGATTACCACTGGAGAGAAGAGTGGTTTTATTTACAGAGGAAATGAAAAGGTTTTTTTTAATTATCATGTTAGGAAAAAGGAAAAACAATTGCATTGTTTCCGAATGTCTTTATTTTGTACCTGTATGTACATGTACACGATGTACCTTTTCTCTAAGCAGGAAGGTTTTTCTGCTGTGAAGAGTTGCCAAGAATTAGACTAACCTGTTTGGAGACAGAAGCCGACTGTTCAGAATTAAAGGGGAAGAGAACGATTTCAGTCAGGGTAAAGATACCTAACTTGGCTTCATGCATCTTGATCAGTATTTAAGTTTAAAGACAGAATTGGCCCCTTGGGTCCTTAGTGATCAGATAGCATTGGATTTCAACATAATCTGGTTTATCAGGCTCTGGGCACTAAAGTTGTGGCTTTGGCTTCGTTGTCTTTGCAGTTTTGTGTGAGACTCTTTGTAGCTTTGAAGGGGCGGCATGGCCACACTTGCTGACCTGTTGGGTGGTTTTCTTCCACTAAGCTTTAGGAAATTCAGGCTATTGGCAAGATTTGAGAAACTTTGGATTTGTTACTGGATGGAATGAGAAAATATTATCGCTTTTCCTTTTTCTTTATATTGTATGGGCGTTACGTTATTTGACTTCGCTGATAAGCTGACGTCAGAGTTGGGCAAATGCTTTTTGTTTTTGGAATGCCATATTCGAAGATATGTCGAACTATATAGCCTGAGGGCCAGTCCCCTGTTTTGTTTTTTAATTAATAGACTTTAGTTTTAAGAGTAATTTTAAGACCATGGTGAAAGGGAAGGGGAAAAATAGTTACAAAGAGAGAGGGAGGAAAGCATACAATAAGAGACTCTTAAATACAGAGAACAAACTAAGGGTGGATGGGGGGGTGGGGGAGAGGGGAAAATGAGTGATGGGCATTGAGGAGGGCACTTGTTGGGATGAGCACTGGGTGTTCTGTGTAAGCGATGAACTATGGGAATCTACCCCAAAAACCAAGAGCACACTTTACACACTGGATGTTAGCCAATTTGACAATAAATTATATTAAAAAAAGTAATTTTAGGCTCACTGCAAAATTGAGCAGAAAGTACAGGGAGCGCCCATGCCCAGCCCCTCCCCAATTACAGCCCTTCCACCCCACCATCAACATCCATCCTGCACCAGTGTGGGGACATTTGTTACAACTGACGAACCAACATTGGCCCATCACAGTCCATAGTTTATGTTAGGGTTCCGGTCTTTGTCTTGTACACTCTCTGGGTTTTGACCTCACCTGTTTTTTATAAATAAAGTTTTATTGGAACATGCCCATGTATTACATATTGTCTGTGACTTCTGTCCCTCCACAAAAGCAAAGTTGGCCATTTGGCCCACAGAGCCACAAATGATTGCTGTGTGGCCCTTTACAGAACGTTTTGTACCTCTCTCTAGTCTAAGCTAATGGCAGCCTGTTAAAGGAGCTTTTGGTGTGATTGCTCTAAAATTTGGATTTAAATGATGATCTGTTTCTCCCAAATGCCAGTGAAAGCAAATACTGTATTGGCTATCTGAAGCGTAACATGAAGTTAGCTAAGACCTTTCCAGGTAATCCATGATTTACCTATGTGGTACGTGCCCCTGGGGGGAGTGACCATGTGAAAGGGAAAGTTTAAGGGTTCTAGTTTCTCCACAGCCCTGCCACAGTGAGGTGTTATGATTTTAATTGTGTAATAGGTAACATGGAAGCTAAGTGTTTTACTTTTTTTCCCTGTGTGGTTTATTTTCTGCATTTTGTTGTGTGTAAAGTGCCCTTGACCGCTTACTAACTAGAGTCTGGAGTTTTAATCATTTCCATGAATTCTTGTATCTGTTTGGCATAGTAACCTATTGTACTGTGTAAGTATCATTGCCCACCATGTTCCCTTTTTTGGTAAAGTAATTATCAGAGTATGCAATTAAAGGCATTTGGAAAGAATATCGCCTATAATTCTTCCATCCATTTTTTTGTGATAGTCTTCCAGCTTTTGCCCATACGTTTGCATGTATTATGACTGAATGCTAGTTTCCTTTTTGTTTAGTGCACAGTCTGAGTTTTTTTATACTCAGTCAATTACAGTGCTTTTATCATGGTCAGATTTATCACCTATAGCATTTTGCAAATTGTTACTAAACCCCTCTGGAATTTATTGCCATTTCTGATGGGACTTCTGTAGCTAACTCAGTTTGGCTCTGTTCTGTTTTCTAGTTGCATAGCAACAGTTCTTAAGGCCTGAAATCTTTCGCTGTGTTTCTGTTTTTATCACATGCTAAGTTCACAGAGTAGTTTATATTTGTGGATTCTATTCAGTAGGACAGCTTTTCTGATTTTAACGAAGTAGTATATGTTAACCTTTGCCTCATAATTTGTGTTGAAATTTGGTAAGGACGATTCTTTATTTCCATATTTTTTTAGAAATTCTTGCTGTACCTGCCCACTTATTCTTTTTGATAAATTAGTTAACTTACAGAAAAACATGTTAAGGGGAGTGTGGGTGGCTTACCTGACATTAATTGAAACTGACCTGGCAGCATTCAGCTAGCCCATTTCACTTTCATGGTATGTGGGGGGATCAGTTTACCTCCATGCTTCCCCTATGGGCAGAGCCAGGTTTGATTGAGGCCCCTGGTGGTATCTTTCATATCCTTCAAGGAGAACCCTATTCCTGGTCAGTGTCTCGTCTTTTCCCAGATTATACTTTCTGCCATAGTGAATGGCACAAAAATTACAGCAAACTATTACATTTACAGATTTAGATTTAGATTTATATTGTATATACATATACAGGTCCATATTTATATTGCCTCTGATTGAACAGTTGGGGTTCTAACTCACTGGTAGATTATTTCCCTAAGCATCACACAGGCAGTCATTATTTTACTTTCATTCTTAGACATGATACGTGATTCCAGTCGGACCATTTGAGTTGCACCAATGTTGCTTGCTTTCTTACTAGGGCATGGGTGTCAGTATATAATAGTTTCACTGTTGGGAATAAATTACTAAATACCTCTAACATTTTCCTGGAGTGGGAAGTTAAATATTTCCCAATGTCTTCTTGGCCAAAAAACAGTAGGGGCCTTTGAGATGTGTAACATACCTTTCTTTCCCCAGCAAATGGCTAGATTTTTACAGCTCAGAGCATATTCTGGGTTTTATCTGAACGTCTCCTGGGACCTGTCCTAGTAGAATATAGTGTTTCCTTAAACTTGGTAGCAGGTATTCCTTAGTATCTGATTGCCAACTTTGTATAAATTTGGTTAATTTCTCTTCCCATTTGTGATATTAAATAGAAAGCAAAAGGGTAATTGCTATATTACTATACCTATCTATACTGGTCATGTAGTGTGGTCGTGACCCCTTTATTTCTAATCAACTCCTAAGCTACTTGCTCGCAGCGAGTCCCCCTTCTCTAGAAACTGCCCTGTGTACAAAGGGAGCCCACGTCTCTGGTTAGCATTCTGTACAGATTCTCTGCCACGCTATCTCCAACCTGCATACTCCTAGTTCTGCTTCTTAGCTTGGTTTTAGAAACTGTTGGAGAAGGAAATTAAAATGGACTCTGTGTAAACTGAAAAAGATCGAGTAGATTCCAGCAGCATTTTCTGAGTACTTACCAACACTTGGTATAAAATACACTATTGTGGAGTTCTGACCACAGTCATGTCCATGTTACAAATTGGGAAACTGAGGCTCAGGGCCGTTAAGAAAAGTACCCACACATACAGTAGAGCCGGGGACCCATGACCTGCTCGTCGTACCACCCCTCCGTAGCTCAGGAAGTAGGTAAGGATTGTGCGCAGTGTGGAAACAAAACCCACCAGAGGGGAAGGATCGACGAGAACACTGTCGCCGCTTGGCAGGAGTCACCACGTCCTAAAGTACGGCCATCTCCTTCATGAATGTGTTCAGCAGTTTTTATCTTTCCTGTGTAGGATCATCTAAAGGACAAGGAGAAAGAAGATAGTGGTAACGCTGAGAAGTCTCTTAAGACTATGAGGACATCCTCGGTCAGCTTCCTAAGAGGCTGAAACAAATCTCAAACATGAAAATAGAGACTAAAAATAGATGGGTAAACAGCCACTGTCTGAGCCTGAGGAGTTTTTGATTCGCCTTCCCTGGTTGGATTTTTTGTGATTAATGTTAGTCAGTGGTCTTCAGTCCTGCTGCTCACGAGAATAATCTGGGCTGCTCCTAAAACTAGTGGCACCTGCCCCTCTCTGAGGCCAATGAATCAATCCCCAGAGGTTGTGTCTAGGCGCCAGGATCCTGGAGTTACCCACGTGATTGTGATGTGCTGAGAACTGTGTTAGATCCAGTAGACTGTTGGCCTAAGCCTAAGAGCCATGAACCACTTTAGAGGATGGGGTCCGAGATGCTGAAGGTTAGCACTTGAACACCTGGATTTGGAATGAAGTGGAAACAGAAGCTTTGGGAAATTGTCAAGGCATAGTCGCTGCCTTTGGGAAACTTCTAGATAAATGTGAGGCAGGGGGAAATACATAAATGTAGATGTGTTAGTCATCGTTTATGAACCCTATGACTTTGTGGCATGCGTTCCTGCTGTCCCTACCTCTCCCTCGAAGGCTTGTTTCATAGAAGTGGTTTCTGGGAATGTGCACCATGTTAACCCTCTTGTCCTTCATCCACAGCATCCTTAGGGGCTTTCTGGGTGGAGAACACAATTAGAAGAACGCATGTGAAAGGCTGTACTCTTTTTCTTGATCTCTGGCTCCTTTCCTTGGCTGCCTCCTCACCGCAGTGCTCTCTGCATACTCGTCTGAGATTTGACATTACTACGCACAGTTGGTGTACGATAAATAACTGAATAGAGATACGAACCAACATCTAACCCTCTCTGGTGCATTCAGTGGGACCTTGAGCTTAGAGATCATCTCTCCAACGTCCCTAATTTTATACATGGCAAAGTACAAGTCCTGAATAAGGAGCGGAGACTTCCCAAATCATCAGGTAGCTGTTGACATGACATCTTGACCAACTCTTCCAAGGTGAACCAGAAATTATTCTTTCCAGGAGGCAAAGGCAAATCACTTGATCTCGCTACACTTCAGTGTATTAAGCTACAGAATCAAAATGCTAGCATCCTGGGGCGCCTGGGTGGCGCAGTCGGTTAAGCGTCCGACTTCAGCCAGGTCACGATCTCGCGGTCCGTGAGTTCGAGCCCCGCGTCAGGCTCTGGACCGATGGCTCGGAGCCTGGAGCCTGTTTCCGATTCTGTGTCTCCCTCTCTCTCTGCCCCTCCCCCGTTCATGCTCTGTCTCTCTCTGTCCCAAAAATAAATAAAAAACGTTGAAAAAAAAAAAAAATCAAAATGCTAGCATCCGACCACAGGCTCGTCGTACCGGTACGGTTGAGAACATGGAGCACAAGGTGTGGCACGTGGTAGGTGCCCAGTAGATGGTGACTGCTTTCATTACAGGAAGTTAGTGACACAGCACTTCCTGGATGAAATCAGCTTACTGCTAAGAACAAAAGCTGCATAGGGAGCTCTTAACCTTGGATGTTAATTACTTTAAGGTTTGTTGGCTGAATGTCCCAGCTCTAAAAACTGACCATTTTCCAAGAAACAGCACTTTCAGTTTGTTTGTGCTTGGAGCGTGACTGGCTTTGGATCCTCTTCGTTCACTGTAGCGGTTAACTTAACGTTTTGCCTCAGTTAACCTCGAGGATGAGTGCAGTGTGACCTTGACTTAAATGTTCTTGCTTCCAGGACAACAAGGCGTCACGTAATTTACCAGTCCACCATTAGGACTAGATCTTAAACCCCCTCCCGGAATTAGGTTGATAGGAATCTTTGCGGTTGCCATGTTACTCACATGCTCTGGCTGGACCGGGCTCTGTTTGTGGGATCAGTTCCTAACACACCCATGCCTTTTCTCTCCGCTCTGTGGCCTGACACACCATGCTGACGGTTACTGCCGCTTTATTTTCACCTTCCTACCTCCCTTGGGTTCCTCTTCCCCTAACTTAAAAGATGTAATACCTCTGACCAAATATATAGAATGAAGTGATCTGTCATTCTGTAAGAGGAATTGGCCATTACCAGCAAATATTATGTTGCATCCCTGAGTTGTATTTGCTGTAGTAAGTTTATTCTAAAACTTGCTAGGTGTTTTTATTTTCAGTTCTAAGCAGGAAATATTTATTAAACACCTACAGTGTGTTGGATTTTGTGCCAGTGGGCTCTTCAGTCTTCTGAGGAATTCTGAGGAATCCTGGGACCCACAGGACATAGATAGAACTCATTGAATGGGGGGAATGGCAGAGGGGTTGTCCAGGCAGAGGACACAGTGTGGGCCTATGGTGAAACCCGTTTACAACTTGCTTTGGCCTCACTTGGCGTACAGAAGGGCGGGTTTCTCCCGAGTGTGTTTATGGACACATGTCTACCTTCAGAGAGTGAACAGGACTCTAAAGAGAGAGGATGAGGGCATTAGTGGATGTTAGTCACTTTCTCTCAGCACAGACCTGGATGCCCCTCAGGGAAGGGTCCAGTGACCCTCGCCTACCTTAATGACCTTGTCATAGTCAGCCTGTACCCTCCTTCCCTATAAGAACAACCACAATCATTACATGAAGGTCACACGAGCTTCGCACGTCCGTTGCATATGGTAGCACATTCTGTGTGAGGTTTTTGTATTCTTTTTAGAAAATAGAATGGCTCTAGTTACATAGGAAGACCTTTCTGTCAGGAGACTGCTTTTGAAAACAATCTTTTGAATGACTCCATATTTCCCGATGTAAATATACAATGTCGTGATTTATTTTACTCTTCCCTTATTGTTGGATAGTTAGGTTGTTCACAGGGTCCCTCCCACACTCTTCATTTGGAAAAATTTCGGACCTTAGGAAAAGTTGTAAGAATACTACAGTTAACA
The DNA here is from genome assembly GCF_028018385.1 of Neofelis nebulosa. Classification (NCBI taxonomy): domain Eukaryota; kingdom Metazoa; phylum Chordata; class Mammalia; order Carnivora; family Felidae; genus Neofelis; species Neofelis nebulosa. The sequence goes on from NC_080800.1 coordinate 20,620,944, forward strand.
TCCATGTCTGGCACCTAGATCCACCAGTTACTTTGCCATATTTGCTTCTTATCTTTCCCCCCTCTGTCTATCCCTCTTCCTGTCTCTTGCCCTGCCCCTCTCTCAACACATGCCTTTTTGGCTGAACCATCTGAGAGTAAGTTGTAGAGAACGTGATTACCCCTAGTTACTTAAGTATGTGTATCCGAAGCATAAGAGTATTCTTATCATCATTGATCTCATAAGAAAACTGAATATTCAAATTTCTCCTCATGGCTGGCGGCTCCAGCACTGGACAGCTCAGGTCCAGAACATACTCAGAAGGCACTGTGGCCAAGGAGAGTGCTGAGCTGGACGCAGCAGGGCCCAGGAGGGGGCTTCGGCCTCAGTAGCGTACCACAGATAGAGGACGGGAGTGACAGATAGGGCTGGCTGGCTGAAAACCGGAGGATGAACTGGAAGTCTGCGAACAGTAGGGTCATCCTTTACCCCAACCATCGGAACATTAGTAGGTAGGTAATTATCTGTAGGGAAAGTAGAGGGTACCAGGGGACTCTTCTCTAATGGCATCGAGTGAACTACTTAAGGAGAATTAGGGATCCTGGTGTGCTGTTAGGGCCCCACCCAGAAGCCCTGAATAACCAGATATTTGCGGTCCTCACTTCGTTCGTCTTTGAAGGCTGCTTCACCCTCAAGCATTACTGAACAAGCACAGGTCACCAGATGTCTGAGGGAAGTCCACAGTGAAAAACAAACTAAACTAAATAAATGGCTGCTCAAAAATGACACCAGAAGAAATAAGTTGAGGCAATCAAAGAGTGCTTTTGTTTTTTGAAGAGTGCTTTAAAATGTAATTTGAGGGGCGCCCGGGTGGCTCAGTCGGTTGAGCGTCCGACTTCGGCTCAGGTCACGATCTCGCGGCCCGTGGGTTCGAGCCCCGCGTCGGGCTCTGTGCTGACAGCTCAGGGCCTGGAGCCTGTTTCGGATTCTGTGTCTCCCTCTCTCTCTGACCCTCCCCTGTTCATGCTCTCTCTCTGTCTCGAAAATAAATAAATGTTAAAAAAATTTTAATAAAATGTAATTTGAGAAATCATCCTCTGCACCTCCTCGTGATCATAGGGCAAATCCTATTTTCTAAAGATGGCCACACTGATGCTTTCCTACCGTGTGCCCTCATCACCCCTCTCTCAAGAGGAGGAAGGATCTGTCCCCTTCTCCTGGGATCTGGACAAGCTTTGTGACTAGCTGTTTGACTTCCGAGCCTGGATCATAAAAGGCCATGCAGCTTCACCTTGTTCACCGAACCCGTGCAAGAATCCAACTAACCCAAGGCCGCCATGCTGTGAGCAGGCCGATGGAGAGGCCACCAGATAGTGCTCTGGTAGGCCATCCTAGTTGGCAAGTCACCGGCCCAAGGTTCAGACTTCTAAATGAGGAGCCTTCGGAACTTCCAGGTCCCCCGTCTAGTCACTGCCTCCTCAGCCCCAGCCTTTGAGTTTTCCAGCTGAGGTCCCAGACGAGCTATCCCTCCTGCATCCTGTCTGAATTCCTAACCTATGGCATTGGTGAGCATAATGAAATAGACATTGAGCTGAAAGAAGTAGTGTCACGTCTGGATGTTGTCGGGGCATTGAATTTGCCAGGGAATGCGGTGTGTGTGAAATCCCGCCTTTGGCTCTGATGTTTCTGGCTATTAGTAATAATAACCAAAACACGGTCTGACCTAGAATAGAGGCAGCCTTAATTTTGGTAGACGCCCCAGTCTACATATCTTGATGTCTACACTCAGGAATAAGTTTTCCCAGATAAAGGAAATCTGTGAAACTTCTCAGGCAGTGAAGTACTACTTCTGGACACAGAGTAAATATTTTAAAAGTATAAGTGAAGGACACTTTTCTTTTGAAGGCCAATTAATCATTGTTTAGCCCTGGCAAGTCCAAAAATTAATTGATCATGGTTCTAAAATTCAGTGTTTTCATAAGATCGAAATCTTATAAATGTAACTGGAGAAAAACCGGAGCTGTCCCTAAGATATTATTTTCTCAGTTACGTTTTCCCCATTTGAGTATGGTTAATGGTAAAAATACATTGCAGACTCATACACGTAATTGACAGTATTTAGAAAAAAACAGCGTAACTAGAATGAGCTGATCAATCTGTTGGTTTTTGATGCCTTGCTATAATTTTCCCTGTTACTGCTCTCCTTTTTCACTCCGTGATTCCATTACTACCTCTCCCAAACCACCCCCCACCCCCCCGCAAGTGTTAAAGCTGAAATATGTGGACAAAGCCCGCTAGTAATGCAGACAGGGGACTCTCCATTTTGGGGGGCATGTGCTCAACCCTCTGCTTCAATTATAAGAGACATTATCAGGTCACTTTATTAACTGAAGAAATATTTTTTCTGCTTCCTGTAAATTAATCAGGAAGAGGATTAAAGATTTACCAGACAGAGGCCACGATGGAAACCAGGTATAAAGAATAAGTCTGAACTCTTGCTCTCAGAAGGCTAGTCAAACGCTCCTTTCTTAACGGTAACCGTCACCGAGAGGGCTCCCTGCACTTGCTCAAAAGTCATTTGTGTTTCTGTGTTCATCCTGTGTCTTGGTGAATGGAAAGTTATTTGGAACCTCTTTAGACAAAGAAAATCATATGTAGTAATTGTCTCCAACTTCTCAATGAAAGGGTAAAGTTTGAAAAACCGAGTACAGAAGAGAATTGAAAGGTCATCATATGAGCATGAGAAACTAAAGAAATACGCACGGGGGCACCTGGGTGGCTCAGTCGGTTAAGCGGCCGACTTCAGCTCAGGTCATGATCTCGCGGTCCGTGAGTTCAAGCCCCGCGTTGGGCTCTGTGCTGACAGCTCAGAGGCTGGAGCCTGTTTCAGATCTGTGTCTCCCTCTCTCTCTGACCCTCCCCCATTCATGCTTTCTCTCTGTCTCAAAAATAAATAAATGTTAAAAAAAAAATTAAAAAAAAAAAAAGAAATACACACGAATGTAGGGTAAGCTCAGAATCTTCCCTGCCCTTCACCCACTCCCTCATCATCCTTCCAACAGATACTAGGAAAAAATTTAACTGGTAAAATTGAATAAGGCAAAGCTTATAGAGAAATATGGAATAAAAATGGAAAATCAAAATTAAGGAATGTAGGGAAGCCAAGTAAGTGGGGAAAAAATGAAGCTGAGTAACTGGAAAGAATAACTGGAAAATACTGGATATGCCAGAAGACTTAGAAAACTTGAGGCCTTCCGAGAGGACATTCAATTACAACCAAAAGGATTTTTTTAGGTTTACTTAAAAAAAAAAAGATTGTCAGAACCCTTTGGTTTAATTTAAACTGAATATCCAATATTAATACATGGGATAAAATACTTTCAACTTACATGAGGAAAACCACAGAAAGGTTAAAAAAAATTGGGCCTTTCATATTTATTTTTAGGTTCACTAATTAACTAAAAAAGGCTTACCCCCCTGTATAATTAAGGTACCTGAGTACAAAGAATTAATCTCTAAAGCTAAAGAAGAATGTAGGAGTCAAAACAGATTTTTCAGGTATTGTTTCTTAAAACTACAAACTTCCGAAAGTATTCTCTGTTCTTCCAGTAAATCATTGAGGAGCTGCCATAGATGAGGTACTCCCATTGGTGCCATGGTTGGGGGGGGGGTGTCTAGAGACAAAACATGGTTGTTTCTATGGTGGTTGATAACAGGCTGATCATCCAAGATGGCTAGAATAAAGGCTTCCTGGTATTTGGTTATCTTAGACCATTCCTAGTTGTTGAATTTTCTAGTTTGTGCAGAGTTGACCGATGTATGCGTCAAGGCCTTTTATTTCAAAATAAATAAAAGTGGTAGGTAGGGACACAACATACTTTAATCCCTCTTAATCCCTTTTTAATTATGTAGAATCACCAAATGAGCGGAGGCAACCACACTGAACCAGAATGCAGTCGGGCTCTCGGGGGTTTAGCAAGTATCAGATGATTTGGTCTGGCACCCTGTGGCCTCAGGCTTCTCTGCTTTATCATTGCTGGCATCATTAGTGATGGCTATTTAATGAGCCCCCTCTTCTAAATTTTAAGACGTTATTAATGTTAAAGGTTAAGCACTTTTTAACCCTTAACGCAGTTCTGTGAAACAGGTACTGTTCTTATTTTACAGCTGGCTACACTGAGGCTTAGAAGTGTAATGTCACCTTCATAGAGCTCCTGAGCCTCAAGTCAGGATTCAAACCCAAGTCTAAGTCTGGCACATGATCTTGGTGTTACTGTTCTGTGGGTCTACAGCCTTTTTTTTTTCTTAAGTTTATTTATTTATTTTCAGAGGGACAGAGAGAGAGAGAGAAAGTGGGGAAGGGGTAGAGAAAGAGAGGAAGAGAGAGAGAGAATCCCAAGCAGGCTCCGTACCACCAGCGCAGAACCTGATGCGGGGCTCGAACTCATGAAACGCGGGATCGTGACCTGAGCTGAAGTTAGAGACTTAACCCGACTGAGCCACCCAGGTGCCTCAAGTCTGCAGTTTTTTATCTGAATTTTCAAGTCCAAAAACCTCTAAAACTTGAAGTTGTTTTCTCATGCTTTTGGTGGCAAAACATGACCTGAACTTATTTGAGGCCATGGTCTCTGTCCTGCTCTCTGTAAATGTTTGCAGATTTCACTGCAGCTGTATTGTGTCTGTATAATAGACCATGTTGCACAATACGTGTACATACTCCTTTTTACCTTCCTAAAATCTGATAACCTTGAAATTCTGAAACCATCTAGCCCTGTGGGTTTCCAGCACAGACAGGGATCTGACCGCCCCTTGCCACCTGCCAGCCTGCCCCCACTTCTCCTGGTCCTTCCCCTTCCCCTGACCCTAGGCTTCCAATTTGCTGCTACTGATGCGGACATGGCAGTTTGAAAATGGAAACTTTTTGTGTCAAGAAACTCAGGTAATTTTTTTAAATCCCAAGTTCATACTGCCGCTCACCATTCTGATTCAACCCCCGTGGGCTTCTTCTTCTTCTCTCCTGTTCCCTCACTTCCTTCTCCTCCAGGGAGTACTTCATCATTTCTTTTGTGCTTAAAAAAAAAAAAAGGCGTCTTTTCTATTTAACCAGGATGCTAAGTATTTCTCCTAGTGTGTGAAAAGTTAGATGTACCTTTTACCTTAGATAATAACAGGTGCTTCATTTTGTGATGCAATTCACTATGATTTAAAAATCAGCATTTTCAGTGCATTTAAAATGATTCGTGTCTAAGAATTACATGAAACATTTTAGGAATGATATATATTACCTGAAACAAAGCAGCCGGAGTCCTTTTAAATGTTAATCATCTAAAGCCAAATAAGTGTGCATAGAGGAGGTGATGGAAGGTCGTTGCTGGGATACCACGCCCTTCTTCCTTAGTTGGGGGAAAAGTGGAAGACAGAATCATTGATTAGTTAAAGATGTACCCAGGGCCTTCATTCAGTATATTCACTTAGAATAACCGAAGTAAGGGATGAATTGTTTAAGACTAATCTCTTACTCTAACTTTTTTTAAAATGGAGAATGGGGCTCAGGGGTCAGTAGGAGAAAGAAAGGTTCTGCAGATGACTTTCAAAAGTGGATTCTTTATTTCTAGTCTTATTCAGCAGGAAGAGGAAAGGAATAAACCAGAATTTGGCTGCAAGTGTTAGCAAATCAGATTTACTTCTGGATCTCTGATTTGTGGCCTGTATCATGTTTGGAGGAATGGGAAGAGTTGGAGGAGGGTGGAGGAGAAGGGAAAAGGGGCGATGGGCATTGAGGAGGGCACTTGTTGGAATGAGCACTGGGTGTTGTAAGTGATGAATCACCAGAATCTACCTCCAAAACCAAGAGCACACTGTATATACTGTACGTTAGCTAACTTGACAATAAATTACATTAAAAAAAAAAAAGAATGAAGGAAAGAAAAAAAAAAGAAGATTGTTACTTGAGCCTTGCTTGTTTCTCTCTGAGCCTGGTCTCAAGGTTGCCCATCTCTGAACATCCTCCCGGCAGTATGGAGCATCAGGAAGGCCTGTGGAATGTGAAGGAGTTGGGATGGACCCATAAGTATCATGGAGAGTAGAAGAAGGACTAATGTTTATGGCTCACCTGCTCTGTGTCAGGCTCCATACACGTTATCACATTTAGTCTTTATAGAAACTGAATTTTCATCCCCATTTTACAGGTTAAGGCAGCTGAGATTTAGAGTGATTAAGAAGCTTACCCAAGGTTTCCTACCCCCAAAATGGAGGAGTTGGGGCCGAAGCACATTTCTGTCCCCAAAGCTCATGTCCTTTCTGTCATGAACCCCATCCCCCAACCATCATCCAGGTTTACAGCAGGACCTGGGGAGTGGGGGGCAAAACCTACGTGGAACCACTCTGGTCACAGAGCAGCTGGGGAAGTGGTTCATGTTTCCTCATTCTGCTGGCTGGGTACCTTTTCTCTCTCTCTGCCCTAGTTACATAAATTTTATGCACCACCAGCTCAGGGCGACCGACAGAAGACTCTCTGACCTCTGTCTTTGTGGTCGACACTGTGTCGTACCCTCTTGGACTTGCCATAGTAGGTCACTCTGCTTCTGAGTACACCTGTGAGCTGGTATCTCTGGCACGTCCTGAGCCCTGTGTCCCGATCAGAGTACGTCTGTGGCCACTTCCCAGAGTGACAAAGCTCTGGTTCCTGGAGAAACACGTTTGAAGAAAACCTTAGGAATGAGTCAACATGCAGTAGGTGAATATTTGTGGAATGAGTGGATCTGTTGCATTCTGGAAACCCCTGTAAACAGGAGTGGATTTGCATGTTCTCCTGCTTTTGTACTTGGCAGCTTTCCCACAGTGTTTATTTGAAAACAAGTTCAGATTATATCCCAGGTCACTTTTATATCACTGCTGGTAACCCTAGCAATGTATTTGTGTTAGAAAAAAAAAACTGCTTTCAAGGTTGCCTCTTGGAATAAATGTTCTTTTTCTATTCTAATTAAATTTTCTTCAGCTTGCAATTTCAGAGGATAAACATTTAGCTGGAGACCCTAGGATTGTTTAATTTTCTCTTTTTAAGCAGTAACTGTGCCGTCACGAGAGCACTCTGTTATTGCATCTGTTAGATTATAAAATCATGGAACATTTATTATCTCTTAATAGGGAGAGATAATGCGTGTGAGAAGACTTCATATATGTTTCTGCGAAAGGAGCTTCCTGTACGACTGGCTAACACGATGAGAGAAGTTAATCTTCTGCCGGATAACTTGCTTAACCGCCCTTCGGTGGGGTTGGTACAGAGTTGGTGAGTAAATAATGTGGCTTTAGATGGGTCTTCCCATGATGCTCTGGACACTTGGCATTGAGACCATTCTCCCTAAAAGTACACGTATGCCAGTGTAGGAATGAGTCATTTGGGATAGCTGAGTTTTCCAAGCAGTTATATGTGTTTCTTCGTTTGTTTTTGTGACAACTTAAAATTGTCTTAATGAAAATACTTCTCACGTGTACTAACCGCTTTCTTCTCAAATCTTATTTTTCTGGTTATAAGTGTAATTGCCCATCGGAACAAAAATTGGTACAGAAAAATATACAGGAATAACAATGCTGTGACCTCTGGGCACTGGTCTGCCATCCTTTGGGTAAGGGAATGTTGCCACTTTGATCAAGTCTCAGCCTTGCTCCTTTTGTTTTCCTGTTAAAGGAGTTTCTTGGAGGCAGTATTTCTTTTCGAGAAAATGAAGTTGTTTAAAGGGGAACCTTGGATTGTAAAAATATCAGTACCTAATGTGCTTCCTTTGCCTTGTGAAAAATAGAAAAAATCTGAGCAAAGTGTGACATCAAGTTTGATCGGGTACAGCTCTGACGCTTCAGGCATGGTTACTGGATTGGGACAGTCAAATGTGTCACCAAACCAGTCACTAGGTGAGCAGGGTGAGGTTGGCGAGTGGTAGGGTGTAAGAGCAGGTGGTGTATTTTCAGAAAGGCATCTGCGTATGGTCAAGAAACACTTGCATGTCTCCTGTGTATTATAAAAAGCAAGGTAGAAGTCACCAAGAAAGCTGGACGAGTTAAGGAGGCCAGATAAAAAAGTGTTCTCAAGCCAGTACAGAGGAAGCGCCCAGAGGGTGTTGGGGGGGTGGGGTGGGGGTGGGGGGTGAAGAGGCTGCTGTGACTTTGCACTGCCCCTGGGTAGATGGGTGGAGGGGGCAGGGGCAGGGACAGCATTTTAGGGGAAGGGAATGATGGGGACAGATAGAAGGCGAACGGAGCTATTAATTAGTTGGCATTTAAAGGGTTAATGGCAGCCAGGCTACCGAAGGAGAATGGACATTCAGCCGTGATTCCTCAGTAATATTAATTATAATCTGTTCTTAGGGCTAAGCTTGAATTGTCTGAGAAGCAGTATATTGGGTGGGCACCAGTCTCCGTTCCAGACAAGCAGTGGCTCCTCGCTGTGGCAGGCTCGGGGGCCCTGGGGTCCGGGGCAGGTCAGAGAGCTGGCCACGGTGACTTGGCTCTCAAAGTAGGTTGCTTTCCACCCCAGATGCATAGCTCATTTCCGGATCGACGAGTGTTTGTTTGCGTGAGACTTCTTGATTGCTTCGAGACCATCATCAGAAAATTTTCTCCAGAAAATGTGAATTCACTATCAGGGTCATTGTCTTGGGGATTGTAGGTTGGCTAGATGACCGTCAAGTCCCCTGGGCCTGGTGGCGGAGGCTGACAGTCAAACCTATTGCTTATGTAAAAGTTACTTCACGGGCTTCAAAGTTATTTGCTGGCAAAGTATAGACTCAGATGACCGGGTCAGCTCTTTTTTTTTTTTGTCTCCCGTTTGTCTTCCATAGCCATTCCAAACTTATGCATGTCATTTTTAACTTTTTTTTAAATTCAACTTTGAAATAATTCCCAATGTAACAGAAAGGTTTGCAAGACTAGTAGCAGGAATTCCCATATACCTTCGCCCGGATTCACTAATTGTTAACATCTGGCAGCATTTCTTCTGCTCTTCTCATATTCATTCTCTCTCTATGCACGTATGTATATATGCGTGTATGTTTATGGTATATCACACATGTGCTACATATATGGCACACATTATTTTTTTCCCTAAACCATTTGGGTTAACGGTAGACATCATGTCCCTCTACCCCTAAATGCTTTAGTATATATCTCTTTCAGAACAACTCTTAGAAATCCATAGTATGGTTATCAAATTTGGGAACTTAACATTGATGCAGTAATATTTTCTTTTTTTAATGTTTATTTTTGAGAGAGAGAGAGAGGGAGAGGGAGAGGGAGACAGAGGATCTGAAGCGGGCTCTGTGCTGACAGCAGAGAGCCCGAAGCAAGGCTTGGACTCATGAACCGTGAGATCATGACCTGAGCCGAAGTCAGATGCTTAACCGACTGAGCCACCCAGGTGCCCCAGTCCAGTGATATTTTCTAAAATGGGACAACTTGTTCCCATTTCATGAGTTGGCCTAACAGTGCTCTTTTTGTTTTAAGTAACCCTCCCCCCCCCCCCCCAATTTAGAAATCTAGTTTAGGATCACACATTGTGCTTAGCTGTTGTTTCCTTTTCCTCTTAATAGTGACTCTTACTTACAACAGGCTGTGAAGCCCACCTCGCTAGAGCGTGTTCTCCTTGTTCTCTTGAATTGCGGGCTGGGCAGCTCCACGTGATCTTTGGCTCCTCTCTGTTCATGACTTGGCTCTTTAGATGAACTACCCCTCTGGAAAGGATGGGTTACCTCCCTAGAATTCTGCGGGCGTGTTAGATAGAGGGCCTTATTGTGTATGGCTGAGTTTGGCCTTTCCGAGAGGTTTGACCTGAAGATTTCAACAGTACCTAACTCATAGCCTGATGTGCCCAGAGGCTTTTAAAAAATATATCTGGAGATGAGCATACTTTTAGTGTCATGCATTGTTACAAAGTTCAAGTGAGGCTGATTAATAAAATATTATTCCTGTTGATGTATTTATGTGCTCCACAGTCAGTTTTTGTTGTTGGAGTACCTCATCCTCTCTCCAAAGCTGGTTAGTAGGATTAGTGGTAATTAATTGTTCGAAATAATTATATTCAGGGATAATTCTTTCCGGGCATGTTCAGATCCAAAGCAGAGATGGCGCACGTCTGAGTAATTGGCATCTCTGAATCCCCTCCAGATCCAGCAGGTTCTGTCTGGATACAGCTGCTCCAGTAATGTGCCTCTCTCAATGCCATTTTTCTCTGTTCTCCAGATATTTATTTTGGACACATTATTTCCTGTACTGACCCTGATTGAGATATGTAGCTATTTTTAATCCAGAAGCTGTTTCTGAGGACCAGAGAGGCATTCCTTCTCCTCCAATGCAGTATTGATGAGATTGGTTTAACTCTGAGAAGGAACATTTATTTGTAGTTTCCAAGTTCGTAGCGTGTGCTTTGGTGTCACATAGTGTTTCTTACAGTAGATATGTACTTTTTGGCTAATCAAACTGTAGATTTGGTGTACCAGTTAGAATATGTTTGTGAATAGCAGAAAACCCAACGAAACAATAAATTGGCTCCTGTAGCCAGAAGGATGAGCTTTTGGTGTTGGTTCAATTCAGAGATTCATGAGGTTATCCAGGCCCTGCTTTCCACGGCATTAGCTTTATTTTCAGGCTGGGTTTCCTCCTGGTGACAGAATAGCTACAACATCTCCAGGCTCCACACCCACATGGCACACTGTACAAAAAGCAGAGCGAGGTAATTTCTTTCCCAAAGTCCTCGACCATGTCTTCTCTTTCACTGGCCTGAATTGGGGCGGTATGACCATTCCTGAGCCAGTCCCTGTGTTCAGGGGAATGCCTATTGGACTAGTTAGTCATCAGTGACGAGAAAAATACCATTACCCAGAGAAAAATCAGGCCACCCAGGAGCTTTGCATGGCATCAGCTTCCCCTGCAGCACCTGGGCTACATGGGGTGAGGGGGAGATAGGGGAGATACCTGAGTGAAAATTTGGGCTGCTGTTAGGACGTGGGAAAGGAGGAATGGATGGCAATGAACACAGTAGGCAATTAACACAGTAACTCATCTTTTTTAGGTATATGCAGAGCTTTCTTGAACTCCTAGAATACGAGAATAAGAGCCCTGAGGATCCACAGGTCTTGGATAAGTAAGTATGGTACCAAACTTACCTGAAAGTACAAACTTCTACGTTAAAAAATGTGTTGGTAAATGGAACTCGTGGCATTAAGAACCAAGAAGTTTAATTTGGACAAAAGCACTAGGTTTGTTAATGGGTGACAACTTGACAGTCACATTTTTAAATAATTTGAGTTAAGAATTTAACGTAGCACAAAAGGAATAATGACTTCAACATTGTTTCACGGTCTAGTTCTTACTGCTTTTACTCATGGTGAACTGGCGCAGGCCCCTCACTGTAAATATCGCAGTAAATGTTCCACCTAGTGGTGGTTTTAAGAATGCAGTGGCCTCTATATAGACATGAATTTATCTATTCAGTCCTTTACAGATGTTTTTTTTTTTTTTTTTTTTTTTTTTTTAATTTTCAAGGCGATATAACATTTGAGCTCGGAAAAACTGTAATGCTTCTATTTTGGAACAGCATAAATGAGTGTGCTTTTAATATAATGACCTGAATTCTCTTGTTGCTATTACGCATGAAGACTGCTGAATTCTCAAATTCTCTTGCAGATGGAAAATGTTTCTGTTTTTTCATTTTCATTTAACTGAAAAACACTAACCCCAGCTCTGAGTGTGGTTTTCTTTTTTACCCCAAGAGAAATTAAGTATCCCCTTCACATCACTTTCCTCCTGTTTCGCGTACACACGAGCGAATACGCAGGGCAGGCCTGTTGTCCTGAAGAATTTCTACATAGAAGCCTGGTCCACATAGTTGTGACACCAAACGCCTTATATAGGCGTTCCGGAAAAAGAACCAAGAAACTTTGTGTTATTCACGCAACCTTAGCTCGAGGCATTGAACCCAGCCCTTTCAATGTACAGCTCAGGGAACTGAAGTCAGAGAAGTGAACTGACTTGCCCCACGTGGTAATATTCGCTAGTAGCAGAACTTGGATCCGTAAGTCATTGTTCCATTTCCTTAGTACATTGTTCTTTACAACGTTCCGTAGTGCCCAAGCCGCCAGTTTGAGCCTTGAGTAGCTAGCTCCAGTTTAGTTGTAAATTAAAATTTAAGGAAGAAGAATCCTGACCTGTTTTATACTTTGCTAGGTGTTTTGTTGATGGATTTGTGACTTGTGGAGGGGAGGCATTGGATTAGAGCTCCAGATGCAGTGTTTTCATTGCTAGAAGCCATTGCTGCCATTTAAGGTATTGAAATTAAATGAATTGAATCTAGAAGCTTCATTTTCTCAGAAGTCATTAGCTAGTAACAGTTTGTCTTGATGCCATTAGGATGACTTCTCTAGCTTCAAATTGTAGGGTATAGATTGGTGGAAGTATATAATATTGCGGCTGTATGTTTCCGGGAATCCTGTCTCAATTTCTGGTACAGGTTATCGGTCAGATGCAACTTACGGACATGAGCCCACTTTGGAAACTGCCAAGTGCTGGATCCATTGTGTGTGAGATCATAATGGTAATCAGTCTCCCTTAGTGAGTTTTGATGGACTGCCCTGGTTCACACAGCTAGTTAAGATAGTTGGGTTTTCAGAAGCCCACTGCTCCTGGCGAAGGAAGGAAAGGAAGGTGAGCGAGTGGCTTTACTCATGGTGGTAGCCTTTTCCAGTCTGGGAGAGGTTATACAGGAGTCCCGGGCAGGGAGATCATTTAAGTAAAGTGAAAGCGGCTTAGAGCACAAGGTTACTTCCCATGATGATAAAGTTAAGAAGAGCCCAGGAAGACTGGGGAAGCTTCTGAGAATTGAGCCCTTGAGGCAAGTCTCCTTCCTTCCAGTCAGGTGAGGTGTTTCTCTACTATAATGAAATCTTAAGCTTTAGTGATATTTAATTTCTAAATAGGTTGGAAAGAACGTTACGTAGAGGACAAACTGTCCGTTTTGAAATGTCTTCTGGATAATTATGACCTTTCAGTTTCATGGTTGATTTATTCATCTTTGATGTCTTTGTATGTATGTATTGGTTACAGAAGTATTTCATCACTGAGAAACATGAGACTATTCAGATAAGTAAAAAGAAAGTCACTCCAAATTTCCATTATCATGAGACCACTACTGTTAACATTTTCCTTCCATACTTTTTCCTAGGCATCCATATTTTTATATGTGCACAATGTTTTACAAAAATAACTGTGGGCATTATAGATCTCTATACCATTATTAATGGTTTCAAAATGATCCATCTACAGGTAAGTCATGTGATTTGACCTCCTGTCATTGAGTTTTAGAATGGTTTGTATTTTTCTTGCTACTCTAAACAGGGCTCTAAAAAATAGCTCTTAAATACAGCTGTTGGCCTTGTCCTGTTACTTTCCTGGGATCAGTTCCTGAGAGTGGAATGACTCTCTTTGGTCTTTTGATATATGCTGCTAAATTGCCCCTAGAAATGCATCAGTTATGCTTCCTTGCTCTAGATGACACTGGTTATTGGGGCGCCTGGGTGGCTCGGTCGGTTGAGCATCCGACTTCGTCTCAGGTCATGATCTCGGGGTCTGTGAGTTTGAGCCCCACTTCGGGCTCTGTGCTGACAGCTCCTAGCCTGGAGCCTGCTTCGGATTCTGTGTGTGTGTCTCTCTCTCTGCCCCTCCCCCACTTATGCTCTGTCTCTCTCTGTCAAAAATAAACAAACATTAGATGACACTGGTTATTATTCACCAGTTTGATAAGCGGAGGATAGTATTTATTGCGTTGTTTTGCCTTTCTGTTACTATTTTGAAGGAGAAGTTACTGGCATTTGCATTTTCTCTGTGGTAAATTTCCCATTGACACCAGATCCCTTGCCTCGTTTTCTGTTGGGGTGCTCATCTTTTCCTTTATTAAGGATAGCAGTAGCTCTTGTAAATGTAGTTTTCCCTGTTTTTTTTTTTTTTTTGGCCTTTGTAATGTGTATCCCTATAGAATTGCTGAAACTCTACATAGTACTATCATTTATTTCTTCATGGTTTCTACCTATGGTGTTCATCTTGGACCAGCCTTCCTTACCCCAAGCTATGCTATATACTTATTCACCCGATTTTCTTTTATTTTTTCTGTGGTTTCATTCTTTCACATTTAAATCTTTTAACTAAATTTTTGGCTTAAGGCTTGAAATTGGGATGTGACTTAAATTGTTAGCCAGCTGTCCCAACTAATTTGATTGTTTCCCTACTGACTTGGAACACCACTTTATAAATATGCTAAGTTTTTATGTACACAGACTTACTTGCCCTTTCGCCTTTTTCCAAGCTTTTTATTTGGTTCCATTGACTTGTCTTTCTATTCTTAGTTACCACTCTTAGTACATATTTTCCCCTCTGTATCTTTATAGTAATATACCATAATACTTGTAGGTTTGTTTTAATTGCCTTTGTTCTATCTATATTTTGTCGCTCTGTTTTACTGCTATGAGAAATTCATTTCAAAATTTTACTCTTAAGAAATTTCGCATTGTTTATTCATGGAAGCTGTTGCTTTGAGACTTTATAATAAATCCTTGGAGATATGGGGAGACTGTCCTCATGTTGTCAGAAGAAATATTAATATGTTCTGCAATTATTCACCAAAAATTTATAGAACCTGTATTATATGTGATTGCTTTTCCAGAAAGTCACTGGGTTACTAAAAAGATCTTTGAGCATTTTTTTTTTTAACTAGAACCTCTTACTTTTTATGTCTTTGAAAGAATTTTGATAGAAAGTTTCACGCAAAAACTTGGGTAATAGTTTAGTTTCTCATGAATATTTCCTTGTAGCCTATAATGATTATGTCTCTACTTAAAAAAATACCAGCACATAGAAAATCCAGAGACAGAGCTGGGAAGTTCATGCATCAGCCCATGAAGTATAAAGACTGACCTCTTTTTGTTTCCCTCCTACACAGCTTTCTGCAAGTTCTGATTAAAGTCAGAAATAGACACAATGATGTGGTTCCTACAATGGCACAAGGAGTGATTGAATACAAGGAGAAATTTGGGTTTGATCCGTTCATTAGCAGTAACATCCAGTATTTTCTGGATCGGTTCTATACCAACCGCATCTCTTTCCGCATGCTTATTAACCAGCACAGTAAGTTGTGGTTTTGGTCCACTTTTGAATGGGTACCCAGAGTGATTTCTCCCCAGTGTTTTCCTGTTGCTTGATTTAGAATGTACTGATCTGCATTTTTGTATGTAGAAATTTCATTTCTAGTTTAGTTTCTCCCAAGTAAATCCTGTCTGTTAAAAAGCTATTCTTTAGCATTCTTTGTTAAAAGAGACCCTTGAAATTTGATGCTCATATTAGAGACTGGAACTCTGCTCGCCCTTTAAGCCTCTGCCATTACCTTCCTAGTGAAGGCATCTCACTGCTTGGATGTGTCCCTGGGAGGACGCTCCGAGAGGATGTTTTACTCGGGATGTTACGTGGTCTCCTTGTTGGTTTTAAAAACATTGATCCTGGGAATATTAAATTGGCATTATGACAGCCTGAGGCAATTGATCTTTAATTTCACAGTGATCACTGAAATCAGATTAAGTGAATTGTGAAACCATAATCTCTTGCAGAGTTTTAGTCCCCTCACCAGGATGATAAGCAGATAAGAAAAAAAACAAACAAACTAATTCTTGCCACAAAAAACTTTTGGGCTCGTTTTCAGCCTTGTTTCTTTGCCTGATTTCATAATTATTATGGAAAAGCACCTCCATGTCTAGGGTCTAAATCACCCTCTTTGCTGAAGCAGAACATAGGCAGAACATCTTTACTAATTTGTTTGGATAAGTGAATGTTAAATAATTAATACATGTGGGTTGGTCCCAAATGAATATCTTTTAAAAATAGGAATGTATAACAATTTATAGGAAATTTAAATGAAAAAACAACCTAATTACTATTGATTTAAACTACTTACATAATTTGTGACCTACTGTGTCTGTGTACGTGTATATGTACATGTTTTTGGGTCATTGATTAAGCAAGGTTGTACCCCTCTTTCTTCCACTTGATCAGTTGGAACTATAGGTTTTGGCCTAATGCCCTTATTTGTCATTTTTCATAATTTAAAACCTCCCCTGCTTTATTTAAGCATTCGCTTTTGTGGAATCCAAGTTATCTCCAATTTCTGTCCAATTTGAAAATAACTACACCTATAAACATTTGGATTTAGATGACTTTCTTCTTGAGGGCTCCTTTTGGCTTTTATTCAGGAGTAAAATTTCACAGATGTTGTGTGTTGTGAAACTGTTTGAATGTACTTTTAAAAGTGAGCAAAAAAAAAAAAAATACTTGAATGGATACTATTCGTGTAGACTGCTCTGGAGAACAATCTCTGTTACGGAGGCACTTGAGGTGCTCACAGCAAAGATACTTTGCAAGCCTGCACCGACAGGGCAGTCTGCGGTTTCTAAATATGTTGTGAATGTTGGAATCACTGTCTGGAGTGGTATGGAGAAGGTGGGTAAACTTGGCTAAGGATGAAAATAACTTTTTCCTCCATGTCACATTGGGTCAGGGAGAAAAGGGTTGGACAGCTGGCACGTGTCACTGCTTTCGGACCCACTCATAGCACCCGGCGGTCCAGTGGAGCCAATCAGCCACCATTATATGTGTTCTGTCACTTTAAGTCAGTGCGGATGCTAAAATGATTCTTAAAAACAAGACAATCCTTTTACAGCTTGTAAGCCTACAGTTGCCTGCTTTGCTTTTAATCTCTCCCTTCCCTTTTGTGTTTGTTTAGCTCTTCTGTTTGGTGGTGATACTAATCCGGCTCATCCTAAACACATAGGAAGTATCGATCCCACCTGTAATGTGGCTGACGTAGTGAAAGGTAAGGAGACCACTATCGTGTTAGTGATTGGAGTTCAAATAGGATTGTGGTCTCATTGAGGCAACCCTAGCGTTATGGTGCTAAGTTCTTGGCTCATTCATCGGGCTGGGCCCAAGCCACTTGTGCCAAATATGTGACAGTTCAGGAAAAGATGTATAATTAGCACTGTTCGAAATAGGAGTTTCTACCTCATTGACTGGAGTTTTACGTATAGTTTTATCTTAAACACTGAACTGTTGCGTAGCTTAAGTAGCATTCTAAGTTTGGATTGCTACCAGTACCTGAAATTTCCAGGAAATATAAATCCGTGTTATAAAATTCAGCTGAATTCACAGGTTTGTAACATCTCAACATCCTTTTGATGTGCACCCCAGGTTCAGGCATCTGTGTGGCATGTGAGCTTCATGGGTTCACTGGCCATCCACCCAGACACCCTTCTAGTAGCCTCAGAGTAGAATGGAGCCCTGCAGCCATACATCCTAGGACCCAGGCACTTGTAATTTGAACAGCAGTTTCCTGGTTGTTCATTTAAGATAAATGTTACCTCCACAAAGCCTTACTTGTTTTAAGTGACCCACCTGCCTGGACCTTTTCAATTTTTTTTCAATGTTATGGTTACTCTGTGCAGCCTCAGATCCCCAAACTGCTCCTTCCCAAAGATTATATCTCCTACTGTGGTCCTGTGGTCCTCCTCTTTTTCCCCTAAACACGCACAAGTTTTCATGGCCACAGTCCTTCCCGTTTTTCATCAAGGAGCTTAGTTGCTCTTTTTCTAAACTGTGTAGCTAAGTGGGAGGCAGAAGAAGGCCTTGTCTTCTTGGCCAAGCTCTCAAGCCCACCTCAAGCAGAGTGACCTTTGCTGTTTGAGCTTAGAGGGACGAGGTAGATGGCCTAACAGGTGCAGCCTCCGCAGTGGGGGAGCAGACCAGACCTTTAGCAGCGATAGGTAAGGAAGATCTGTGCCGTTTGCATAGCCTGGGTGTTGCTAAACCCAGGGAGGGGGACCCCGGCATGGTGGCCTTAGCACACCCAAGGATCATTGAGCTGTTCTGGCCTCTGTTTACTTAGGACACATTCATTCAAATGATGTCAGTTATAAGGTGAATATAGGCCCAGCCTCAGCTCCCTAGGAATCCTCTAGGTTGCTCGCTCACAAGATAACCCTGTGGTTGATCATGACCTCTGCAGGCCCCAGGGTAGAAGGGGAGCAGGATCGGTCTTGTCCTAGCTTGTGTTCATCAGACCTAGCCCACTGGCTTTTACGAATCAGAAAGCCTGGTTCAGATAGTTGCCCGCTCGTAGAGAAAAAGGCACAAATCCAGAAAGCACAGGAACTTGATTATGTACTGAATATATGCCTTTTCTTTTGAACTATAAGCATTTGTGTTTTACATTGGTTTTGTGACTCATATTGAATTTAGCGTATGCCCATAAGATGGTCAATAGACATTCCTTGTTTTGACAAATTTTAATCCTTTTGATAATTTACTATTTTAAAACCCACTTTGTGGGGCGCCTGGGTGGCTTGGTCGGTTGGGCGTCCGACTTCGGCTCAGGTCATGATCTCACGGTCCGTGAGTTCGAGCCCCGCGTCGGGCTCTGTGCTGACAGCTCAGAGCCTGGAGCCTGTTTCAGATTCTGTGTCTCCCTCTCTTTCTGCTCCTCCCCAGTTCATGCTCTGTCTCTCTCTGTCTCAAAAATAAATAAAAGTTAAAAAAAATTAAAAAAAAAATAAAACCCACTTTATTGAGATAGAATTCTCATACTGTACAACTGACCTATTTAAAGTATACACACGATTCAGTGGTTTTTAGCACAGGTGCAGAGTTGTGAATTCATCACCACAGTCAGCCTCACATTTTCATCACGGAAATAAACTCCATGACCATTGGCAATCGTCTCCGTCCACCCAGCCCTAGGCAGCTACGGGTCTACTTTCTCTCTGTAGACTTGCTATTCTGGACACTTTCGTAAGTGGCATCACACAACATGCGGCCTTTTGTGTCTGGCTTCTTTCACTGAGCAGAATGTTTTCAAGGCTCGTCCACATCGCATGTGGGTCAGTACTTTATTCCATCTTACAGCTGAGTAATGGTCCAGTGGATGGAGATACTACATTTTGTTTATTCATCAGTTGATGGACATTTGGGTTAGCTGGGCACCCTTGAACGTGTTAGGTAATCTCTTTGGGCCTCAGTTTCTTCATCTGTAAAATGGTGCTGTTGGTAAGTCATCTTTGTCATAGGGTTAAATGAGTTGATCTAGAGAGAGCTCCTAAAGCAGGGCTCTCACCCGGTAGGGACTGTAGGCAGGTTTCCCAGGAGTAGTCCTTGGGCCTCGTACAAGTCATTTGGCTTCTCGTTTATACTGTCAATTATATAATAGGTTGGCACCTTTTACTTTCCTTTCTGGCATAAGCTGTGAAATATTTATAAAAGTCATTTAGGACATGTATAAGACAATTGGATATTTGACATTGAAGAAATACTGTTGTTTTTACATGTGGTATTATGTTGTGATTATGTTTTTTAAGAGAGTCCTAGCTTCTAGAAAGGTATCTTTGAAATATCGCACGTGATATAAAATGACATGTGAGTTTTGCTTCAGAATTGCAGCAGAAAAGACTGACATGTGTTGAACACCGCTGAGTGTAGTAATGGGTACGTCAGGGTTCATTATAGTGTGATCTGTACTTTGGCATATGCTGGCCATTATTCACGATCAACTTGTAGAAAACAGACTCATGTTTATCATCTCATTGTTTCTTGGCAGTCTTTCATTAATTTTCAGAGAGATTTAAACCGCAAATCAATACAATTAGATAAGTAACAGACTTCTAGGCAACTGGTAGCGCTTCTCAGAGCAGAGGGAGGAAGCGGCGCTAACATGAGTCAGTTCGTAAGAGAGGATGAGGACGAGCCCGCTGCCCTTGACTCTTCAGGTGAAAAGAACCTGTGGGTTCGCGCCACTTACTGACTGCGCTGCTCTTCCCTGGCCTGTTCCATGCTCCCCGGTCCCGGCCTTCCTCGTACTTCATTGGTCCCTCTGACTGCGCTGCAAATTTCTCAACGGCTGGAATTGATCGTCTCTGCTTTTGCATCACTCCTAGGGACAGAAGTTTTGCACTGAAAACTAGCTGAAGAGATGTGCAAAGCGGTTCAGTTGATACTTGAAAGACAGAAAGTAGATGTTTATGCCTCCGGTCTACCTCCTGGCTCCACTTCCTTTGTCCTTTGTGGTCATGGTGTGACCGTGGGCCAGACGGGTCCCTTCCCTGCCCCCTCCCGTGCTTACTCACAGCTCTGGCTCCACTCTCTCTCCTGCCCTTCTCCACTTTGTACCCAGTGGCACCACTGCTGTACTGTGAATAAAGCTTGCTGTGTACTCATTTAATCATTTCTGCCGCTTGTGGGCATGACTTAGAGCCTGGATTCCTGGCGATGCCAGTGCCTAGGAAAATCATCCCCCGCTACCCTCCATGCCCTTCTGCCACGCGCATTGCCGCTTCCCCCAGCACACGTTCGCTCTCGTGGTCAGGAGGAAGGGCTCGCGTGTTCCCCGCTCCTACTTTATCTTTTAAACCAGATTTTGCATTTTTCGACAGCCTCTTCCCTTAAGGAGGTCAGCAGCGGAGCGTGGTTTCAGATTCTGAAAGTGCAGAAACACACCAAGCTACATTCACACAATCAACTCTTCTGCCACCTTCGTTCCCTTCGCAAATCATGCCTCCTGGTCCCCACGGCACGCTGAGTATGCTCGTGCATACTCTGTAGAATGCTCTTATGCTCCTTCCACCTGGTGAGGTGGATGCTTACTAAGGGCCACTTACTTGTCCTCAAACCATTGGTATAAGTTTTCCACCTGTTGTGACTCCATAATTTATATAAATATTATGTAAACTGAAGAAATACGAGTAGAAAAAAGATTTCTCTCCATTAAAATCAAGTTGAATGCTTCGGAAAGACTTGATAAAGAAGAGTCTCTTAAAAATGTAATGAAGTGACAGGGAACAGATAACTCTTAGGTTACAGGGCAGCACTGAGGAAAAATCGCAGAAGGAACCTGAACTCACATTGCTTCACAGGTATCTTTACCTTTAGTAGACTTTCAAGGAGTAGGAGTTGGAATTCATAGATACATGTGGGGTTACTTACCTGAGAAAGATGACCTAGAGCCCAAAACCGATCCATATGGAACGAAGAGGCTTTGGCCTTCCATGAAAAGGTTGGCGGGGGAGTAATTGTATATTCAAACGTGCAGTCGAACTTAACGTTTATAACAATAGTTCTACTTTAGGGCTTCCCACGTTATCGAGCGTTTTTGTTGGTCATCCAGCTCGTGTTCGCAGTTGGGTCAGTTAAGAGGACTAATGCCATATTAGCAAAATACTAAAAAGTGCTCATTGAAGGAAGTTCAGAAAAGGAGGGCAGGGGTAAAGAGAATAAAAATGACCCATTTTTGTAACTCAGTGAGAATATTGTTTTATACATTTGAGCTCATACCACATTTACAGATGAGTATGCAGTCACAAATACGGTGAGTGATCCTTGTCTCTACAAGATCCATTGTATTTGTTTCATCTTGTCCAGCGTGAGTGCCCATCACTCATGACCTTCCTGGATGAACTGAACATCTGACAGCATAGCCTCTTCTCCGTCCTCTGTATCAGTATGGTTGGAGTCCTTCCTATATCTCATCTGCTCTACTCATCATCTTTGTATACGAATGGTTTTTCCAGCCCAGTGTGTATGGTCTTTATTCCTCACTGGGCTATTGGCCTTAAATCAGGTAGCTTTCCTACTGTGGCGAAATGGACTGGGCAGCCTAGAAGGAAACCTGAAGGTCTCTTCTCCCTGTGGACTAAAGCCAATCTTAACAGTCACCTCCCGTTTCATTCCCTCTGGGCCCTCCTCTCAATTCTCTGAGTGTCAGAACACCTGAGCACAGGCTCTTTCTGGCTCAAAATAAGACTGAGAACGAACAAAGCAGAGAGCACCAGCGGTCAGAAGGCCTACAAGTTTTTCTGGGTTTTCTAGCAAAAAGGCCCCGGAGTCTCTCTAATGATGAGAAGGTCTCAAAGGGCCCACGTGTCACAGCCAGTCCCGGTATTCCTGGGAACTGTCAGAGAGTGGAAGAAAGTTGTGTCTGTGTCTTTGGACTCTTAGCGAAGTCTTACTGCTCCCTTCCTCTTTCTCGAGTAGCTGGTATTTTTTTCATTGCCTTTTGGCCTTCTCACATCCTATGAGACCTCTCAGGTTTTTTGGCCTTCTCACATCCTGTCTCAGTCTTGATTATTTTTGTCCTTCTGTTTTGTTTTAGGAAGCTTGATGTAGAGGAAGCAGGGGTTCCGGGTTTTAATGACAGCTCTACTCTTGATTTTCTCAGCTGTGAAGATCCTGCCCGAGTTCAGCACAGTCACATGTGAAGCCCACGTGACCTGGGCGTGCACACACATGCCTCCATATGCGCATGCGTTTCACAGCCTTACGCAGCTCTAATGAACTAACAATGGTACCATACCTGGGTCTCCTGAGACAGACCACAGGAACTACTTTTATGTAGAAGGGCAGGGACATTTTTATTTTTGACTGGATGGTTGTATAAATGTGTAAACGTGGGGTGCATCTTGCATAACACTGATTGAATGTGCAGAACATTGAAGCATGCCTCCTTGCTGCCTATTTAGCACATTAATATCTACCTTCACCATCTGTAAATTATAGACTCGTGGTAGCGAATGCTGGAATTAGTGTTGTAAAGCTGTTCCTATTATCCTCTGGGAGGTGCCTTCCATTGTGACCCTTTCCTCTTCTTTCTTTGTTAAGAAACCAGGAAATAAAATGGAAAATCCTGTGGTAAGATCATTTTAAAGGTACAGACTTAAATACTTGGTACAAAAGTCAGCATTCACAGTGATGTTAGTTTGCCTGTGTTGTTGCTACATGCCATTATTGCTTAGCATAATAGCATACAAGTGGTATCTTGAGAGCATGTCATTATTCTGGTTCAGAGATAATGTCTTACGCTCTCACTTAGGGCTCTTGAGGTTGCAGGTAACAGAGGCCCGCTCATGTTAGCACAAGAAACCGATACGTTAAAAGAATCTAGTAGGGGGACGCCTGGGTGGCTCAATCGGTTAAGCCTCTCACTTTGGCTCAGGTCATGATCTCACAGCTCGTGAGTTCGGGCCCCGTGTCAGGCTCTGCGCTGACAGTGCGGAGCCTGCTTGGGATTCTCCCTCTCTGCCTCTCCCCCACTCGTGCTGTCCCTCTCGCCCGCTCGCTCTCTCTCTCTCTCTCTCTCTCTCTCTCTCAAAATGAATAAACTTAAAAAAAAAAGAATCTAGTAGGTCCCATGATAATCCGAGGACAGGAAGCACTTCACAGTTGGAGCTACACTGGACCTGGGAAGCAGAAAACAAGGTTGTTTACTGTGTATCTTTGCAACTGAGGCTGCCAAGCCATGGCCCCTCTGCCTTTCTTTTAAATGTTTTTTTTCTTTAATTTTTTTTAATGTTTGTTTATTTTTGAGAGAGAGAAAAAGACAGAGTGTGAGCAGGGGAGGGGCAGAGAGGGAGGGAGGCACAGAATCCGAAGCAGGCTCCAGGCTCCGAGCTGTCAGCACAGAGCCCGACGTGGGGCTCAAACCCACGAACTGTGGATCATGACCTGAACCGAAGTCGGACGCTTAACCGACTGAGCCACTCAGGCGCCCCAGCCCCTCTGCCTTTCTCTCTTGTCTGTAGCCTTGACGCTTGTTTAGGGCAGCTCGTCTAAGGCATTGGTGGCCACCCCAGGCCCTCTAGGTCAGTCATGATAACTCTCAGCGTGTCCTTGTGTCTCCTGCCCTGCCTGTCTCTATCCTAATTTCTCAAAAAACGAATTTAGTTGGCCCAGTCCATCTTTTTGCCCACGACCACGGATTTGAGGACTGTGACCAACCTGTAGGTTGGTCGCCCTACAGTAGGTTCTGTCCCCCACTTGTCTAGTTGGCTGTGGCTGGGAGAGTGGGAGAAGGTCCAGTGCTTTCAAAAACCCTGGTTCCCACTCAGGATGGGTTTTGGGTAGAAGGATGGTAAACATACCTTACTAGAATTGCTTTATAGCTTACAAGGCTTCCTAAGAGCAGCATTATCTATGACTTTGTAATGCTTTATGGTCCTTTATGTTACTCTTCTGGCAGCGGCTTTTTAATCTTGAGCTTGACAGCTTTTTGTATCCTTTTAGACCCAAGTAAGGGACCGTGACACCTTCAGGTTTGTTTTTTCAGCACTCACTCACATTTATCCTTGTTCAGCCTCTTGTAAGCAAATGATTATGTGTATTCGCGATAGAGGTTATTATTTGATAGCAGAATTCTGTGGTGAATTTTGAATAGGAAAGTTTTCTAATAAAAAAGTCTCATGAAATAACTTCCATAATCCATTAAATTTTCCTGTATGCTTTTTAAAAAAACTAATTCCTTGTTACGTTGAATCTGTTCAACTACTTGCTGTGTGAACCTTTTAAAATTTTTTTGTTTTTTAAATGTTTGTTCTGAGAGAGTGAGAGAGAGCTAGAGAGAGCATGAGTGGGGAAGGGTCAGAGAGACAGAGACAGAGAGAGGCAGAGAGATAGAATCCCAAGCAGGCTCTGCACTGACAGTGGGGCACGACGACCTGGGGCTTGATCCCATGAGCCGTGAGATCACGACCTGAGCTGAAATCAGGAGTCGGATGCTTAACTGACTGAGCCACTCAGGTGCCCCTTAACCCTGCCTACCCTTTTAAATAAAATATATTTAGTCTTGTGTGTTTACAGTTTGGGTTGCCTGGGAAAGTATATATGTGCCACACCCACAGTTTTGTTAGTTACTTTATGATCAATACTTAATTTTCCTTGAAAACAGGTATTTTAAAACAATGGATAGCACCTAGGTTCAGTGACAGCAGTAGTGATTTTCTGGTACTTCCTTTTAAAGATTGGTGGTAAATACTAGACAAAATATATTGCTGATAAACGTGATTTAGTAAATTATCATACATAAAATTTGGGGTTTCTTTATTTTAGAGCAAGTGCGCAGGTGGGGGAGAGGGGCACGGGGAGGAAGGGAGAGAGAGGTGGGGGGGATACTCGAGCAGGCTCTACGTCAGCACAGAGCCCGATGTGGGGCTCGATCCCACAACCCAGGGATCATGACCTGAGCTGAAGTTGAGAGTCGGACAGTCAGCCGACTGAGCCACCCCGGCGCCCCTAAAATTTTGGTTTCTAATTAAAAAAAAATAGAAGTCTTATTAGGAAGCTTATTGTAAATAGAACTTACATTTTACTCTAGAATAAAGGAAATGGATTAATAAACCAGTAGTTGAATTTTGGTTATGTTGTTTTAAAGCTTTTTCATTTTTACATTGTTTAACTTAAACAGATTTTTTTTTGTTTCTCTATGCATGTGATGTCATGCACCCCCGGACCCCATGATCATTCATGTCCTGAGAGGCAGTGACAGAATTAGCATGACCTAGCTTCGGCTTTCCAGCCACATCTAGCTTCTCTTCACAATTACTTGCTAACTTTTTTTTAAAATGTGGGTTCCCAGGGGTGCCTGGGTGGCTTCGTTAGTTAAACGTCCAATTCTCGATTTTGGCTCAGGTCATGTCTCATGGTTAGTGAGTTCAAGCCCTGCTTGGGATTCTCTCTCTGTCTCTCCCTCCCTCCCTCCCTCCCTCTCCCTCTCCCTCTCCCTCCCTCCCTCCCTTCTCCCTCTCTCCATCTCTCTCTCCCTCTCTCTCCCTCCCTCCCTCTCTCCCTCCCTCCCTTTCTCCCTCCCTCCCTCCCTCTCCCTCTCCCTCTCTCCCTCCCTCCCTCCCTCCCTCCCTCCCTCCCTCCCTCCCTCTCTCCCTCTCTCCCTCCCTCTCTCCCTCTCTCCCTCCCTCTCTCCCTCTCTCCCTCTCTCCCTCTTTCCCTCTTTCCCTCTCTCTCCCTCTCTCTCTCAAAATAAACGTTTAAAAAATAAAAATAAAATATGGATTCCCAGGCCTCAATATGGACCAACTGTATCATAATCTCCAGGGGTTCGTTTATAATGTGTACTTTTTTTTTTTTTAACTTGGTAATGAATTCTGCCTACAGCCAGGTTTGGAAAACACTCTGGACCTCTGGTTCCCAGTCTGACCAAAAAGAACATCTGTCATCAGTGTAATTGACTACACTTTGAGAACTTTCTCATGGGCAGGAGGATTCTTCAACCTAAGGAATGCTTACTAGGCATGTTTGTGTCCATGGTATTATAATGTGTTATGGGAATTTATGAATATGAATATATGATTTTACCATTACTGCCCCACAAATACTTTTGGCTGGCTGGTGTATGTGAATCTTGTTGTAATGTCTTGAGTTTTTCAGGTTCATGATGCATTTCTTTTTTCTTCTTTCCTTCCTTTCTCTTTCTTTCTTTCTTTCTTTCCTTCTTTCCTTCTTTCCTTATTTCTTTCTTTTTGTTTTTTTTGTTTTTTTTTTTAAGTAAGCTCTAGTCCCAACATGGGGCTTGAACTCACGGCCGCGAGATCAAGAGTCGCATGCTCTCCCAACTGACCCAGCCAGGTGCCTCCATAATGCAGTTTTTAATTACAGCATCGATACACTGTAATAAGTAGTAGGGTTTAAAAATCCTTATTCACATGTGGTTTTAGGAACCATACTGGGTCTTTGAGTTTCAAGTTGACTGCTTCTTTCTGGGCTCTGTCATCTTACCCATGTTATATTTACATAATACCTTTTCTGAATAATGCTGTTATAATTTCATGCTCCTGGCCAAGCTAATGCCATGAGGAACTAGCACATTTAGTGGGACTGGGTTCTTTTCTATCTATAGTGAATGGAAGAACGATGTTTAAACATCTTTAAAGGTGTCCTATACTTGAAGGAGTTGTTTTGTGGAGGTGTGTCGGCTCTGTATGTGGTTAACAAAGCTCCATTTTCAGATTTCATTATTCATTGGTTTAAAGAAAGTGGCCTTGGAGGCTCTCGGTCGGCTCTGTGCTCTCGTGTCACTAGGTGGAGATATAGCATTGTTGAGTGGTGTAGCCAAAGCAAAGAGGGAGTATTGATTTCTTATCTTTTTATGAAACTACAGATGTTTGATGAGGTTTCTTACACTCTAGGAAAAAACTTGTGAGTTTAGTATAATTCCAAATTTTCATTTTCTTTTATTAGAGTTTAAATTCAATACTACTTTAACGTCTGTTTTCACACTGATCAACTCTTCATTTTAAAAATACTTTTCTCCTCTTACTAACATTTCAATTGGCTGTCCCTCATTATTTCATCTTGTCATAGTTATTCCAGTGTCCGTATTTGTGATTCTTTACAGAGATTTGATTCTAAAAGTTTAGTAATTAGAATTTTTACTCTGAGGTCAAATATTATGTAAAATTTTAATTGGGTAGCAATATGAGGTGAATGAACCAAGCTTTTTGGTTGGAACATACCTGAATCTTTATATTATTTTAGGTTGACAGTGTTAAATTTTAACATACTTAAATTCTGTAGGCGTTATTTCCCCCCTCCCCTTTTCTTCCTTCCTTCCCTCTTTCTCTTACCTCTTGAATCTTAAACAAGTATCCACTCTATGCACAGTATTGATGTCAGGAATATGAAAAAAGCACAAGCCTGTCTCCAAAGAGCTGGTGTCCAGGTGAGAATATTGCAAATGCACCTATGAAGCGTTTTAAAGTAATCTGAGTATCTGATCTTTAGAAATTGTAAAGGTGAACTTTAAAAAAATGTCACTTTGGAAAAGATTCTGGCTGTTCCTCAAATGTTTAAACATTGTGATACCTTGTGATCATGCAGTTTTCCTCTCCTGGGTATATACCCAAGGGAAATGAAAACATATGTTTACAAAAAACACTTGGACGTGAATGTTCATAGCAGCATTATTCATAATAGCCAAAAAGGGGAAACAATCCTGATGTCCCTCAACAAATGAATGGAGAAACAAAATGTGTTTGTGTACAGTCTAACACTGTTCAGCATTGAGAAGGAATAAAGTACTGATAGACGGTGCAACATGGGTGACCCCTGAAAACATTCTGCTCCGCGAAAGAAGCTAGGCACCAAAGGCCACATATTGTGTGATTCCACTTATGTAAAGTGTCCAGAATAGCAAGTCTATAGACAGAAAGTAGACCCGTGGCTGCCTAGGGCTGGGTGGAGGGAGACGATTGCCAATGGTCATGGAGTTTATTTCCCTGGTGATGAAAATGTGAAGTTGATCATGGGGACGGATGCATAGCACTGAAAATACGCTAAAAACCACGGAATTGTGTATATGCTTTAAATGGGTGACTTATATGGATATGACAATTGTATCTCAGTAAAGCTGTTCTTTTAATGTTTATTTATTTCTTATTTTGAGAGAGACAGTGCGAGCAGGGAAGGGGCAGAGAGGGGGAGAGAAAGAGAATCCCGAGCAGGCTCCGCACTGTCAGTGCAGAGCCTGACGTGGGGCTCAAACCCATGAAGCATGAGATCGTGACCTGAGCTGAACCCAAGACTCAGACGCTTAACCGACTGAGCCACCTAGGCACCCCTCAGTAAAGCTGTTTTTAAAATAAATTATCAAGGGGCGCCTGGGTGGCTCAGTTGGTTGCGCGTCTGACTGCATCTCAGGTCGAAGTCTGGCGGTCTGTGAGTTCGAGCCCCACGTCAGGCTCCGTGCCCATCGCTCGGAGCCTGTTTTGGATTCCG
The DNA here is from genome assembly GCF_028018385.1 of Neofelis nebulosa. Taxonomy (NCBI): domain Eukaryota; kingdom Metazoa; phylum Chordata; class Mammalia; order Carnivora; family Felidae; genus Neofelis; species Neofelis nebulosa. The sequence continues at coordinate 20,649,546 of NC_080800.1, forward strand.
TGCCTGCCGCTCTGTCTGACTCTCTCCCGTCCGTTGTCTGTGCCAAAAAAGTAAATAAAGGTTAAAAAAAAATTTTTTTTAATAAATTATCAAAAGGTTTAAAATTTATCAAAGGAAGGAATATGTATTGATCATCTAATAGGTATATACTAAGTTCTGTATGGGTTACAAACCACGTGGAAAACACAAACCCTGACCTCAGATTGTTTATAGTTCAAGAGAAAAGGCACCCATGCAGTCTATAATAATGCACTTTTGCTCTCTGAATGTTTTCCATCTTTTGAGATCTAACTGCCTGAATTCTGTTCCAGCTATTTCTTTAATAGCCCAGATCTTCTTACCCTATGTCTTTTTTTTCCTTTTAGAAGTGAACTCTTGTTCCTCAGACTTTGATAAATATCAGCCCCACTGTGTTACCTTTAAGTAACTTAAAGGACCTTTTTAAGCTATGGTAGTGTCCCCGGTAACTTAGAGTGTGTGGCCCATGGAATTCCCTTCTTCCAGCAAATACTCACGGATAATTCATTACAAATAATTGGCACATCTTAAGACTTTGGGCAGTATTATTTTTTAAAAGATTATTTTAAAATCCTTTTTTTTTAATTTATTTATTTATTTATTTATTTTTTTTATTTTTTTATTTTTTATTTTTTAATATACGAAATTTACTGTCAAATTGGTTTCCATACAACACCCAGTGCTCATCTCAAAAGGTGCCCTCCTCAATACCCATCACCCACCCTGCCCTCCCTCCCACCCCCCATCAACCCTCAGTTTGTTCTCAGTTTTTAACAGTCTCTTATGCTTTGGCTCTCTCCCATTCTAACCTCTTTTTTTTTTTTTTTTCCTTTCCCCTCCCCCATGGGTTTCTGTTACGTTTCTCAGGATCCACATAAGAGTGAAACCATATGGTATCTGTCTTTCTCTGTATGGCTTATTTCACTTAGCATCACACTCTCCAGTTCCATCCACGTTGCTACAAAAGGCCATATTTCATTCTTTCTCATTGCCACGTAGTATTCCATTGTGTATATAAACCACAATTTCTTTATCCATTCATCAGTTGATGGACATTTAGGCTCTTTCCATAATTTGGCGATTGTTGAGAGTGCTGCTATAAACATTGGGGTACAAGTGCCCCTATGCATCAGTACTCCTGTATCCCTTGGATAAATTCCTAGCAGTGCTATTGCTGGGTCATAGGGTAGGTCTATTTTTAATTTTCTGAGGAACCTCCACACTGCTTTCCAGAGCGGCTGCACCAATTTGCATTCCCACCAACAGTGCAAGAGGGTTCCCGTCTCTCCACATCCTCTCCAGCATCTATAGTCTCCTGATTTCTTCATTTTGGCCACTCTGACTGGTGTGAGGTGGTATCTGAGTGTGGTTTTGATTTGTATTTCCCTGATGAGGAGCGACGTTGAACATCTTTTCATGTGCCTGTTAGCCATCCGGATGTCTTCTTTAGAGAAGTGTCTATTCATGTTTTCTGCCCATTTCTTCACTGGGTTATTTGTTTTTCGGGTGTGGAGTTTGATGAGCTCTTTATAGATTTTGGATACTAGCCCTTTGTCCGATGTGTCATTTGCAAATATCTTTTCCCATTCCGTTGGTTGCCTTTTAGTTTTGTTGGTTGTTTCCTTTGCTGTGCAGAAGCTTTTTATCTTCATAAGGTCCCAGTAATTCACTTTTGCTTTTAATTCCCTTGCCTTTGGGGATGTGCCGAGTAAGAGATTGCTACGGCTGAGGTCAGAGAGGTCTTTTCCTGCTTTCTCCTCTAAGGTTTTGATGGTTTCCTGTCTCACATTCAGGTCCTTTATCCATTTTGAGTTTATTTTTGTGAATGGTGTGAGAAAGTGGTCTAGTTTCAACCTTCTGCATGTTGCTGTCCAGTTCTCCCAGCACCATTTGTTAAAGAGACTGTCTTTTTTCCATTGGATGTTCTTTCCTGCTTTGTCAAAAATGAGTTGGCCATACGTTTGTGGGTCTAGTTCTGGGGTTTCTAGTCGATTCCATTGGTCTATGTGTCTGTTTTTATGCCAATACCATGCTGTCTTGATGATGACAGCTTTGTAGTAGAGGCTAAAGTCTGGGATTGTGATGCCTCCTGCTTTGGTCTTCTTCTTCAAAATTACTTTGGCTATTCGGGGCCTTTTGTGGTTCCATATGAATTTTAGGATTGCTTGTTCTAGTTTCGAGAAGAATGCTGGTGCAATTTTGATTGGGATTGCATTGAATGTGTAGATAGCTTTGGGTAGTATTGACATTTTGACAATATTTATTCTTCCAATCCATGAGCAGGGAATGTCTTTCCATTTCTTTATATCTTCTTCAATTACCTGCATAAGCTTTCTATAGTTTTCAGCATACAGATCTTTTACATCTTTGGTTAGATTTATTCCTAGGTATTTTATGCTTCTTGGTGCAATTGTGAATGGGATCAGTTTCTTTATTTGTCTTTCTGTTGCTTCATTGTTAGTGTATAAGAATGCAACTGATTTCTGTACATTGATTTTGTATCCGGCAACTTTGCTGAATTCATGTATCAGTTCTAGCAGACTTTTGGTGGAGTCTATCGGATTTTCCATGTATAATATCATGTCATCTGCAAAAAGCGAAAGCTTGACTTCATCTTTGCCAATTTGGATGCCTTTGATTTCCTTTTGTTGTCTGATTGCTGATGCTAGAACTTCCAGCACTATATTAAACAGCAGCGGTGAGAGTGGGCATCCCTGTCGTGTTCCTGATCTCAGGGAAAAAGCTCTCAGTTTTTCCCCATTGAGGATGATGTTAGCTGTGGGCTTTTCATAAATGGCTTTTATGATCTTTAAGTATGTTCCTTCTATCCCGACTTTCTCAAGGGTTTTTATTAAGAAAGGGTGCTGGATTTTGTCAAAGGCCTTTTCTGCATCGATTGACAGGATCATATGGTTCTTCTCTTTTTTTTTGTTAATGTGATGTATCACGTTGATCGATTTGCGAATGTTGAACCAGCCCTGCATCCCAGGAATGAATCCCACTTGATCATGGTGAATAATTCTTTTTATATGCTGTTGAATTCGATTTGCTAGTATCTTATTGAGAATTTTTGCATCCATATTCATCAGGGATATTGGCCTGTAGTTCTCTTTTTTTACTGGGTCTCTGTCTGGTTTAGGAATCAAAGTAATACTGGCTTCATAGAATGAGTCTGGAAGTTTTCCTTCCCTTTCTATTTCTTGGAATAGCTTGAGAAGGATAGGTATTATCTCTGCTTTAAACGTCTGGTAGAACTCCCCTGGGAAGCCATCTGGTCCTGGACTCTTATTTGTTGGGAGATTTTTGATAACCGATTCAATTTCTTCGCTGGTTATGGGTCTGTTCAAGCTTTCTATTTCCTCCTGATTGAGTTTTGGAAGCGTGTGGGTGTTTAGGAATTTGTCCATTTCTTCCAGGTTGTCCAATTTGTTGGCGTATAATTTTTCATAGTATTCCCTGATAATTGTTTGTATCTCTGAGGGATTGGTTGTAATAATTCCATTTTCATTCATGATTTTATCTATTTGGGTCATCTCCCTTTTCTTTTTGAGAAGCCTGGCTAGAGGTTTGTCAATTTTGTTTATTTTTTCAAAAAACCAACTCTTGGTTTCATTGATCTGCTCTACAGTTTTTTTAGCTTCTATATTGTTTATTTCTGCTCTGATCTTTATTATTTCTCTTCTTCTGCTGGGTTTAGGCTGCCTTTGCTGTTCTGCTTCTATTTCCTTTAGGTGTGTTGTTAGATTTTGTATTTGGGATTTTTCTTGTTTCTTGAGATAGGCCTGGATGGCAATGTATTTTCCTCTCAGGACTGCCTTCGCTGCGTCCCAAAGCGTTTGGATTGTTGTATTTTCATTTTCGTTTGTTTCCATATATTTTTTAATTTCTTCTCTAATTGCCTGGTTGACCCACTCATTCGTTAGTAGGGTGTTCTTTAACCTCCATGCTTTTGGAGGTTTTCCAGACTTTTTCCTGTGGTTGATTTCAAGCTTCATAGCATTGTGGTCTGAAAGTATGCATGGTATAATTCCAATTCTTGTAAACTTATGAAGGGCTGTTTTGTGACCCAGTATATGATCTATCTTGGAGAATGTTCCATGTGCACTCGAGAAGAAAGTATATTCTGTTGCTTTGGGATGCAGAGTTCTAAATATATCTGTCAAGTCCATCTGATCCAATGTATCATTCAGGGCCCTTGTTTCTTTATTGACTGTGTGTCTAGATGATCTATCCATTTCTGTAAGTGGGGTGTTAAAGTCCCCTGCAATGACCACATTCTTATCAATAAGGTTGCTTATGTTTATGAGTAACTGTTTTATATATCTGGGGGCTCCGGTATTTGGCGCATAGACATTTATAATTGTTAGCTCTTCCTGATGGATAGACCCTGTAATTATTATATAATGCCCTTCTTCATCTCTTGTTACAGCCTTTAATTTAAAGTCTAGTTTGTCTGATATAAGTATGGCTACTCCAGCTTTCTTTTGGCTTCCAGTAGCATGATAAATAGTTCTCCATCCCCTCACTCTCAATCTAAAGGTGTCCTCAGATCTAAAATGAGTCTCTTGTAGACAGCAAATAGATGGGTCTTGTTTTTTTATCCATTCTGATACCCTATGTCTTTTGGTTGGCGCATTTAATCCATTTACATTCAGTGTTATTATAGAAAGATACGGGTTTAGAGTCATTGTGATGTCTGTATGTTTTATGCTTGTAGTGATGTCTCTGGTACTTTGTCTCACAGGATCCCCCTTAGGATCTCTTGTAGGGCTGGTTTCGTGGTGACAAATTCCTTCAGTTTTTGTTTGTTTGGGAAGACCTTTATCTCTCCTTCTATTCTAAATGACAGACTTGCTGGATAAAGGATTCTCGGCTGCATATTTTTTCTGTTTAGCCCACTGAAGATGTCGTGCCAAGCCTTTCTGGCCTGCCAAGTTTCAAAGGAGAGATCAGTCACGAGTCTTATAGGTCTCCCTTTATATGTGAGGGCACGTTTATCCCTTGCTGCTTTCAGAATTTTCTCTTTATCCTTGTATTTTGCCAGTTTCACTATGATATGTCGTGCAGAAGATCGATTCAAGTTACGTCTGAAGGGAGTTCTCTGTGCCTCTTGGATTTCAATGCCTTTTTCCTTCCCCAGTTCAGGGAAGTTCTCAGCTATAATTTCTTCAAGTACCCCTTCAGCACCTTTCCCTCTCTCTTCCTCCTCTGGGATACCAATTATGCGTATATTATTTCTTTTTAGTGTATCACTTAGTTCTCTAATTTTCCCCTCATACTCCTGGATTTTTTTATCTCTCTTTCTTTCAGCTTCCTCTTTCTCCATAACTTTATCTTCTAGTTCACCTATTCTCTCCTCTGCCTCTTCAATCCGAGCCGTCGTGGTTTCCATTTTGTTTTGCATTTCGTTTAAAGCGTTTTTCAGCTCCTCGTGACTGTTCCTTAGTCCCTTGATCTCTGTAGCAAGAGATTCTCTGCTGTCCTGTATACTGTTTTCAAGCCCAGCGATTAATTTTATGACTATTATTCTAAATTCACTTTCTGTTATATTATTTAAATCCTTTTTGATCAGTTCATTAGCTGTTGTTATTTCCTGGAGATTCTTCTGAGGGGAATTCTTCCGTTTGGTCATTTTGGACAGTCCCTGGAGTGGTGAGGACCCGCAGGGCACTTCCCCCGTGCTGTGGTGTATAACTGGAGTTGGTGGGCGGGGCCGCAGTCCGACCTGATGTCTGCCCCCAGCCCACCGCTGGGGCCACAGTCAGACTGGTGTGTGCCTTCTCTTCCCCTCTCCTAGGGGCGGGATTCACTGTGGGGTGGTGTGGCCCGTCTGGTCTACTTGCACACTGCCAGGCTTGTGGTGCTGGGAAGCTGGCGTATTAGCTGGGGTGGGTAGGCAAGGTGCACGGGGGCGGGAGGGGCAGGCTTAGCTCGCTTCTCCTTAGGTGATCCACTTCAGGAGGGGCCCTGTGGCAGCGGGAGGGAGTCAGATCCGCTGCCGGAGGTTTGGCTCCGCGGAAGCACAGAGTTGGGTGTTTGCGCGGAGCGAGCAAGTTCCCTGGCAGGAACCGGTTCTCTTTGGGATTTTGGCTGGGGGATGGGCGGGGGAGATGGCGCTGGCGAGCGCCTTTGTTCCCCGCCAAGCTGAGCTCTGCCGTCCGGGGGCTCAGCAGCTCTCCCTCCCTTTGTCCTCCAGCCTTCCCGCTTTCTGAGCAGAGCTGTTAGCTTCTGACCTCCCAGACGCTAAGTCGCGCTTGCTGTCGGAACACAGTCCGTCCGGCCCCTCCGCTTTTGCCAGCCCGACTCGGGGGCTCTGCTTGGCCGGCGAGCCGACCCTCCGCCCCGGCTCCCTCCCGCCAGTCCGTGGAGCGCGCACCGCCTCGCCGCCCTTCCTACCCTCTTCCGTGGGCCTCTCGTCTGCGCTTGGCTCCGGAGACTCCGTTCTGCTAATCCTCTGGCGGTTTTCTGGGTTCTTTAGGCAGGTGTAGGTGGAATCTAAGTGATCAGCAGGACGCGCGGTGAGCCCAGCGTCCTCCTACGCCCCCATCTTCCCTAAAATCCTTTTTATTTCAGTTCTTGAACCAGCACTGGTATATTATTATTAACTAAAGCCTGTGGATTACATTCAGCCTCACTCTTTGTGTTGTGCTGTTCTGTCGCCTTTAACAAATGCATAATGTCATACACCCACCATTGCAGTACGTACAGTACGTACTGCCCTAAACACGCCCCATGCTCTACCTGTTCATCCCTGCCCTTCCTACCTCCCCCTGAACCTCTGAAAACCACCGATCTTTCTGTTGTCTCTATGGTTTTGCCTTTCCCGGAATGTCATTTAGTTTTTATTTTAACTGAAATTTTTTTTCGAAGTATAGTTGACATACAATGTTACATTAGTTTCAGGTGTACAGCATAGTGATTGAACAATTCTATACATAACTCACTGTTCATCACAGTAAGTGTAGTCACCGTGCAAATCGTACCTACAAAGAGATAGCACCTCACACCAGTCAGAATGGCTAGTGTCAAAACGACAAGAATAACAAGTGTTGGTGAGGATGTGGAGAAAAGGAAACCCTCCTGCACTCTCGGGGGAATGTATTTGGGCCAGGCACTGTGGAACACATTATGGAGGGTCCTCAGAAAACTAAAAATTGAAGTACCGTATGATCCAGTAATTCCACTTGGGGGTTTTTACCCAAGGAAAACAGAAACACTGATTCGAAGATATAGGCACCCCTACGTTTATGGCAGCATTACTTACAGTAGCCAAGATACAGAAGCAACCCAAGTGTCCATCTATAGATAAGTGGATGAAGAAAAAGTGGTATCTACATACAATGGAATATTACTCAGCCATGAAAAATGAGATCTTGCCATTTATGGCTATATGGATGGTCCTAGAGGGTATTGTGTTAAGTGAAATAAGTCAGACAGAGAAAGACAAATACCATATGATTTCATTTACCTATGGAATCTAAGCAACAAAACAAATGAACAAACAGACAGACTCACAAATACGGGGAACAAACTGGTGGTTGCCAGAAGGGCGGGTGGGTGGATAGGTGAAATTGGTGGAGAGGTACGATGTTCCAGTTAGAAAATAAGTAAGTCACGGAGATGAAAAGTACGGCCAAGGGAGTATAGTCAATAATAGTGTAACAACAAATCTCTTATGCTGCAATTTAGTCAGGTTGCATGGTGTTCAAAAGTACAGTTTATAAATTTTCATGAAAAATACCTTTTAGGAATATTTAAAAGTTAAATAAATGTATGGTTAGTAGATGACTGGCCATATTGTCATTAGTGCAGTATTTTGATACTTTTGTATTTGTATTGTAAAGTCATTAAAGCTTTAAAGGAAGAGAAATTTTGGTTCAGTCATCATAATTCTATTACAGCCAAAAAAGACTATTTTGTAAAAAAAAACAATAATTCTAAATCCGTCTGGTTAGAAACTGCCCTGATTTTGTTTATGTATCTCTATGTCTCTCTGCTTGTGTCGAAAGCTAAACTCTTTTTTTTCTTTACAGATGCATATGAAACCGCCAAGATGCTGTGTGAACAGTATTACCTGGTCGCCCCAGAGCTGGAAGTTGAAGAATTTAATGGTAAAAGGAAAATAATTTTAACCTTAAATGTAAGGAAGTTGACTAAAAATCTGATACCTTAGCTACCTTTCAATGAGATCCTAAAAGTACGCTACTTTTTCCTCGTATATCTTTTAAAACTTTTCTATCTCTTAGGTCACCTAGGTATATTGTTGTAAGGAGTTTTTGTACAGGAGTTTGTGATCTGTTAGAACTCAGAGTTCTTGGAACAGAACTGATCAAGGTAGAAGATGCACAAACCTGTAAATAGGCAATTCTCAAAATAACAAATGCCAAGCAGTCACTAAACATACGGGAACGCGTTTAACTAGACTAATCAAAGAACAACAAACAAAAATAGAGAAATGTTGTCTTTCAAAGTGGCAGTGATTAAAACGTTGTGATGCTTTGAATTGGTGCCCAGAAAACTACTCTGTCACTCTGTCACCGACACTTACACATTTTGGGTAGAAGTTTGAATTGGTACAGCCTTTCTCAGAAAATGCTACTGGTGTCCTTTCTCTTGGCCTAGTAAATTAAATTTAGTAATGGTCTTATTCTTTGGTCTGGTAAATTAACCATCAGAAAATGCATTCTAAGAAAGTAAGGTGTGCACAGATGTACGTATAAGAATAATGATCACAGTGGTTTTCTTACACAGAAAAGTGAGAAAACAACCCAGGTTTTCCATACTAGAAGATTATTTAAATAATTGTGGTACACTCATAAGATAGAACACTAAGCAGCCATTCAAAATAATGCTTTGAAAGAATATTGAGGGGCACTTGGGTGACTCATTCAGTTAAGCCTCCGGCTTCGGCTCAGGTCATGATCTCACAGTTTTTGACTTCCAGCCTGGCATCGGGCTGTCTGCTGTCAGCGCAGAGCCTGCTTCAGATCCTCTGTCCCCCTCTCCTTCTGCCCCTTCCCCATGCGTGTTCATGTGTGCTCTCTCTCTCTTTCAAAAAAAATTTTTTTTAAAAAAGAATATTGAATGTATGGGAAAAGATGAGCTTTTTAAACACAGGCTATCAAAGTTTGTAGTAGTGCAAGTTCATTGGAGAATATTTTGGAGGATTTATAGCACCAAAATACAGCAGCTTTCTGGATAGTAGGGTCATGACTGATTGTTAACTTCGTCATAGGATTCTATACTTACTTATATGTTACCTTTATTTATTTGTTAGTTACAAAAGAGACATGCTCGTTGGAAAAATACAAACAACACAGAATGTAGAGTAAAAAGTGAGAGTCCTCTACTGTCTCGGGACTGTACAGAGCTTTGGTTTTTTTTAATGTAAATGCAGTTGAAACTATACATGTGCTGTCACTTGTGTTTTTCACTTTCGCCTTGAAGATCTTTGCGTTTATTAATGGCATTTAGAGATTATCCACAGCGTAAACTGCCGTGATTTATTTAATCATTTACTGGTGAGTGAACATTTAGGATTTCTAATTTCCCCATATTCCTTGTAATGAGTGGTGCAGGGTATGTGTGGGTCTGTATCTGGAGGGTGGGAAAATCTGTGAACACGTGGAAGTCTTTGTGTCAGTTGGGTTCCTAGAAGTGGAATGACTGATTCTTAGGGAGTGGGCACTTACAATTAAAGATAAACCCAGTTCCCTCTCAAACGTCTACCAAAAATGTATTTTACTTGCAATGAGGTCAAAATGTGGAAAGACTTGAGGCTGTCGTTTCGGGATATTCGCCCCTCCGTTCTTCCAGAACGTATGCAATCAAAGCTGCTTTCACAGTCTGTTGGGTTCTCCATATTTGTAGTCAATACACTGCCACAGCAGAAGGGACTTTGCTGGAGTATTCCTGAGTAGAAGCATCTCTGTATTCTCTCTCCTCCTCCTTACAGGCTGGGCAAGGTCTGACCTCACTGTACAGATTTCTGTTTGTCAAACACGGGACTTAAATTCGCAGGTGGTAACCAGCCGCTGTTTCGTGTGAATGGCAGCCTCACTCGCTGTAAAGGCCAGAGCAGCGAGCCTGCTTTTGCTGATCCCGGGAGCCAGCCGTGTCCCCCGTTCCTTCTCAGTGAAGCGGTCACACTGGGCAGCACACCTCACCAGGAGAGGAGATTAATGACTGTTTTTAGCACTGTCTCATGCATGAGTTTTGGAGCCGCTCTTCCCATCTTTAAGAGAAATAAATGCTGGTGGTTATAGGCCACCTCTAGCTTCCTGTTGCTTTGGGTAATGTGTTTATGATTGCTCTTTATCATTTCCTGAATGTCAAAGTTCTTTGTGGGCATGGTTAAGGACTTCGCTTTAGCGCTCACAGGTTCTGCGTTAGAGATGCAGGTCAGAGGTCAGTGTTCAACCCCTTAATGGATGTTGTCACTTTATAGAGAGTGGGTGTTTCCCACAGCACGATAGCTGCCTCAGTTTTTCCCGAAGGAAATCTGCCGGATCCAGATTCCCGTGGATTCATTGTTAGAGCCTGCATGAGCTAGCATAGCATCTTCTTTCTCGTTGCTTCCATTACCCACCGGGTGCCCTGAACAGTAGTCGATAACAGCACTGCCCTCTGCCCTGCACTTCAGAGCAGGGGACTGCCACCAACCTGAGAGAGCACTGTTGCTACGTGAGAATTTTGCCATTAGTGTGACCTATCATCTTTTTTTTTTTAATCTGAATTTTTGGGTGTTTTTCCTTTCCCAGTGTAGACCGCTGAGAAAGCAGTGAATAGGATGGTGGAGAACATACTTGGTGAACGGCATCAGGATTTACCACTCATCACTAGACTTCTGGGTATTGAGAGCCAGCTGTAATAAACTTTCTTTATTATCCATTTTGTAACTTAACGGGAGTATTAAAAAGAACAGAATTTTATTTATCTTACATCAGGTTTCAGCTTTCCTTTTTTTTAAAAACATATTTTAAAGTTTATTTATTTTGAGAGAGAGAGCGAGAGTGGGGGAGGGGCAAAGAGGGAGAGAGAGAATCCCAAGCAGGCTCTGCACTGTCAGCACAGAGCCCGATGCAGAGCTCGAACTCACGAGCCGTGAGATCATGACCTGAGCCGAAATCCAGAGTCAGACGCTTCGCCGACTGAGCCATACAGGCACCCCAGGTTTCGGCTATTTCTGACTTGCCATGAAACCCATGTAGGTTTCTCCAGAGACAGCCATTTCATCACACTTGTTCTCATTTTAGCTTTCTGATTCTCCTGAGAAATTGCTTGCCAAAACATCAGGCAAAGAAACCTCTTTTCTTACCTGTTGTGAATCCTTGTGGTGAGGCAGTATGGCTCAGAGGAAGGATGTGAGCTTTGTAGCTGGCCAGACTGCGGGGACATGGATTCTGACTAGAGATGTGGACTTCCTCATCTGTAAGATCACCTTGTGTGATGATAAAAGGACGCTGTTTCTGGGGCCTTAAATAAAGCACCAGACCCAGACTGGATATTTTTAAAAGGGTGGCTACTGGAAGTCAGGGTTGACTTGGGAAGGCTAAGACTTACTACTTGCATTTCTTCACCATTTCTAGACCAGTCTCTCCTGCCAACAGTTTCATTTATAGCTTTGGGTTTGGTGGGCAACCTAAAAAGTTGACGTCATACCACACGTGTCTTGTTATAAGAGAGTTTACAGAAAAGGTGTGTATCCTGGGATCTTTGATTTCTAGTTTCCCCATATTGGATACTTGCGTGTGTAGTTTTGGTCCAGCGGTTCTGTACAGCCATCAAAAAGCCATTGCTGGTGGCCCTGTTAATACTGTAAAGTTAATTTTTTAGTAACGATACTAGCCAGCATTTATTGACTACTTAGTTGTGGCAGGCTCTGTGTAAACTAGTTACACAGATATGTACTGTGCCCATTTTACATATGGAATACCGAGGCCCAGCTGGTTTAAATACCTATTAATGTATCTGTTACATGCCAGAATCAGGACTTGATCCCAGTATGACTTTGAACCACACCGTGTACTGTTTTTAATAGGCTTACCCATTGACTTTTGGACTTAATTAATCACCTCTAAGTGCCCAGCTACTTATTTTCTCTTAAATGCATTTCTTTCTGCTTAGCCTCTAGTTTTTCATTCTTATAGGAGAGAGAACAATCTGAAAATAAAATCTTTTGTATCCTGTGTTAAGTTTTGTTGCTACTTATTAAATGTTGTTCCAACACATGGTATTTGGGGCAATGACTCTGCAGAATAGAGACTTGGTTATTTCTTGAGTCTTGAGCATGAAAAACCTGGCCCATTTTTTTCCATTGACTTTTAAAAATGTGCCCTTAAATGGAAAATTCATATTGCATTTGTGTCTTATTTTAGAAAGTTAACAAGCATCTGTTAAAGGTCCACTACATAAAAGCCATTGGACCCAGGGTTAGGTGAGAGTCATGGACAAAAGCATTGGACATGGTCTTATAAGGAAGGAGAGACATCTAACCTGTTAATGTTCCCAAAGAAAATAAAAGTACAAGTAAGGGAGCAAGCCTACAGATGGCTCCTAAAGAATGTTGATTCAACTGAAAAGAAAAAAAAATATCAAAGAGTAGATTTGGAAAAAGATTTGGAGTGAAAAGATTGAATTCAGAAGGCTCTTTATATAACTGATCATGCCTTTTGGTACAAGATAGGCTAAGGTTTCAACTTCTTCCTAGGGCTCCATTAAAATGGCAATAAAGGAATACAAAGCAAAACAGCAAAGAAACCAGGGGGGACCATCAGTGGGTCACTTATCTCACCTCCTGCCAGGGAGTAAACAGATGGAAGTATGCTGATTATGGGACAGAACAGGAGAAGCCACAAAGGAGAGGCTACAACAAAGGTGGAGGGACTCTGGGAGCAGAGCCGGGAGGTGCAAAGGACTGGAAAAGGAAGCTAAAAGCTAGGGTTCGCTTGAAAGCTGGTCCGAGACAGAGCACGGAGGGGCAGTGGGGAGCACTGGACTCGGGCTGTGCTCTGCCTACAGTCAGAAGCGTTTTCCCTGGGGTGCAAAAATTAAAATCAGAGTACTTTCTTCAAAAATAACCTTGGAAAGGGGTGCCTAGGTGGCTCAGTCGGTTAGGCATCTGACTCTTGATTTCGGCTCACAGATCAAGCCCCGAGTCAGCCTCCACGCTGGCACCGTGGAGCCTGCTTGGAATTCTCTCTCTCCCTTTCTGCCCCTCCCCTGCTTACGCTCTTTCTCTCTCAAAATAAATAAATACACATTAAAAAAAAATAATAATAAAAACCTTGGAAAAACTGGGGCTATTCATGTACATGTTGTTAGCCCAAAGTAAAGCCCTCTTCATTTGAGCATTTGGGGAACCCTCTGGTCAGAGGCCAGCTTACTGTGTGCCTATCCTAAAGTCATTTGAAAAGCCGTGACTAGGTACGCAGGGTGCCGCAAGTCAGCCTTCTCATTTAGGTGACGGCCGAAGGGGCAAATGGACAGCGGCCACCTCAGATGATTAATCCAGTTCCTCATTCTTCAACAATATTACAACCAAGGTGTATCAGACCTCAGATGACACCCAGCAGGGTAACAAGAACCTGACTAGCATTAAACTTAGCAGCTGCACTGCCATGGCCGGAAGACTACCTCCTTTTCTAAATTCTGAGAGAAAATTATTTTGAACCCAGAATTTTGTACCTAGCCAAACCTTCAATCAAGTGAGTCAGAGGGTGTAAGGTTTGAGAAATGCATTTCCCAAGCACCCCTTTCTGAGGTAGGCGACTTGACTGACTTGAGGGTGTATATAATATGGATATAAAAAATAGTGAAGAACATACTGGAACTTTAATCAAAAACAGTTTGAAGATGATGGCTACGCAGCATGTTTGGAAGACAATTCTAGTTTGAAAAATCATAAAGAATGGAATGGATACCATGTACTAGAACAGGAAGCTGGGAGATCTTACTGATACGGTAAGGAAAGGGAAGCATATGTACCTTGTCCAGTTACCCAAGAGGAAGGGTTGTTAGAAGCTCCAGGGAATAGATGAAACTGTGTAAGAAGGACACAGTCCAAATATTCAGTGACCTCAAAAAGGGTAGCATGATTTTGAGCAGTTGGTGGAAGATTAAGAGAATCCATTTCACCTTAGGGCCGAGAACTTTCTCCTTCATGTGACACATGAAACATGTCATTGGAATCACGGGGGAGGAAATGTGGTTCTACACAGTGTTGTGGCTGCTCTGCAGTGACCAGTATTTACCTACTTAGGATGCTACCAACACTATCAATTTTCAGTTTTTTAAAAAAGAACCTAGAGACAAAGTACAGAAGAGTTAATTAGGGTTACAGAACAGAGTGGTCATATTATCAACCAAAAGACTAAAGCAGGGGCGCCTGGGTGGCGCAGTCGGTTAAGCGTCCGACTTCAGCCAGGTCACGATCTCGCGGTCCGTGAGTTCGAGCCCCGCGTCAGGCTCTGGGCTGATGGCTCGGAGCCTGGAGCCTGTTTCCGATTCTGTGTCTCCCTCTCTCTCTGCCCCTCCCCCGTTCATGCTCTGTCTCTCTCTGTCCCAAAAATAAATAAAAAATGTTGAAAAAAAAAAAAATTCAAAAGACTAAAGCAGAAACAGTAACAAGTGGCTGCCTCCGGGTGCAGACCGGGGGTTGAGATGGGAAAGGGTAGAAGGACTTTTACTTTTTTTTTTTTTTTTTTTTTAAGAAAAATCTTAAATTGGGACGCCCGGGTGGCTCAGTGGGTTAAGCGTCCGACTTCAGCTCAGGTCATGATCTCACGGTCTGTGAGTTTGAGCCCCACATCGGGCTCTGTGCTGACGACTCAGAGCCTCAAGCCTGCTGCGGATTCTCTGTCTCCCTCTCTCTCTGCCCCTCCCCTGCTCGTGCTCTGTCTCAAAAATAAATAAAAACCTTTAAAAAAATTTTTAAATCTTAAATTATGTATTTGACATAGTACTTGCCAAAAAACTGATCATCAAAGAGTTCAGGATTTAGAGTCAGAAGCTCTTGGTTCAGTTGTCTGATTTCAGGCCTCTTCCGTTTCAGTAGGCAAGTCACGTAGCCTCTGCAAAGCCTGTGCCCTCGCCCACAATAATACTACCCCTCTGTGAGCCACATAGTAGTGTCAGGAGGGAGAACGCGATTGGCTAATGCAGGCAGAAGCTCTTTGAAAATTGCTAAGAGCCAAACAAATGTTTGCTCTACTTTATATCCCTGTTACTTTATTAGAGGAAGTAGTTAGGTTGAAATTATAACATGGCTGAGTATGTCTGCATTCTCCTTGAGGAAGTTCACATAGGTTCCATCTCCTAAGTGATTTCTGGTCATGAGGAGGAGGAAGGACCCCATTTTGCAGCATCTACTCTATAGCCCATACGCTGTTCTTAGTGCCTGACATGGGATTCAGTATTTCTCGTATTTTCCTCCAGAGATCCTTAATGCAAAGAGAAAAGACTGGGGGTCTCTCAGGGAAGGGGTGGGAGTTTATCTGCTAGCTACTAGTAGAAAAGTTATGTGAACCTTAAATGCTACTCCATAATGTGCCTCGTTTGTTGAAACCGAACAGAATTTAACATTGCTGTTTCGTCCAGTTAGCCAAGAAGATGTGCCCCTTTTCTGCTGTGGCTTCACATTCCTCCTGATCACCACTGGGGTCACCAGTGGGGGTGATGTCCCCGAATTTGAAAAAAAACTGAGAAATATTTAGATGACTTCAATAATACTCAGAATATTATGACATAGGTGATAATATTCCAGTCTTGCTCCAGTTTTAGAGAAATTGAATAATCTGCCCAAGGTCACATAGCTGGTAAGTGAGGGAACAGGATTTCTCCCCAAACTTTTTGGACTTCCAAGCATATGTTTTTGCTCAGCCCTACCTCTGGAGGTGGGAACCTAAATTAGCCTTTTGTGTAGAGTTCTTTTTTATGTACTTGAAAAATAGAATACCAGCGGCTTTCTTGGCTTTCTTGTAGTTTTGGTCCTTACTCATTGATGGTTTTGTCTCTGTTTTCAGCCAAAGCTCCAGACAAACCTATTCAGGTAGTTTATGTGCCCTCTCATCTGTTTCACATGCTGTTTGAGTTGTTCAAGGTAAGTGGAATTTAAAAACATGGAAAAAAGTCTTCATTTTAAATTACTTTGATTCAAGGCATAATGGATTCATTAGATTAGCATAAGAAAAGGTTTTGCATAACCATTTTAAAAATTCTATTTCTGATACCCTGTGGGTTTTATAATTTGTACACTGTGAGATGAAAAATTGCTGTGTACAGTATAGTTTTCGTGAATATTAGTACATACTGATTTTGAAGCTTAATTGTACCTTAGTGATTTTATGTAAAATCCATCCTGTTTTTTCTTCACTTACAAGATGAGAGATGCATTTTAGTTTCCAAACCTGGTAGAGGCTTTATTGATGGTAGCCAGATCAAAATAAATACGTGTTTTTGCATATCTGTGTTTGTAAACATTAACCATGTTTGTGCATTAGCATTTGTTTTAGTATTGGGTGATACCGTAACCCTTTTACACATTTGAGTCCATTCAGAAGATCTGATGGAAGCAGAGGGGAAATATGGGGGAGGACTGGACCAAAAGAAACACCAAAAAAACAAAAGAACAAAACCTCTTTAGACTCTGCAGCTTAAGCTGTCGCTTTTGTCAATCAGTAGCTCATGGCATTTATAAGAGCAGTATTATAGGCACAAGGTGTTTAAGCTAAAATTTCGTTTCTTCCAATGTGTAAAACCCTAAATTGAACACCTGAAAAATCAGTTATGCTGATTTGCTTCCCAAAATTATAATGTTACTGATGTAACATTTTAAGGTTGAGGTGGGCATTCAATTGTGAACTTTCTCTTCAACAGCTGTGGCTTTTTCAGAATTTCTTTTTAACTGACATTGCCTTTTTTTTTCCTCAGCCAAATGATTAATTTTTGTGGGAAACATGAATACTCTCAGGTTTTCCACCTTCTTTAGAGGAAAGGTGCTCTGTAAATGCAGACTGATAAATAGGATTTAAAGTGCATCAGTGCACCTCTGTAGCCTCGTTACATGTGATAAAAACATCCCTCTTGGTTAAGAGCTGAATAATTTAAATACCCTAAAGTGAAAGCAAGAAGAAAAAAGGAAGAAAAGAAAAAAAAATATTTAGTGTGATGGATGGGAAGGAAACTAGATGAAAATCAAAATAAAGCATCGGGAAAATTTTCCTTGATCCAAACACACATTTAGCTAAGTTCTTTAGAGGAAAAAAAAAATGGTGTGTAAATCCAACTAATATCTGTCTGCTCCACAAAAGTGGTGTTGTGCAATAAGCAATCCTCTGCTAGTTTCTGTTTTTAAGTCATGGTTTGTGAGTCAGCGGTATGCTTAAAAAAAAGGTCTTACTATTTCAGAACTCAATGAGGGCAACAGTCGAACTCTATGAAGACAGGAAAGAAGCCTACCCGTCTGTTAAAACCCTTGTTACTCTGGGGAAAGAAGACCTATCCATTAAGGTGACTGCTTTATTTGCACAGATACTTTGTCTAGTTAATTGAATAGTACCTAGACATTGCGGCATCAGAGGGAAGAGAAGAAAACTGACAATGGATGTCATGACAATGTGTGTACCACATTCGATCTTTCGCTTGTTACCTCATTTAAACTTATCAGAACCCCATTTTTCAGGGAGCTGAACAAGACCTCAGCCCCGACCCTGTCGGGTCCTATTGTGTTTCCCTGCCCTCTTTGTTTTAGGTTTAGATGAGAGAACCGTATTTCACTGGGGGTTCAAAGCCCTTGTACAGTTTAGAGTTATCTGGTAGGTACTTGAATGAACTTCTTGCCTTGTACTAAGAATGGATTGATTCTTAAACATTTTGTACGTTACAGATAAGTGACCTAGGTGGTGGCGTCCCACTTCGAAAAATAGACCGTCTTTTTAACTACATGTATTCAACTGCTCCTAGACCTAGCCTGGAGCCTACAAGAGCTGCCCCTCTGGTAAGCATCTCAAACTACTGCCTAAGGAAAGGCCATGAACACGAGGAGGGACTCCCAAGGGAATGGGCTAGAATTCTCCCTGGCTGGTTAAATACGCCTCTTTGAATTCCAGTGTTTCCCGCGTGATTTGGAGGAGGGGGCGTTGTATCCCGCTACTACTATCTTTGTGAATCCTTTGGACCTAGATTTCTTCTCTAATTGTGTCTTAGCAACTCTCAGAGCCGAGTACCTCACTTCCTGATAGAGGGAAACAGCATTTCCCTTTGGTTAAGACTGCTGCCAGGCCCCATTTACCACCTGGGGCTACCCTCGGTGAGAGCGGAAGGTTAATAGCAGGCGGGCAAAGTTGCCTTAGAGTGTGTTTGGCTGCCTCGAGCTCCGGACCCCGGGGTGCTGCATGCTGTGGAGACCCAGATCGCCCAGGGCTTTGTAGCCTCCCCCACCACATTTGTTTATATAATTAGAATGTTAAATTATGAACACATTATGTTTTTTATATTAAACAACATAAGCGGGAAACATATAGGTGGCGTATGCATTTTCAGAGCCCTTTCTGTCTCAGTCCTACTGAGGCAGTGAGAAAAGCCCCAAGTTACTATGGCAGCATTTAGATCCTGCTCGGGCCACACTTTGTTCCCCTGCTGAGTGTTTCTAATTGACAAACAACAATTGAACCCTTTGTCATTAAACACAGCAACATAGTTATCAGTCTGCAAAATGGTTGAGGGCACAAATTAAGTTTCATTTTCAAGTCCGACCTGACTGATAAGCACATAAGATTATATTTTATTTGTATGAATAAAATCCAACACTTTGTATCATTTATTCGAGACAGAGTTTGTTAACTCAGCATGTTGAAAACAGGAAGTCATTTTTATAGGAGTCAAGAAAATTCATGAAAAAAACAATTTTGAAAGGCATTGTCTTTGCAAGCCTCTGGTCCCTACTGAAAAGAATGTCAAAAGAAAAAAAAAAACACTACAAGCAAATCTGGAGGCTTCCCCAGTTGTTTAAAAGGAATATGGGTCGTCTATATCCTCAAATAGCATCTTGAGGTTAGCTGTTCTGTCATAGTTTTTTTTTTTAAATGAAACTGAACAGTTGACGTAGAACTCCAAATAATGTTGCTCTAACCTCCCCTTTTAAAGATGAGAAAATAAGGCTAGTGCCTCGCCCAAGGTGGTTGTGCTCATTACGGCAAGGCTGGCACCGGCCACGTGTGCGTTACCCGCAGGGCACCATGTGGCCTCTCCTTTGAAGAAACGCTTCCACTGGCATCTCTCCCAGTCATAAACTGTCTTCAGCTTTAAAGTGGGCACGTGGATATGTACTTCTAGAAAACATTTTACTCGCTGAGCACCTTACCACGTTACAGCTCTGTGCCTTGACACATGCATTTCTTTTGTGGAAAGGTCCTCCTACCCCACTCCTATTGATCCTTTGACACCCTGGGACAACGTTGGTGAACCTCACCAAATCCAAGTTAGACACCCCTCCTCTGCATTCTCAGGGCCTACCTGTCTCCTCACGCTCATGTTCTCGATCGTTCCCTGGGGGACCCGATATCAGCCTCCGGGCCTTGCTGGAAATGTGGGAGGCAGACTTCCTTGGCCTCTTCCTGGAGTATGCTGGTTTCTTTACTGTGGTGACATCAGTCACCCTCTTGTCCTCAGTACCGGTAATATCCTGCCAGTACTAAAGCCCCCACCTTTTTTTTTTTAAACTTTTGTGTGAGAGTGTGTGTGTGTGTGTGTGCGCGCGCACACGCAGGGGAGGGGCAGAGTCAGGGAAGGGGGAGAGAAAGAATCTTAAGCAGGCTTTACACTCAGCACGAAGCCCAATGTGGAGCTTGATCTCATGACCCTGAGATCATGACCTGAGCCAAAATCAGGAGTCAGATGCTGAAGCGACTGAGCCATCCAGGCGCCCCTGCCAGTACTAAAGCCCTTAAATGACAGTACGCTCTGTCATATGCGCCCCTTTGAGTCGGGCCCTGCCCTGAGGAAGGAATCTAAGAAAGATGTTTAAAAATGGTAGAATTCCACGTTACCTGGCAAAGTTGCTGCTCTGCAGTGTGACAGCAGCTTCACTGTGTGTACTTGTGCTTAGTTTCAGGCACTGTGTCAAGACTTGACACTTACGGTCTAGTCCTCATAGCAGCTCTGAGGCAAGTTTTTTATTACATTTTCAGATGAGAAAACAATCTCAGGTTGAGTAAACTGCTCGGAGTGAATTTCCACTCAGGTCTGTCTGAGCCCAAAGCCAGGGCACGTGCTGCTCTAGGAGCGCATTACCCCACTGCCTCCCCCAGTAGCCATGCCACGGGATTTCATCCGAGGGGCCAAAGCTTGGGGCACTGAATCTGCCCCTCCACTCCACAGTTACTGAAATTAGTCTCCATTGTTCTTAATGTCCTTGTCGGTATCTGAAATTTTTTTTTCCCAACAACCTGTTACATTCAAGGTTCTATGACGTAAAGATATAGGACAGTACTGGAATTGTTTTCTCGTCTCTAAACACATGTTGATCTGCCGTATATCAAAATGCTTTACCATTCACAGAACCTTAGGAAGTAGACTCAGGAAATTTTCGTTTCGGTGTGTTAGCCTGGGTACCGGTCGATATGAACTCCTGTGCCAATTTAATTTTCACTCCAAAGAGCAAGAAATTGTGATAATGAAACTTAAGGGTGACGTGGTTTAGTTTTGTTACCAGTTCAACTCCCATTTGATTTGGGATTTGCTTTAAAAATGCTAACAATTTGGGGCGCCTGGGTGGCTCAGCCAGTTGAGTCACCAACTCTTGATTTCGGCTCGGGTCACGATCCCAGGATTGTGGGATCGAGCCCTGTGTCGGGCTCCATGCTGAGTGTAGAGTCTGCTTGAGATTCTCTCTCTCTGCCCCTCTTCCCCATCTCTAAAATTTAAAAACATGCTACCAATTTGCTTTAAGACACTAAAAAAAAAGCATTAGTCAAAAGTTGAAGTACTTCTAATATCTTCCAAACATAAGAGAAGTGTTTTTGTAGGGTGAAAATAGATTATTTGCCATAAGTGAGCATATACATTAAAGGTTGGGTCTGTAATTTATTTGCATTAAAACTGAATTAAGTATTTCTTTTAATCTTCCAAAGAGTCCTCATACCGAATGGGTTCGCATTTGTACCTGTCTGACTGTATGGATTTTCTTTTCTCTGTAGGCTGGATTTGGTTACGGCTTGCCAATTTCTCGCCTTTACGCCAGATATTTTCAGGGAGATCTGAAACTCTATTCCATGGAAGGGGTCGGTACTGACGCTGTCATTTACCTGAAGGTACTGCATTTCATTAGTTATATGAAGGCATCTTTACGTTTTAAAGCTTTAAGTTCTTACATCTAATGGAGAACAGCACTACAGCATGTCTTATGTTCAGTTCAGATTTACTTTAGTTTTATGGGAAAACCAAGGTATGTCCTGTCATTGATTTTCTGCTCAGGTGTAGCAAAATACGAAATACGGACATGTAAACACATAAATACTGATTTTTAAGACTAAGATTCTTAGTTGTGATTTCTTTTAAAATTGCATAACCATTGAAAGGACTAATGTAAAAGGAGATAGATTTTCCTAAACTGAAGTCTTTGAGTCTCTTGCTTTAAAACTCACTGGCTTTTCCAAAGTTACAAGAATTCAGTAATCATGGTATGGTGATATAAAAGGCTGATCTATTAACAAAGCTTCTGTAACACAGGTGTTCTCATTCATTGGTAGCATCAGACTTTTATTTATTTCCAAACTCTAGAACACTTGAAGTATTTCTTTGAATAGGTAATACAGGCACGTAGTACAGAATTTAGAAGCTACCAAAGGGAAAAGTAAGTCTTTCCCGCCACTGGCTCTGAGCCACCCAGGTCTCTTTCCCAGAGGTAACCATGGTACCAGTTTCTCATGGAGCCTCCTGGAGTTGATTCTGCATTGATAAACATATGGGGGAAATAATTTTTTCCTACACTGATTATTTCCACATTTTGCTCTTTTTTTTAAAGCTTTCCTGTATATCTTGGAGATCTGCTACATCCCTGCCTGTAGAGATGGTCATTCTTTTTCACAGCTGCGTATGCGCAGTGTGTTATATGTTATACGTGATGTGTTACATACCATAACCTAACCAGGGATTTGGAGTGTTCATCTTATGTGCCACTGCATCTAAATGATGTGATATTTGGCATCACCTTATGTGCTTATGTGTATAAATTTAGTATGTAGGAAACCAGTTCTGCGTGGGCCCTCTGGGGAGCAGTCAGCCTGTGAACAGCAGTGCTCAGCCTAGAGACCGTATAGTCAAGGCGCCTGAGTATTTCAAAGCAGTATTAACTGAATAAAATACTTTGTGTTCTGGATACGTGTACTTTGGTACTGGTTTTGAATGAGTGAACGTTTTTATTCCTTTAAAAAAGCTTTAATTTAATCCTGGCCAATCTGTGTCCGCTATCGAAATGTAATTTTAATGTAATTCCAAAAGTACGCCTCAGGGTTTCTAATGTTGTAAATAGTAAAATTTCAGTATCTCATGTGAGAAAAATGACATGTGGACCTTCGGTGTCCGTTTTTGTCTTTCTGTTAGGCACTTTCAAGTGAATCATTTGAGAGACTTCCAGTTTTTAATAAGTCTGCCTGGCGTCACTACAAGACCACACCTGAAGCTGACGACTGGAGCAATCCCAGCAGAGAACCTCGGGATGCTTCAAAATATAAGGCGAAACAGTAATTTCATACTTTAGTTTCTATTATAAAGTGTCTGATTTTTCCCCAGAATGTACCAGCCCGATGATACCTTTAGCCAAATCTTCTTTGTGGTTTTTTCACTGGAAAAGCATAGTCATCTCTAAAGAAAGAAAGGTTGACCGGGTGGCTCAGTCAGTTAAGGGTGCAACTTTGGCTCAGGTCACGATCTCATAGTAGATTCGAGCCCGGGGTCGGGCTCTGTGCTGACAGCTCGGAGCCTGGAGCCTGCTAAGGATTCTGTGTCTCCCTCTCTCTGCCCCTCCCCCACTCATGCTCTGTCTCTGTCTCGAAATAAATAAGCATTAAAATTCTTTTTTCAAGAAAGAAAGGTTGGAGCAGCTTTTTCACACCAGACAGGAAGGACAGCATGAACTGGGTTGCCAGAGTAGCCATTCTGATAGAGGTGCCCATGTTCTAGAAGTTCTTGCTCTGTGGGGGTATTAATAGCAATGAGCAAGGTTTATCCTGCCATACATTGGATTTTTAAAAAGTAAATTCTGCAGTTTATCATCATCTATGAAGACTGACAGGAGAGTGTTTAGAGAAAGTCTGTGGGTGGGTTGAATCTGAA
This sequence comes from Neofelis nebulosa, assembly GCF_028018385.1. NCBI lineage: Eukaryota > Metazoa > Chordata > Mammalia > Carnivora > Felidae > Neofelis > Neofelis nebulosa. Next base: position 20,672,895 of record NC_080800.1, read on the forward strand.
AAAAAATTGTCAAGATAAACAAAATGTGGTTTATCCATACAACGGAAAAGGACGCATACTGTATGATTCCACTTACACTGAGATACCTAGAAAAGTCAGATTTATGGAGACAGAAGGTAGAATGGCGATTGCCAAGGGCAGGGGGAATGAGGAGTCAGTGTTTAATGGTGACAGAGTTTCCGTTGGGAAGATGACAATGTTCTGGAGATGGAGGGTGGTCACAGTTGCACAGAACTCCGAACGTGCTTAATGCCCCTGAACTGTGCTCTTAAAAATAACCGTTTCTTACCATCTTACCAGATAGTCAATTTTACGGATCATTTACCACAATTAAAAAAGGAAAAAATTAAAAAGAGGAAAAAAAATCACAGAATAACAGCTTTCACTACTTTATGGTAATAAGGGCAATAATCCAATCTTTGGTTTCCAGTTTTTTTTCTTCTGATTACTGTCAAGCTCCCACTAGGCTAGCAACAGTAAGGGCTCTGTTTATTTAAAATAACCTTTTATTAATAGAATAGAAAGCAGTGTGCGTGCATTATAAAAAAAAAAAAACTTAGAAAATGTAAGTAAGCAAAAAAAAAAAAAAAAAAAAGAGAAACCACTGTCTGCTCACAACTCCAAGATAACATCTCTTACAACTTTGTGTGTGTCCTTCCAGATACTTTGCTCTTTGTATATACAGGAAAACCTTACCGAGCGAGTTACTTGCTCTGCGAGTGTTCCACAGGACGAGCAAACATTTCTAATATATTTTAACTTGCAATACGAGTAGTACGTGGTGCCTAACGTCACATGATCACAACTGAGCCAATGGTTCTTGAAATTTGCTTTGATATACAAGTGCTTTGCATTATAAGCATGTTTCCCGAAAGGATTATGCTCATAAACCAAGGTGTTACTGTATATGTATTTTCCCCAAATGAGATTTAATTATTTATACTGTTTTATGACCTGCTTTCATTTCATTTAACCATTTCCACCTTTCCACATCAATAGATTCTCATCTTGAAAATTTCCATGAAGTGTCTAAGCCTGGATCAGTTCCAGGACTGTGTAACAAATTTGAGCAAATCTCAAGTTGTTTTTAATCTAGGACAGCTTTTTTGTTGTTGCTGCTACTTGTCCTGCAAAAATACCCACCTTCATTTGATTGGTTTCTTCTTTGAAATGTCATTTGGCTTTTTCCCCATTCTCTGTATTTCCTATAAAGTGCAAATTCATCTAAAGATTGACCAGAGCATTAAAAAAAAATTTTTTTTAATGTTCATTTATTTCCGAGAAAGAGAGAGAGAGAGTGCGAGTGGGAGAGGGGCAGACGGAGAGGGAGACACAGAATCTGAAGTAGGCTCCAGGCTCCAAGCTGTCAGCACACAGCCCAACATGGGGCTTGAACTCAAAAACCGCAAGATCATGACCTGAGCTGAAGTTGGACGCTTAACCGACTGAGCTGCCCAGGTGGCCCCTCAACAGAGCATTTTTTGCTGGAGTCCCTCATAAGCACTGTTTCAGAATTACATTATGAGGGGACGCCTGGCTGGCTCAGTCAGAAGAGCCTGTGACTCTTGATCTTGGGGTTGTGAGTTTAAGGCCCACATCGAAGTGTAGAGATTACTTAAATAAGTAAGACAGAAAACCCCAGAATTACACTATGATGCCTGTGATCTGTGACTGATCCACCATTAGTGATGTTAACATTGACCATGTTGCAGATGCTGGCTGTCTGGGCCCTCCATGGTAGAGGCGTTTTTACCTTCTCAACTAGAAAGACCTCTGTGTAGTGTTACTTTGGCCCTGGGCAACCATCACCTAGTGGTTTTTAACACCAATTGGTAATTTTGGCCTGAATCAGTAACTTCATTAATGTTTATAAGATGATGAGTTATTTTTGATATCATTCCTTTGACAGTTATTAGCGGACATTCTCCTCTAAAGTTCCTCCTTGTCAACGCAGGCCATTCAGGTATCTCTGGAAGCACAGTTCCTCCTGGAAAGGCAGGATAAGAATTTAAATCTTTCCCTACCAATTTTCAAGGATAGAAGTTGAGTTAAAATCCACCTTAAACGGTGACAAATGATTTTCTGGCTTTCTCCTTTTTGAGTATTATTGTGGATAGTATAGACTTTTCTTCTATATGTTTCAATCAGAACTTAACATACATACACACACATATATAAAGTGCACACATCTTAGGTTTATAGCTTGACACGATTTTACATCGGTATTTCTAGCACCTGAAATGGCCCCTTTCTAATCAGAGTCTTTTCCCTCTACTGTCCCCACCATGTAGCCATTACTCTTGACTCTGTCATTTCTTAAACGTAAAACAAAAGGAACATGTAGTGTGTACTCTTTCTGTGTCTGGATTTCTGTGAGGTTCACCCATGTTACTGCACATAGCAGCCATCTTTTTGAAGCTTAAACTGGCACACCTTTGGCCACCGGTAAGATCCTTTGTGTTCCTTGGCTAAAACCCCACGTATCTTTGAAAACTTTTTCTGGCCCAAGATGACATAATGGTGTCATCTTATACCTTCCCTGCCTCCATCCTAGAATCATCATTTCCCTCAAGGAGCCCTATTTGCTTTTAATGGGTATTAGAGACCCTAATCTGGAAGTTAGGGGTGTATATTATACCTTTTCTAGTTCTCTTTTCTGGACAGAACTATTAAATCATAAGTTCACGTTGATACTTTCAATTTGATTTTAACATTGCAATGTTTCACCCTAATGTATGTTAATTGTGTATATTTCTTCTTAACCCTGAAAACCTTGATTCTTAACACGCAACAGAAAGGTATCTGTATGCAAACACAGTCGATAAAGCTTCGTGGTTTTGTTCAGTTATAGTAGCATTGGTCTTTTATGATGAACGATATAAAAGGGTATCTTTACTGATTTTTGTCCCGTGGAAGCATTGTGATGGACCTCTGTACGGGATTGATGGACCAGTCATTCATCTCAGAGATGAAATTTAGAGGAGTTTGGTTTGTGCACGTGAGTGCAGGTATACACATGGGTATTCACACATACATACACATACCGTCCCTGACCAGGATTCAGCTCATTCAGCTTGTACCAACTGGATCAATTTCCCTTGATTTCATTTTCAGTCTCTATGCAGTCAAGTAACATGTTGGGCATCACCGTGACCAGTTAATGCAAGCTATTGCTCTGATAGGGGGAGTTACTTGGGTAGTCCAGAAGCAGGTTTTTAAAAAAGTTTATTTATTTTGAGAGAGAGGGTGCGAGCAGGGAGGGGCAGAGAGAGGGAGAGAGAAAGAACCCCAAGCAGAGAAAGAATCTCTGTGCTGGTAGCACGCAGCCCAACGTGGGGCTCAAACCATGAACTAGGAGATCATGACCTGAGCTGAAACCAAGAGTCAGACACTTAACTGACTGATCCACCCAGGCACCCTCCCAAGCAGTCTTTACAAATAACATGGTCCATTTGGAGTGGAAAAAGATGGCTTTAATTGATTATTTTTTAAATGCAGTTTTAAAACTCTATATTCTATCAGGTTGTATAATAATTAAGTATGTCTTAGTTTCTAATACATTATCAGACAAACAAGTTTTAGCAGAAAGCAGTATTTAAAATTGGAAACTGGTTAGCCTGATGATGCAAATTGTTAAATTATACAAATAGGATGACTGGTGGCGATCTTGGGAAATTATTTAGTATAGGTAGGTAAATTCACTAGGTGAGTGAGAAATTTATCGAAAATTTATTCTGTAATCAGGTTTTTCTTTTTTTGGCTTTTTAAGTTTTTATTTTAATCCCGTTTAGTTAACATGCAGCGTAATATTAGTTTTGGGTGAACAGTACAGTGATTCGGTTCTTCCACACGTCAGCCGGCGTTCATCTGATCTAATCAGATTTTTTAAAAAGATTAGAATGTTTTATTTTTATTTTTTTAATGTTTATTTATTTATTTATTTTGAGAGGGTGCATGGGAGCGGGAGAGGGGCAGAGAGAGAAGAGAATCCCAAGCAGGCTGTGCCGTCTGTGCAGAGCCCGACACGGGGCTCGATCCCACGAACTGTGGGATCACAACCTGAGCTGAAATCAAGAGTCGGACATTTAACTGACTGAGCATCCCAGCCACCTCTAATCAGATTTTTAATTAGAGCTGTACTCAGATATAATTCATATACCCCATAAAATTCACCCTCTTAAAGTGTACGGTTCTCCTGTATTCAAAGTGTGCAACCCTCACTACTAATCTTAGAACATTTCTGCCCTCTCACAAAGAAACCCTATACCCGTTAGCGCTCATTCATCATTTCTAATCAGGTTTTTAACTGAGAGTAAAGAACTGTTTTAAAATATGTATAAGTAATTAAATGGTCATTCTTTTTCTGTACCAACTCTGAGAGTAATTCTGAGATAAGGCAAAGGTTTTTGAATTACCACCGTCACTAAATGCTCGGAGTCAATCTTCGTTAAATAGAGAACGTTATACTCAAACTGATCGTGGATATTCCTGTTGTTTTCTTTGTAGGGACAAGATCAAGACCAATAGAACTTTGTAGAGAACGGAATGCATCTGTCCTCTCTGAAGAAAGATCGTCTTCTGCAAGTCAACCAGAGAGAACTCTTTTCCTCCACCAACTTTGAGCAAAGCACATAGTCACTACAGTGCTTGAATGTCTTATTTTCTCTACATGAGCTGGACCTTTTCCAGAGAAACCTTCTGTAGCTGCTCCATATCTTCACTAAAGTAGCACCTTGAGCAATTTTTCATAGTATGTTGCTGTGATTTGGTTGGCGCCTGTCACAAGAGAGCGCAAAGCCTCATCAGCGCTCTGGTGTCCTCATACCTCCCTCCTCATTGTCATAGAGTCGAGTGTGTACTTTGTCCCCAGGATTCTAAGCTCCTTCCTCATTCCAGATGCAGCCAGTCTCTACTGTTGCTCTTTGTGACCAAATACCATGTTTTTCCAAACCACCGACTAAGGCCTGGGTAATCTGGAAGTTGGAGACACCAGCAGAGCGTGTCTTGATAATTCAGTCCCAGGGCCCTTCGTCTCGCATTTGCGTCCTTCCTCACTCTGTGATTTTGACTTTGGCCTTCTTCCATCTGATCTGAGTGAGGTGTGGCACCTTTCACATTAGGTCTTACTCTCTGATGCATTGATTTTATTTTAAAATTCATTTGTGTACTTCCCTTCTGTCAATTAAAGCGTTCCAAAAGGTGTCTTGGAATTTTTCACTTAACTGCTTGGTTTCAAAGATCTTAAGTGAAAAACTACCTTCTGGTCCTTATCAAATTTGTAAAGAGCAGGAAGTGGAGTTTTTATGCTCTGTAAAAATTTTGCCAGTCTCATTATCAGATTCCTTTGTAGTTTTCTAAGGAATTGGAGGTCCCTGTGTGATGCACTTTACTAGTTATAAAATAGGCTGTCGAAGGCAAAAGTTCTTTCTCATTTATTTTGAAAAATGCCCTAGGTCTTCATAATTTTCATTTTCATGAATAGTAGCGATTTTTAGAACTGTCGGTCTGATTTTCATACTCCTTTCCTTATTGCTGAAAGCTGGACCGGGCAGAGGACTCGGGCCGAGGAGAGGGAGGTCGGGTTGTATGTACCCTCAGCAACGGAAGCCTTCCCACAGTCCAGATCAAGGCCTCGCTTCATACGGCTCCACACGGTGTTTCTTTCCACCTTGATTTCTCCTGTCTTGTGCTTTGGCTTCTGCCTTCTTGTGACGCCCATATCCATGCTCCCATCCAATTTTTAAGCACTGAGTTCACTGATGGAAAAGTTGTAGCTTCTAAAGTACACAGTACAAAGTCCTTTGGTGCCACGGTGGCGTCCGTGCAGGTGCCCTCGCTGTGGCCTCCGTGGGGGTCGCCCCGGGAGGGGAGGGGTTGGGCTCTGAGCAGCTGCACGCGCGTCGTCCTCGGCAGCCCTTTCTCTTCGCTGCACCGAGCCTGATTTTCTTGCATTTCATTGTGTTACCTGAGCTCGTCGCAGTTCCCCTTGGAAAGATCCCTCACCCACCCGTACAAAGGTCTCATCAGGCAACTCCCATAATCCACTAGATAAGAAAAAGACAGACGTGCTTCTGAGAGAGGCAGGACAGGATCGTCCGGATGGAGGCCTGTGGGTTTGAGGACCGAGTCCGTGTCTTGGGGATGGGGCCATTCCGTGTGATCTTTTCCTTGTGTCACAGATGTAAAAATAGGGGCCCTTTCCATCTCAAGTCTCCGACTGTCTTACAAACATTAGGTGGTAGAGCATCATCTTCCCGGGCCTCCATTTCTAACCATGCCCCTTTATACTTTCACATGTGCTGTTCCGCAGGGGGGCGGAGGCCACGGACCGAGGAGTGGTCCCTCCTGCCTTGTCCTGGCAGCGTTTCGCTGTGTGCTTGTGGACATTGTTCTGCCCTCACCAGCTCCCTGTAAGGGTGCAAGAAGAAGAATAAGGTTTGGAAAAATCCTGTCGCGTTCTCCCCTTTATAGGTCTTTTTCAAAAGTATAGATCTCTTTTTGTGTTTTAATGACATGATTGGTAGTCCTTTCTGATGCACTTGCCTATCCAGCTGGCTCCTGTAGTCCTGCCTCTCCCGTCTGCCTTCTGCATTAAGAATTGACCTTTGCTCCAGAGCAGCAGCCATAAGAAGAGTTGCAGGAACATCTTGCATTCTCATGGCTGAGTGGCCCCAGCATTCATTTATCCTTCTTGTTGGCCGTACGTGGCCCTCTGAATCTGAACATGGGTGCATGCCTCTGACTGTGTGCTCGGTTTATCGAAGCAAATGGTCAAATTGCCACATATAGGTTGTAAAATAAATAGACATAGACCCTTTTTAAGCTGAATTCATTTAGTACTCCCATTCCCTCTGTGTTTCCCTCTCATGTCCTCAGTTTTTAGTATTTGGGGACTATGTCTGCTATTTGGAATAGTTCCTGGCACATCATAGGTGCTTAATAAATATTGAATCAATGAATGAAAACTGACATTTGCCTTGGGTGGCAGGCAGCATCTTTCTATGTTCTTAAACTATTTTTGTTTCCCAGTTAGAAACAATTCAGGTCAGGAGCTGTGGAAGGACTGAATCTCCTTTTTACAGGCCTGAGAACAATAACTTTAAGATGTAGAGAAATGAGAGGTGCCTGGGTGGCTCGGTCGGTTAAGCGACCGAGTTCAGCTCAGGTCGTGATCTCATGGTTCCTCAGTTCAAGCCCCACATCGGGCTCTGTGCAGACACCATGGTCCCTGCCTGGTGGTCTCTCCCTCCCTCTGTCTCTGTCTCTGTCTCTCTCTCTCTGCCCCTCCTCCTGTGCGTGTGCACTCTCTCTCAAAATAAATAAACTTAAAAAAAAATAAAATGGAGAGAAATGAAAGAAGAAGGGATGGCTCCACCGGAGCCGTCTGTTGCTTTTTCTGTCTCTGGGGTCTGATTTTGGCTCTTTAATATAGTGGATTTTTCCATCCAATCAAGTGAGACAGTGTTACAGCCTTGCTTATCAATTCCAAAGAACCGTCACAGAAAGGCTCCCATTTGACCCTTAGAGTGCCGCGAGGCGGACGCTTCAAGTATTCCCTCTGTTTTTCATGTGCGTTCCAAAGCAGTTCACTGGTGTCTCCAGGCGAGTGCAAGAACCAAAGTGAGCAGCTCGGTCTCGTTCCCAGTGCTTTCCACAGTGCACCGGGTCACTAGCATGATCTCTTTTGAGGAATTTCTCGGGTATATTAACACTCAAGGGCAGGATACAAACCAAAATTTTTCTATAGTGCCAGAGAATTCCATTCAAGAGAGGTTTTCTTTTGTGTGTTTTCATTTTGGCATCGTTAGTGAGAGGAGATCATCGAATGGACTTGGCAGCTTTTACCTCGAAAGACAGGCAACTCAGAGTGTGTAGCTGCAGGTAATTATTAGAGTTATTTAGACTTAATTCCATGTTTCAGTTAACTCAGTGCTCACTGCCAGCCCTCTCATACAAAGACTCCACATCCGGTACTCGATGCTTTTATCTTTTAGTGGACTGGATTACAGCTTTGGTTGGATTTTCTTGCATATTTACCAATATGTTTCTGTTGCCATTCCTTAGGAACAGTAATTTGCCTGGCTCTGAGATTCTTGGATCACATCCTTTTTCCCTCAGTTCTTTAGACACGTTGCTTTATTATCTTCTGCTTTCTGGTGGTGCTGAGAGGCCTGAGTCCAGACAGATTTTTTTTTCGCCTTTTGCAGATGGCCTACTCGTTTGTCCCGGGCACTTGTGATTTCTTGTGTATCCTTGAAATCCATGACTGGATCCGAATCTCAGAATTGACCGTTGTCTGTTGGCTTTGTCTGATCCGTGATGAGTGTTAGACATTGTCATTGGGCCTTAGGACACGTCTTAGCAGTGTATTTGTGCTCTTTAATAATTTGCCCCTCTATTGGTTCTGTGTTATCTGTCCTTCACATTTATCTTTCCTTTGACCGCTTTCATCCCCTCGTCTTTCTTGATGCTGTGATATTTTTCATCTCGGGTCTGATCCTCCATCTTCTGTGGCATTGGCGAGAGGCGTTGCTGAGCGCAACGTGAGTTTCACTTCTGTTACGCTTTCTTTTTTTTTTTTTTTTTAAATCTGTTTCTTAGCTCTGTCAGCTTTTTTTTGTTTTTTCCATTATGTTGTCCTCTCTGACTCCTGGTTTCATTTCTTGGAAGGCTGAACTGTGTTGTCTACAGTTTTCTGAAGTTACTTATCTGTTGTATGTGTGTGCTTACCTGTTGTATGGTTCCTTCCTTCCTTTCTTCTGGGTTGTTTGGCTCTTTTATTGTTTCACAGGTATCGTGATGGGTGTCTCTGCTTATTATTTGTCTTGGCATGGGACCAGTTCTGGCTGCCCAAGAAGAGTGTGGAGAAATCCTCCTCGACTCCTCTTTTCTCAAGTGAGACGTGTTTGAATGGTCACCTTCGCACTAGATGTTGATGGGTTGTAATGGTGGAGGCGGTTCGTGTTTTTCAGTCTGCTACTTGGATACGGGGGAAGAAGGAGTTAAGCAAAGCCTCCTTGGGACATTTTGTCTCCAAGTGCCTTCCGTGGGCGCTGCTGAATCCCCTGCCCAGCGCGGGGAAAGGAATTCCCTTTGAGCTTCCCTCTTTCCACTAGGTGTCGCCCTAGCAGGAGTGTGGTGGGTTCGTACTTCTGCTCTGCCGGACTGTCCGTAGTCAGCACGTGTGTGGTTGGCTCCCGAGTTCTTATTTCTGTCCCCCACCCACAAATGGAGCACCTGCCATCTCCCTCTCCCCTCCCAGGTTTGCTGGTGGAAACGTGCCCGTGCGGTGCGCGCTCAGCTTCTCCTGACCGCCGCTGTCCCTTGTTTCTCCAAATGAAGAAACGAGTGGTAGAGTCCTTTGGAAACCTCTCCTGAACTGCCCAGCAACTGTGGTCTGCTTGACAAATGTGAGAACGCTCCTTTGATTAGTCTCCCACTTTGTTGTATCTGTCAGATACTCCCCCTGGAGTCCTTGGTATGGGGTGGTGGCTTTTATTAGTTTCATAATGGCCAGCTTCTTTTTCAGTCTTTGGATGTGTGTGTTGAGGGGCAGGAGCCCTGATAGAAACATGTGTTTACTCTGCCATCTTTCCCAGTGGTCCAGGTGCTTAAACATTGACTTTGAAGATAATGTCCTTCGTGGTCATAATGTGTATGAAAGTAAACAGAAGGACCCAATATTGCTAGCAGGAAAGGACCATTAATAACTTAATCAATACAGGATTTTTGTTGATTGTTCTGTGTGGAAAGATAACTTTTAACTCAGGTTCCTGTTCCATTGATTAGAGATATCAGTACCTTCTGGTTTGAAAACTGGGGACGATGTAATGAACTGAAGAAGTTATCAGCCAATGACAGTTATTAATTGGTTCATTAAATATGGTAGACTAGCACATAATCAGAGTTAGCAAGAGAAGCAGAAGCTGTTTTCAGTTAATAGGTTGCTAGTCCAGCTGTCTTGCTGAGGATATTAACCCTGGTGAAAGCTCGATCGTGACACGGGGTTTCTTACCTGTCTTTTCACTTCATCGCGTTTTAAAATTTGGTTCGTGAAGAAATAGGGAGTGAAGTTCTCATCAGGATTATTTTTGTTATTCATGAATATCCCTTGAGATGGTGTGTAGGTCTGGGGCCCACTACAGAGGCACACGAGTTAATGATTCTAGAGTGCGTTTACAGGTGAACGATGGGGTGGGCGCTCTATTGGGGCTGTTTGTAGGGTCGAAGCCTCCTTGCCTCCGTGGCCAGCATATTCCACTAGGCAGACTTACCTTTGGATCCCAGGATAATGGCCAAGGAGCGTGACCGACAGCCTTGCTCTATGACCAAACTCTACCGTGCAGTGCCTTCCACTAAAGTCAGGGTCTTTGCCCTGTTTCTGTCCTGGTGTGAAAGGGAAAATTGAATATGTGCCTACGCATCGGGGATGAGTGAAAAGAAAGTGGTAGACAGGAGATGTGTAAAGGGAAGCCGTGTTTATTCTTCCATTTCGGTAATGAGTGTCTGCAGGGTGCTAGAAACTGTGCTAAGTGCCGGGCACGTGGCACGGAGCATAGCAAATGGAAATCCCTCCTCATGGACGCCACGTTCTAGTAGGGGAAACAGACAAGACACAAAACAAGGAATGTTTCGGGTACGATGGAGAGATGAATACAGTGGAGAAAATAAATACAGTGGAGAAAAAGAAAGCCGGGGGGTGGGGGGACGTGCGGCGAGTTAGAGGGCTTCAAGCCCTGTAAACGTTGTTTTGGTCAGGGACAGGCGTGTTCCTTAGATGAGGAAGTGTTCGTGATTCCCGAGTTCTTGTTGCCTTTGCATCCATTCCTCTGCCCTGGAGGGCCGTCTTCTGTGTCTGGCTCTGTGTGGGGCCCTGCAGGGGACCCTGCCCAGGGCCGGAGCAGCCCTCCAGGTACGCACAGCTCCCGAGCCTGTTGCGTCTTCGTGTGTGGCTGACCCAGGAGAGACCCTGGTCAGGTGGGAAGAGCCAGCTTTCACGATCCGCTTTCATTGAATGGTGTGGGCTGTTGTTTCCTCATAACACAAATGCGATGACAACAGGTTCCAGATGTCTTTTTAGGACTTCAGAAATCATGATTTACATACACTTCTAACGTATGGACGCCGCCGCTAGAGTTAAAATAGCAGCTCGCCAAGAGGAAAGACAACTGGCTGGCTCAGTTGGTAGAGCATGCGTGCGACTCTTGATCTCGAGGTTGTGAGTTCAAGCCCCACATCGGGTGTAGAGATGACTTAAAAATAAAATCTCGTAAAAAAAAGGAGAAACCCTCTTTACCATTTCCACACTGGTTTTAGAGGTAGAGGGATTGTCCAAGAAGGCTTCCCTCTCAAGCCCTCAGGTTGGCATTAGCTGTGGTCACCCCTAAAAATGAAAATAAAATGACAGCAGTATCCTAGTCACAGAAGCCTCGAGAAACCTTTGTTTCTGCCTTTCCGTCGGTCTCTAAAATAGGGACATGAATTGCCCATGATCCCAGTGACAGGGTCATTGTGGCTCGAACGAGGGCCGCTACTTGTGTTGTGGCGCAAGGTGGCTCTCTAAGGGAGGGCCAATTTGTCACCCTTTAAATGGACTCACCTGCATATAAACAAAAGCACTGTAGGGCCTCACTCCTGAAAGCGTCCCAACAAATGTCCGCTACGGTTGTGGGCCCGCAGTAGGAAAGAGCCCGCCCCTCCGCGCCTCGTACGCCCGGGCCACGGGGTCACTCGCTGGCACTGCACCCTTTCCCTCCAGCACTGTGGTCGGCAGGGCCGCTTCGCCTCCGGCCTGGAGCGACTTCGGCCTCCGATGGCGGCCACGCAGCTCTCGGAAGCGGCAGGGCTCCAGGGCTCCAGGGCTCCAGTGCCGTGGTCCGGTGGAGACCGTTGGGAATATTTTGTGTGCGGTTTTTGGAAATGTTAGAGAACTGAGGGGTCGATTGGCGGCAATACTGCATCCAGGAAGCTTCCGGCGCAAAGAGTATGAGAACTTAACCTGCAGAATATTTCTCTGTTCTATAAATCTCTCAGTGACATTTGGATTAATCAAGCATAATTAAATGTAGTTAGATTTTTGTCAGATTGTAGTTCAAAATAATATTCATCTATGGAGAGGGTAATATATTCTGTAGAAATTTTATTAAGCACTTTAGTTAAGCAAACACTGAGGAGAACAAAATCAGCCTCAGGAAGGTTAATTACTAACAAAACAGAAAGTATAGTAGATTATGTAAATCATTTTAATTTTGAATACCATGGTGTGAGCTCTAATTTACATAGAGAGGTATTTTAGATTTGTTTTTCATATTTTCCAAAAGTACAGAGTTGGAATTGTGCTCTTTAAAGGTTCCAGTCACTGTAGGTTTCCATTCAGTTTGCTGAACTTCTTCGTGTTTTCGTTTCCACAAGTGAGAAACTACAGCCGCGTTCTTTAAAATGCAGCTGATTGGGGCGCCTGGGTGGCGCCGTCGGTTAAGCGTCCGACTTCAGCCAGGTCACGATCTCGCGGTCCGTGAGTTCGAGCCCCGCGTTGGGCTCTGGGCTGACGGCTCGGAGCCTGGAGCCTGCTTCCGGTTCTGTGTCTCCCTCTCTCTCTGCCCCTCCCCCGTTCATGCTCTGTCTCTCTCTGTCCCAAAAATAAATAAAAAACGTTGAAAAAAAAAATTTTAAAAAATAAAATGCAGCTGACTATCTGTGTATTCCACTAAATTCGTTTCAACCATAAGAACTGTATTTCCATTTCTGTACCTTTAAAGAGGTCATCTTTTGAAGAGCAGTGTGAGGAGGGAGGTTTATGAAGGCATCCCGCCGTGCCTGGCCTCTCACTAAATGAAAAGAGATTTTTTTCAAACAGGTAGATTTAAAGAGTTTAGACTGTGCTGATAAATCTCTTTATTTTAAATAATTTCTTTCAGGGGAGAAGTAAAGAGACCAAATCGATGTTTCATGGTCTATTTTTTTGTACTCCGAGGATGACAGTTTCACTACCCTTGCAGGTCTCAGGGAACAGCCTTTGTTAAGAATCCCCACGGAAATCTCTGAAACTGTATCACGGTGTATTTAGATTTGACAGTTCTTGTCTAAATTTCTGGAACTAGAGTTTCAAAAGTATTGTCATCTCGGGAGCACGAGATTACCCAAGAAACTTGAACCTCACCCTTATCACCACTGAGATTTTATGTACTCTGGGCCTTTGCATAGTAAGTGACACCCAAACGTCCTTTGTTTAGTAGCTGTACAAAGGTCTCTCTGTCACACTTACTGCGATGTTCGTAGAAAAACCCTGCAGTTTCATTTTGTTTGCTGAGTTTGCTTCTTGGCTTTTCCAGTTTTGTACCGGATTCTGTTTTCCATTGGAATTGAATCCTTTGGGGATAATAGCATTTCATTTAAAAGAACCTTCCATTAAATACCTCTAACTTCTGCCAACCTAAAAGTGGCCTGCCATTTGAATTCACATACCTTTTGCAAATGGGCCAAAATAGTACCAATGTCCAAGAGCATATACACAGTAAGCGCTGTGGTGCCCTACGGTTAGCAAAGGAAAGAAGCGTCCAGTTCTGGCACGTAGGGCTGGTTTCCCAGCAATTCAGTTCATCTTTGCCTTCCAAACTGGTCAAAAATAGCCAGCTAAGAACGGAACGCATATTATTGACACAACTACTCCATGTTTTAAGATCATCTTAACCTTGAGATTCTTTTTGAGAGCAAAGCAAAGGAATCCTGACATTCAACACGAACTCTGTTTTGTGTCTTCCTATGTGTCAGACGTAAAAAGACAGTTCCAAAAGTTAGATCTGATTGGAAGCCAAAGGCATTCGTTCCTCAGTTAGCCACGCTACATGTAGCTGACAGGAAGAGTTTGTGAAAACAGGCGGGAGGAGTGTAAAATTTCGTATTGTTTATAACGCACCATGGTACCACTTTCTTATAAATTCCATTTTATTTTTTTTTTTTTTTAATTTTTTTTTCAACGTTTTTTATTTATTTTTTTTTTTGGGACAGAGAGAGACAGAGCATGAACGGGGGAGGGGCAGAGAGAGAGGGAGACACAGAATCGGAAACAGGCTCCAGGCTCCGAGCCATCAGCCCAGAGCCTGACGCGGGGCTCGAACTCACGGACCGCGAGATCGTGACCTGGCTGATGTCGGACGCTTAACCGACTGCGCCACCCAGGCGCCCCAAATTCCATTTTATTTTTGTCCTTTGATCCGTTATAACCAGGGGAAACGTCAATCAGTATTTTAAAAGGCCCTATATTTACATTAAGAACTGGCTTATGCCTGTATCTGACAAACTGCTGGGGTTGCTCTCTGATGTGTTTAATTAGAACGGATGCTTTAGAATAACTAGAGCCGCAGCCTGTCACTGTGGGGATCTGGAAACGGGAGAATCCTGCCACTGCAGAGGGAGCAGGCCGCATCGCTGTCGGGAGGCAGAGTTTGCCTGGCTGGCCGCGTGGCCGGCGTCAGACGTGAAACAAGAGGCTGTATGTGCTGGCTGTTCCCCAGCCGCCTATGTGACTCTTCCCCGGGGAAAGCATCACACAAAGCGCTTTGGTATCTTGCTTTTCACTTTTAAAAGTTCCTGTTAGAGCTGCCTTGTGAATGTGCACGAGTCATTGTGCATCTAATTAAAATCATTCCTTAGACCGAACCACACTAAGTGCATCTTGACTCTGAGTAGACAGCCAAGGCAAGGTTGAGCTGGAAACTATAAGGTACTGGGTACTTTAAAACTTCAGGCTGACTTCCTTGGTGCCCCCTCCCCCGTTTCCATCCTCCTCGCCATTACAGCGATTACTCTGTTATGCTGCGCTGCACTAGGTCCGAATGCTACGCTCTGATAAAAAACCCGGCTTGCTCTTGAGCACGTCCTGAACAACACAACACGTGCTTTGGCGGAATAGAGCATACTGCTTGAGCATCCTGGCCAACCTGATCTCTGCCGAGTTCCTTGGTGTTGAAGCGATTTGAAGTTGCATTTTGCCGCTTCAGGTTCACGGAGACACCACACACCATCTGTTGCTCTGAGTTCACGTCCTCACAAAGCTGCACACAAGCGCTTGCAGCTTAAATATTTTCCAGATTTAGGACCCGAGTTGCGAATAGTTCAGAAATGCTTGAAGAAAATAGGAGAAGTCATTGCAGGGTGAAATATACCATCGTAAACACAGCTAATGCTGCATTTATTTATTTTTTTTATTTTTTTTTCAACGTTTTTATTTATTTATTTATTTTTGGGACAGAGAGAGACAGAGCATGAACGGGGGAGGGGCAGAGAGAGAGGGAGACACAGAATCAGAAACAGGCTCCAGGCTCCGAGCCATCAGCCCAGAGCCCGACGCGGGGCTCGAACTCACGGACCGCGAGATCGTGACCTGGCTGAAGTCGGACGCTTAACCGACGGCGCCACCCAGGCACCCCTAATGCTGCATTTAAATGTAGTTCCTTGCTTGGCCAGTTTGTCATCACGGCTCTTTAACGCAAGTGGTGATTAAACTGGAAACTGTAGCTGATTTGACAAGGGAAGAATATTCACTTACACGAAATAAAAGTCCTTTACGAGTCTTGTACCTCCACGTCCAAATCTGACCTGGTTCGTTTTGCGTATCTGTCGATTCTGTCACGGCGATAGATTTACGCGCGTGTCCAGTGCTCACGAGCTGCCTTGGGACTCATAGAGTGCAGCCCAGCCCCCTCGTGTTCTGTGCTGTTCTGTGGCCTGGATGGTACACGCTGTCACGAGTGGAGGATGACACTGCCTTGAGGCAGTTCGTCACCTCACGTGCTTCGGAGAAAAGTGTTCTGTTGTTGGGATTGTTGGAAAAAACACAGCCAGAGGAGTGTGTGGCTTAGATAACGTTCCCTGTGAGTTGCAGAGCCATCTGCGGTGTGTATCACAGCCAAACTAGTCGCGGAGCACGGGGACAGTTCTGTACGACCGCCATCGAACAATAAAACGGTAGTTGTGATTCACTGCGTGTCAGTGTGGTCTTTTCCTGAGCTATGGCCTGTGGTCTCATCCCTCCCACGCGTGAGCCTTGCCGTCTCGCTTTCTGCAATTCGATACGTGAGCAGCACCAAGCACCTTCGTAAGTTGCTGGGAGTAGACAAGGACCCTTACCTAAATGCTTATGCTTGATCGGAGGAAAAATAGGTTATTTGGATTCTTGGCAGCGGGGAACATCCTGTTGGCAGAATAAAGGAGCTCCTCACAGTGTGTAGTTTTAACGATATTTTTCAAACATGGATCAGGGAAAGGGGACCGTATATTGTCCACGCCCGACACTTTTGGCAGCGAAAAGAGCACTATTAATAATTATACGCTAAAGCATGTAAACACGTGCAAACCAGGACTGTGCTGGGCGAATCGGGCCTAACTGGCCATGGACCACCTACACCAGAATCACACAGAGTGCTGGTTAAAATGCAGATCCCTGGGCTCTCCCTCAGCTCTATTCATTCAGATGCTCGGGGCCGGAGGCCTAGGAATCTGTATCGCAACAAACGCCACAGAGGAATCCTTTAGAAAGTGTAATTTGGGAACCGTTGCCATATGGAATACACGGAAGATAAACAACTTGGAATTTGCAATTAAAGGGCCGTTGCTTCCATGGTGTCTTTTGAGGATGTGGCACAGCCTGACACCAGGACCCAGCGCCTCCGAGGTCATTTGGCTGCAGTTACGGGCTTCCTGAATAATGACTAAGCAGTGTGGTCTTCGTGCTATCTACCAATGTGTCGTTCTTCTACTAAACAGTCAATGGTGAATGGCTGTCTTTCTAAGACTTGAGAGTACCTACCTGCTGTCTTGTATATTTCTCGCTAAAAAACAAACCTAGAAAATTTGAGGCAAGAAACTTGGGTGTAAATGATTCTTGGGGTTAATATCAGGGAATCCACACATTAGCCTCCATTCTGCTACCAGCGAGTCGTTAACTGCATCTTGGTTTCCTTGTCTATAAAATTAGGGCGTTGGACTATATGGTTCCAAGGTCCTTCCCAGGTCTGATATTTTATGGCACTCTTTAACACCTAAAATAGGAAGCAGGTACCACCAGCTGCCTTCATGCTGCGATACATTTTGCCCAAAGAATACAAAAGCAGTGGCTCTCAGAAGCGATCGTGGTTTTAGTTCCCATATTTAAAGTATCTGTCCGAATTTTACCAAAAGTCAGCCACTGTGTTGAGCCCATCACTGACGACCGGGGGACTAGCATTCTTGTCGCAGTCACTCCTCCCCTGTTTTGAAATCATAAAGTAAGTATGGTTTAGACTCACAAAGAGACCCTCCAACTCAATGTCTATGGTTCTGTGAAGCTGCTGCAGTGCATTGCTCTTGGATGTACGTTTTGACTTCCTTGTCATTTATTTCAGGGTTTTCCAATGACTAATGCATGTTTGCAAACGATCATGCGATCTCTCCAGATGTTCCTAGTAACACAAGAATGTACTCCGGGAACACGAGTAAATCATAAGGCATCGCGTAGGAGGGGTTGCCCCTGGGAAGGGTGCGTGTAGACCACTGCCCGCCAGAGCTCTGTGATGATGGGAATGTTCTCTACCTGTGCCGTCCAGGATAGTCGCCCCTGGCCACTTGAACACTTAAAATGTGGCTAGTTCAACTGAGGAACGGAACTGTTTATTTAAATGGGATTTATCAAAATTTAAATGGTTACTTGTGGCTCGAGGCCATCATGTTGGACCTGGAAGCTGTTGAATAGCCATTACATGTCGTTGAATTGTTCTGTTAACACCGAGCACCCGTCTTCACCAGCCACTGGAATGGGTGCTTAACAGCACTTTTGTCATTTCTTAATGTTGGTCTTAAAACGAATCCTTTGCCTACTGCCCACTGATGACACTGTTATCAACATAATAGTCTCTCTTTGGATAAGAAAATGAGATTTAGACCACATTTCTCCTGTCACAGCGGTATGGCAGATCATTTCTCATCTTTGTTATACGAGCCATTGGTCACAACCTCTGAATCCATTACTCTCCGAGGCTCACTTTGTACCCTGAGTTGAGGTATTAAGTGTAGCCCAGAGGGTCTCAACCTGGGCTTGTTGGAATCGGAGTCCTGGGCCCCACTTCGGATCCATTCTGTCAGATGGCCTCTGGGACATATTCTTAAGAGTCCCCTAGGAGATGCTAACATGGGACGGAGCAGGTTGAAAACCACTGGTAAGTCCAAACCTGCCTAGGAGAATCGTAGGTGGCAAGCAGCAGCCAAGCCCGTCTCCTTGACACAGAGCAGGTCCTAGGGGCCTTGCAGTTGTATTGATGTTCTGTTTAGCAGGTGTTTGGAAAATACTCAGAACAGACAAAAAGGCCTTGATTTGAATTCGGGGCAGCTGAGCAGCCTTGCTGTTTCTTACTGTGCAAGAAACTCTAAGTTAGGCCAATGGTCTTCTCACCGTTCCCCGGCATCGTCGTCTGAACAGCCCTCTCCAGCCCTCAGACAAAATAAACGCGTTAATGCTTTCAGTAACGGTGACGGGTGCAGAGCTTTCCACGGTTCCTTAGTAACAGCTTAATATAATAGTGTAATTATTTCCAAAGTTAGAGATAATTATTGTCACCCTAGCACAGTAACTGGAACAGAGCTTCCTATACGAAAACTGCTCTTTTCCTAGGGCTTCAACTGGCAACAGAATAGCAAGTTTATGGGGGCAGATACTGCCCCGTTATCCAGGTGACAAGGGCCCGTCAGTCACACTGCAATCGAATTTAGGGTGAGGCCTCGAATGCCCATGTCACTCATCAAATAGTTCTGTCCAGATAAGAGAGTTCAAGTCTTCGGGGCGAGGCTCCACACCTGTTGTTAGGACCTTAAAGGAAAGTGTGTGCTGATGCCTTGGGACTTCGGTAGCTCACCTACAGCTGTACTATTCATGGGCCTAGCGAAGGCACAGCAATCATGAGCCTCCTCCATTCGGCAGTCCTCAAAGAGTGGTTTCTGATAAACAGAAAGTCTATGTTTTTTAAGTTTATTTATTTTTGAGAGAGAGAGGCAGAGGATGGGCAGAGAGAGAGGGAGACACAGAGTCCGAAGCCAGCTCCAGGCTCTGAGCTGTCAGCACAGAGCCCAATGCGGGGCTCGAACCCACAAACCGTGAGATCATGACCTGAGCCGAAGCCGGACGCTTAACCAAGTGAGCCACCCACGTGCCCCGAAAGTCTGCTATTTAAAATCTATTTATTTTCCCCTACTCTGAATAAGATGTGGCAGTCCTTGCACTTGGAGAAAGAGCACCCCACACCCAAAGAGATTAGTAAAATATTGTGAAATTAGTTGTTCGTAAAAGCACTGTAAAACTCTATTTGGCACAATTAGAAACCTGGACTGTTCAACAAGGGCTCAGGAAAGTCAAAGGTAGGGCCAGTCAGGAGAGGCCATAGTTGAGAGTCAAGCTACTGGGCTTGAGCTGAAATTGGCATGGGGGATGAGACTGTGTCCTCTTGAATCTTTGTGTCCCCAGGACCTAGCAGCTCACTCAAATGTTTATCGAAAGCTCCAGACAGGAGTGCAGATGCTCATGGAAGGCTCCAGTGGGAAAAGAAGTTACTCTAGAAAGGAGTATGGAGTAGTCTGATGCTGGATGGCTGGAAGTGAGTTCTAGCTTAAAGTGGTCGTGGTCAACTTCCAAGGACCAGAAAAAGAAAAAAAAACACAAGCCAGGTGGAGAATAGGCAGGAAACCGATTCTGCCCAGCAGTCAGAAGCTGTATTCCTGAGCCTGCTACAGTAGGAACGTATCCATTTGATCAAACACTTTGGTTAGCTGCCCTTTTACTCCTTGTCTTCTTGAGGCTGCCGTGTATGAATTGGAGGATATATACAGAGAATGGGGCGGGGAAACTCTTAAACTTCCTTCTCTATCAGCCATGGCTCCATGTTTGTGAGTCGAGGACCCACCTCCACGTCTCTCCTCACGGACCAATTAGCATGTTCATTTGGGTCAGACATCTCCCATGATACCTATTCTGTGCTTGTGGATATCAAGACTTGGGAGAAACCTTTTAAGCAGGTTCATCATGAGTAGATACAGCAATGTTAAAAAGAGGAACATGAATCTATCTGCATAGGGGTTACTGTTCCTCAGCTCAGGAGCTGGAAAAAGGTTCAAGGGTTTATGACCGTTGTCTTTAGTCACCTTGTGGTAGACAGCATAATGGCTCCCCAGAGGTGTCTGCATCGTAATCCTCGGCATTTGGGAATATGTTGTATTACATGGCAACAAGGAATTAAAGTTGCTGACGACCTTCAGATAGGGAGATTTTCTCGCATTATTCAGGTGGGCAAATGTTAACACAAGAGCCCTTATAAGGGCAGAAGGCATGTGGGAGCAGTGTTAACATGAGAAAGACGGCACTGGCCTTGGCTGGCTTTGAAGATGGAAGGAGGCCACGAGCCAAGGAATGCAAGCAGCTTTTAGAAGCTGGAAAGTGCAAGAACACATCCTCCCTAGAGCATCCAGTGCGGCCAACGTCTTAATTTTAGTCCAGTAAGACCCATTTTGGGCTTCTGACCTCCAGAGCTGTGTTGTTTTAAGCCGCTGAGTTTGTTCCAGAAGTAGGAAACTAATATATACCTCTTCAGCTTCTTTCAGCTATTGTTGATCCCTGGGTACCAGGTATGGAAACAAAAAATAGAGTCAGTGACTCTCTTGTGTTCATGTTGGTTTGTGGTCAGACCAGTGAATGGCTTCTTGTCAACATCTACCCAGTGGAATGGGACTACCAGGCAAGAAAGACTGGTTCTCTCGTCAAGCTGTGTAATCAGTCATGTCCTGCCACGTGCATGGCAGAAGATGACAGGTTTTCTTTGAACTTGGAAATTTTCAAGTGACAAGTTCATTTGCAAGTATAATTAGCTGAAAAGGTCCCTGTGGAAAGGGTAAAGTATCCCAACTCTTTCAAGTATAGATTCATTAATTCTTTTAAAATGGAAGGTTACGTATCAAATATTTTAGTTATGTCTAATCCCTCCATCAGAACTCCACTTTTGTGAATACAGTACAGTAACCTGGCATGTCAATTTCCCTCCCTGCCTTCCCCCCCGACCCCCCAGCAGGAAAGAGAATGAAGGGAAGGAGAATAAAAATTGCTTGTAGGAGACAAGTCAACCCTGCTCTGAACAGTTCTCCTCAAGCTTCCCATATTTGGTCAGCTATGGCAGAGACTTAGCTAACAAGGTCTTTTTTTTTTTTCTAGAATATAAGTTACAGCCGCACAGCAGGGCCTAACAGAGATCGATTAGTGCCTACAGATATTTATGCTCTTAATGATATTTTCGCATTTTACTGGTTTATTGGTTTTGACTCGATGACTCCTTAAAGAATTTAACCACTGGGTATACTTGGGGGTTTATGAGTGGTCATGCTTTGTCTGAATGGCATCTCGGTGGGAGTCTTTTTATCTAATGGCTCCTACTGAAGAAGTTGCTTAAACACACAACTCCAATAACCCGCGAGGCCTCCGGTACGAGAGGACTCTGTGCGTGTGCGTGGTTTGTGCGTAAACATTTCCGATAGTGTACCTTTTTATCCTGGGGTTCTGTTTACAAAGGCTAATTGTCTTTGTAGCAAATATGAGAGTCCCTCAACGTGAATTTTACTGTGCTTTAGAATGGATTGCCTTTCTTTTGGGAACATTTCTGAGGTCTCACGAAGTCAAGAAGAAACCTGTAACTCTTGCTGTAATTACAGCCTGTCAAGAATGTGTCTGATCTGGGCAACAAAGCCAATAACACGGTCTATGAATAATAGGTATTCTGTTTTTAAGTGGATTCCCTTGCTGGATGCGGGCCTGGCTGTTGATTCTAGAGTCCGGGCTGCTGTTAGAAGTGTCATTTCCGAGCTAAACCTCCCCAGATGGAGTTCATTGAAACTCCCAAATTAAGCTAGTGGAGGGCACGTGCCCAGGTCTCGGCACTGCAGAATCTGCCTCAGTTGCTGGCCTTTGGGCTCCCGATGTAGCGCCTCCACCCCCCGCCTCTCTGCTTCCGTCTTATCAGAGGCGCGCTTCCCCCGAGATGTTAAAGTGGTGGAGATGGCCACGCCGCCCCGGTTGGGTACAGGTGAGAAGCCCCCACCAGGTGGCAGGATGAGGAAGGTGGGTGGAGCCCGAGAGCCCGTGGAGGCCAGGGCGTGTAAGCGGCCACCAAAGAAAGCTGTCAGCTGTGCTGGGCCACCCCTCCAGCTCTCTGCTGAGAGGTAAGCACTTCCTCGCGGTCACTTGGTGACAGCATCCTAGCCGGAGCAGCTCAGGGACACCGCGGGCTGTGTCATACATTCAGAGACCTTAACGGGCAAAGACCTCAGAAACCATTTCCGTCAACCCCCTCGTTTTACAAAAGCAGACACTGAGGCCACAGAAGTGAAGCGGTTTGGCCTCGGTCACGGAGCCAGTTAGCACTGGAACCTAGAACTCAAGGTCCCGACCGGGCTCCCTCCGGCGACCTTCCCTCCGGGTAGCCTAACTAGCTCGTCAGTCAGGTGTGGGCCCTTTGCCCCGAGCCGCGCAGCACAGAGCCCCCGCCCTCTGAAGTCCCCTCTGAAGTCCCGGGGCCGCAGCTGGCCATGGGCGGGCCGGCCGCCACACCTGGGTTTTTCCCCTCTGAGCTGGCACTCGCACACGCGAACGCAGAGGCACACTTTGAAGAAACACGACAAGCCAACGTGCAATTACGTGTCCCTTTATTTATAAACAGGTTGGGAACGCTGTGTTCCACTGGGGAGCGGGGGTGGGTCGGGGAGGGACGAGGGGGTAGGGGTGGAGGGGCTGATTCCAGTAGTTCGCGTTATTCAGCACCAGAGCAAATGCTTGGGCGTAAGGTCGTACTTTAACCCAGACGAGTCTCCGTCTTCTTGTATGTACAGCAGAGTCTTAAGTGTGTGTGCTCTTCTTATGGCTTTGTCCCGGTGCACATCGCAGTGACACAACAAAAAACTCAATTCTAGAGAGAAGTAGAAGTTGCAAATGCCTCGTGAACTTATTCGTTTTTCAAAAGTCTGATGGCCAAGACTAGTGCTGAATGGATGCCTGAGGAACAGGAACATCTCTGCTCCAAACGGGCTCATCTGATTCAGCTGAGTCTGAGCCGCCAACTCGCCCGTCTCCCTGGGGTACACCTGGGTGCTAAAGGAAGTCCTGAAGCTGAAAAGAACACAGGCGCACGCTCTTCCCGTCCCTCCCTCCAGGGATGGACTCACAGTGACTACAGCCCGAGGCAAAGAGCAAGATCCCAAGCCCGCGGGCAAAGAGCAAGATCCCAAGCCCGAAGAGCAGGTCAGAAGGCAGTCATAGGTCTCAGGGTCGCTCGTCTTGAGGTCGGTTTCCTTTGCTTTTCTAAGGTCCTGGCACATGGGGGCGGGCTTGCCAGAAGCTGGCCGTTCGGTGTGGCTATATTAGAGCTCTCCTGTGTTTTGAGCTGGTGGAAGGGTGAGTGTTTGATTTCAGGGCCCTGGGGAGAGGGTGTGGCAGCTGACGGAGAAGTGGTGAGCTGGGGGGGGGGGCAGGGAACCCACACCCCGCACGGGTATTCACTAACCTTGGGTGTCTGTGAAAGGAAGCCTTCCTTCTTCACCTGTTAGGGGGTGAGTGACACTCTGAAAGGGAGCAGAAGGTGACTGCTCCCCTACTCCCCACCCTCCACCCTCGTTTTCGCCCGTCTTTGTAACCTGGCCCCCGTCTGCAACCCTCACTACTGTTCTCTAGTCCTCAGTCTAAAGCTTCCTCGCTTTCTCTCATTTCTGCTGGCCTCTTCGAGCCTGCACTTAATTTCTACATCTCTCACTCCAGCCCTGACTCACTCTGGGTCATTACTGTTGATTGGTCGGCCCGAACAAAGAGCACCCCCATCTCTTCCTGGGGGGTGGGCTGGAAGACGCTCATGGCCAGAAGCGCCAAAAGTTGGGCTGTTGGGCTGTGGAACCCCGCCACCCGCATTCCTTCTCAGTAGTCTCATGGCCTTACAACGCTGGGCCGGTGCTGTTGGAGGACAGCAGGGGCTCGGAGGGTGAGCTTTAGAACGGCTGGTGGGCTGTTGTGGCCCATCCCCGAAACATCCCAGACATTGGTCGTTTCCCATTCGTGGCGCTGAGTCTGAGTCACATAGGTGGCATCTGTCAGTACGCGGTAGAAGGCCCGCAGACGCGTAATCAGCCCGATCGATCAGCCCCACATTATTTGCTTCAGAACACAACTCAGCTGAGGGCGGGCCTGCGGGGGCCCGCCCAAGGTAGTTTCTCCTACACATAGAGCTCCTGAAGTGGTTTGAGAGCACGGGTTTCCTCTAACGTCCTTTCCGCTCTCGAGGCCCCTCTTCTCCCCTTTTTCCTCCCCCTGTTCTCCCCCACCTTGCCCTGCCCGGCTCTTCTCATCCTTTCACTGCCCGAGTGTCAGGCAGCCGAGACGGGGTCTGGGCGCCAGTTTGCTCCAGCTGCGTGAAGGAGGGGCGAGCGAGTGGGCACAACGGAAGCACGGGGCCTCACTCCCTCGGCAGGGTGACGCTCTGGGCCTTGACTACAGGCAGGGTTCCCTCTAGAGTGCCGCGTCCCCGCCAGCTCTGTGTCCCCCACGACTGCTCAACGTTACTCTGGAAAGAGTGCCAGCAACGAGGGGGTTCCAAGCTAGCTCAGCCTCATGGTCTCGCTTCCCAGTAAACCCCACTTCTCTCCAGGTGGGCAGGGAGGTAGTTCAACCCCGACACCAGGGGGAAAGACGTGCCACCTTCCTTCGTTGGTTGCCCCACTTCTCGCCCAGAAGGCTGGTTCCCGAGGCCTCAGAAGAGGGGTGTTTGTGGCATGAGAGATGCTGAGCTCTTCCCACAAGTCGCTGGTTTGGGCCTCTGCTCGGGCCCCAGCTGTCTCTGGCTTTACCGGGACCGGCGGGCAGTGCCTCCTCTACCTGAGAGTGTGGTTCTACACCCTGACTCTACCTGCTCCTTCCTGACCTGTCATTAGTGGCCAAGAAGTTCACACAACTCCACAGGAGCGCTCAGGGTCCTCGTCCCATTTGGCGAACCTAGGGGCGGGGTAGCGGTCTAACAACCTAGAGCATGTCTATGCTGAGATCAAACTGAGATTCCGACAGTGCTCTGGGAAACTCTTCAGAGCCTCCCTCCAAAACTATTACGGGAGGCCATGAGAACAACATGCTCGATTCCTGGTCGGGACAAGACATTTCTACAGGAATCCAGGATGGGTTTTTGACAAAGTGCCCAAGTCACAAGGGAACCAGGTAGTTCATTAGACCGAGGATTTCAGCCAGGGTATTAGGGTGAGAGCAGGGGAGTGTACTGTAAAATGCTACCACCGTATATTCGTATTGCATATGGTCTACACCCTGGAGAGCGTATTTGGAGCATACATAGGACAGGTACGTGCAGGTAGCACCCCCTATTGGTATACTATGTGGTTTGGTATATCAAATGGTTACTTGAGGTCTATGAAATTGTTAAGTGGTCAGAAATGGGAAAAGCCATTCCACAGTTAGCATCCTTTAAGGAGAAGCTCCAGGAGACCTTGAGCATCTGCTAAACTCGGAGCCAAAGCAGAGCAGCTCCTCTTGACATACGTGCGCACACACACATAGACAAAATGTTTTTCTCTGTTGCGTTTCCCACAGATAAAGGTGATGTCTGGAAGGCCGTGAAGCCGAACCAAAGATGAAAAAATACAACCAGGAACTTATTAGGCCTTATGTGGCATTCTCAACAAAACTGTCTTTTGGATAAGAAGTTAAGGTTCATGCTAGGTGACCTTTTACGTATCTGGCCTAAAGCGTGTCTTGATCTATGCACCACATTCCTGGAACTGGCAAGGATAGATGTGTTGCAACATCAGGTCTCAGTGGCTCAACTGAGAAGGTTAGAATCTGTCTTGAACTTGGCTATGTCAGAAGCACTTCGCCACCTCTATGGGAAACCATTTTATTCTGGCAGAGCTTGGGTAGGAGGAGGCAACGTGCAGGGCCCTTGTGAGCTGCAAGTAGCGGATTGAGGGAATGGCCGCTTCCACGGGTGGTGAACTTGGTGGGGGCGGGTGGAAGGACCAAAGCAGAAGACACCCCACTGGGTGCAAGTCTCCTGGGGGTGCTCTGCATCTTTCCTTAGCAAGGTTAAAGTAGAGTGATTCTGGATGCTGCTAAGAAGGTTTGTAAAGGTTGTCCGGCTAGAAACCTCCATGCAGAGCCCACATGTTAGGCTGAGTGGAGACTGGGGGAGAGCTGGTCCCCAGGCCTTACCTTAGCTGAGCCGCTGCCCCTGCGACTGTGACCCTTCCAACCCCACCCAGGCAAGCCCGGTGACCCCGCCCCCACTCCAGCCCGCGCGGGGTGGCTCTCATCTGCCAGCAGCCTTTACTTCTCATCCTCATCCCCCTCACTCATGCTGCTGATGGAGGCTGAGGCTGCTTTGGGTGAGGAGGGGGGTGAGGTTTTGTTTGGGAGCCAAGAGAAGGTGGGTGACGGGGAGCGGGACGGGGACCGGCTCCTGGTGGGGCTGCTCACTGGGCTCTGCTTCGGGGACAAGGCCTGCAGCATCCGGCTACTCCTCTCCTGGAACATCTGCTTCTAGAGAGAAAATGGGGAGAAAGGGTCTGTTAAGTTAGTCTTCTGAGCTGGTGGTGAAACAGGGCAGGAAAGAGAGCTGGCACCCCACCAGGCGGGCACCCACGCCCCCGTACCACACTTGATGCCCGACGCTACCCGCGGGGAGGAGGGGAGTGAAAGGCAGGGATGGCCAGACGCCGACACACAGATGGCCATCTGTGCTGGCTCCTGGGACTCTCCTCCTCACCTGCCTTGACTCCAGTTACCAAATGTAACCGGAGGGGCTGCGACCTGCCAGGCACATAGTAATGTCCTAGGCACGGAAGGGTAGGGGGACACAGAAATCCCTGTCCTCATCGATATGAGGAGGACTCCCATAGTAAACGAAGGGAATGAGATACGTGTATGTCGGATGTACGGGGTGTGAGAAAAAATAAAACGAGAGGAGAGCAAGATGGGGGTGTGAGGTGGGGAAGCGCTGGGCAGCAAAGGTAATTACAGTGCTCAGCGAAGGCCACAAGGAGAGGCTATTTGAGCAAAGACCTGAAAGAGATGAGGGCCAAGGGCCCATGTGACTGGAAATCGGGGGCAAACACATTCCAGAAGGGAGCGTGCGGTACCTGTCCAGGGAGGAGGCCATGGTGGCCAGAGTGGAGTCACCCCGGGGAGGAGGGGGTTAAGAGGAAGTCACCAGAGAAGTGACATAAAACTGTGTCCCGTAAGCTCTTGGTGCCTGTGTAAGAACTTTG
This sequence comes from Neofelis nebulosa, assembly GCF_028018385.1. Classification (NCBI taxonomy): domain Eukaryota; kingdom Metazoa; phylum Chordata; class Mammalia; order Carnivora; family Felidae; genus Neofelis; species Neofelis nebulosa. Next base: position 20,700,207 of record NC_080800.1, read on the forward strand.
GCCTTTACTCAGAGAAGAAAAACCTCGGGATAGTTCCTTGACCCCTGGAGTTCTGGGTCCAAGAGTCAGGAACTGTGACTTTGGCTTGAAAAGGACCACCCTGGCCGCACTGCTGGGAGCACACTACAGGGAACAGACTACAGTGGCACGAGAGCCAGAGCTGGGAGAACGGGGTCGAGCACACTGTTTTAAGAATCCAAGGTTACATGAGGTGAGAAATGGTTGGAGGCCCGGTAGATTTGTTTTCCCCGGATTTTTTAAAGTATACCCGACTTAAGGTGAAACCCACCCTTCTCAGCCTACAGTTCTGTGAGTTTTGATAAGCACCAGCAGGGTATGTGGCCGCACGCACAGTCAAGGTCTTAGGAGAGTTCCATTGGCCACCGAGTTCCCACGAGATCCTTTGTCACCCCCTCCCCCAGCCTCCGGCAACAGACCAGTTTTCTGTCCCTATGGTTTTTGCCTTTTCCAGAATGCCCTCTAAATGGAATCATGTAGTATCGTGGTCTGGCTACACTTTTTTTTTTTTTAATATAATTTATTGTCAAATTCGTGCTCCCAGTGCTCATCCCAACAGGTGCCCTCCTCAATGGCTACACTTTGCAGGTAGAGCCCCCAGGAGGCGCTGACAGGTGGGATGTGCGGTGTGGGAGGAAGACTGATCAAGCGACTCCAGCTTCTGGCGTAAACGACTAGAAAGCCAGCAGTGTCATTTGCTCGGGTGGGGGACTCTGGGTAAAGGGGGTCTTGGTGGTAAGACAGCTCCGGCTCGGAACCTCAAGTGATCGCTGGCTGGCGCTTTAAGAACGGAGTCCTTCCCTGACACGGTCCATTCGTCTGCTTCATGGGGAGCCCGGTCTGGGCTGGCGGCGCCGTGAGCGCTCTGCCCTTCTGCTCTCCGCCTGCAGCTCGGCCCCCCACGTATATGTACGTCCCATCCCCCCCCACCTCGGAGCACCCTGCCCGTGCTGCCTGGGCTCTATGACTGGTTTGTCACGGAGCCTCCGCCCCCAGCACCTCAGTCCGATCTTGGGATCCTAAACTGGCCCTGAGAGCCATTTCTCCAGTTAGCGATTTGAGACCTGGCTTGTCATTCGAGTTACGCATTTTACAAACCACTCCAGAGCCCCCTGGAGACCACGTGCTGTACAAGCCAGGGCTTCAGTGATGTACAGGAAGGGGGGGGGGGGTTTGAGGTGGGAAGTGAGCCCATGAAGCTGGGGGAGGGGTGCCTTTCCAAGCAGAGGGCGCTAAGTAGAGAGGCCTAAGTATACTTCCTGGCCGACTCTAACCAGAGTGCCTATGGGGCTGACGGGGCCTTGGGGCTGCAGCACCAGGAACAGCTGGAGTTGTTTTTATCCCTAAGAGCCCCTGGAAGATTTTAATTAAGGGAGGGGTATCATCAGATGTGTGTTCCAGAAATATCTTTAGGTGGGAGCATAAAAGCAAAGAAAGAAACCATAAAGGAAAGGATCAGTGCTTGGCTATATAAAAGTGTATAACTTGTGTACCTCAAAAAAAAAAAAAACAAAAACCCATCATCAGATAAAATAAAAGGCAAGTGAAAACCCAGGGGGAAATTCTTGCAACATTTAACCATAAATAATGGATCTTCGTATATAAACAGAGCTTACAAATCCAAAAGATTAATGCAAAAACCTTGATAGAAAAACTGAGCATATGGCTTGTCAAGGCAATGCACAAGACTTACAAATGACCTGTAAAAAATGTTCAGCATCCCTAGTAAACAAATGCAAAATGACTGAAGTGAGATGCCTTTTTTATATATCAGATTGTTAAAATTTTTGTCTTCCCAACATGTAAAAATTTTTTTCCAGTTTTATTGAGATGTAATTGACATACAGCACAGTTGAAGGTATACGGTGTAATGATTTTACTTACATATATTATGACATTACTACCACAATAAGTTAATATCTGTCATCTCATACAGATAAAAAAGTTTTTCCTTGTGATGAGAACTCATGGGATGGACTTTTTAATATATACCGTACGGCAACGTTAACTATAGTCTTCATGCTATATATTACATCCCTAGTACTTATAAGTGGAAGTTTGTACGTCTCGACCACCAGCATCTGCTTTTCCCTCTTTTGCTCCTATCTCTGTTTCTGGTAACCACAAATCTGATTGCTTTTTCCCTGAGTTGTTGGGTTGTTTTTCTTACTCTGCTTGTGAAATCATGCATATGTGTTTCTCTAACTTAGCATAATGCCCTCAAGGTCCGTCCATGTTATCACAAATGGCAGGGTTTCCTCCTTTCATGGTTGACTAACATTCTATTGTATACATCTACCATACTTTCTTTATCCATTCATCCACTGATAGATACTTAGGTTGCTTTCATGTCTTGACTATTTTAAATAATACTGCCCTGAACATGGGGATGCAGATAGCTCTTTGGCATAGTGGTTTTTTTTTTTTTTTTCCTTTGGATTATATTCCCCAAAGTGAAATTGCTGGCTCATATATATGGTGGTTTCGGTTTTACTGTTTTGAGGAACCTCCATTCTATTTTCCACCATGGCTGCACCAATTTACAATCCTGCCAACAGTGCATGCACAAGGGTTCCTTTTAATCCATGTCTCACCAGCATTTGTTATTTCCAGTATTTTTTATGGTAGCCATTCTAAATGGTGGGAGGTAATAAGTCAGCGTAGTACTGATTTACATTTCCCTATTGATTAGTGATGTTGAGCATCTTCTCATGTAATTGTTGGTCCTTTGTATAGCATCCTTGGAAAAATGTCTTTGTGGGTACTTAGCCCATTTTTTAAGTGGATGATTTGGGGGTTTTGCTATTGAGTTGTAGGAGTTCCTTATATATTTTGGATCTTCATTCCTTATCAGACACATGGTTTCCACATATTTTCCCCATTCTGTAGGTTGTCTTTTAATTTTGTTGGTTTATTTTGCTGTGCAAAAGCTTTTTAGTTTGATGTAGTCCCACTGATTTTTGAATTTGTGACCTGTGCTTTAGGTGTCCTATTCAAAAAATCATTGCCAAGACCCATGTAAAGGAGGTTTCTTCCTGTGTTTCCTTCTGCGTTTTTTATGGTTCCTGGTCTTATGTTGAAATCTGTAATCCATTTCAAGTTAATTTTGGTGAGTGGTGTAAGATAGGGGTCTAACTTTATTCTTTTATGTGTGAATATCCAATTTTCCCAGCACCATTAGGTGAAGAGACAGTCTTTACTCCATTGAGTATTCTTGGCTCCCTTGCATGGGTTTATTTTTTAGTTCTCAGTTCTGTTCCAATGGTCTAGGTGTCTGTTTTTTTTTTTTTCTTTTGCCAGTATCATACTCTTTTGATTACTACATATTTATAGTATAGCTTGAAATCAGAAGGGTGATGCCTCCCACTTTTGTTCTTTTTCAGGATTGTTTTAGGTTTTAGGGGTCTTTTGAGGTTCCAGATAAAAATTAGGATTTTTTTCTCTATTTCTGTGAAAAATTCCATTGGAATCTTGACAGGGATTGCATTTAATCTGTAGATGGCTTTGGGATAGTATGGATATTATTAATTTTCTTCCAGCCTATAAACATTAATATTCTTCTAAAATACCTTTCCATTTATTTGGTTCTTCAAGTTTTTTCATCACTTTCTTAAAGTTTTCAGTGTAGAGATTTTTCACCTCCTTGTAAATTTATTCCTAAGTATTTTATTGCTTTGTCTTGTAAATAGGATCAGTTTCTCTTTCATGTAATTCATCATTAGCATTTTAAAAACGCTACTTATTTTTGTATGTTAATTTTGTATCTTGCAACTTTACTGAATTTGTAGATTAGATCTAACAGTTTTTTGGTGGAGTCTGTCAGATTTTCTACATATAAAATCATGTCATCTCCAAATAGAGACCATCTTCTTCCTGTGCAATTCTGATGGCTTTTATGTTTTCTTCCTTGATTGCTCTGGCTAGATCTTCAGTAATACCTTGAATAGGAGGAGTGAGAATGGGCACCCATGTCTTGTTTCTGACTTGAGAGGAAAGGCTTTCAACCTTTTATCATGGAGTACCATGTTAGCTGTGGGTTTGTTGTCTATAGCTTTCATTATGTTGAGGTACGTTCATTGTATACCTCATTTGTTAAGGGTTTTTTTCATGAATGGATATTGAATTTTGTCCAGTGATTTTTGTGCCCATTGAGATGATGAGATTTTTTTCTTACATTCTATCAACGTGATGTATCATAGTGACAGATTGACACCTGTTTAACCGTGCTTGTATCCCAAAAGTAAATACACTTGTTCATGGTGAAAGATATTTTTACTATGCTGCTGAATTCTGTTTACTAGTATTTCATTGGGAATTTTTGCCTCTATATTCACCAGAGATAGTGGCCTGTAGTTTTCTTTTAGTATTCTTTTCTGGCTTTGGTATCAGGGTAATGTTGGCCTCATAAAATAAGTTTGGGAGTGTTCCGCCTCCAAAACATTGAGGAGTTTGAGAAGGATTTACATTAATTATTCTTTAAATGTTCAGTAAAATTCACCAGTGAAGCCATCCGTTCCTGGGCCTTTCTTCCCTGTGAGGTTTGTTGATCACTAATTAAATCTCCTCACTAGTAACTGGTCTGTCACATTTTCTACTTCATCCTGATTCATTTTTGGTAGGTTGTATGTTTGTAAGAATTTTCCATTTCTTTTAAGTTTTCCAGTTTCTTGGCATATAGTCAATCACAGTAGCATCTTAAGATCCTTTGTGGCCTCAGTTGTAACGTCTACTTTTTTATTTTCATTTGTAATTTTGTTGATTTTGGTCCTATTTTTTTTTTATTGGTTAGTCTAGCTAAAGGTTTGTCAATTTTATCTTTTCAAAAAACCATCTCTTGGTTTGGTTAATCTTTTCTATTGTTACCTATTCTGTTTTATTTGTTTCTGCCAGAATTTGTTATTTCCTTCCTTCTGCTAAGTTTGGGTTCACTTTTTTTTTTTAAGTTCCTTAAGGCATAGCGTTAGGTTGTTTGAGATCTTTCTCGTTTCCTTAGGTAGGCATTTATTTCTATGAACTTCTCTCTTAGAACTGCTCTCTTTGCAAACCGTAAGTTTTGGTATGTTTTGTTTGCATTCTTGTTTGCGTCAAGGCATTTTTATTTCACCTTTAATTTCTTCCTTGACCCATTGGTTGTTCAGCAGAGTATTGTTTAATTTCCATGTATTCATGAATTTTTCAGTTTTCCTCCTGTTAACGATTTCTACTTTGAGGCCATTGTGGTCAGAAAAGGTACTTGGTATGATTTCAGTCCTCTTGAATTTGCTAAGACTTGTTTTGTAACTTAACATATGGTATATCTTAGAAAATGTTCCAGGTGTGCTTGATATGAATGGGTATTCTGCTGCTGTTGAATAGAATGTTCTATATATGTCTATTGGATCCATTTGGTCTTTAGTGTTGTTCAAATCTGTTTCTTCATTATCTGTTTGGATAATCTATCCATTTTTGAGAATGTGTCATTAAAGTCCCCAACTATTATTGCATTCCTGTTGTTTTCTCTTTTTAGCTCTATTAGTTTTTGCTGTTTATATTTGGGCACTCTGACGCTGGGTGCATAAATATTTACAATTGTTGTATCTTCTTGATGGATTGACGTCTTTATCACTGTGTAATAATTGTAAAAGACCTTCTTGGTTTTGTTTCACCATTTTTGGATGTAAGTTTAGTGTGATATAAGTATAGTTACCCCCTGCTTTTTTAGTACACAATTTGCTTACAAAATCTTTTTCCATCCCTTCACTCTCAGTCTATTTGTGTCTTTAAGACTAAAGTGAGTCTCTTGTGGGCACATCATTAGATGTTTTTCAAATTAATCCATTCAGCCATTCTATGTGTTTTGATTGGAAAATTTAATCCAATTAAATATAATTTAAAGTAATCACAGGTAAGGACTTTTGCCACTTTAATTGTTTTATGGCTGTTTTTGTAGAACTATAATTCCTTGTTCTGTATCCTGCTTTCTTTTTTTGTGTTTCCATGTCTTCTGGTATCTGTATGCTTTGACTTCCTTATCATGTACTTTTGTGTAATTACTCCAGGTTTTTCCCTTGTGATTAGCACAAGGCTTACATAAAATGTTTTCAAATTATAACACTCTATTTTAAACTGACAACAGCTTAACTTCAATAGAATTTCTAAAGTTCACACCTGTATCTCCACCCTCCCTCACATTTAGGTTATTGATGTTACACATAACGTATTTTTTATATTGTGTAACCAGTAACAGATTATTGTAGTTGTGGTTATTTTTACAATGTTTTCTAACTTTTGTTTATTTTAAAATATTTTTTATTTGAGAGAGAGAGAGAGAGAGAGAGAGAGAGCACGAGTGGGAGAGAGGGGGAGAGAGAGAGAGCCTCAAACAGGTTCCATGCCTAGTGTTGAGTCTGACATGGCTCGATCCCACAACCCTGGGATCATGACCTGAGGTAAAATCCAGAGTCAGACGCTCAACCCACTGAGCCACCCAGGTGCCCCTGTTTAACTTTTAAAATAGAGTTGGAAGTACATTAAGCACCACCATTACCACATTATAGATTCTAACTTTGTCTATATATTTACCATTACCAGTAAGTTTTACCTTGTTCAGTTTTCACGATGCTCATTAGTGTCCTTTTACTCCTAAAACTTCCTTCAGCATTTCTTGTAAGGCAGGTCTAATGGTGATGAACTCACTCAGCTTTATTTTGGGGGGGAAGTCTTTATCTCTTCATCTCTGAAAGACAGCTTTGCCAGATACAGAATTCTTGGCTGACATTTTCTTTCCTTTCAATATTTTGGACATATCATCCTATTCTCCCCTGGCCTGAACCAATTTTGTTGAGAAGTCCACTGATAATCTCCTGATGGTTCCCTTATATGTAATCTGCCTCTATTCTCTTGCTGTTTTCCAGATTTTTTTTCTTTGTCTTTGACTTCTCATAAAATTTAATTACAATGTCTATCAGTGTAGCCCTATTGGGGTTCATATTATTTGGTAAAAGGCGAAAGATTTATTCGATCTGAAGAGAAACCAGAGTATGGGGTTCATATTATTTGGGATCCTTTGTACCTCATGGATTGGAATGTCCAAGTCTCTCACCAGGTTTGGGAAGTTTTAAACCATTACTGCTTTAAATTTAATTTCTGTACCCATTCCCTTCTCATTCTTTTCCTTCTGGAATTCCCTTAATACAAATATTGCTTGTCTCGAGTGTATCTTTTTTGTTGATAGAGAGAAAAAGAGTGTGTGGGGGGGGGGGGGTGGGGGGGGAGAGGGGCAGAGGGAGAGAGAGAGAATTTTAAGTAGGCTCCAGCCCAGCACAGAGCCCAACACAAGGCTCAGTCTCAAGACTGTGAAATCATGACCTGAGCTGAAATCAAGAATCAGACGCTTGACAGACTGAGCCACCCACATGCCCCTTGATTGTGTCTTTTAAGTCTTGTAGGCTTTGTTCACTCCTTTTGATTCATTTTTCTTCTTGCTCCTCTAACTGGATTATTTAAAATGTCCTGTCTTCTAGATGACTGACTGTTTTTCTGCATAGTTGACTCTCCTTTTGAAGCTCTCTGTTGAATTCTTTCATTCAGTCATTGTATTGTTTCAGCTCTACAATTTTTTTGATGGTTTCTACTTGTTGAGCTTCTAGTTCATATATCATTTTCCTAATTTTTAGCTTTCTACGTATTACTAGTTGGCTAAACTTTAAAAGGATTATTCTGAAATCTTTGACAGTTCATAGACACCATTTCTTTAAGGTCATTTATTAGAGCTTTAGCGGTTTGCTTCAGTGGTGTCACGTTTACCGGATTTTTCATGATCCTTGATTCCTTACATTGGTATCTGCACTTTTGAGTAAGCCGTCTCCCCTTCCAGACTTTGCAGGTCTGCTTTGGCAGAGATAGCTCTTTGCCAGTCACCTCAGTTTGGGTTTCTGGACACGTCAGCTGGTAGTGTCCTTAGGCAGGTAGAGTTTTGCTACCAGGGTCGATTTCTGGGTGAGGCCCCTGGCTGAGCTCTGAGGTCAGGGGTAGGGGTGCCACTGGTATGACTAGTCGGTAAGATCGCTGGTTTGGTTCTCTGGTCTGGCTTACTAGACTGGCAGGAGTCCATACTGTACTTAGCAGTAAGTGCGGCTATGAATTGGCTTCTCTGCCCTCATTGGGCAAGAGAATGGGGCCTTATGTGGCTGGTAGCTCGAGTACCTAAATCAGGCAAGGCTGTGGACTGAACCCCCTGGCTACAATGGGTCCACCTATTTGCTCAGCAGATGAGGAGCATTATGGGCTGGGGTCTCTGTTCAAGGGCTGTTGTAAGGAGGCCTGCTGGATGGGATCCACAGTTTTCTGTGTGTTCTAGTCAGGTTCCCTGGTCAGGCAGGCTGGAAACGGTATTCAGTGGGCAGGGCTATGAATCATTTTATGTGCCCAGGCACAGCAAGAGAGGTATCTCCAAGGCCACAAAGGTTTTTGGTTTATGGTCTTGACTCAAGCCAACCTGTGCCACATATTCCCTGCCTGAACAGGGCCCTGGCTCTGCTCTGTGGACTGTCAGCTCTGCCTGTTGGACTCTGCTTAAATGTTGATGGGCTATGCAGCTTTCTGGGTCTTACAGCCAAGCTTTCTGTTTGGATGGTGCTGAGAACTTCACTCAGCAGTGGATGGGGCTATGACTTCACTCCCTTACCTGGGGGGACCGTAGGCCCAGTTCCAAATAGGCTCCCACTTTTTCCACATCAGGCCTTCTGGTAAGGAGGGGTCAGGAGCTACACTCAGTAGTGGGTAGGCTATGAATTAGTCCTATTGTCTGGATAGAGCCAGTGAACCCTCCACATGTAGCACTGGCTTTATAGGCAATCGCCTCTGCCTGCCATACTCTTGGCTCGAGTGTGGCTGGACAGCGTAGCTCTCCCAGGTGTTCTTGCCAGCCTTTCTGGGTGGGCATGGTTGGGAGTATTACTCAGCAGTGGGGTGGGGGGTGGGGCGGAGGGCTGTAACTCAGCTTCTCTGCCTGCACAGAGGCAGACCAGCCTACAGGGCCAGCAAAATCTCTTTGTTTGAGGACCAGAGTCGGGCAGAATGGGGCCCCACTGAGTTCCCTGAACTCATTTGTGCCACCGTCTTGGATCTGCAGATCAGCAAAACCACTAGCTGTGACTACTACTCGGGCGCTGCAGGTAGGAACTCAGTATGCCAGTATGGGCACGGGTTGTTGGAAGCCCCTCCCCGTTAGATTCACACTGGTCCATCCCCGCAGATTGCCTTGTGATTCCTGTAGGGTAAAACCAGAGTGAGGGCTCCCAAGAAGTGACCTACAATGCTGGGGGAGTTGGATGTCTGCCCTGGACTCCATTTTTCCACTATAAAAACTGGAGGCTCAGCGGAGACCTCTCTGTGTGATGGGCTGGACTGGGCTGGGCTGGGCTGGGTTCAGGGCAACAACAAGGTCAGCATATAGCTTCACCCCCATGTGCTAGGATCCTCTCAGTGGTGTCTTGTCTATGAAGAGTTGTTAGTTCTTCTTGTGAGGGGGAGCGAAGTCAGGAATGGCCCCTGTCACCATCTTGGTGATGTTACTCTCCCCAATTTTTTTTTTTAATGTAATGGCCAGTACCGGTTAGGGCTCAGGAAAAAAGACCACACACCTATTACTGCTGATGGGAGGGTAAAATAGCCGTGCCTCTTTAAGGAGTAATTTGGCAATAGGTGTAAAAACTTTTTTTCCTGAAGAGAGAATCAGAGATGTAAATAAATACTTATTGGTTACACGGGTATTCGTTGCAGTGTCATAACAGACAAAACCCCAAAACCCTAAAAAAGGTTAGAGAAATCGTGCACAACTCTGAAATGATACACTAGGCAGCTGATGAAAAGACCTTCAAGAATATTTAGTAATGTGAGGATGTCGGTGAGCTATTGCAATGTAAAAATGATTTGAGAACAGTATGTTCTGCATGATCCCATTTTGTAAAAGGAAATCTATACGTGCAGATGGAGAAGAGATTGAGACAACATCCCAGTGACTGATGTGGGCAGTTGGACTGCAGGTGATTTTTAGTCTCTTCCCTTTTTTTTCTTTACTTTCTAAACTTCTGTAATGAATAGGCATTACTTTTATCGCCATAAGGGAGAAAAATGACTGAGGCAAGGAGAAGAGGCCAAAGAGGTCATTACTGCAGTAATGACATAGGTGAGGGAATTTTAGAGCCTTGGGGTACATCATCCATTACCCTGCCCCTTTTTACAAGCTCTAGCCCATTTCATCTTAGGATCTCAAGTTTTCTCTACAAATAGAGATGCTTTGCTGATCATAAAGAACCTCTTCAGATTTAAAATTCACAGTTCTAAGAAACTACCAATTATTCACCTTACATTAAAGGCACTGATAATTCTGCCAAAAGACTTCCAACCCCCGCAAAATCAAATAGAAAAAAAATGCTGTAGTACAACAGCATTACCTTATAGGAAGCCCATTTATGAGATAAAATCAAATGCCAAAAGGATAGGGTGGCCTATTATTAATAGCAACTTTAAAAGAATCCTTGAACTTCTAGCAGTCAATTGAAAATATGTATTTTTATTACTGTAATCTTGAAGTATATTTATAGTGGCAGCCATTAGCTCTCCCACTGTTAATGGATGTCAGCATTTCCATTAGCTCATTTTCTAAGGAATCTAGGGCTTGTCTAGTGTAGTTTGACTCAAGCTCATAACTGAGAATATTATGCCTACAGTAATGAAATAATTTGAATCTTTAATGATAAACAGTGATGTCACACTTCATATAATGCGGTATCTATGCAAAACAACTCTGGGTCTCAGTTTGTGAGCTCTGTGATCTGTTTCTGGTGCATTATGAAGCATGACTCTTCTGCAAAGGAGTGAAATTGAATCAGGCCAGCAGACAGATTTGTAATGAGCTTCCTGGGAAGAAAAGCACTTTAGAAATATAAAAATAATGAAGACCATGGCAAGGCATTTTCATAAAGAAAAGGTATTTAAGTCTTTAACTGTATTGAGAAATTTCCATTTATAAAATTTTCTCCCAAGAACATAATCCTATCTAGTCCTGTCCCAGTAAAACTAATTTTCTATTTCTCTTCCTACAAACTTTTCAAGAAGTTTTTCACATCTAGTGAGGCGTTTAATGTCCTGACAAATGCCTTCAAAGTTTTCAGCATCTCAGAGAGATTCCAGCTTAACTGCCAAAAACAAAAACAAACAATAAAAACAGAAAAGAAAAACATCCTAGTTACATCTGGTTTGGACTTCTGGTAAGCATCGTGGAACTCAAGGAGAGAGTTTGTTTTGGCCAAATCAATAAACAACAAAAACTAACCCTTATAAACAATACCTGACATGTGCCTTCGTGCTGTTAAAGGGCTTTAAAGAATGACACAGTTTAATCCACCGAACAACCCTAGAGGTAATGGATGCAAAGGAACTTGACCAAGGCACCCCATTAGGAGGTGAGCCCCTGCTCCTGACCAACTCTCTGTAATTAGCCACTTGCATAGTAAGAAGTTTTTCTGTTGACTCCTGTTACTTGTGCATTTTTGAAACCGTCAAAAAAATTCAAGCAGGAAATTAATTCAGATCCACAAACTGAATTATATGTTTTGTAAAATCAAAAGTCTTAAACAACAGCAGTACTATTAGGATGATTACTTTATAATATATCTATATTCTCTCTACATGCGCATGCACATGTGCGCACACACACACACAGAGTAAGCACTAGAGAGAATGTGGAAAAATTAGAACGTTTTTGCATTGCAATGGAATATAAAATGGTGTAGTCACAGTGGAAGACAGTATCAGAGTTACCACAACATTTAGAAATTCCACTTCTGGGTGTATAACCAAAAGAAGTAAAAGCAAGAAATTAAACAGATATTTGTATAGCAATGTTCATAGCAGCATTATTCAAAATAGCCAAAGGATAAAAACAATCCAAATGTCCATTAATGGATGAATCAATAAACAAAATGTGGTATATATAAATAATATATATGTATGTATATGTATAGACACAGTCTGGTGTATATATGTATGTATGTATACACACACACATATATTCATTCTCCAACTTGAACACAGTTGAGTATTTTCAAGATGGATATTGAAAAGAAACATTTTGTGTATCATAAAATATTATGGAGGGTTTTCTTGGCATGGAGAATCTGAAAGTTGACCACTCATTCCTTCAATAAACATTTACTTATAGCATACTATTTATACTTTAGGCATAAATCTAAGCCCTGAGGATACAGCAGTAAATAAGGGGGGAGGGAGAATGTCTATGTTCATGTTGATTTTTTTATTGAGGTATAACAGACATATAACATTAGTTTCAGGGGTATAATGTGACTCACTATTTGTACATAGAGCGAAATGATCACCACAATTCGTCTAGTTAGGATCCATCACTATATATAGTTACAACATTTTTTTTCTTGTGATGAGAACTTTTAAGATCTACTCCCTTGGCAATTTTCAAATACTCAATACAGGATCATTAACCATAATCGCCATGCTGTACATTATATCCCCATGATGGATTTTATAACTAAGTTTGTACCTTTTGACCCCCTTTACCCATTTTGCCCACACCCACCCCCTGCCTCTGACAACCATCAATCTTTTCTCTGTATTGATGAGTGCGGGGTTTTTTGCATGTTTGTTTTAGATTCCAGAAATAAGTGAGACAGCACAATATTCGTCTTTCTCTAACATATTAGCATAATGCCCTCATAGCCCAACAATTTGTTGCAAATGGCAAGATTTCCTTCTTTTTCGTGCCTGAATAATATTCCATGGTATATATATTCCATGGTGTGTGTGTATATATATATATATATATATATATATATATGTATATATATATGTATATATATATATTATATATATATTCCATGGAATCCATGGTATATATATATATGATATATATATATATCCCCTTATATATACATTTTCTTTAACCATTTATACATTGATGCATACTTAAGTTGCTTCCATGTTTTAGATGTTGTAAATAATGCTGCAGTGAATATGGTGATACATATATCTTTTCAAATTAGTGTTATCATATCCTTCAGATAAATATCCAGAAATGGGATTGCTGGATCATATGGTAGTTGTATTTTTAACTTTTTGAGCAACCTCCATAGTGGCTATACCAATTTACATTCCCACCAACAATGGTGGTGAAAAGGGGTCCCTTTTCTCCAAGTCCTGATCAACACTTGTTAATTTCTTGTTTTGATAACAGCCATTCTAACAGGTGTGAGGTGATAGCTCATTGTGGTTTTTGATTTGCATTTCCCTAGTAATTAGTGACGTTGAACATATTTTCAGGTGCCTCTTGGCCACCTGTATGTCTTCGGTGGAAATAAGTCTATTCAGATCCTGTGTCCATTTTTAAATCAGATTGGTACTTTTTTGTACTATAGAGTTGCATGACATCTTTATATTTTGACATGTTTACTCTTATCACATATGACTTGCAAATATTTGCTCCAATTCAGTAGCATACCTTTTCATTTGTTCATGGTTGCCTATGTGCAGAAACTTTTTTTATATTAATATTTTATTTACATCCAAGTTAGTTAGCATATAGGGCAACAATGATTTCAGGAGTAGATTCCTTAATGCCCCCTACCCATTTAGCCCATTCCGCCTCCCACAACCCCTTGGGCAACCCTCTGTTTGTTCTCTGTCTTTAAGAGTCTCTTATGTTTTGTCCCCCTCCCTGTTTTTATATTATTTTTGCTTCTCTTCCCTTTTGTTCATCTGTTTTGTATCTTAAAGTCTTCATATGAGTGAAGTCATACGATACTGGTCTTCCTCTGGTGTGCAGAAACTTTTCATGTTGATGGAGTCCCACTTATTTTTGCATTCGATGCCTTTGCTTTAGATATCAAATTAAAAAACAAAATTGGCAAGACCGTTGTCAAGGAGCTTATAGCTTATGTTTTCTCCTAGGAGTTTTATGGTTTCAAGTCTTTAATACATTTTGAGTTAGTTTTTGTGTATAGTATAAAATAGTGGGCCAGTTTCACTCTTTTTGCATGTGGCTACCCACTTTCCCCAGCATTGTTTATTAAAGACTGTCCTTTCCCCAATGTATATTCTTGGCTCCTTTGTAGTAATTTCATTAGCCATGTATGTCTGGCTTTACTTCTGGACTCTACTCTGTTCCAGTGATCTATGTCTATATTAATGCCAATGCCTTACTATTTTGGTTACTACAGCTTTGTAATATCGTTGAAATCACGGAGTGTGGTGCCTTCAGCCTTGTTCTTCTTTCTCAAGATTGCTTTGGCCATTTGGGGTCTTTTGTGGTTCCATACAAGTTTTAGGATTGTTGGTTCTCCTTCTGTAAAAAAAAATTGCCACTGAATTTTGATAAGGATTGCATTGAATCTATAGATTACTTTGGGAAGTATGGACATTTTAGCAGTATTAATTCTTCTAATCCATGAGCAAGAGGTATCTTTCCATTTGTTTGTTTTCAGTTTCTTTCAGTATGGTTGACATACGATATTTTATTACTTTAAGGTGTACAATACAGTGATTCACCAATTATATGCATTATGAAATCCTCACCATGATCAGTATAGTCACCACCTGTCACTACACAGTTATTAAAATATTATTGACTATATTCCCTATGCTGTACTTTTTATCCCTGTGATTGAATTTATAATTGGAAATTTGTACCTCTTTATCCCCTTCACATAATTCATTCACCCACCCCCTGCCCCGGGGCAACCCCTAGTTTCTTTATTCATGAGTTAATGGGGTTTTTTTTCATTTTGATTTTTAGATTCCACATAAAAGTGAAATCATGTGGCATTTGTCTTTTTTTGTCTGATTTATTTCACTTAGCATAATACCCTGTAGGTCCATCCATGTTGGTACAAAGGGCAATATTTCATTCTTGTTTATGGCTAAGTAATATTCCATTGCGTGTGTATACATGTGTGTGTGTGTGTATGTGTATATATATCTTTACACACATCACATATTCACTTGTGTATCAGTGGACACAACGTTGGATCCCTATCTTGACTATTAAAAATAATGCTGCAACAAAGATAGGGGTGCATATCTTTTCAAATTAGTGTTTTTGTTTTCTTTGGGTAAATACTCCAAAGAGTAATTTTGGGGTTGTATACTGATACTGCTGTGTTTAAATTTTTGAGGAACCCCCACGCTGTTTTCCATAGTGGCTGTACAAATTTACATTCCCACCAACAATGTACAAGGGTTCCCTTTTCTCCACATCCTAGCCAATGGTTGTTATTTCTTGTGTTTTTGATAACAGCCATTCTGAATGGTGTGAACTTAGGATCTCTCATTGTGGCTCTCATTTGCAGTTTCTTGATGATGAGTGATGTTGAGCATCTTTTCATATCTGTTGGCCATCTGCATTTTTCTTTGGAAAAAATCTCTATTCAGGTCCTCAGCTCATTTTTTAAATTGGTTTTGGTTTTGCGGTGTTATATAAATTTTTTACATACCCTTACCAGATACCTGTTTTAATTCAGTAGGTTGTCTTTTTGTTTTGTTGATTGTCTCCTTTTCCATGCAAAAGTTTTTCATTCTGAAGTAGTCCCAGTAATTTATTTTTGGTTTTGTTTGCCTTGCCTGAGGAGATATATCTAGAAAAGCAGTGCTACAGCTGATGCCAAAGAAATGACTGCTTATGTTCTCTTCAAGGATCTTTCTGATTTCAAGTGTCACATTGAGGTCTTTAATCCGTTTTGAGTTTATTTTTGTGTATGGTATTAGAAGGTGATCCAGTTTCATTCTTTTGTGTTTGTCCAGAACATTTGGTACCTAATTATACTTGGTTTCTCTCTGTTGAAGTTCTCACCGTGTTCATCCATTCTTTCCCTAAGTTCAGTGAGCATCTTTTTTCAAGTAATGTCCACACCCAACGTGGAGCTCAGACTCACAACCCCAAGATCAAGAGTCGCATGTTCCACCAACTGAGTCAGCCAGGCATCCTCGATGAGCATCTTTATGGCCATACTTGGAACTCTTTATCAGGTAAATCTGTTATCTGCACTTCCTTAAGGACTTTCTCTGAGGTTTTCTCTTGTTTTTTTCATCTTGAACATATTCCTTTGTCTGCTTCCCTGGACATTCTGTGTTGTTTACTGTGCATTAGATAAAACAGCCACCTTTGCCATTGTAGAAGGAGTAACTGCACATCAGAGATGAAACTTTACCATTCAACCCTGCCATAGCTCTTGGTTGTGATTGTCCAAGCAGTTTATTTTATTTTTAGTGGATCCCAGGGGTGGAGGGTATACCAAGGCCTGTCAGTGTTCCGAAAGGGAGGATCTCACTGGGCACCTAGATTCAGGCTGATTGGAAGCCAGACCTTCAGGCAACAGCTTTTAAAGTATGCAAATAGTGGCAGATTTCAGGGATACTGTGGGTTCTGTTCCTGATCACCACAATCAAGTAGAGTGAATCTATTTCACAATAAAGTGAGTCAAAAGAATTTTTTGGTTTCATAGTGTGTACAAAAGTTACGTTTACACTATAGCATATTGAGTGTGTGATAGCGTTATGTCTAAGAAATGCTATAAAAGTTTAATTTAAAAATACTTTATTGCTAAAATACGCTATCCATTTTCTGAACTTTCAGTGAGTCATACTCTTCTCGGTGGCAGGTCTTGCTTCCCTGTTGAGGGCTGCTGACTGGTCAGGGTGGTGGAAGAAGGCTGGGGTGGCTACAGCAGTTTCTTAAAACAAGACCACAATGAATTCTGCCACATCTATTGACGCTCCTTTCGGGAGCCATTTCTATAGCTTGCGATGCTGTGTGACATCATTTTATTGACAGAACTTCTTTCACGAGTGGAGTCCGTCCTCTCAAACCCTGCTACTGTTTTACCAACTAAGTTTATGTAAGAGTCTAACTCCTTCGTTATCATGTCATCCACCTTCACAGCATCTTCAGCAGGAGTAGATTTCATCTCAAGAAACTGCTTTCTTTGCTCATCCAGAAGAAATAAGTCCTCATCCCATTCAAGTTTCATCATGAGACGACAGCAATTCAGTCACGTCTTCAGGCTCCCCTTCTCATTCTCCTGCTATTTCCACCACATCGGTAGTTTCTTCCTCCACTGACGTCTTAAACCCCTCAAGATCACCTATGGTTAGAATCTGCTTTTTCCAAACTCCTGTGAAGGTTGGTATTTTGACTTCTTACACTGAATCACAGATATCCTTAATGGCACCCAGAATGGTAAATCCTTTCCAGAAGGTTTTCAACCAACGTTGCCCAGCTCCATCAAGGGAGCCACTAGCTGTGGTTCGCTACAGCATTACAAAATACGTTTCTTAAATCATAAGGCTTGGAAGTCAAAATGACTCTTTGATCCACGGGCTGAAGAATAATGTTGTTTTCATGCCGGCTAACACAACATCCGGTCTCATTATATATCTCCACCAGAGCCCTTGGGTGACCAGGTACATTGTCAATGTGCAGTAGTATTTTAAAAGCAATCTTTTGTGTGCGGGGGCTTAAAATATTCAGTTAAACATGTAGTAAACAGATGTGCTGTCATCCATATTTTGTTGCCTTTACAGATCACAAGCAGAGTAGATTTCACATGATTCTTAAGGGCTCTAGGATTTTTGGAATGGGAAATAAACAGTGTCTTTAACTTAAGGTCACCGGCTATGCTAGGCCCTAACAAGAAACTCAGCCTCTGTTTTAAAGCTTTGAAGCCAGAATTTGAACTCCCCTCTCTTGCTATCAAAGTCCTAGGGAGCATCTTCTAGTAGAAGGCTGTTTTTGTGTACGTTGACTGTCTGTTTAGCGTAGACACCTTCGTGCATTATCTGAGCCAGATCTTCAGAACAACTTGCTGCAGCTTCTACATCAGCACTTGCTGCTTCAACTTAACACTTTTATGCTAGTTTCCTTCCTTAAACCTCATGAACCAACCTGTGATAGCTTCAAGTACTTTCTTGGACCTCCTCACTTCTGTCAGCCTTCACAGAACTGGAGACAGCCTTGCTCTGGTTCGGGCTTTGTTTCAAGGGAATGTTGTGGCTTCTTTTCCCTTCTATCCAGACCAGTAAAACTTTCTCCGTATCAACGATGAGGCTTTTTCGCTTCCTTATCGTTTCTGTGTTCACTTGAGTAGCACTTTAAATTTCCTTCAAGAACTTTCTGTTTGTATTCACAACTTGGCTAACTGGTTCGCGAGGCCCAGCTTGCAACACACCTTCCTCACCAAGCTTAATCATTTCTAGCTTTTGAATGAAAGTGAGAGACCTGGGACTTATCCTTTCCCTTGAGCACTTAGAGGCCATTGTAAGGTTATCAACTGGCCTCATTTCAGTGTTTTTGTGTCTCAGAGAATAAGTGGCCAAGTGGGGAGAGAGAGATGAGGAAAACAGCAGGTCAGTGGAGCAGTCAGAACAAAGACCTTTACCAATTAAGTTCACCATCTTACATGGGCACGATTCATGGTGTCCCAACACAAATATAATAGTAACATCAAAGTCCACTAGTCACTGCAAGTTTGAAATATTGCACAAATTACCAACACGTGACACAGACACAAACTAAGCAAATGCTTTTGGAAAAACGGTGCCAATTAGACTTCCTTAGTGCATGGTGGCCACAAGCCTTCCACTTGTAGAAAATACAGTATCAGCAAATAATACAAAGTGCAATCAGATGAAGCATGCCCATAGATACAGTCCTGCAGGACTACAAGCCAAGTCCTGCTGACCACCAGAGTCAGGTCATCGAGAGGTGCTCGTCTGTGGCACTTGTTAAAAATCGGGACACCTGGGGGCGCCTGGGTGGCGCAGTCGGTTAAGCGTCCGACTTCAGCCAGGTCACGATCTCGCGGTCCGTGAGTTCGAGCCCCGCGTCAGGCTCTGGGCTGATGGCTCGGAGCCTGGAGCCTGTTTCCAATTCTGTGTCTCCCTCTCTCTCTGCCCCTCCCCCGTTCATGCTCTGTCTCTCTCTGTCCCAAAAATAAATAAAAAAAAACGTTGAAAAAAATCGGGACACCTGAGCAGTGTACAACTTCCTTTCTAGTAGATACTGGTGACCTGGAGCAAGACAGAGGGTGAACACGAACATAAGGTCCTCTGGCCCCTGTCCTTAGAGTGCACCTCATTAGGTCCGTAGATCTGTGCCAAACCAAAAGCCCTCCCTCCGGCCCCAGCTCCTAGACAAATGAATACGCCTCTTTCAGCCTCTTTCATAGAAAGACTGGGGGTGTATTTCAGCCTACTGTCTCTGCAGTGCCCTGGGGGCGGTGGCTAACCATCAGAGGTAGAAGGTCAAGGAGTGTCCCCTGGTGGCAGCCCAGAAGACCAGGACACCAGACACAGGTACAGTCTCCTCTCTAGGAGCTACTGGTGCTCTGGTGGGTGGTGGAAGGAACATAAAATTAGCACCTGCCCTCCAAGGAGGTCTCTGGCCTGTAGAGGTAGGTTTCATTGGAAGCCTGCCCCTCCAGCCACAGCTATGAAGGCTTATTTCTCCAAAAGATGATTGCCTGGGTCTCTAACCTCTTCCTGGGCCCTGGGGGTGGTAGATGGTCGAGAACTCTTTGTCAGTTGGTTACAGTCTTATGGGACCCTGGAGGGTAAGTTGCACTGGCTATCAGAGCCAGGAGATCTAGAGGTGTCCCCTGGGTGGCTACAAGATTGAGGTACCAAAGGAAGGTACAAGCTCCATTCTGGGAGATGGCAGGAAGCTGGAGTGACATAAAGGGGAAGTGAAAGATGGCATGCGCCAGCCTCTGTCCCTAGAGACTAACCCAGTAGGCCCCTAGGTGTGTGTTATAGATGCCTGCCTAGGCCAATGATTTAAGGTAAGCAAATAAAATTCTTTCACAAAGGGATATTATTCAGCTTTAAAAAGGAATGACATTCTAACACATGCTACAACACTGGTTAAATCTTGAAGACATTATGTTAAGTGGAATTAGCCAGACAAAAGGATAAACGGTGTGTGATTCCACCATGAGGTACCTAGAATAGTCAAACGCATAGAGACAAAGTTAGAAGGGGGATTCTTAGGGACTGGTGACGGGGTATTTAATAAGTACAGAGTTGCAATATTGGATGATGCAAAAGTTCCGGAAGTGGATAGTGCTGATGGTTGCACAACTATGAATATATTAAATGCCACTGAACTATATATTAAAAATGGCTAAAATGCTATGTTAGGTACATTTTATCACAGTTTGAAAAACTTACTAATGGACCTCACATTATGTAAATCTGTTCTTTGTAAAAAAAAAAAAATGAACATATCATCAAGGTTTCTAAAAAATGTATCTCCTATATTAGATGCAAATACCTATTTGGTTTGCATAGGGAATCCACCAGACTGATTGGATTAGGGCCAAGAGTGTTTGTGGTGCAGGATAAACTGAAAACTTGCACCTGACCTAAGGTTATTCTCTCCTAGTGCTCCGGGAAAATGTCTGTGTTCACACTGTAAAACAGAAGAGATGCATTTTCATTTCAAACAGGAAATGAGTCTCTGTTTTCAATGTCAGTTAAGGACTATAGTGGCATATCATTCAAATTGATACATAATGTTTTTAAAATATAGCCTCTGTGCCTAGGGCACAATGTTTAAATGGAACGTGTCTGACCCTTTGAACAAAAATAGCCAAGTTTCACTAGGAAGGCCCTACCCCAAAAGCAAACCCTGAAAGCTGATTCTGCCTCCCCTGATCCTGGCTACTTGACCCTGAACACCTTGGAAATGAACAGCATTGCCACCAACATGACAACAATGCTTCAGAATTCAGCTCCTTTAATGCCCCTCCCTTGAGGATAGTCTGTCTTTCAGGGACATGCCCTCCCAAGAGGGGGAATACCAAGTTTCTGTTGGGAAGGCTTCCCTTTGCAGCTATGGTTGGGTTATAGGCTGTCTTCTAAATGTGAGTCAGGACTAGTTATAAGAATCTAGAAAAAAAAAAAAAGAAGCAAGTAGTTAAATAAGTAGAATTGTAGGTGGTAAAGATTGAAAAGTAACCTTTTGAGCTCTGGTAATTCTTCCCTCAGACTGAATCAATGGGAATGCATCCTCTATTACAGCAATTATGGCCCCCCAAAACCCCACCTTCTGGATTTATTCACATCCTTGTGTGGTATCTTCCCAAAAATATGCCCCGATTATGTGACCAATAGAATATGGCAGAGCAATCCTTATCAAAATAACCCCAGCATTCTTCACAGGGCAAGAACAAACAATCCTAAAATTTGTATGGAACTAGAAAAGACCCTGAATAGCCAAAGCAATGTTGAAAAGAAAACCAGAGCTGAAGGCATCACAATCCTGGACTTCAAGCTGTATTACAAAGCTGTAATCATCAAGACAGTATGGTACTGGCACAAGAACAGACACTCAGATCAATGGAACAGAATGAACAACCCAGAAACGGACCTAGGAACATGTGGCCAACTCATCTTTGACAAAGCAGGAAAGAATATCCAGTGGAATAAAGACAGTCCCTTCAGAAAATGGTGCTGGGAAAACTGGACAGGGACATGCAGAAGAATGAACCTGGACCACGTTCTTAACACCATACACAAAAATAAACTCAAAATGGACGAAAGACCTCCATGTAAGACAGGAAGCCGTCAAAATCCTAGAGAAAGTAGGCAAAAACCTCTTTGACCTCAGCTGGAGCAACTTCTTAACGTGTCTCTGGAGGCAAGGGAAACAAAAGCAAACATGAACTCTTGGGACCTTATCAAGATAAAAGTCTTCTGCACAGCAAAGGAAACAATCAGCAAAACTAAAAGACAACCGACAGAATGGGAGAAGATATTTGCAAACAACATATCAGATAAAGGGTTAGTATCCAAAATCTATAAAAAACTTATCAGACTCAACACGCAAAAAACAAATAATCCAGTGAAGAAATAGGCAAAAGACATGAATAGACACTTCTCCAAAGAAGACATCCAGATGGCCAACTGACACACGAAAAAATGCTCAACATCACTCATCATCAGGGAAATACAAATAAAAACCATAACAAGATACGACCTCACACCTGTCAGAGTGGTTAACATGAACAACTCAGGCAACAGATGTTGGCAAGGATGCAGATAAAGAGGATCTCTTTTGCACTGCTGGTGGGAATGCAAACTGGTGCAGCCACTCTGGAAAACAATATGGAGGTTCCTCAAGAAATTAAAAATAAAACTACCCTACAACCCAACAATGGCACTACTAGGTATTTATCCAAGGGATACAGGAGTGCTGTTTCGAAGGGGCACATGCACCTTAATGTTTATAGCAGAACTATCCACAATAGCCAAAGTATGGAAAGAGCCCAAATGTCCATCGACAGGTGAATGGATAAAGATGTGGTATCTATATACAATGGAGTATAAGTCGGCAAACAAAAATAATGAAATCTTGCCATTTGCAACTACGTGGATGGAACTGGATGGTATTATGCGAAGCGAAATTAGAGAAAGACAAGTATCCTATGACTTCACTCATATGAAGACTTTAAGATACAAAACAGATGAACATAAGGGAAGGGAAGCAAAAATAATATAAAAACAGGGAGGGGGACAAAACAGAAGAGACTCTTAAATACAGAGAACAAACAGGGTTGCTGGTGGGATTGTGGGAGGGGGGATGGGCTCAAAGGGTAAGGAGCATTAAGGAAAACACTTGTTGGGCTCAGCACTGGGTTTTATACATAGGGGATCAATCACTGGAATCTACTCCTGAAATCATTGTTGCACTATATGCTAACTTACATGTAAATTAAAACATAAATTATAAAATGGAAGGCTGAAAAAAAAAATTCCCAATAGTAATTACCACCAAAATTTCAAAGTAATGATGTATATAAAGGATACTTTAACATCTCTTCAATTCCCAAAATTTGATATTAAAATATCTGTTATTTCTACTGGTTGGTTACAAAGCCACAAGTTTTGCTGGGAGTATTGTCATTTGTTACCTACATTTATAATTGGAGGGAAAGCTGTATTGTAGGTGGAGGTTAGTAATTATAAAGATACTATTTTTTTTTTTTTCCATTCAAGTTCACTGACCCTCTGAATTCTATCTACAGCTCTCTCGGGTTAAGATCTACAGATTTATTTTATTGAAAATAAACTATGCAAGAGGAAAAAAGAATATGGCATAAATGGATTGTCACTTCAGCTATTACATCTTAAAAGGCTAGCTTTTCTCTTGACTGCAACTTCATGACAGACCCTAAATGATAACCACGCAGCTAAGCTACTTCCTGACTTTCAGAAACTATGTGAAATAATATGTGTTCTTTTTAAGTCGCTAATTTCGGGGGTAATTTGTTACCAATAGATAACATCACCACGGGCACCATGATTTCTGCTTACTTAAGAAGACAGCCGCCACCACAGCTCCTGAATCTAGATGACCTGGCCTAAAGTGCCATTTTGGCAACGGGCTTGGTCACAAACCCTTAATGTGGTTTCGGTACATCTGTTTCTCCACAGTGCCATAGGCTGACCAAAGGAGGGTGAAGGACGAAAGTGACTGCTTCCCGTGGACATTCCTATGGTGGACGATACAGTGCCGGCCAGGAAAAAAAGGCTGGGGCCCAGCCTCCAGCCCAGTACCTCCAAATGTCTGGGAAACCATAGGAAAGTTTCACAGTTTTCCTAGACCTTTGTAATTTATCTAGAACGCAGCTATGATACTCCCTTACTGGTAGTCAAAATGCATAGAGTAGATAGAAAAAGGCTTTGGAAAAGGGTTAACCTGCTATACGACTTCTAGACTGTAACAACATGGTCCTCACCACGACTTCTCACTCTGATGTGGAAGGATTTGGATTTTCTATGACAGCTCTTAATAGAAAGCATGAGGTCACTTGGAGGAAAATCAAAGACTCTATACTACAAGGAACAAGCACAAATATTGCCTGGGTACAGGTGGGCAGCAAAAACGTATGAGTCAGGTTAGAGGAGGCAGCAGGGAATAACGGTGGGCAATGGCGAGCTCATGCCCTCCCTGAAAGAAACTTGAGAACGTTTTTGAAGGCCAAGCAAACCAATTCTGCCTCCTGAATTTGAGCCAAACACCAAGCTGTACCAAGTCCTGTACTGAGCACCATAAGCAATAAAAGGCTAAGGGTATATATCTGTATCAATCTATATATATGATATTGATATCAATATAGATAGGAATACAGAGAATTATACCTCACCATCTCCTTTGCAGATGCTAGAAGGTTCTGTGTATAGGTCCATGCATCCATTAAATCCACACACATTTATGGAATACCCACTATAAAAAGCTACATGTTATACCTCACACCAATTCTGTTCTGCCAAATTTTGTACTTTAAATCCTTCTATTTCGTGCTTTTCCAAGTTTGGGTTATTTGTAACAGTACCATATTTGCAGGTAATACACATCCTCTATTTTAAGAAATGAGTTCCAGTCCCAAACCCACAAATAAAGAATTATTATAATAATAGCATATTCATGAAAAGCAAATTACTTATCTTGGCGTTTAACATCCTTGTAACTATTCCTGTACTTTTAATGTCAACAGAAAAAAAGCAATGTCTAAGTCTGGCTGATATGGTAAATTAATGTTAATAACAGTTTTGACACTAATAGCAAGTTTTAAAAAGAAAAACCTCTAGACTCAAAGCTGGATTTCATTTCTTAAAAATCACCGCGGCGTGCTGTCACCAGACTCCTCTAGGACAATTCCCGTTATGATTTCACCTTCACTGGGAGCCCGAAACGGCTAAGATCTACCAAGTTGCTATGAAATTACATTCCTTCCTTGCCGAGGCTCACTCCAGGTGGAGAAAATAGCCACCCTCTTGAGTTAGGACACCAGGGCTCCTCCACAGTGACACATTTCTGAATCTCTGTAAGCAAATGAATACCCACCTGGTTTCATTCAAAACAAAACACCACCAGCGGCGTGTCCACCCCCTGGAAATGAGTTGTGGATAGTGAACCATTAGGGTACACACTAAACTCATGGAACTTTTAGACCGGATGTTAGAGATCCCATGGAATCCCAGAGAACAGGTTCTGCACTTTGTTTTCATGTTCTTCCCTAGCACTGTGCGTAGACAAGGACGTGGATACGTGGCCCGTAAATTGAACTGATTTGAGCTGAAAACTTGAACAGGCCCAGGGGAAGTGAAAAGGAACCCAGCACTGGGCTCCTCCACGTTACTAGCTCTTTCTAGAAGTCCTCGAAATCTCAAGCAGCCCCTTGCAAACCCTCTGCCCCTCTCAGACTCTGCCACTGGGACCCGATTGGCGCACAACACCCACGTCTATAATCATGTAGAGGCCACTAGTCTTTAAGCAAAGCATCTCTTCTACCTTCTCAAACGTTCTTCTTTTTCTATTACTAATTGAGTGTTTTACGTTTAGATAATCCTATAATGAACCAGCGCAAATGAGCACAGAGGCAGCAGTGACAACCCATCAATAAAATAATTAAGCCGAAGTGGATTTTGTTAGAGACTTCTCATGTCATAATAGGAAATCTAGGCTACTTAAAATCAAGGAAATCAAATGGAATCACTTCTCTTTGTTTTAAAAACGAAGGTTGGCTTTGAAAGATCTCTTTCATGGAACCCCCATTAAGGCTGCTGACAATACTGGTTCTTCACCTCTAAGTACATGCACAAGAGAAATACCCGTGGAATACAAGGTAGTTTCCAGAATTTTCTTTTCCCTTTTCATAGTGTTCCCTCAGAATTGTGTGTAGAATTTCGACAAGACTCTCTGCACTTTCTGTTTTAAGATTGAGATCATGGTCTCAGTCCCCTAAAACTTTCTCCTGACACATACATGCCATGAAACGACGGGAAAATCAGGGCATGACAGTGCAGAGGCAGAGCAAAATCCTACCTCTTCTCTTATGGCCGATGGAAGAGCAGGGTTCCTGACCAAAAAAGGTGACGGATGCTGCTAGGTTTCTTTTGACCTTCCTCCGCAGGGTGATCCAAGAGCCCATTAGCTTTGTCTCACAACACAAATTCCATGCCACCACTGACCCACTTGACTCTGACCCCTAAGCTTTGCCTCATTTCCAACTGAGAGACTACGATGAGCTAGAGAACCAACCTCTGCAGCAACAGACATTAAACAATTACCAAATGGCTTCAAGGTCTGAACAAGAAATAGAAACAGAGACCAGAACTGGCTTCGGGTGCTATGGGGTGCCAAATTGAGGGATAAAGCAGAACCTAAATAAAGAAATGATGTAGACCTGAAGCCACTTGGGCTGATGCCCAAATTGGACTGAGATAAGGGACACCCTCGAGTGGTTCCATGAAAGTGAAGACAAATAATTACATACCCATGCACCGTCAGGCCCAAACAGCTCCAGGAAGTTGCCAATGAATTCCCTTGACTTCTCTTCCCACTTTTGAATTAGATCATGACTTTTTTCTTCTACTCTGTTGACAAATTCTTTTGATCTTTCCTCCACGTTCTTGACCTTTTCCTTCATCTTGTCTACCTGGTTTTGGAAGCGGTACTTCTTCTCCTGATCAAAAATTAAAGGAGAAAGAGTGATTTAGCCAAAAGGGCATGAGAGAGACCAGTCATTCACATTAATGGTCTTTTTATTTCAACTCATGTTTGTTCTTAACCTAAAGAGTCAGGATGTTGCTATTTCCAAGGGCTAGATTGATGGGAAGGCACATCTCTTGTAAGAAAAGTCATTTGTCATTAGTCTACTTGGCTATGTGAGATGAAATACAAGTGATTTTAATATTCCCTGTCTTGTAAACATCAGAGTTGAAGTCGCTTATGTAAGAACCAAAAATATCTATTTGTTGCTTACTACAGGTAGATATTGGGTAAACACCCCCCCCCCCCAAATTTTCCTGGGATTTAGACAAAAGTACGAATTGTACATAGAATGGTCACTCACAGGCTGCCTGAATTCTGTTTTACTGGGACACTATTAAAACCAGTACTTACTGTTTGGAATAAATAGGCAACTGACTGGGACTTAAAACCCATGTGTTGCACTAAAATGTTCATTGTAATGACATTTTTCATGAAGCTAATTGAACTGCATCCATTTCCTTGGTGATGAAGAAGTCTTTTGTTCTGATAGTTTCTCTGGATTGAGGCTTTGTTCTTCTTCTAGCCTTAATGCAACAATGCTATACCTATGTGCCTGAAAGGCCCTGTATGTTGGGCAGGTCAAAGGTCACCTCTAAACCTCGGTTGCCTCATCTGTTAAGTGGGGGTAATTTTCATCTCTATCCCCATCGAGTTGCCGTAACAATTAGATAAGATTATGCACATAAAGTGTTTGGCACAAAGCCTGGTATTTAGTAAAAATTTAGTATGTGTTGGCTGTTGGATTACAATTAAGCAGCATAAGCATTTAATCGTGTTACCCGACGAGAGTATCAAAACCATGAAAATAACATGAGATGAAGGGTCTTCCCTTCCATGAAGTCATGACACATTTTCTCCTCGAGGGACAATCAAGTTTTTTCTTCACTACATGGGACCAACGTTCCTATCTCAGAATTCTTGGGGACACTTGGAATATTGCACAACTAGGTCAGGATTCCCAGACTAAAGCTTACTGTAGCCTTGAGGTAGGATGTGAGCTAGGTATGTGCTGTCACTTGGCTACACATACTACAGGAGCCTTACATACAGCTCTCGGGCAGCACGGGACGGAAGGAATGGGTGCCGTGAAGCGGGAGGCTGCCGCTGCCTCCACCTCTACTCTGCTTGAGGGACCTTGGCCAGGTCCCCTCTGAGCTCAGCTTTACTCCAGTCTCAATGCAGAAACTCGAACTGGGTGACCGGCCCCTCTCAGCTTCCTGCCACCTCTGAGGTTCTCTGATTCATCTACATGCCCATCGAGCACATTTGATTTTCCCTCTGAGCTGCAGCCAGGCTTGCTGTCACAGCAAGGCCATGAGCGCATCCACAGTGACTACACGGTTCCTTGAGCTAAGTGGCTTATCTAAAGGCTGTTGGAAGAGAACGAGCAATAACTTTTGGAAACGGTTTGGCATGCTTGGATGGCTGACTGGATTCAATGTAAAAGAACAGGCAATTTAATTTATTGAAATAACCAGGGCTTTATTCTCTAAAAGATACCCAATGATCACTTCGACAGAATTCTTTTCAGCCACTTGCTCTGGTACCACTTGAACCCAACATTTTCTATTTTGTTGCCCGACTCGTGTGAAGCCACAGTCTAGACTCCCAATACCCCCTGCTTCGTGAGCACAAATAATAAGCACGGATCAACAATTAAACCCCTCCTCATCTGGAAGGTCCCAATGATCGACTTGTGTAAGCTGCTGGACACATACGGCTGCACATCACTGTAAGGCTCTACTTTTGTAGAAGAATCACTCTTGAAAATACAACGCCTCTGGGGGGCGGTGTTAAAATTCAGTATGGAGGAAGACTTCTTGTTTCAATCAACGTCGTCCCCTCCTCAGAGTCTGGGCAAATAGACTTGTCCAGATGCACTCACATCACCTTTAGCAACTGGACTGGCCCTCTTTGCTTTTTAACAGCCTGTTTTAGTTGTTTTCAAGTTGTTTTAACAGTTGCTCTGTTATTAAACTAACAGCAGCTCTGTGGGAATACGGCACAAATACAAAAGGAAGCCAAAGACATTAGGCTTTATTTAACCAGCTGTAATTTCTCTGGACAGTGATGATGATGATGATGATGGCTGTTAAGGTTTCTAATGAGCATCTGTAAGGCCTTAATAAAGTGAAAATTTTAAATTCATTGCCTCTGGTTTCGCTTTTCATTGCCTTTGCCTTCCTTCCTTCCCTTTGAGGGGAAGACAACACTTGCCTTTCCCGAGGGCCCATCTCCCAGAAACCCTTCCCGCAAGTCTGAGAACAGTAGAAGAGGCAGCTTGGAGCAAGGGGACGGGAGGTAACTCCTTTATAAAATGTGGAGCTCGCTACCGCGTGCTTTGGCTGACTTAGGTTAGCCCTTTGGACAGTGGTTTCTCCATCTGTAAAACGGGGTTAATACATCATTGGGTTGTTGTGCAGACTGAACCGAGACAATGAATATAAAACATCAGGAAGACAGTGGCACTGGAATTTAAATAAAAACTTTTTAGGAAAGAACACTGTATGGCATATAGTAGACATCCAACAAATGGTGGCAGTGCTTGCGTGACATGACAGTTGTCACAGGATACCGGGCGGCACACTTACATTTATAAAGCTGACATTTAGTTCCTTGGCTGTGTACCCTCTCTGGAGGTTGCGTCGGGCATAAACATCATAGTCACGGACAATCCTGGTGATAATGTCTGATGTTGAGATGCCTTCCGTTCTCTGTGTTGGAACAAACATTCCTGTTCAAGTAGCAAAGAGGAGATAAAAAGAAAAAAGTAAGACCTGTTTTCTTTACTAGCTCTCTTTTCCGGGACAGAGTTGCAGCTCCTGGGTGTGTGAGGGAGGCTTTCACACGTGGCCCCAGGTGGCTGTTCCACACCTGGTTCCGCACACTTCCTCCCGCCACAACACTGCATGCTCCGCCCCCCGGACCTGCTCCCTGGAGGCAGCGGGCACGCACCTGGCATTGACTCATACCAAGCCTTGGATCCCCTTCCCTGCTCGCACCAGCCACGGTGCTTCTCCTTAGTCTGTGGGGTCCAGCTTCAAGGTTGTGCCCCTGGGAAGCCTTTCCTGCCATCACTGAGTAGAATCCACAACCTCTAGGATACAAATGTGGCTTCCATCAACACAACTATTTTATTTTTTTTAACGTTTATTTATTTTGGGGACAGAGAGAGAGAGAGCATGAATGGCGGAGGGGCAGAGAGAGAGGAAGACACAGAATCGGAAGCAGGCTCCAGGCTCTGAGCCATCAGCCCAGAGCCTGACTCGGGGCTCGAACTCACGGACTGCGAGATCGTGACCTGAGCTGAAGTTGGACGCTTAACCGACTGAGCCACCCAGGCGCCCCTCAACACAACTATTTTAAATACCTGCCTCCTTGTCAAAAGGGGAATATTCTGAAAGTAGAGATTATGCCTCGACTATCTCTGCATTATCAGCCCCCAGCTCAGTGCCCATTCCTGGCACATGGAAGGTGATGGATAAATGCAAATGAAACGAGTAAGTGAATAGAGCCTAACAATTGAGCCAATGAATTAGGTCATGGCCCAACTTCCTTTCTTCCCTAAGGAAGTCTGCATCTCATCAGACTGAGGAAAAGATGAAAAAGTGTACTATTTTGTTGTCTCTGATTTGAAGACATGCCCTTGGGATGCTAGATGACTTTACCTCCCTAAGAACAGTCTACTCTGGGGGTGCCTGGGTGGCTCGGTCGGTTGAGCATCCGACTTTGGCTCAGTTCATGATCTCATGGTTCATGAGTTCGAGCCCCGCGTCAGGTTGTGTACAGACAGCTCAGAGCCTGGATCCAGCTTCAGATTCTGTGTCTCCCTCTCTCTCTGTCCCTCCCCCACTTGTTCTCTCTCTCTCTCTCTCTCTCTCTCTCTCTCTCTCTCTCAAAAATAAACAAACATTAAAAAATTTAAAAAAAAACAAGAAGAGTCTACTCTGCTTGGTGGTTTCACCACTCAAGACTCTTTCATTTAGAACACATGGGACTGAGTAAAAATAAGCACAGAGAATGCCAAGTTCTAGGAGACTTTCTTTAATGTCCTCAGAGATCTATTTGGGTGAACAAATACAGGGCTATCAAGAGGTCACAAATGTTATCGAGACAAGAATGTGGTTTATATTCACACTTGTGTTGTCAACTGAAACGACACGTTGGCAATTAAGATATTTCTCCCCAGTGTGATTAGGGCCACTCTGAGATCTCAGGGGTGGGACAGCATGATGGACAGGGCCTGGGGACAAGGGTACTGGGTTCTCAGTTTGGAGACTTGGGCAAGACTCACACCTCAGAAGGCAAGTTACTTAACCTCAGTGTCCAAAACTGAGAAGTGAGGCGGCCGGACAAGATGGCCTTGGGATCATCTGCGCCACCTCCCTCTCCCTCACTCAACTACGTCCAATCCGTCTCCTTCCAGGCACCAACCTACCTCCTAAAAAGCTCTCTGACTCACCCACTTTTCTTCACCATTATCTAAACCAATCTAACACCATCTAGTTCAAAGATTACAGCAAGAGCCTCAAAACCAGTCTCCAGCGATGTCATTTTTGGTGCCCTCAATCCACTCGTCATGTGGCAAGAGCCATACTCTCCAGTCCCATCTCAGACCCTCTCCCCCACTTCATTGCCTGAGCCAAGGCCCCTGGACGACACTGCCAATAGGGGGCACCATTCTCGCTGGGTTCTGTAGAGCTGTGTGACAAAGTGGGCTTGCCTGAGCCCCCCGACACTGGGCTTCGGTGTCCTGAGAGGGCTGGGCCCATCCCCTCACTCTGCCACACATGTGCTCTCTACTCAGCTGACCCCCTGTCATCCCCTGGGTTTCACCGTTAGCGTCACTTCCTCGAAGCAATCCCTTAACCCCCAGACTGGCTCTTTAGGCTTTCTTTCTCTCCCTTCACATATTCCAAAGTCTGTAGAAAACAGCTTATTCAATAACTGCCTTCCCTACTTGACAACAAGCTACACGAGGGAAAGAACTCCTGTCTTAATCTCCTCTATATTCTCAGCACTGGGTGACAAGCAGGCACTGTAAGAATATTTGCTGAAGAGCTGACTAGATGAACATTGATCTCTGAGTGCCTTTCCAAACCCAGTTCTCTTTGATTCTATTGACACTGATGAACTTTTCAGTCTTCTGGCCCCTCCTAAGGTGTCCCTTTGAGCTCTCTTTTGATATCATGTGTACATTCACAGTATCAGCAGCAGGCTGGCACTGCTGACGTTTGAGACAAAGCACCGGGCTTCTAATATTCTGTGGCTCAAAGACAGAGCTGGGGTTTACTACTATGCCCAAAACTTCTTTTATCACTTTCTGAGAATAAGGACTCCAACGCAAAAAATCAAATGGAAGGCAGAGGACACAAACATCCAAACACATGAATATAAATAGCATCCAAGTGACCAGCTGCGCAGGGGGCTCTGGTGGGCGGGGAACACTGAGTGGTCCCAAGCTGGGGGGCCGAGACAACATCCCCACCTTGGTGGGTGGAGCAGGGAACTTTCTGGGGAGGGCTATGTCCCATCTGTCAGCAGGCAGACGCTTTTCCCACACCCCTGCTGCCTGGTGACATGTTAAGAAGATTTCTAGTTACTAGTAGATTTTACCAAGTCAATGAGACACTGGTGACATGAGCTCACCCTTTCTGTGAAGCCACAGAGCGAGGTCGCTGTGGCTGAGTTACCGAAGGTTTAGGGCGGGGACAGACTTGCTTTGGCTGGTGGGGAGGTACGTCTCTGAAAGAAGCCAAGCCCTCTGCTGACATAATGAGGCACCCGGCTTCCTCCAAATCCTAATTAGTGCTCTGCTAAAAATATTCAGTAATGAGCATGATCAGAGAACCTTTTTTATCGTGCTTTCCCGAATTGCAGTGTTTGGTTATGGAGCTATTTTAAGAAGCAGCCAAGCACATGTTCATGAAGGAAACTTTCGAC
Source organism: Neofelis nebulosa (assembly GCF_028018385.1). NCBI lineage: Eukaryota > Metazoa > Chordata > Mammalia > Carnivora > Felidae > Neofelis > Neofelis nebulosa. The sequence continues at coordinate 20,732,791 of NC_080800.1, forward strand.
AGTAGTAGGCAATATTAGCAGGATGATGAGGACCGTGGGCCTGACAGCCTACTTCACTTAAGCTCCATCCTTTCATCCAGCTTTGCTGGAGGGTTTTGACATGTAGTTCCGACAAGCAAAGCAGAGTGCTGTAAAGTTTAATTCATGCCCTCGATATCTCTGGCTTCATTTAAAGTGACTTTGGCCTTTCAAAATAGACCTCAATTAGAATGAAAACGCCACATGTGGATGCCTGGGCCATTTCTGAGCATCTTTCCCTCACCGTGAATACTCGGGCCTTCTCTCCTACGGCTCTCCCCTGGTGAGGAATCGGCAGAACAGATCAATGGCCCTGTGCATACGTAAAGTCACGCAGAGCCTTATGCCCATACTCCCAGGCCAAGTAGAAAACCACCTGACTACTCAATGCGAAAATGGGAATTAGGGTAGATTAAATATGGGCACAGTCCCCTTCCCCTGGAATCTGAGCTGGCCTGAGTGACTTGCTTGCAACCAAGAGAATGTGGTAGAAGTGACGCTGGCTGACCTCCAAGGCTAGGGCCAAAGAAGGCTTGAGGCTTCTGTCAAGATTGCTAACTCTCCAAATGCCTCCTCTTAGGACACACATTCTTGGAACTCAGCCACCATGCTTTTTAGAAGCCCATGCAACACAGAGAGGCCACAGGTAGGTGCTACAGTGTCAACCCCAGCTGAGCTCCTTGCTGACAAACGACCACCCACTGCCAGCCATACAAGAGCACCACCTGGGACCTCCAGCCCAAGTGGGCCTTCAGATGACTACAGCCCCAGCCCACAGCGGAGTACAACCATTGGAGAGACCCCAAGCAAGAACCACCCAGCCAAGCCCTGGCTGAAATTCTGCCCTACGAAATCACGAGCAAAATAAAGTGGCTCCTAATTTGTTATGCAACAATAGGGTGCTCCATTGCTTTGAGTCAGGAAATTATTGGGCCTGTTCCTATACCCTAAAATCAGGAATGCAACTTTTTCTTAGCTCACTAGAGGCTACTCACCAAGAAATGAAACCACGACCAAATGCATGTTTTCACTCTCCAAGGTAGGTGAGAAGCTATCACCCCAGGAAATGTTGATTCAATTCACCCTGGAAGTAACCCTGGGTGAACCAGATACCTGGTCTAGATTCTTGCTACTCTGAGTGAGGTCTATGGACTTACTGTATCTACCAACCTGGGAGCTCGTTAGAAATGGGGATCTTAGGGCACCTGGGTGGCTCAGTCGGTTAAGCGTCCAACTTCAGCTCAGGTCACGATCTCATGGTTCGTGAGTTGGAGCCCTGCACTGATAGCTGATAGCTCAGATCCTGGAGCCTGCTTTGGATTCTGTGTCTCCCTTTCTCTGCCCGTCCCCCGCTCACATTCTCTCTCAAAAGTAAACATTAAAAGAGTTTTTTTAATAAATAAAAAAGAAATGGGGATCTTAGCGGCACCTGGGTGGCTCAGTCAACTGGGTGTCTGGCTTCAGCTCACGTCATGATCATACGTTGTGTAGGTTTGAGTCCTGTGTCGGGCTCTGTGCTGACAGCTCAGAGCCTGGCGCCTGCTTCTGATTCTGTCTCTCTCTCTCTCTCTCTCTCTCTGCCCCTCCTCCGCTCACACTCGGTCTCTCTCTCTCTCTCTCTCAAAAATAAACATTAAAAAAAAAAGAAATGGGGATCTTAGGTCCTACTAGACCTACCGAATCCAAATCTGCATTTAAAGAGATCTGTCAGAATGTCTCCTAAGGCAAGGAAAACAAAAGCAAAAGAAAACTATTGGGTGTATTACAAAGGTTCTGTACAGCAAAGGAAACAAACCAACAAAACAAAAGGACAACCTACTGATTGGGAGCAGATATTTGTAAATGACCTATCCCATTAGGGGTTAGTATCCAAAACATATAAAGAACTTATACAACTCAACACCAAAAAAAAAAAAAATAATAATAATCCAATTAAAAATGGGCAGAAGACATGAAGGCATGTGAAAAGATGTTCACATCACTCATCACCAGGGAAATGCATATCAAAACCACAATAAGACACCGCCTCACATCTGTCAGAATGGCTAAAATCAAATACGAAACAACAAATGTTGGTAAGGATGTGGAGGAAAAGGAACCCTCATGCACTGTTGGTAGGAATGCAAACTGGGGCAGCCACTGTGAAAAAGGCTATGGAGGTTCCTCAAAAAATTAAAAACACAATTACCCTAGGATCCAGTAATGGCACTACGAGGTATTTACCCAAAAAATGCGAAAACTCTCATTCAAAAAGATATACACACTCCTATGTTTCCTGCAGCATTATTTACAATAGCCAAGATGTAGAGCAACCTAAGTGTCCACTGATAGATGAATGGATAAAGCAGATGTGGGATATATGTACAATGGGATACTACTTAGCTATAAAAAAATGAAATCTTGCCATTTGCAATGACATGGATGGATCTAGAGGGTATAATGCCAAGTGAAATTAGTCAAAGAAAGACAAATACCATATGATTTCACTCATATGTGGAATTTAAGAAACGGACAAATGAGCTAAGGGGGGAAAAAGACAGACAAACCAAGAAATAGACTCTTAACTATAGAAAACTGATAGTTACCAGAGGGGAGGTGGGTGAGGGGATAGGTGAAACAGGTGATGGGGATTAAGAGTACACTTATGATGATGAGCACTGGGTCATGTACAGAATTATTGAATCGCTATATTGTACACCTGAAACTAACGCTCTATTTTTTTAATTTCGATTTTAGTTAACATACAGTGCAGTATTGGTTTCGGGAGTAGAATTTGTGATTCATCACTTACAACACCCAGCGCTCATCACAAGTGCCCTCCTTACTACCCATCACCCATCTAGCTCATCTCCCACCCACCTCCCTCCATCACCCACAGTTTGTTCTCTATCATTAAGAGTCTCTTGTGGTTTGTTTCCCTCTCTTCTCTTCACCCACCTTCCCATATGTCCCTCTATTTTGTTTCTTAAATTCCACCTATGAGTGAAATCATACGGTATTGGTCTTTCTGATTGTATATAACATTGTATGTTAACTGTACAGGGAGGGAGAGAAGAGAAAAGAAAAGAAAGGAGGAAAATAAGAAAGGAAAGGAAGGAGGAAAGAAGAGGGGAGGAGGGAGAGAGAGAGGGAGAGAGAGAAGAAAGAGAAAAGAGAAAAAAGAAGAAAAAAGAGAGACAGAGATCTTGTAGGGATCTGTAGTCCCATTTACATTTGACAAGCTCTGGTCTATACCAGGTCCTTCATGGCCATTGTAGGGAAGGAGCAGCTGGCTCATAGGTCAGATCTTCCAAAGACTGAAAAAGGTAATAACCTCCCTATGCCATAACCCACCTCCTTACAACTGATTCATCAGCCAGTGTCTCCACACCTTCTCCCCTCCTACCCCTGCTATGTTCCTCAGCAGCCTTCCAAGTCTGAAGCATATGGGGTTTCCTTCTTGGAACTTCTTATAAACAAGACAAGACTGGCATGTGAGAGTGTCAGGCCTCTTGTTCTTACCCAGTGCTCCTGACCACCGCCAGGGGGAGGCCTTTCTGAGAACACAGCAGAGACCTGACGACCAGCCCTGGTGCGGGGTGCATGGAGCTTCCCCAGCTGGCCCCAAAAGGGTTTGAACCAACGAAAACACCATCAGGAAGACTAAGTATATTATAGGTAACAGAATAATTTTCTGAAATATTATCCAACGTCGTGTTCATTTCTGGGGATGATGTCTGTCCTGAGGTCCTGTTGGCACTGACGGGGAGACCTCCATTATCTCAGGGGAAAGAAGCTGCAGCTAAGAATACAGGAGAAGGCGTTCAGCTTCTGACTTCTGAAACGGGCTCTTTTGAAGGCTCGTTTCAAAGAGAACAGTTTTGAAAGGTAAGGCTTTCACTTGAAAGAGCCATGCTTTGAGGACTACAAAAAAAAAGGTTTTCTAAATCCCAGAAAGTGCCCCTTTCATTACTAAGAAGCAGAGGCTGAGTGGACTCAGAGTGAGGAGTGTTTTCCTGTAAGCCTTGGAGTGGGGAAAACATGCAGTTCACCACGTGGCAGCGTCTTACCCTCCCGGCAGAGGAAAAGCCCCTCCTGAGATCGAGGGGAAAGAATCCGGAGAGGGATAAGGAGGGGAAGGATGGAAGTGAGAAAATGTGAGCGGGGCCTGTCCCTTGCCCCCACTCAGAGTCAAACCCCAGGGGCAGGGACAGGCAAGTGAACCCATTAGACAGCCCAGACCAGAGGGGCTGGTACCCCATTCACCTTCAGGAACTTTGGGAGAAAATGGTCTCCCAGAGACCCCATGCCAACATGGGGAGGCCTCAGTAGAGCATTCCTTACAGTGGGCGCGTCAGGCGGGACTGACATGGCCCCTCCCACAGCTGTCCAGTAGATTAGGGAAGACATTTGTAAAGTTCCCAGGGGCCCTCTGGAGAAACACTGAAGGTAGCAGAGATTTAAAATCTGCATGACCGCTGGGCGGCACACCCAGAGCATAGGGATGGGATCCTGTAGCAGAGGCTGTGGCAAGGACAGGCCAAATGGAGAGGTGGCTGGATGTCAGAAGGCTATTATGGGGGGCTTCATCGCCACAGATGATGGCTGAGCGGGTCCGATACCATACAATGAAAGATAAGCAAGAACCAGTTCCCTACCCCATGCCAGGCCAACACATAGGGCCCAGGAACAGAGATCACCCCAGGAGAAAAAGGCCAAAAGCTGACTCTACACAGTCCCAGTGCAGACCTAGCACAGTGTCGAGTACTGTAAATGTCCAGGGTGTCATTCCCTGTCATCTGGGGAAATGGGAGCTCCTGAGTAGGTTCAGTTGCAGAAATGACTCCTGTCCTCCTACCTGGTTGATCCTTCCCCCACAAGAGACCCCCACAAGAGTGTTCATGGCACTTCCCTGACTCGGAATGGCACCTGGCTCCATGTGACATATAGAATTAAATCTACACTACCCCATCCTGCCAATCGCCGTCTCTGCTCTCACCTCTACACACCCTATACGGCATGAACATTTGATTTTCTCCAAATGCGGTACGCTTCATAAGCTCCCACCTTCGGACATGCATCCCCAGCCTATAGCACACACCCCTCCACAGGCTTCTAATATTTTGAGGTAATTATTTTGTCTCTGCCATCTCCCACGGGTGAGAACTAGGTCTTATTTGTATTTGCATACCATTTCCCCTCCAACAATTCCTGGCTTGTGGACGCACTCAGGGAATTCATGGTTTCACCAATGAGAGTCCAAATGATCCAAAGTTGGAATGGGCTGCCTTGGGAGGTAGGAGCTCCCCCATCACGGGAGATGGAGAAGTCCCAGTTCTATCAGGAAGTGGCAGTGATGCCAAGGAGGGGCTAGGAGACTGGGTTTTTAACCCTTTGGAGCCCATCCTACCTCAAGAGTCCGAAGGTCCATATGTACCAGGAAAAGGCTTTAGTGGCAGTGGGCTGAAAGTAAGGGACAGCGGGGCCAACGTGGGTGGAGTGCCAGTGGTTCCCAGGAAGAGGGGAAGAAGGCTGTGATGGGGACAGCTCAAGTATAATGGGTATATCACACTTCTTGAAATCTCCCAGTAAAGCAAATGCTAACTCACAAGAGCAGGGGGCCGGATGTGCCAGATAATGGTTTCACATATGTAGGAAGGTATGCTTGGACATACTTACAGTGCCCAGAGAGGAGAGGTATGATAGAAAGCCAAACAGCAGACAACAAACCAAGCCATTAATAATCTACTTCTATACCTAACTCTAGTTAAAATACCAATTCCAACCCATCCTTTCCTCAAACTCTTCCTTGCTCCAAGTTTCTCAGGCAGCGGTAGCCTTATAGGAGATTAATGGAAGGCAGTCAGGTGAAGGCAGGTGGACAGAGAACCTACGTAATTCAGGCACTACCTGCCTCCTTCCACCGGGGCCATCTCCATTTTTAAGGTCAGAAAAACCATGTGACCCTATAAGAAGGTACAAGGAATTACCTTTCCCCCGTCTGTCTTTTAAAATAATCCAAAGGGATAGAATCTGGGGAGACTGGGTATTTAAAAAGTCCTAGCAATGACTATTTTAATTCTTAGGTGACTACCAGAAACCCTGTGACACCGACTGAAAATGTCAGCTCAGGAAAACACTAAGTGTTGGGTGGTGAGTGTATAGCAGAGACTATTTTTCCATTACACATCTGCCCCCAAAAGCACCCATTATTTGTGATTTATATTCTCTTGCCTTTTATAAGACAGAGCAAGAAAAATGCAAATCCACAGGTATAATTTTAAAGATACTTCATTCAGATCATAGTCATTTTTGCAACAAGTCACATGGCAAACCCTTCCATCTTTCTCTGAGATTTTGTTGGGCTGTGGGCCTTTGGTGGTTCAGAGTAATTTAGTGCATATAGTCGGCATCTCCCTTCAATAAAGGGGTGAGGGACTCAGTAGCCATGATACCAATGGAAAGCAAACAAATTAGATGCAAAGGCTGATAAAATTCAGCCCCAAATCACCCCTTAATCTAAGTAATTTGAAAAACTCCACAAGATAGAGTACGTGCCCAAATTATCTAGGTAAATGGCCCTACGCCCTGTGTAGTGGGAAGAGCTCTTGCCAACAGAAGACGTCCATCTTAGCTAACTCCCCATCATACTCCATTAAAAACACCCTCTTGCTGGAGTGCCTGGCTGGCTCAGTCAGAGGAGCGTGTGACTCCTGATCTTGGGGTCGTGGGTTCAAGCCCCATGCCGGGTGTAGAGATTACTTAAATAAATAAAACTTTTTTGAGAAAGCACCCTGTTGCTTAGCCAGTATTGAACGAGCACTACAAATGTACCAGGGACTATGGGGGGATGTGAAGATGGATGAGACACAGCACAGACCATGGCACCTCATTCTAGGTAGGGATACCCACACGCACCTGGAGGGAGGGAGGGGGAGAGAGGAAGAGTGGGAGGGAGAGAGGGAGGTAAGGGGAGAGACAGAGAGAGGGAGGGGGGAGGAGGAGGGGGGACAGAGAGAGAGACAGAGAGAGAGAGAGAGAAACTATCAGGATGCCACCAGAAAGGAGCTGAAAAGAAGGTCCATTTGCAAAGAGTGTCCAAGGAAGGTAGCAGGAGGGTACTACTGCTGAATCATGCCCCAAGGAGACAGGGCATGTCAAGCACTAGGTCCTCAATGGGGCACGGAGTAGGCATAGGCGCTCAGAGCGAGGGCATGCCAAGGCCAGAGAAGAGCTGGAGCCAAGGCACTAAGTAGGGGTGTGTCTGGGCACGAGGACAGGCTCCGTGTGCCTGGAGTTTAGGGTCTGAGCAAGGCGGTGCAGAGCCCAGGCTGGCAAGATGCAGAGGCTGGGCAGGGCCAAGAGACCGAAACCCAGTAACAAAATCCGGGAGCAGTCAGAGATACTGAAGGAAATTAGAAGGTCCCACAAGTGTCCCAGAAGAAGGGGACAAGAGCACCCATGTGAGGAGAGGAGTCACAGCAGGGTTGTTATGTCCAGAAGACAGAGTCGAGGCCACTGGATTTGGTGGTCCAAAGGTCATGACCAAAGTGAGGAAGGATGGAACGTCAGTGAGAGCGCAGGCATCTGGGAATGACCGGGAGAGCACCTGCAGGTTGCCAGGAAGGGACTACCGACCCAGGATGTGACTGGAGATGGAGGGAGAGGGAGGGCAGAAGAAGGATTTGATTTGTTTTATTTGTTCTTGTTTGATTTATTTGTTTGAAGTTCTTACAGCCTTTCAAAGATTGTAAGCTGAGACGAAACTACTAGAGAGTGAAAACCCTGCATGGCAAAGAGAGGAAGAATGAATGAAACAGGCTCCACGGAAGGGAGAAGGTTGGTGCATATAAAGACGTCAGCCTGGGACACAAAACATACCCCTTTTCCTCAGGATGCAGGAGAGGAGGTGAAGAGGCGAGGAGTTGCAGGTAAATCAGGGCAGGAAGCGGGTAAATGTTATCAAGGAACATCGACAATCCCGACAATCCCGCGGAGGTTAGAAACCACAGACCTGTTATGATGCCCCAACAGTGATTTCCCTCAAGTCCTTAGCACCAAAGGAAAAGGAACACAGAAGGTGACGAAGGAATGAACCCCAGGGAGTCTGCAACGGACGGAAACCAGCCTCTCTCCAGCCCCCTAATAACTCCCTGGGGCAGACTAGAGTCCCTGAGTTTAAAAGAAACGCTTGGTGACAACTGGGACAACTTCCAAAGTGCAGGCACTGTGTCTGCCCTCCATGACACTGCTTAACAGTTTGGGGAAGGAAATACTTTACCTGATTTCTCAAATATTTACGCATTCTTTTTTTCCCCTCTGCCTGTGGTACCTGAGGATATTACTGTGATGTGATAGGATGACATAAGGCAGGACTGACTTTGGAGACAAGGAGTCCAAATTGTTAATTACCCCGTTATCTGTCTTCTTCTGGAAGGAATGCTCTCGTAAGTATAAAATCATTTCATTGTGGAGACTTAAATGTGAATGAGGAAAATGCCCTCTAAACAACAGGGTCCTATGGTTTCAGTCTGACGAACCCTAAAACTGAGCCTCAAACTAGAAGTTGAGTACTTCGGTGCTCAAGTTAATTCTTGTATAAATACCTAAATGATGTCTGTCCTCCGACTGAGCCTTAGCTCATGTCAGCAGAAGCTTGTAGAGGCTACTTGGCAGACATCTGAAATTCCGGTGCCTCCCATGTATGTGCTGCAAGCCCAGGGCAGAGGTCTCTGTTTAAACCTCAAGGTCATAGTGCAGTGGACAGGTGTGCATAGGGGAACTCACCGGCTTCTTTGATATGCTTGTAAACATCGTCAGAGCCGGCAGAAGAGTAGGGAATGTCATCATGGGCCACAAAGTCAATCTGTTGGAGACAGAGAAGAGTGACGTCACCACTAGGATGGATGTGCATGTCTGTGATTTGCACATGCCTTTTTTTTTTTTAACTTTTATTTATTTTTGAGAGACAGAGCGTGAGCGGAGGAAGGGCAGAGAGAGAGGGAGAGACAGAATCCAAAGCAGGCTCCAGGCTCCGAGCTGTCAGCCCAGAGCCCGACGCGGGGCTCGAACTCACAGACTGCGAGATCATGACCTGAGCCGAAGTCGGACGCTTAACTGACTGAGCCACCCAGGTGCCTCTGCACATGTCTTTTTGAGATCAAGCATTCGTAATAAAGCTATTGAAATAAGCAGTTTATAATGTGGATTTGAATCCTCGACTGAAAGGTCCTGACTGCCAAATGTCTCCTTTTCCAGGAAATAAAGCGAACGAGGTCGGTTTGTCTCCTCTACTGGTCCCTCTTTCTCTCTCCTCTGACAGGAGGTTTTGTTGCCCTTCTGTCCATCTGCCTTTAAGCTTTCTCCTTAGAGAATCCATTCGTTGTTCAGATTTTCCTCACCCCTGCTATGATGAGGGACCCAAAAAACCTCCATTTCTGGTCTCATGGATAGCAATAGGCCTTCACGCTTGAGTCGTGTTTTACGTGGGGAAAATGAATTCACACCTCTTTTCTTTTTTTTTTTTTTTTTTTTTTTATTTTATTTTTATTATTATTTTTTTTTATTTTATTTTTTTATTTTTATTTATTTATTTTTGGGACAGAGAGAGACAGAGCATGAATGGGGGAGGGGCAGAGAGAGAGGGAGACACAGAATCGGAAACAGGCTCCAGGCTCCGAGCCATCAGCCCAGAGCCTGACGCGGGGCTCGAACTCACGGACCGCGAGATCGTGACCTGGCTGAAGTCGGACGCTTAACCGACTGCGCCACCCAGGCGCCCCCACACCTCTTTTCTTATTTGATCTTCCTGACCACCTTGTTAGGCAGGTGGGGCACATGCTACTATTTCCGTTGGGACATAAGGCTGCTGCTGGTAGAAGACTTGTCAGATCTGCCTGAAGTCACCCTTTTCTATTTCACTGCCCTCTGCTGTCACTTTAAAATCAAGCTATTTGAAATTTAATTCCGCCTGAAAGCTAGTGTCCCCTTGCAGTGGAACCTCCATTTTCCCAGTTTACCTAGGTCCCAAACACCTCAGAGTCGGCCTTCTTCCCCCACATCCTTCGGTCTCCGTGACACATAGGTCACAAGACCCACGGGGGTGTGTGCGCGTGTCTGTGTGCACATGCGAACGTACATGCACGCGTGTGCACCCATCACGTCCTCCCCGCAGCTACTACACCCAATCCGGGGCCCTGTCACCTGGGTTACTGATACCAACCTACACCTGACCTTCCTCACCGCAGGCTCTCTCCCTTCCAAGCCATCCCTCCGTGACACGCTGGGGGTGGGGTACTTCCTTGGGAAACAGTTTTCTTTGGGTCATTCTGTCTCCTGCTCATCTTCACTGGCTCCCTGTTTCCTGCTCCACCCGGTGAAAACCTGTTGCCTGGCTGTCCAAGCCCTTTGCAACCAGGCTTCACTCCACCTCGAGGCGCAGTTTAGAACAGCAGTCTGATCTGCCTGTGCCGCCGCTTCCTAGCTAGGTAACTCTTGGGTTGGCTGTAAGGATGAAACCACGATTTCCCAACCTTGGTATCTGCAACGTTTTGAGGTGGACAGTTTTTTGAGGGGCGTCCCATAGGAAGCTTAGTAGCACCCGTGGCCTTTACCTGCTAGAGGCCGGTACCCGCCCCCCAGCGGTGACAGCCCAAAATGCCTCCAGACACCGCCAGACGTCCCTTGAGGGCAAACTTAAGTCCATTTGACAATCACTGGATTAAATGAAGTAATTACGTACAAGTGCTAAAAATCACCTGGGACACTCCTATTTAGTTCCTCTTCCTCTCCAATGACAACAAAGTCTCAGGGTAGCCGTGAGACTGAATGCGACTCACGTGGGAGCAAAGCCCTCAGCACGGTGCCTGGCACATGCTAAATAAGAGGTGGCAGCCCTCGCGCCCATCACTGGTACCCCCGGCACGCCTGGCACAAGTGGAATGTACAATAGATGCTTCATAAAAACGCGTTAGTGATTGCTGGAAGTAAATCGTATTGTAGTTTCTCCTTTTTCTTTTTATTCTTGCTGAGAAATTGTCTCCTCTGCTATTATCCATGCACATTTATCAGTGTTCTCTCTTCTACATCGTGAATTTAAAAATAGAAAAGAAAACTCTTAGAACAGCTTAATCTTGTTTTTTTTGTGTGCGGCTTATAAAAGGAAAGAATAGGGCCTAATGTGGAGCTGGTGGGGAGATTCAAAGCACATAATTTGATGCAGATCAAAAGAATTTCTCATGTTTTCAACTAATAAAAATCTTGTAGCAGTAGGAGTCTCAGGGTCACAAAATCACACATATAAAGTTCCTTCCTTAAAGGCTGACCCCTGCTCTTCTGGATACAGTGTGTGTTTATTTGTTCCGTGAAAAATGATGCCTGCGAATCTATAAGCATCAGTAGCGATGATGGTGGTGATAACGACAGTAACATTTTTGGAGCTCGGGCTAGGGGCCAGCCAGCGTTCAAAGGGTTTTACTTAGATGATCTCATTAGATTCTCAAAAGAGTCCCATGAGGGAAGTACGAACACTGCCCCCAGTTTACAGTTTAGGTAAGTTAGTTCAGTATCTTCCTCAAGGTCCCGCAGTTTGGAAGGGATAGAGGTCACACTTGAACATGGGTGGTCTAGCTCTAGCGCCCACAGTGAGGATGGAAGAGGACATCAGTCCCCAGGCTTGGGCAGAAGACAGGTGCTATGTCAAGTGACACCACATGATAGTTCCTGAAGCTACCTCTTCTAGCAAGTGGAAGCTTCTGGGCTTTCTGCAGGTAAGGTGCAGAGCCAGATTCCAATTCTGCTACTTAGAGAACACGGAAGAGGAAGCACCTTGTGTTTTTCCAGAAACTCTGGAGTGAGGGTCCATGGAGCATCTCTAATGACTTCGTCCACATAGCGACAGTGTCTGAGGGCTTCATATCTCTCTGCTTCGTTCATCACAGTGAAACCTTTGAATTTGTGGGTGAGGTCATCACTGCAAACTGAAACAGACAAATGTGTTAAAGGCTGCCACCTGGCCCAGGCCCTGCTGACAGCCATCCCGGTACACACAGGGCTTATTCAGCAAAACAAAAGGATCTCAGCCTTACTTGGTACATGACATAATCAAACTCAGTTTGTTGTTGTTGTTTTGGTTTTTTTTTTGTTTTTTTGTTTTTTGTTTTTTGTTTTTTTACAGGAACAAAGCATCAGGAAAGCGAAGCAAGCTGAAATCTACCAGCAACTGAGCTTTCCATTTGAGAGCTGATTTTGACTGCATTTTCTGCTGCAACTTTTATTAAAATCATTCTCCACGCTACCTAATGTGATTCTTGTATCTTTTATTTCCTTATCCCACAGCGAAAATTACTATTCGGGGAAAAAAAAAATGACCAAATGAACTGACAGAGAGCAACCAAGAGGCCTGAATTCTAGAAGGTTTAACAATCATTTCCAATTCTTTTACTAGATCATTGTACTTAATAACCCAAGTGCGATTCCTTACCATGCACTTGTGCCCGTACGTGCACGTGCACGCGCGCGCGCGCACACACACACTTCTGTTCTCTGGACTGAGGTCCAGTCACTACACATCAGGCCACATACTCAAGAATAGGAAGTCATAAAACAGAAGATCTGATCTAGAGGAATTCATCCTTCTAACGTTTCTTATCTTTCCTAGATCTCTGGTTCCTGAATCTCCACATGGGGGTTAAGATCATCCACTGTCAGCCTTAGAAAGGATTTTTTGAGGATTTACATGAAAGTGCATTGAAATAAACTGAACAAGAAAGATTACTCATGACCTTATCCATAATATTGGGGGTGGGGGGCGTTGGTGAGGAAAGGCAACTTTCCTGAGTTTTCCTCCATGTCAGGAAGAAATGTCACTGTGGGTTCAGTCCCTGTTCACCAATATCCCAGTGAAAGTCCTACAGCCATTCTATCCTGACCGCCCCTCAAGAGATTTTCTGTACACACAAAAAATTTATAAGATTTAAGTATGCAATACATGTTTTAAAAACAAAAATACAATTATTTCCTGGGAATCAAAGAACGACCTACAACCCGAACCCAATCTAGCCACAGAGTAAAGGCAGCCGTTGGCCACAGCCAGCATCCTGGGGAGACTTCTTATTGTAGCCTTCATGTGCTTGACCTCCAAACCATCCTCAAACCTGCTGCATCTGCATCCCGAGTGTGCCCAGAAGCCACATTCGTCTTACCACCTCCGGCACATTCACCTCCCCTCCTCTGGACTACTGCAGTGGCCTCCTAGCCAGGCTCTGGTCCCAGCCTTGCCCACCCCCAGCAGCTGTCCTCATCCACCGGAATGACCTTGAAACCTGCCCGACGGTCATTCTTGGGCTCAGAACCCTTCTCATCTCCCTCACAGTGAAAGGGAAACTCTTCCAGGGGCCCACAGGCCACCACGAGTTCCACACCTCAGCCCATTCCTTGCCTCCGTGCGGTTCCTGAAGCCACCAAGAATGCTCCTGCTCGGGTCAGGACCTTGCACTTTGTATCAAACCTGAAACAGTAGTGCTCCAAATATCCACAGAGCTCGCTCCCTCCCTGGCCTCAAGGCTTCCCAGCCATCCAACAGAAAGTGCCGTTTGGCAGTCGCCATCTTTTTCCCGCTTCACTTCTTGCCATGGCACTCCTCATCATGGAACTCTCTTATTTTATTGTTGATGTTCTTCTACTAATATATATGCTCCCCGAAGAAAGGGACTTTTCTTTGTTTCATTTTCTGATGGCCCATAGTGGGCTTTTAACAAGTATTTATTGAATGAATTAATAGTGCCTGAAATATACAGATGCTCAATTAATGTTTATTATAATTTAAAATAACAGATATTTATCTGTAGGCACATTTCAACAACATATATATATATATATATATATATATATATATAAAAGTTATATCTGGTTAAATATATATATATATATATATATATATATATATATATATATGAAATTAAGAGACTGGTGTATCTCTAGATACACGTGTATACCTACACATCCTTCCTGAGATGTATAGACATATATAGAATACAATATGGAAAACATTGTAGTGGTTTATGTGACCCAAACACCATCAACCATGTGGTGGGCTCAAAAACTTTGATGAACATCAGAGTTGCCTAAGGAACGTGCTAAATATAAAGATGCTTGGGTCCCACTCGCTGAGATTTTGATTCAGTGGGTGCTATGGTCTGAATGTCTCCCCACAAATTCATTTGTTAAAATCTTAACTTCCAAAGGTGATGATATTTAGGAGGTAGGCCTTTGGTGCTTAAGTCTTGAGGTTGGAACCCGCACGAATGGGATTAGTGCCCTTATAAAGGAGACTACAGATTGCTCCCTTAGAATGTTCGACCATGTGAGAAAACAGCAAGAAGGCAAGACCCATGAATCAGGAAGAGGGCCCTCACTAGAGGGACACCATGTTAGCACCTTGATCTTGGAGTTCCCAGCTTCCAGAACTGTGAGAAGTAAACTTGTGTTGTTTTTAAGCTAGCTAGTCTGGGTGTCTTGTTTAGGAGACCAAATGAACTAAGATACTGAGTCTAGAGTAGGGCCTAGGCAGCTCTATTTTTGACAAGCTTCAGGGATAATTCTGATGTATGCAACATTCAAAAGCCCCTGAAGCATGTTATGAACATCTTGAGTAAAGAACCCAGCCTGTTTTTGTTTTTTTTTTTTTTTTTTTTTTTTTTAACACTTATTCATTTTTGAAAGGCAGAGAGAGACAGAGCGCAAACGGGGGAGGGGCAGAGAGAGAGGGAGACACAGAAACAGAAGCAGGCTCCAGGCTCTGAGCTGTCAGCACAGAGCCCGACGCGGGGCTCGAACTCACGGACCATGAGATCATGGCCTGAGCCGAAGTCGGCCGCTTAACCGACTGAGCCACCCAGGCGCCCCAGCTGTTTTTGAATCACCCATCACTCCAGTTTGGGGGGGGTGGGTGGTGGGTGGCAGATAGTAGGGCCATGATGACTATGTTATACTGATTCATTGAATGCACTGATTTATGACTATAAATAGCAATTATTTATGGGCCAAGATACCCAATTTAAATATTGATCTAAGACTTCTTAAATATTCAGTTAGGACTTTATTAAAACACTACCTCAACAATCATACTGAACAGAAATGGATTTCAGATCCATCAATTTTCTATTTTAAACAACACAAAACTAGGCTGGGTCATATCCTCCCCGCGTTTTGAACCTGCACCTGAGCAATATGGTATAACTTCTAGATGACTGAAATAACAGCCTCCTGACAAAACACGAAGAAAACAAACAGGATGTTTATGTCAGTCCGGGGTCCTATTTTCATATCCCAGGAGTGACCTCAAGAAGCAGCTGAACATGCTGACCAGTTATTGTCTAAACATTAATTACGCCCAAAGCAGCACTGTTGTTCCTGAATCTTGGCAAATGCACACTGACAACCAGATGGAGACCTCTGAGCAGTGATGCTCCATGGATGAATTCACTGAGTTACGTGGGAGCTCGTACTGTAGCTAACCTATACTGGCAGCTCACTATGTTCAAAATGAAATATTACCAGTACTCTGTAGGAGAGAAAATTTAACATAAGGAATCAATCAACTTTGGAACCAAACAGACTTGGGTTCTAATCCCAGCTCTGCTCCTTGCTACAAGGAAAATCACTCAGTCTCTTAAGATTCCATCAACTGTCTTTAAAACATGGCAACGTTTTGAAAATTGAATATGATGATGTGAGGAGTAATGCTCAAAAACATTTGCCATTTTTTTAAGAGTAGTATGAAACCATTACTGTGGATATTCATTTGTGTTTGGGGCTATCTTCCTGTTCCCACTCCAAGCAGGTGTCCAGCCTCTTGGAAGAAACTCTCCCATGGAAGCTGTGAAGTTAAAGTTGCTGGTACACACGCCTGCCTTCCTGGCTGCTGTTTTCTCCAAGCCAGAAGTCCTTAGAGGAATTCTGTAAGCAAACAGACAAAGAGAGAGAAGATTCCTCCAAATGAGGAAGAGGCCAAAAGTCTGAGGATCCCACGAGCAGCAGGGGCTGGTGGCAGAGCCTCACGAGGGATGACGACACGGAGCCCCAGGCACTGGGATTCCATACACTGCAGGCTCAACAGTGCTGGGCTCGAGACTGGAAAGCCCTCTCTTGTTTCTGTAAACATTTTAACATCTCGTTGGACTCCGTAGAGGTGAAGAGGGCCCAGCAAGGACTGAGAGACTATTTCCCACCAGTCAGGCAAAGTGGAGTCTTAGCAGAGTATTTCATTTCAATTCAAGTACAAGACAGCATAAACCCAAGTCCATGGAGTTTTTATGTCTACTATAGTAGGAATAGTGTCACCATTATTATTTTTTTATTCCCCTCCAATGAGGTAGAAGTAGGCATTGGGTGACCCATATCCTTAAAAATTGTTTTAGGGAAAAAAATCTAATATAAATTTTAATTTCTTGACTTGTTTTTAAATGACACTAACTTTTTATTATTTAAGTGTTTATTCAAATTCTAGTTCACACTATAATATTAGTTTCAGGTGTACATTAGAGTGATTCAACAGTTCCATACAACACCCAGTGCTCATCAAGACAAGTGCCCTCCTTAATCCTCATCACCTATTTCACGCATCCCCCCACCCACCTCCCCTTTGGTAACCATCGGTTTGTTCTCTATAGTTAAGAATCTGTTTTTTGGTTCTCTCTCCCTCCCCTGACCCCCATGTTCATCTGTTTTGTTTCTCAAATTCCACATATGAGTGAAATCATATGGTATTTCTCTTCTCTGACTTATTTCACTTAGCGTAATACTGTCTGGCTCGATCCACGTTGTTGCAAACAGTAAGATTTCATTCTTTTTTATGGCTGAGTAATATTCCGTTGTTTGTATATACCACATCTTTATCCATTCATCAGTTGATGGACACTTGGGCCCTTTCCTTAATTTGGCTATTGTAGATAATGCTGCTATAAACATCAGGGTGCATGTATCTCTGTGAATTAGGATTTTTGTAATCTTTGAGAACAAAGCTAGTAGTGCGATTGTTGGAGCATAGGATAGTTCTATTTTTACTTTCTGAGGAAACTTCCTACTGTTTTCCAGAGTGGCTGCACCAATCTGCATTCCTACCAACAGTAGGAGAGGGTTCCCCTTTCTCTACCTCCCTGCCAACACCTGGTGTTTATTGTTAAATGATGTTACTTTCTTTTCATGTTTATTTTTGAGAGACAGAGAGAATGTACGAGCAGGGGAGTGGTGGGGACAGAGGATCTGAAGCAGGCTCTGCACTGACAGCAGAGAATCCAACGCAGGGCTCGAACTCATGAACCATGAGATCATGACCTGAGCCAAACCCAAGAGTTGGGCGTTTAACTGACTGAGCCACCCAGGCACCCCATGTTAGCAGTTAAATTAAAAAGAAAAAAGGGCTTTACAATTGGTAGTTTCAATTCGCTAAAATAATGTCAACAAGGTAAGCTTACATAAATGAAATTTCAAAGTATTACTGGTCATAATGCTTACAAAATTAGAAATCCAAGTATTATAATCATTGTACAAAACCATGGCATTTTGTGTCTGTTAGTGCCTGAGGTTGAGAAATAGATTGTAGTACTACCACTTATCACAGTTTCTGGTCTTTGAATCAATTATTTCTACCAAATACCAAGTATTATGCCGCCTTTCTGTGCACTCACCCTGACCAGAGTGGTTTCATGAGCAAAGCCCATGCTCCACCCAGGGGAGCCCCTACAACAAACCTACCCATAGATGTCAGAGGCCCCACAATTAATATAGCACGTTCTTTCAATTCACCCTAAGCATTTTATTTGCTGACTACACACATCACTGCAAGGGCCAGTCTTTCAACCAACAACATAAAACACCTATTTGTAAAAGACTCCCTAACTTTCCTCAGTACAGAATTGTCTGCCATTAAGGTGGTTTGTGACACTCAAGATAGTCTAAAAGTAATGGTCTTCAAACTAGGACACACATACTCCTGGGGATACACAAAGACTTTTCAAATGATATCCAAACACAAGAGGCTTTAAAGGACTCAATTTTCAGATCCTCAACTTCCAAGGGTATACTTTCTTAAAATTCATGGTCCCAGAGAAAGCCTCTGTGTCCAAAACCACCCTTACTCCACTATGCAAAAGGAAGACACCATCCGAATCTTACTCTGTGGCATGGCAAGGGGCAGGGGGTTAAGGCTTCAGGCCAAACCGAAGGGAAAGCTTGCTTAATGACTACTGCAAACACCATGAACCTCTAAAAGCTTCCTGTCCTAAAACATTTCTGTTACAGGTAAAGCCGGGTGTTACAAACTCATTATGGGAGAGTAAGGAATAATGCCAACTGTTGCCTAACAACTTTGCATTTTCATTCCCGTAACTATTGTCAAAGGACATAAGGATCTTGAGCGATAAGACCCAGGAATTCAAAGCAAAAGGAGCAATGGAAAGAAATACTGAATGCTAAAATGGCTTTTTCATATGGTGAAGGGTAAGCATTTCCCCGGCTATTCTCAGCACTCACGGTGAGTCCCGGAAACGCCTTCTCTCTTTTAGTTCAAAGTAAGCATTTTTGCCAGCTATTCACTTCAAAATCAACTCCACAAGGCAAAGCTGCACAGGCTGATACTGCTGCATTTTAGAAATGTAGCTGGAATATTTTCTAGAATTATCATTTTTTTCAAAATACATTGGAATAAACATGTAGATAAAACATTTACATGCTTTTTTTCATATTTCATATGCATGCATTTTAAAAGGAAGTTAAAATCTATTTTATCAGATCACATTATAAAATATTTATTCCATTTACAGATAATGCTTACCCTATTTCTTCTTCTAAAAGGCGTATTATTTTATACCTTCTCCTACACAAAATATCTACTGCCAATTTATTTTTTTAGTAGTATATTCCTTTTTCTATTCTTAAATACATAGAAGTATGTATACCCATGGTGTCTAATAAAGATAGGTCATTTCTGATTTTTACATTTGATTTTATTTAATTTTTCCCAAAAGTCAAACACCAGAGTTTAAGTACACACACACACACACACACACACACACACACACACACCGGTAGAGAAGGAATAACAGGTCTTTTTACCATACGTCTCTCCTTATGAATATGGTATTATTTTACTTATAAATTACACTGCATCACTATAAATTAAGCATAGTGATTTGTTGTCTTGTTTGTAACTTATTATATTAGAGCTATATCATTTTAATCTTGACTGATTCTATTTTATACAATGCATTTTATAATGTATTTCTCAGTGTTTTTTATAAGACTTCCAGAAATACATTAACATATTTGAATTGAAAAGACTTTTTCTTAGTTTCTAGGTTTTTGGCAGGTTTGACAGTGAGGACTAGCTTGGTTACTTAGGTTAGATGGTGTTTTCTGCAGATTTAGTAAACAAAAACCACAGCCCCAAGGTTTTTTAGGTTTTTTCTAAGTTTTAAGAAAATGATAAAACCATTTTATCAAAGATTAGTGGATTGACAACAGTGTAATGAAATTACCAATATTTCCATTTCCCCAACCCTTTCTCAGTGTATCTGGTTAAATAAGTTGCTTTCAAGTAAAAGAGTAAAGGTTAGAAATAAGAACCATTTGGTAAGTCTTGGTAAAGCCTTTTTGTTATACTTCCCAGAAAAAAAGAAAGCCACTGATTCTAATACCTTGGAACACATCTTCCTGTGGGTTGGGTCATTTCTAATCCACTGCTTGCCTCAAATTCCGAAGAGAACCTTAATAAATTGTCACTTGATAGACCATTACAATTATTTTGTTGACAACAATAAATTCTTTTTGTGATACAAGGCAAATAATTCAGGAGTTCAAAGACCGAGTGGCATCACTCTAACAGATTTCTTCCATTCCTGTCTAAATATTTGTGTAAACAAAATACTTCAGCACTGATATCTATAATAAGGAAAAATAGGAATAAAATCAATGTTAAACCCTGTCTCATTCTAGCAGTGATATATTCATCCACAAATCACAAAATCCCAATCATTTCATTTAAATGTTAGAGAACAGTGAACAGGAAAAATTCCAAAGAAAAACAATCTCAGGGCAAGCTAGAGGGAAAAAGCACCTTAGCTATAGACGAACAAGGATAAAAATTACAATAATGTCTCCACAGAAACAATGCAAGCAAGAGGAGAATGGAGTGAAATATTCCGTGTTGAGAGAAAAACTCCAACCAACCTAGAATTCTGCACCCTGTAAAATTATCCTTCAAAAGAGAAGAAATAAAGACCTCCTCAGACAAACAAAAATCGAGGGAATTTGTTGCGAGTAGACCTGCCTTGCAAGCAATGTTTTAAAAATTTCTTCTTTAAAATAAAAGTTATTTAGGGGCGCCTGGGTGGCGCAGTCGGTTAAGCGTCCGACTTCAGCCAGGTCACGATCTCGCGGTCCGTGAGTTCAAGCCCCGCGTCAGGCTCTGGGCTGATGGCTCGGAGCCTGGAGCCTGTTTCCGATTCTGTGTCTCCCTCTCTCTCTGCCCCTCCCCCGTTCATGCTCTGTCTCTCTCTGTCCCAAAAATAAAATTAAAAACGTTGAAAAAAAAAAAAATTTAAAAAAAAAAAAAAAAAAGAAAAAATAAAATAAAAGTTATTTAGGGATAAAGAAAATGATGTAGGTCAGCAATTCAAATCTACATAAAGAAAGGAGAAGCATTCAAGAACCAATAAGGTAAGAGCAAACATTTCATTTCTCTTATTCTTAATTCATCTGATAACAGTTTGTTCAAAATAATAACCACAACAATATATTCAGTTACGAATGAATGACTGTAATGATACAAGGAATGAGAGGGAGGGGTAAGAAATATTCTGTTTTTATAAGGTACTTGCACTACTAGTAAAATGTTGTTTGAAAGTGGACTTGGGTTAGTTTAGACTATAAATTACAAACTCTAGGGCAACCACTAAAAAAGTGAAAAAAGAAGTGTAATTGATATGCTAAGAAAGGAGAGAAAATGCAATCATATTAAATGCTCAATTAAAACCACAAAAGGCAGGGGCACCTGGGTGGCTCAGTTGGTTGGGCTTCCTACTTCAGGTCAGGTCATGATCAGGTCAGTGGGTTCAAGCCCCGTGTCATGTTCTGTGCTGACAGCACAGAGCCTGGAGCCTGTATCAGATTCTGTGTCTCCCTCTCTCGCTCTCTGCCCCTCCCCCACTCATGCTCTGTCTCTGACTCTCAAAAATGAATAAATGTTAAAAATAAATCTTAGGGGCGCCTGGGTGGCGCAGTCAGTTAAGCGTCCGACTTCAGCCGGGTCACGATCTCGCGGTCCGTGAGTTCGAGCCCCGCGTCGGGCTCTGGGCTGATGGCTCAGAGCCTGGAGCCTGCTTCTGATTCTGTGTCTCCCTCTCTCTCTGCCCCTCCACCGTTCATGCTCTGTCTCTCTCTGTCCCAAAAATAAAAAAAATAAAAAAATAAAAAAACTTTGAAAAATAAATTTTAAACCAGGCAGAGGCTCCTGGGTGGCTCAGTCAGTTAAGCGTCCGACTTCGGCTCAGGTCATGATCTTGCAGTTCATGAGTTTGAGCCCCGCATCAGGCTCTGTGCTGCCTGCTTCGGATTCTGTGTCTCCCTCTCTCTCTGCCCCTTGCCCAATCATGGTCTCTGTCTCTGTCTCTCTCAAAAATAAATAACATTAAAAAAAACACAAAAGGCAGAACAAGTGTCAAAGACGGAAGCAGAAACAAAACACAAAGGCAACAAATAGAAAACAAAAAATATTGTATATATTAAACCAACTATTTAAATAATCACTTGGAACATGTACAGTCTACATTTATCAATTATAAGACAGAGATTGTAGATCAAAAGATAAGACCCAACTGTACATTGTCTGTAAGAAACCCACTTTAAATATGAAAACATAGGGGCGCCTGGGTGGCTCAGTCGGTTAAGCGTCCGACTTCAGCTCAGGTCACGATCTCGCAGTCCGTGAGTTCGAGCCCCGTGTCGGGCTCTGGGCTGAAGGCTCAGAGCCTGGAGCCTGCTTCCGATTCTGTGTCTCTCTCTCTCTCTGCCCCTCCCCCATTCATGCTCTGTCTCTCTCTGTCTCAAAAATAAACGTTAAAAATTTAAAATAAATAAGTATGAAAACATATATGTTAAAGGTAAAGGAATCAAGAAAGATACAGCATGCTAACGCTAATCAAAAAAAGTGGAAACAGGGGCGCCTAAGTGGCTCAGTCGGTTAAGCGTTAGACTCTTGACTTGGGCTCAGGTCATGATTGCACAGTTCATGAGTTCAAGCCCTGCAGTGGCTCAGCACTGTCAGCACAGCGCTCTCTCGCTTGCTCTCTCTCTCTCTCTCTCTCTCTCTACCCCTCCGCCACTTGCACTTTCGCTCTCCCTCTCAAAATGAATACATAAACTTAAAAAAAATGGAAATACTGTTTGAGTACGTCCTTTTAAAAAAAGGTGAAAATAGCTACATCAACTTCAGACAGAGTAGACTCTAGAGCAAGGAAAGTTATCAAGAAGGGAGGAGCATTATATAATGATAAAAGTGTCAATAATCCATGAAGACATAGAAACCTTTAATGTGTATGTGCCTAGCAACCGAGAGTCAAAATATATGAGGCAAAAACTGAGAGAAATGCAAGGAAACACAGATGAATCCACTATAAGAGTTGGAAATTTTAATACCCTCTATGAGAAATGGAAAGACCTAGCAGGCAGAAAATGAACAAGGACATAGCTTAAGTCAACAGCACCGTCGATCAGCTGAATAAAATTAATACTACAGACTACTTCATCCAACCACAGCAGAATACACATCGTTCTCAAGCTCACATGGAGCATTCACCAAAACAGACAACATTATGGGCCATAAAACATACCATAACACATTTATAAGAATAGAAATCAGGGGCACCTGGGTGGCTCAGTTGGGTGAGCATCTGACTTTGGCCCAGGTCATGATCTCATGGTTCGTGGCTTTGAGTCCCCCATTGGGCTCACTGCTGTCAGCACGGAGCCCACTTCAGATCCCCTGTCTCTTTCTCTCTCTGCCCCTCCCCCCTCTCAAAAATAAGTAAACATTAAAAAAAAGAATAGAAGGCATACAATGTCTGCTCTCAGACCACAATGGAATTACGTTAGATATCAATAATGAAAACATAGGTGGAAAATCCCAAAATACTTGGAGATTAAATAGAACACTTTTTTTTTGATGCTTATTTTTATTTTTGAGAGATAGAGACAGAGCATGAGTGGGGGAGGGGCAGAGAGAGAGGAAGACACAAACTCCAAAAGCAGGCTCCAGGCTCTGAGCTGTCAGCGCAGAGCCCTACGTGGGGCTCAAACTCACGGAGATCACGTGAGATCATGACCTGAGCCGAAGTTGGACACTTAACCGACTGAGCCACCCAGGCGCCTCTAAATAACACACTTCTAAATAACATGGGTAAAAAAATAAATCTCAACGGAAGTAATTAAATATTTTGAAGTAAACAAAAATGAAAACACAGCTTATCAAAATGTGTGGAATTCAGGGGAAAAAGCTTAGAGGGAGATTTTTAGCATTAAGTGCATATATTAGAAAAAAATAAAGTGTAAAAAGCCTAGATATCTAAGGTCAATAATCTAAGATTCCACCTTAGGAAACTAGAAAAAGAAGAGCAACTTAAATCCAGAGTAAGCTTAAGAAATAATAAAAATCAGAACAGAAACTAATGAAATAGACAACAGGAATCAATAGAGAAAATCAATGAACCCAAAAGCTAGTTCTTTCGAAAAATGAATAAAATTTATAAGCCTCTGGTTAAGCTACGAAAAAAAGAGAGAACACAAATTACTAATATAGGATATTAAAGAGGGGACATTTTTGCAAATCTTGTGGCCAGTGAAAGGATAATACAGGACTATTATGAACAACTCTGTGCCCACGAATTTGGTAACCTACACGAAATGGACCAATTCCTTGAAAGACACAAGCTGTCAAAATTCATACTACAAGAAATACACAATCTGAATAGGCCTATATCTATTAAAAAATTGCATCAATATCTAATAACCTTCCAAAAGAGAAACCACCAGGCCCAGATGGGTTCACTGGTGAATTCTACCAGACACTTAAGGAATAAACTATAGCAATTCTCTACAATCTCTTCCAGAAGACAGAAGCAGAGGGAATACCTCCTAACTCATTCAATGAGGCCAGTATTAACCTAATACCAAAATGAAACAAAGACACTGCAAGAAAAGAAAACTCAGACCAAGTTCTCTCATGAACATAGATGCACAACTCTTCAACAAAAAACATCAAATCCAACAATGCGTCAAAAGAATTATATACCATGACCATGAAAAGACCATCTCTTTTCAACAAATGGTGATAAAAAAAAACCTGGACACCCACAGGCAAAACAAAATTACTCTAGACACAAATCTTATACTCTTCACAAAAATTAACTCAAAATGGTTCATAGATTTAAATGTAAAATGCAGAAGTATAAAACTCCTAGCAGAAAAGCTAGACGACTTCGGGTATGGCAGTAATTTTTTATATACAACATCAGAGACATAATTGGTAAACTGGACTTAGTTAAAATTAAAAACTGTGGCTCTGTGAAAGACAATGTCAAGGAAATGAGAAGACAGAACACAAACTGAGAGAAAATATTTGGAAGAGATAAAGGACTGCTGTCCAAACTATACAAGGAGAACTTAAAACCCAACAATAAGAAAATGAACAACCAGATTAAAAAATGACAGAAGATCTGAACACACACCTCACTAAAGAAGATACACAGATGGCAAGTAAGCATATAAAAAGATGTTCAACATATGTCACCAAGGATTGCCAAATAAGACAACAATGAGATACCACTACCTACCTATTAAAGTGGCCAAAATGCAAAACATCAACACCATCAAATGCTGGTAAGGATATGGAGAAATGGCAATTATCATGCACCTGCTTCAGGAAATGCAACATGGTACAGCCACTTTGGAACAGTTTGGCACTTTCTTACAAAACTTAACACACTCTTAACATACAATCCAGCAATAATGCTCCTGGGCAAAGAAGTTGAAAACCTATGTCAACGTACAAATTTGCACATGGGTGTTTATAGCAGCTTTATTCATAATTGCCAAAACTTGGGAGCAATTAAGGTGACCTTCAGTAAGTAAATGGATCAACTGTGGTACATCCAGACACTGAAGTATTATTCAGCAGTACAAAGAAGTGAACTAACAAGCCATGAAATACATGGAGGAACTTTAAATGCATATTACTATGGGCACTGAGGAGGGCACTTGTTGGGATGAGCAGGGGGTACTGTACGGAAACCAATTTGTCAATAAATTATATTAAAACTAACTAATTAAATAAATGCATATTACTAAGTGAGAAAAAAGCCAAGCTGACAAAGGTACATAGTGTATACTTCCAATTATATGGCATTCTGGAAAAAAACAAACTATACAGATGGTAAGAAGTGGTTGCCATGGGCCGGGAGGAGAGAAGGATGAATAGGCAGAGCACAGGGAATTTTTAGGGCAGTAAAACTAATTTTGTACAGTATCACAACGGTGGATACACGTCATTATACATTTGCCAAAACCCACAGAGTGTACAATACCCAGAGTGAAGTCTAATGTAAACTATGGACTTTGCTTGATAATGGCGTGTCAAAGTGGGTTCCGTGGACTGTAACAAATGTTTCGCTCTGGTGGGGGATGTTGACAGTGGTGGAGGCTATGCATGTTGGGCTATATGGGAATTCCCTGTACTTGCTGCTCAATTTTGCTGTGAACGTGAAACTTCCCTTAAAAAAAGTTTATTGATTTTTGAAAATGTCAATATTGATAAGATTACAGAAATTATATCTTTCACAAGTATTTAAACTTAGGACAGAGTATTTTAGATGTCAACTTACAAATTTGCAAGAAAAGGGGCGCCTGAGTGGCTCAGTCGGTTGAGTGTCCGACTCCGGCTCAGGTCATGATCTCGCGGTCCGTGAGTTCTAGCCCCACGTCGGGCTCTGTGCTGACAGCTCAGAGCCTGGAGCCTGCTTCGGATTCTGTGTCTCCCTCTCTCTCTTCCCCTGCCCTGCTTGCACTCTGTCTCTCTGTCTCTCTGTCTCTCTGTCTCTCTCTCTCTCAAAAATCAATATAACATTTTTAAAAAATTTGTTTTTAATTTGCGAGAAGGTATATAGTTTTTCAAAATTCTTTTAGGGTTTGTGGGGAACAAAGTGTGAAGACTCCTAGTCTAAGACAATGGTTTTCAACAAGGGCCTCATCATCCCCTATGAAGCCATTTCTGGAAATTTATGGGGCATCTTTCGTGGTCACAGTGGCTGAAGACAGTTACTGGCATTTAGTGGGAAGAGCGCCAATGAAGCTAAACATCTTGCAAGGGGTGGAGCAGCTCCAGAGGAGATTTTTACCACAACACGCAGGATTTGTGAGTGTCCATGCATAATTATTTTAAGTCATTTGAGTCTAGAACTTTGTTTTACATATAATCACACAGTATTTCTGGAATAGCTGTGATAGAGGCTGAATTTTGGAGGAAGACAACTACCACACACAAAGGGAGACTATACTTTCTCTCATCCACACTTTTACCAAAATGTGTTTGCCATGGCAATGCCACTCATGGTGACCGAGCTCCGATACCACACACCCCTCTATCACCTTTAACATGATCACCTAGAGCCATGGCTAGCGTTCCCACATGTGACCCACATCTAACCACCTCCAAACTTGGGTCACCAAAACACTGCAGAGGTCTCCCAGGGGCCTCAGCAGCATCGGACCATACTCCGGATGGTAGCGTTCTTTCCAGAAATGGCTTTCCACTCAAGATAAAAAGAAATGAAGAAGAGATGGGTTCTCTGCCTGCCTTGGGTTTCCTCTGCATGTCCAGTAATCATTGCCTTTTATCATCTCTTCCTTCTGGAAAGAACTCCATTCAATAACCACGTGCTCACCATCCTCAGTAAAATGCGCAGAAAGGTGCCCCTCAAATATCCAAAAGGTAGTCTTAAACTTAGAGAAGGTAACAAAATATTTTTTAAAAAGAGAGGCACGGTCTCTTACCAGCACCTTTTCCTTCACTGTACAGGCGTGAGGGTTGATGGTGCCTAATTCATGTAATGGCATAAAATCTGATCACAATGAAAGGATATGGTGCTTCCAGAAGCTACAAGGTGAGATACAGGTCTCCCTAGTCAGCCACTATTCCTTTTACCCAAACTGAAATCAGTAGGCATTCTGGAGGGGGGAAATTTCAATCCACGTCTAACCATTCTTCTTGCAGAAGCTTATGAACTAACTCATTTCCTTCACTGTGAACTAGGATCACCCAGGCATATCAATCTCCATTTCTTTAACACACTGTATGTAAATGCCATTAATTGGGGTTGTTGTAAGCAACAACCATTAGCTCAACATCATCCCAAAACCTGTGGGCCATACAAAGGAAACAGACAATGACCTTGTTTACCCTTAATCATTCTTAAGCCCCAGCTCTCTATGCTTTGAAATCAGAATAATATTGCTTTTCTCCTAGCCCTCTAGAAAATTTTAGAAACAGAAATTGGTTCATGCGTCAATCATGAGAAGAAAGGCATTAGTGGAAAACATGAAGCCGTTGCACATGATGGTGTTATTTGTCTGTCCCTCTCTGGGAATCAGTGGTGTATAATCCCATGAAGTAATTTCCCCTATGGCTTTTTAAACATCCGTTTAAATTTCAGGCAGCAAACAAGTGAGCCAGTATTGGCTGAATTGGGAGTAATAACAATGTGAGATTTTAATAATGAAACTCTGAAAGGGGTCCTTTTCAGGGAGCACATTATAAAGGAATTTTCTAGACAAAGAGAAAAAGCAAATCTTACCTCCAACCAACAAGTAGCTGTTGGGAAACAGTGTTTTTGCTTGCATAAGTGCCCTTGCGTGACCTGAGTGGAAGAGGTCAAATATTCCATCGGCATAAACTCTGACAGGCCTGTCAACTGTGGGAGAAAGAAAGTATCATCAACAGAACTTCAGAGTGAGGAAGCCCAGTTACCTGATTCTTCCAACATCAGTTGAGCACTGTAAGAAAGTTTACGTGGATAAAACACAAGGTCTGTGTACCATCAGTCTCTTATTGGTGCACGCAATTACTTCATTCTTGAGTCTGGCAGCGCTGAGTGAGGGCTCCCAAGACCTGTGCCCAAAGGCAGTGTTGTGCAGGGGTCTGCTCATTCTGCTTAGAGAGACTGGTGTGCATCTTTCCTCCCAACTCCAAGTCACTTTGGCAGCCCGAAATCAGCTGGGGTAGTATTTACACCACAGAAATTGGCGAATGCTACAAATCTGGGTGTATTTCCCTCCGGAGGGCCAACCGTTCAACATTTACCAGCATACCCTGCACAAAGGTCACTACCTAACCTCTCTGGCATCATAAGGGATGGGGGCAGGGCGTGTGCCCCAAAGACAGAAGAATCAGGGTGCAAAAGTTACATGTGGGGGTGGTCCTCAGGGTTGCCAGCCAGCGACCAACACTACAGTCCCTCTGAGGGAGAAAGGTCAAGAGTGAAGTGGCCTCAAGAGATATTCTCACTGTGGCATATGGTATTCTGGGAGGAGCCATTCCATGATGAAGAGGGACACACTTTATCACAGCTCCTGGGAGCCAGGAGACTGTACCAGAAACTACAGGATGACACTTGGCTGAGAAAGCCCAAAGACCCACCCCCTCAAGTAAGATGGAGACACAGTGGGGAGAGGGGTTGAGTGACAACTTTTATCCATTCTGAACTCTCAACAAAGGAACTACAAAGTGAAAATATGGCAAACTACAAGCTAAATATGGCAAACTGAACATATACACATTTATCTCTACTTCTTCCCAAATACAAGAATTACAGAGAAAGATTTGAAAAGGTACAATCCCCGCCCCCCAAAAAAATTGTAAAAAATTAAAAGGTTTAATTCCCCAAGGGCAGAGGAAACAACAAAGGCAATGACAGTAGATGAGAGAAGTCCACAACATTTTGGCAAGTTGATTGTCAAATGCTTAGTGTCTAAAGGAAATAAGAATCAGGGTTAGGGCAGGTAGGGAAAGGGACTGTTGAGTTGTTAGGCTTATAAAAAAAACCTACGAGTCCTACTGATTTTTAAAACTACCTACATGTATTCTAATGATGTTGTAAAAATAAATTAAAAAAAAAAAAAGAAATCATCAATGCAAACTTCTGTTGAATGATCTGTAAGACAGATTTAAAATTGTGATGATTTCTTGATGTAGTATAACCTCATTAATTTGGAATATAAATTAAAAGGAATGTTCCATTAATAGATTCAGATGGTACAATGTTTCTAATAAATTAAATTTCTCTAATAAAAAAAACTCAAGAGACTTTATGTCAGATAGGGAATTGCAATTATTCCCAATTATACACCATCTTGAACAAACAGAATTGCCTTCACAGGATTATACCGGATTCTAAATAAGCCATGGTAAATAGAAAATGCTTTGAAATAACAAACTGTCTAATGAGGGATCCTTGGTTTCAATGCTCTTATTCAATTTGAATTCAATTGAGGAAAATTTGTTTTAAGATATAAATCCCAGGGGAAAGCAGATGGCAGTTTTGCAAAACTTTTTGTTATTGATTCAGAGGTGATCAAGATAAATGAATTCAGGAAGCAGGGAGGAAAGAAAAGTAAAGAAAGATGACATAATTACCGAGAGAAAGACCATTTAGTAAATCTTTGAAGAGTATTTGTGGGGTTGATTTCGCAATAAGCTCACTTTTTAAAATTGTAGTGTGTCAGCAATTTCCAGACTGGGAAACCATGTGGGCCCAAAAGAAAAAAAAAAAACAAAAAACACCGCCCCCCCCCCCCAAAACCAATCTCTTCAACAAAGGAGCACTTCAAGAAAAAAAAAAAAAAGACAAAGATGGAAGTGGATGTGCAGATTAGAGATTTAAAACACTTTCCAACATATCGAACGTATGGATATTATTTGGATTTGGGTTCAAAACAACTATAAATAAACGATGACATAAGGTAACTGGAAATTGGAACACTGCTTATTTGGTGATATTAAAGAATTACTGTTATTTTTTAGGTGCGATAATGGTATAGGGGTCATGCTTTGAAAAACTGGGTTTTTAAGACATGTATACAGAAATACTTATGGATGTAATGATAGAAAGCTTAGGACGTTGTTTCAAATAATTCAAGAGGGGGCAGAGGATGCGGGCATGCGGGGGCAAGACCGGCATTGGTGGGTGGGCGTTAGGTATAGATAACAGACACACGAAGGTTCATCATATTGTTCTACTTTTGTGCATGTTTGAAATGCTGTATAATAACTTTTTTATTACAGTGTGGCTTTTTTTAGTTTGTATGCTTATTTGTTTTAATCTTTTGTTTCAGGTTTTTCTGGACATCCTTTTAGGCACTTGTGAATTCTCCAGGGCATTTATGTTGGGAACCACTGGCCTGTGAAGCTGCGGGTTTTGTGATGATCACAAGTGAGAACACAACTATTCCACGGCCATGGTGGAGAGACCTTAGGGTGGATCCCAGGGATCCCTGCCTCCTGGTGTTCATGCCTTTGTGTGATTTCCTCCCTTTGAAATGTGACGGGGACCTGGAAGTTTTCTAACCAGTTGAATATGGCAAACACGATGGATGGCACGCCTATAATTATGTTATCGTAGAGAAGATTCCATACTGCTAGCAGACTCACTCTCTCTTGGTGGCTTTGAAGATGCCAGCTATCATGTTGTGAGAGGGTCACATGGTAAGGAACTGCAGGTGACCTCTAGGAGCTGAAGGTGGCCTCCGGCTTACAACCAGCAAAAAGCTAGATCTTTAGTTTTACCATTGCAGGCAAACAACCCGTGTGAGCTCAGAAGCAGATCTATCACCATCAAGCCTCCAGATGAGAAATGGGCCCTGGGTAACACCTTGAATACAACCTTGTAAGACCCTGAGCGGAAGATTCGGCTAAGCCAGGCTCCCAGCCCACAGAAATTATGACATAATCAATCTGCATTGTTTTAATCCACTAATTCTGTGGCAATATGTTATGCAGCATAGAAAATAAATACAATGGCATCATAAATTTTCTTCCCACAGACTATTAGAAATTTTTACAAGTATTCGAAATAAATTCCTATTAATCCTGAACTGACAGAGTAAAGTCAATCAGATAAATGTGATGTTCTGATAAAATGCCTATCTGTACGCCACAGGCTGATTGCCAAGTTTCAAATAATTTCAATGTAATAAACTACACCCAACACCAAAAGGATGCTGAATATGTGCTTGAGAATCAGGGATGCAAATGATGACCACAGTATAGCACTGTGGGAAAATCTCATCATCTTAACTGCTTGGATCTTATACTCCAAATTTTCTAACTTATTCAGCACTTATACACAAATGAAATGGTTAAGGGGGCTATGCCTGCCTCACATCTCACACCATATATGAAAATTAACTCCAAATGGATCATAGACCTAAATGTATGAGCTAAAGCTGTGAGGCTTCTAGAAGAAAACAGGAGAGAATCTTAGTGAGTATGGGTTTGGCAAAAATTTCTTGAATAGGGCCCTAAAGGACACACCATAAAGCTAAATAAATAAATAAATAAATAAATAAATAAATAAATAAATAAAAAAATTGGGCCTTACTTCAAAACTCACATCTTTACATTTTTACAAAAATACAAAGCGAAGTCATACACTGGAAGAAAATATTTGCAAAATGTATATCTAAGACTTGTGTCTAGAATACAAAAGGACTTCCAAAACTCAATAATGAGACAAATACCTCATTTTAAAAAGGGCAAGAAAATTGAACAGACACTTCACACACACACACACACATATATATGGCAAATAATATATATATGTATATATATACATATATATATATATATATATATATATATATATATATATATGGCAAATAAGCTCATGAAAAGATCTTCAATATCACTGGTTATTGGGGAAATGTAAATTAAAGCTGGAGTGATATACTACTTCATGTCCCTAGAATGGGAAAGAATTTAAAAACACATCAACCATACCGGGGCGCCTGGGTGGCTCAGTCGGTTAAGCATCTGACTTCGGCTCAGGCCACGATCTTGTGGTTTGTGGGTCCAAGTCCCATGTCGGGCTGTGTGCTAACAGCTTGGAACCTAGAGCCTACTTCAGATTCTGTGTCTCCCTCTCTGTCTGCCCCTCCCCTGCTCACTCTCTGTCTCTCTCTCCAAAATAAATAAACATTAAATGATTTTTTAAATAAATAAACACTTTAAAAAATCAAACAAAACTTCATTGCCCTTTCTTCTAACTCATGGTGCCTTCTAGAAAACTACATTCCAATATAAATTTTTTAAAAAGAGATTGGTACTAAACATCTACTAATTATGGTAACTAGTATTGTTTTTGTGTACAACTGATGTGTAAGAAGGGTGGCAGAAAAATTAATCTTTAAAGATCTAATAGTTACATATTTTCTCAAGTTTATGATAGCTTCATATAAACTTTCTAATTTCCTTCTATTTATAGCCCAGCATTTACTGACAGTGATTGATGTTTACTTTCTCAATACATTAAATTTAAATTTTTTAAAAAGTATATTTAAAGAAAAATTAAGTAAATTATAGTACAGGTGCACACAAATAAGGCAAAATTCATTAAGGTAGCTCTTGAAAAATTAATTTGGCAAACTACACACCATGGAAATGGAACAATACAAATCCCCCTTCGAGAGGGAAAATAGGCAATTAGAACTAAACTTCCTTTGAAGAAAAAGGCAGCTCTACTGAAAAGGGACCTATGAAATAATCACTTGGACTTTGTGTGAAGACAGAGGAGAGATTCACGGTCTCCGGGTATGTACGAAACCCTGTAGGTTCACAGTTATACAAACGCACTGGCTGAGCTAAGATCAAAGGTGCCAATCCCCGTTGCTCTAGCGTGTTCCTCCTCTTGTGGCTTCATCACCCTTATGGCCTGACAGACGTCCTCCAGGAGCAAAGGGTGATGAGCAGAGTTTGTCATTGCGACTTTTAGAATGTATACGCCAACCCCTGTTTGGGTACACCTAAGGTCGTGAACCATATTGTAGGCAATTGTATTAAGTCATCAAATAGGGCTAGTGAAGGAGATAAAGACTTCAACTAGAGCTATAATCGTGAAGTACATTATAAACCCCAAATGTGGGTCTGCTTTGTCTTTTTGATGGAACGCTCAAGACAGCACCACAAAAAGGTAATTGCTTACTAGTCTTGAAAATTACCAAACACTCCAAAAAAGCAGTGATGTTCTTCTTACTTTCTTAAAAAGTAGTCAAACAGCAGATTTTTAAAAATTCTCTGAGCTTTTCTACTAACAGTATAATGCTCTCACAATTATATGTGGATAATCTCCCTGTCATTCTCTCCAACCATTACCAACGGGTACTCTTGATCAATGGTTCTTGCAGTGAGGTCCCAGAACAGGCAGCATTAGCAACAGCAGGGAACTTGTTAGAGATGCCAGTTCTCGAGTCCCGCCCCGGACCGACTGAATCAGAAACCTTGCAGGTGAAGTCTGCTTTAACAATGCAGGGGATTCTAAGCAGATAGGAGGACCACTACTCTAATAAAATAGTGGTTATTAGAGTGTGATCTAAGACTAATATGTGCCTTGTGGGTAATCAAAGAGCTAACGTCTCATTGCATTTTAATATGGACGTGAGACGTTCTAAGTAAAGGAATTTCTAACAGAATTGTGTCCCCAGGTGCCCATCAACATCACCGATCCTCTCGGATAACCTCCCAGGGTCATCACCTGAGATAACGGAGAATTTCTCTTCTACGACTAAGAGTTCGCCTTTGCTCCATCTCACGCCTCCTGTGGTGACCCATGTTCCACAGAGCCCGGGCCAGAGCCATTTCAAAATACACCACCGTCTTATCCTAGCTTGGTTCTCCAGGTTTCAACTGCTTGGCAGTTAGACAATGTACAGATGCCCAGTCTCACCCAATCAGCTTGAGGCTGGTTCAGAGCATCACACCCAACTGTCTGATTTTATATCCAGAGGGCAAGTTCCTTCTCCTGTCCCAAACTCCCATCCCTTCGCTCAGTCACTCACAAAATATTTACTGAGCACACAGTATTTGACAAGAATGTCTCTAGGTGCTGGCGAAACAGCAGTGAGCAAGGCAGACAGTCCTGCCACTACAGAAGCTCACAGACTGTTTGACACACCTTCCACCCTCCGATGCAAAGCCTGTGTTTTCACGGAGCTCCCCCGTCTGCTGTGGCCCGTGCCCCACCGGGCTGCCCGTTATGGTAAACATAGCACAGATTTAAGGTAAAAGAGACTTGGGGGTGAATCCGAGCTCCACCCGGTCAGCTGGGACACTTGACAAGTTACTTTTCCATTCTCCAAGTTCTCAAGAAAGGACACGGTACTACCCACCTGCCAGTTTGTGCCAAGACCCAATGAGATCGAGTATAGTGCACAGCACCTACCAGATATAAAGCAAGTTCTACTTTCCTTTCCTAGAGAAGTACATCCTCTTCTTCTGTGGCCTGAAGCTCAGCCTTTAACTTAACCTTTCATAACCACCTGGACTTCCATGGCAGCTTTTGGATTTATTGCTTGGATCAGCATTTCTCAGTGTATGGTCTGTAGACCACCAAGTTCACCACCACCCGGCTATTAGTTAAAAAATGCAGGCGTCTGGGCCCCAGCCCAGATTCAAGGGTAAGGGAGAGTGAGCAGGAAATCTGCCTCTTGAACAAACTTACCAGGTGGCTGTTTGCATGCGTAAGTCCGGGAACCCCTGGTTTAGCTGCTCTGAGCTACCTCCCCAAGCCTCTTCTTGCCTTTCTCAAAGCTTATTAACTTTGCTTGTCCTCCTCCTCACCTCACTGTCTTGAAGCTATTCTTCGAAGGAAGCAGGGTGTCACGACCGAGATCAAGCTGGAACACCCACGGTTTGAGGTCAAATCCCAGCTTAACTACCCACCCGCGGTTCTCAAGTGGGTCCCCCTGCAGCAGCAGCACCTGGGAACTTGTTTAGAGAGGCAAGTGTTTAAGCCCCGCCCCATTGGGACTCCATCAGAAACTCTGGGGGCGAGGCCCAGCCATCTGGTTTAGTAAGCCCTCCAGGTGATTCCCAGGCACGTCCAGTGGAGGACCACTGCCGTTTGTTGGCCGTGCGAGATTCATGGTTTGTCTATAGCCTTCATTTCCTCAACTGGGAAATTCTGTAAGTACTAACCCATAGAGGGGTGAGGGTCAAATGACAATGATATATCCAAAGAACTTGGTAAGAGTAAGCACCTAATAACTGCCCATTCTTATTACTATTGTTAAGCAAACCGTCCTTTGTCCCATGGATTCTATTAACTTGTTTGGTTTTTGCCATGGTGAGTGGAAACCATCGAGTTATGCCGTCTTCAGTGTCCCGGGGCTGACCTGCTCAGCTAGTCTTTTTTTTCACTCCATCCCCATCAGCTGTAACGCCACTCATTTATTCCCACACAGCGCTCTACCTCTGTGCCTTCACTACTCCTGTTCCACTTGCCTGGAGTACCCTTCCACTTGCTGCCCAACTTGTCCCAATCTTCTCCCACAACAATCAGCTCAGGTCAGCTACGAGGTCTTGCCTGACTGCTCCAGGCCAAATGAATCTGTCCTTCCTAAAACTTTCAGTAATCTGTGTGGCAAGGTTGAGCCCCTGAGCACACGCACGCATGTTATTTGGGGGTTTTATTTCATACCAAGTTGTCTCCTTAACTACGGGTGTACCTCGGGGATATTGCAGGGTCAGTCCCAGACCGCTGCAATAGAGCCAGTATCACAATAAAGCTAGTCAAGTGCATTTTTTGGTTTCTCACTGCATATAAAAGTTATGTTTAGGGGCACCTGGCTGGCTCAGATGGGAGAGCACACGACTCTTGGTCTCAGGGTTGTAAGTTCAAGCTGCACGTTGGGTGTAGAGAGTACTTTTTAAAAAGTTATGTTCACACTATGCTGTAGCCTATTCAGCATGTAATAGCATTGTATCTAAAAAACAATGTATATGCCTAAATTAAAAACAACACTTCATTACTAAAAATGCTAACCATCATCTGAGCCTTCAGTGGGTCACAATCACTGATCACAGATCACCAGAACAAACAAAATAACGAAGAAGTTTGAAATGTTACAAGAATTACCAAAATGTGGCAAAGATACAAAGTGAGCCAATACTGTTGGAAAAATGGCACCGGTCGACTTGTTCGACACCGGGTTACCACCAATCTTCCATTTGTAAAGATCACAGTATCTGCAAAGCACACTCCAGTAACGTGCATTGAGATGAGGCATGCCTGAGCTCTCGGGAAACAGAGATGGTACTTGATAGTTCTTTTTCGATCTCTTCCCTCTCCATCTCTGGTATAAAGGAGTGAACGAATGGACAAACTTCTAGCGCAGAGCCCCGGCTCTTTAATTTAGGGCACACCTGGAGAAACTTTTGACGGCACAGACTTGTGAACACGGTGATAATTATAATAGCTTAGGTTTGTAGAAGGCTTCACGGTTTAAAAACTGCTCTGGTGTTTTTCACCAAATCTTGTCATCCTCAAAACCTTGTGAAGCAGGCAGGTATCACTGACCCTGTTTGCACCTGAAGACACAGGTGCAAGACCGTTCTCATGACTTGCACAAGGCGGTCGAACTGGTAAATGGCAAAGCTGGGGCTCCACCCGTGCTGTATCTCTGGTTGGTCTAGTTTATCAGTGTAGATGCTCCTCTTTCTGCACTGTGCTATAAATCTCTGAATTCAACTCTCCGATCAAAAGCGAGTGCTACTCAAATAACGATGGGCCTCTCTGCTACTTTAAATGTCAGGACAGGGCCCACTCGGAGAACAAGAAGTCCAGCCTCACCTGGTGTTCCTAAGCGGGCCTGAGCAATGGTCAGTTTTTCATGGGGTGCTTGGCATTGGCAGCTGGTTTCATCTGCAAATGGGGCAGGTGCAGTCAGGGTCTAGAAGGGAAAAAGAGAAAGGGAATATAGTCTGACAAACTTTCCTTTGGCACTAACTTCCCCTAAAGTCTTATTTCTGTTGGCTACACAAGTACAGTTAAGAAGAACATACCTACTGAGTCTTTCAGAGAAATACTTTGCTGTGAGAAATAAAAACAGGGACATTGTCACTGGAACTTTTTTTTTTTTTTTTTTTTGACTGATGCTCGGAAATAATGGGAGTGCCTCACGTCTACTACGTGCCAGGTACCAGGGGAGATACTCTCAACAGGTTCTCTCTTCTGGGCCCCACAAGAGCCTGTGATGGCTAGATTCTTCTTTCCTTCTATAATATAGGATAATAGCATCTCTAGTTCACAGAAAAGGCAACTGAGGCCCAACAGGATTACAAAATCTGCTAAGTCACGCCCTTGGAGAGTCATGCTGGGCTGTGAACATTTCACAACCCCGCAGGGCAGACTGTACGGGTTTCAACTTACCCACACCCTGGGGCACCCGGCTGGAAGAAATGCCATACTCAGAAGTGTGGCAGACATCGCCTGTATTTCACACACACCGGCCTGGCCAATCACAAACTCTGACGTCACTTCAGTGCAAAGGCCAGAGCCGTTATCCGTGCCCCGGGAGGGCCTAAAAGCACAGCCTTTCTGGCGAGCTGCAGAGAAGTGCCCGGTGGTAGCTCCGATAGCCACCAACAGCTGGAGGCCCCGCCCCAGGCAGCTTGGGCTGGGGCTCTGGGGAGCTGGGGAGCGCTGAGAGAGAGACGTAGTCACTTGGAAGCCTGCCCAGGAAGTGGCTCTGCATCTTTTAGTCAGCCTCTTAAAATGAAAACCTCACTCTCTCCAGAGGAAGACAAAGGGAGTGGTATTTTTGTAAACAGGGCAAATGCAATCGAGAGTTGTCCATAGCCTCTGAGCTATGTCATCATCATGGTCATCACTGTATCATCTCTGGTATTTTTATTTTTTTTTATTTTTATTTTTTTATTTTTATTTTTTTAAATTTTTTTTTTCAACGTTTTTTATTTATTTTT
This sequence comes from Neofelis nebulosa, assembly GCF_028018385.1. Lineage (NCBI taxonomy): Eukaryota > Metazoa > Chordata > Mammalia > Carnivora > Felidae > Neofelis > Neofelis nebulosa. The sequence continues at coordinate 20,770,865 of NC_080800.1, forward strand.
GGGACAGAGAGAAACAGAGCATGAACGGGGGAGGGGCAGAGAGAGAGGGAGACACAGAATCGGAAACAGGCTCCAGGCTCCGAGCCATCAGCCCAGAGCCTGACACGGGGCTCGAACCCACGGACCGCGAGATCGTGACCTGGCTGAAGTCGGACGCTTAACCGACTGCGCCACCCAGGCGCCCCTCTGGTATTTTTAAAGCTGAAGGTGACTAGTCACTGTACACATTACTCACATTGTCGCATGAGTTAATTGCTTCTTAGGTATACGCAGGTATTCCCTAACTTGGGGAGACCATATGATCCATATGTTTTTTTTTAAATTTTTTTTAATGTTTTTATTTATTTTTGACAGAGACAGAGCATAAGTGGGGGAGGGGCAGAGAGAGAGACACACACACAGAATCCGAAGCAGGCTCCAGGCTCTGAGCTGTCAGCACAGAGCCCGACATGGGGCTGGAACTCACAGACCGCGAGATCGTGACCTGGCTGAAGTCGGACGCTTAACCGACTGCGCCACCCAGGCGCCCCTGATCCATGTGTTTACAGAGGGGCCATGACCCATTTCTGCCATTCATTTATTCATCCACTCATTCATCAGTCATTCATTCACTCATTCAAATATAAGTCAGGTACGATCTTAGAACTGGAGATACAAGTAGGGGGAAGACCGGTTCCTGTCCTGGAAGAGCCTAGTCCTCCTCTGCACTGCCAAGAAGCAATCCTTGTCCCACGCCCCTCCCTCTCCCCATTGTAGCACCTTCCGCCCTGGAAGCTGGAGTTCTGCCCCAGACTTGTTTGGATACCTTCCAGTTGTCTGAGACTTTCTTAACCCCCACCTCCCCGCACACAGCTCTGAAAGCAAACCAAGACTAGTGACATGTCTTCAGGAACCCTGGGTCCATTGTTCGTTCTGTTTCAGATACGGTAAGGTCCACGGTGGGCCAGAGCAGTGTTTGTAATGTAGCAAGGGGTACAGTGATCAGAGCAGAGGCCACAAACAGAGCAAAGGCCACAGAATCCCCACGCCAGCACTCGCGGGCTATGTATTCTAATTTGGCTCTTCTGGTTGAAAGGAACAGACACTCGTTCAAACCAGTTCAAGAAATGAAGGAATGGGGCACCTGGGTGGCTGAGTCGGTTAAGCGTCCAACTTCGGCTCAAGTCACGATCTCGTGGTCTGTGAGTTTGAGCCCCACGTCGGGCTCTGTGCTGACAGCCTGGAGCCTGGAGCCTGCTTCGGATTCTGTGTCTCCCTCTCTCTCTCTGCCCCTCCCCTGCTCATACTCTGTCTCTCTCTCAAAAATAAATAAACGTTAAAAAACTTTAAAGAGGTGAAGGACTACTTTAAGGCTATCCCGGCACAGAAAGTACTGGGAAAAAGGTAGGCAAGGTGCAGTGTCTGGCCCCACAGTGCTCTGCACCCACCTGGCTGGTTCTCTGCACGTGACTCTTTCTCTCCCACTCCCATTTACTCTGTATCCTTCCACTACGGTCAAGTCTCTGCTCACCTGTACTCCCCCGTAACTGGCAGCTCACGTGTGACAATTGGCTTCCCTTCCCAATACCCCTTCATTAACTTCTTATAGAGTCTTTCAGCCTCAGTTCCAACCCACCTGCTGCTTCTTTCCATGTTTCCCCATTCAAATTCATTTTTTTTAATGTTTATTTTTGAGAGAGAGAGTGTGCATGCCTGCCCAAGCAGGAGAGGGGCAGAGAGAGAGGGAGACAGAGAATCCAGAGCAGGCTCCATGGTCAGTGCAAAGCCTGACGTGGGACTGGAACCTACGAATCATGAGATCATGACCTGAGCCAAAGTCGGACGCTCAACCGACTCGGCCATCCAGACACCCCTTCCCATTCAAATTCCTAAAGGAGAATCAGAATGGCCTAGCTCATCTTTGCAGAGCAGGCCACAACCAGGATAGGCTGGCATTGAATCAGACACCCACCTGGGGCCCGCAGGCTGCGGCTGGTCAAGGGACTAGGAACGGAGAGGGAGGTGATGGGGTGGCCTGTCATGCCCCTTTAGCAGGCGCTGTCTTTAGGACAAGAAATGCATTGGACTTTGTGTACTTTTAAAAAGACATTCCTTAACTTGTTGAAGCTCAGTTTTATCTGTAAAATGGGTAACTATCTCTCAGGGTTGTTATGCGCCATAGAAATAATGTATATAAAGTATCTGGTACCCAATAAACTGTGGCAATTATTATTACTATTAGCGTTCATTATTACATATCATAATATATAATACTACATATTATAATAATAGATAACGGACTTCCCCCTAGAAACAAAGCAAACTGACCCATGAATGAACTTTTAGGATACAACCTAAATAGCTAAATGGATTAGCTTTTATTAATGAGTCATTAACCTTTAATAGATGTGGACAGTGAATCTTCTTCACATGATCTGAAATAAATTACTATTTGGAGATCCTTCATGTGCCAGTCGCAAAGCTTATTAAAAAGATAAGGTGTTCCTCCTCACGCCAGTGAGAGTGGCTAAAATGAACAAATCAGGAGACTATAGATGCTGGCGAGGATGTGGAGAAACGGGGACCCTCTTGCACTGTTGGTGGGAATGCAAACTGGTGCAGCTGCTCTGGAAAACAGTGTGGAGGTTCCTCAAAAAATTAAAAACAGACCTACCCTATGACCCAGCAATAGCACTGCTAGCAATTTACCCAAGGGATACAGGAGTGCTGAGGCATAGGAGCACTTGTACCCCAATGTTTAGAGCAGCACTTTCAACAGTAGCCAAATTATGGAAAGATCCTAACTGTCCATCAACTGAGGAATGGATAAAGGCATTGTGGTTTATATACACAATGGAATACTACGTGGCAATGAGAAAGAATGAAATCTGGCCTTTTGTAGCAACGTGGATGGAACTGGAGAGTGTTAGGCTAAGTGAAGTAAGTTACACAGGGAAAGACAGACACCATATGTTTTCACTCTTATATGGATCCTGAGAAACTTAACAGAAGACCATGGGGGAGGGGAAGGAAAAAAAAAGAGGTTAGAGAGGGAGGGAGGCAAACCATAAGAGACTCTTAAAAACTGACAATAAACTGAGGGTTGATGGGGGTGGGAGGGAGGGGAGGGTGGGTGATGGCTATTGAGGAGGGCACCTGTTGGGATGAGCCCTGGGTGTTGTATGGAAACCAATTTGACAATAAATTTCATATTTAAAAAAAAAAGATAAGGTGTTCCCATTTTCCAAGAAAGGTGTGTTCTAGAAGGTGTGAAATCTGGTAATTAAAGAGACAGAGAAAGCTGTAAATCAAGGATAGTTACTCAAAGTTGGAGAAACAGGTTCCAATGCACCCTGTATTGTCTTCTTAATTGAGTGCATACACAGAGCCATGTAATCATCCACACACTAAGAATTGTGGCCTAAAAGTAGGAAGAAGAGAGAAGCAAGGAAATGGAAGGCAGACGGAGTTCCTCAGTGAGCTTGGGTGTGCCTGTGTGCACATGCGTACATGTGTGTGCATCAGTTGACATGGAGAAAGGGTATTTCTTAGTATGTGCAAGGCACCGTGCTGGAAACAGGGAGAATGCAAAAATTATTGAGCCACAGCTTTGTTGTGAACACTGCCAGAACACTGCCTTCCAAAGTGAGGTAGATTACCCCCTAGGTTTAGAGTCAAGCTCTACATTCAGGAAGATGTTGATTAAGGCCCAGCAGCCCTGTGACTTCAGCCAATATTGTTTCAGCCCAAACACCCCAGGATTCCTTCTTCTCTGAGCCAGAATAAATCATTTGATTTCTAAGGAATTTTAAACTACATGGGTTCTGTCTCCTCCAACTACAAGGGACAGACCAACCACAGGAAAATGGGACCAAGTTAACAAGAGGCTCCCAAGAGAGGCAGGGACTGGTCCAACCTGGACTCCAAGCTATACATATACTTACAGCCTGCAGAGGACCCAGGCCCCCAACTATTCCTTACCATTTGGCAGACCTAGAGTGTTTCTAGGGATCCTCTGGTTTAGGTCCTAAGAAAGTCCTAAAACTGAGGCTCAATAATGTAACATAATAGCTCAATCTTTGAGTGCCTACAGAGTGCCATGTAACCATTTACACACTAAGCACTTTAAACGTATCAGCTCATTTAATTTTACAAGTCTGAGATAGAGGCTGTCTCCACTCAAATAAACAGAACATGTCTTCAACAGTGACACCAAATAGCAGCAGGAAGCAGCAGTGTTATGTCCCTTAGACTCCGTTACCTTTCTGGCTCCCTTTGAACTGAGGAAACTTTCTGGATTCTTAGGCCATTCGGATAGAGGGGCCTCAAAAAGGACACAATGGACTGCCTGGTAATTAAAGAAGAGGGGGGAAAATGATTAATTGAAAAATAAAAGGACATGACCCTATTTTTCACCCAGACTTGGTGTGGTAGGTCACATGACTGAGAATTGGTTACTGGCAAGCTGCGGCTTAGACCCCACATCAGCCAGATCACATTGTTGAATGTTTACTAACACCTGCTATGTATTTCATATGATGCTAGACGTTTGGAGAGTGCGTAAATAGGAGAGAAATAAGGAAGGACGGACCAGAATTGGCTCTGGGGCAGCAATCCTCAAAGGTGAAGCATGGCGCTTTTAGAATGGGAGGAGGTTTTAGTCTGATAAGGCATATTCAGTTTTCACTAATTTAATATGTGGGGGGAAAACCCTGCCCTTTTCAACATACAAATTTTAGAAATTAAGCCTCTGAACTGGTAGAGATCATCAGAGGATAGACCGTGCCCCCCTAGGTAGCCACATTCCAAATTCAGGGCTGGAAGTCACATGAAATTTTTATGTTTAGCAGGAAAGATGGAGGGTATTAAAGGGTTAAAGAGGGCTGGCCCCAAACCCCGGACCTCCTATGTGCAAGGACCTTGCCAGACCACAGACTTGGAGCAAGACTGCAATTAAACTTCTTTCTACCTAATTTAGGATTTCAGAACACCGAGTTATTGCATGTGAATACGTTGCCCATTTGTCATATAGGTTCTGGTTATATAAACTGTACTGTATCATACCAAAGCCATATTCCCATAATGCTTTTTCTACATTTTTTTTTAACATTTACTTATTTATTCTGAGAGGGAGAGAGAGTGTGGGAGGGACAGAGAGAGAGGGATAGAATCCCAAGCAGGTTCCACACTGTCAGTGCAGAGCCTGATGCGGGGCTCAAACTCAAGAACCGTGAGATCATGACCCTAGCCAAAACCAAGAGTTGGCCCTTAACCAACTGAGCCACCCAAGAGCCCCTCCCGTCATGCTTTTTAAAGGGAAAGACTTTAGATGTTGGACATTTCATTTGCAAAATGCGTTCAATTAGTCATTGTCAAATATTTACTTAAAAGCTATTAGACTTTACATGGGGCACCTGGCCGGCTCAGTCAGAAAAGAATGCAACTCCTGGTCTCAGAGTCATGAGTTCAAACCCCACATTAGATGTCGAGATCGCTTAAAATAAATAATTATTTTTTTTTAATTGGACGTTACATAAAGTATACAATGCAAATGTCAGTTGAATGTAAACAAAGGGCGGGGGATAGAACCGGGACTCCCGCATCAATGACTGACAACTGGATCAATCAGACAGCAAGCTGACACCCATTTTATTTTTTAAACATGGTTTTTAAAAACATTGCTGGTCCTTAAACTAACCTTCAGTATCTTTACCTATTTGATTATCCAATAAAATAATCTACCTCATGAAGCTACTGTAAAGAGTAAATGAAGTGATGTATGTCTAAGTGATATCTTCCTTCTATTTCTGCAGAATCCACTCTCTCCTGCTCTTCTCTATTCCTCTCTGGATGGCTTCCGGTACGGAGTGCACCAATAGGCTACACTGCCTTTCTGCTTCAAATTGAGCTGGATCCATGACAAGTAAGCCAAACCCCAGAGGGCAGGGCAAGAGTGACCTTAGGGTATCTTTCCACCTGGCCTCCTCACTGCTAGGAAGCATGTGTTGTTTCTGTCCTTTTACCGATATGCACAGCTTGTGGTGAGAGGCCCGTCTTCACACAGTGCCCTGCCAAGTTCCGGCGACCACACTCTCCCCTTCCTTCATGCCTAGGAGTGACAAGCCCTAACATTTCCAGGCCTAGGGTGCATACTATCCCTTGAGGTTTCCTGAAACGCCCGCACCCTGGTGAATAGTCCCTTTTATTAACCTCTTTTCATATTTCCCGTTTAGAATGAGCCGTCTGTGTCTCGACAGGGCCTTGGCTGATACAGTATATATAAGAGTACGGCTGCCAGGCTCAATAAATGTTCACTAGCAAATGTTGATGAGGCATGTTAGAAGCACAGAGATCGGGGCGCCTGGGTGGCGCAGTCGGTTAAGCGGCCGACTTCAGCTCAGGTCACGATCTCGCGGTCCGTGAGTTCGAGCCCCGCGTCGGGCTCTGTGCTGACGGCTCGGAGCCTGGAGCCTGTTTCCGATTCTGTGTCTCCCTCTCTCTCTGCCCCTCCCCCGTTCATGCTCTGTCTCTCTCTGTCCCAAAAATAAATTAAAAACGTTGGAAAAAAAAATTAGAAGCACAGAGACCAATTGAAAAGTGAATTACCCATAGTTAATAAAGTCATAACCATCCCAAGAATGTCCTCCAGTAGGAAAGAATCTTATAGCAACGTTACAACTTGTTCACCAGGATACACGAAAGAGATAAGAACAGGACCTCAGAAACAAATCGACTTTTCCCAGGCAGCCCTTTTGACTCAGGACTCCCCAGCTTTCGAAGTGCAAATTCAGAATTAGGAAAACACATCACAAAATCTCAGTCCTCAGTCTCATTCTGTTAGGTTTGTGTTTGCCAGTTGAACATAGTTTTTAAGGCATGATTTTATTTGGGATCGAATTATGTTAGTCTTTTGAAGACAGGGAAGAAACGGTAGATTTTACACTGGACTGTAGGCCCAACATATGTAAATCCCTGGATTCTTGGACTCTGTCTGTGATTATGCAGAGGCTCAGCCCAGGCAGCTGCTGCAGAGGCTTGACAGATGCCAGTGGAGTGGAGACAAAGGAGGCCTAGCACACCGCTCGGCACCAAGAAAGACCTGTTTTTCATTTAGCTAAGTATGGTATGCACATATTATGAAGTAATAGGCAACATTGAAAACAGTGACACAGATATGTATGTACAGACCAGGAACAAGTTTTAGGACATTCTGCTAAATGCAAAAAGCAAGTGACAGAGACAGAAGTATAATATGTACACATGTTGTATAGTATGATATCGTATGCTTAAAGAGAGAGAAAAATAGCTAATTGTAGAAATAGTTTAGAACTGTGCTGTCCGATGTGGTAGTCATTAGCCACATGTGCCTACTTAATTAAATTCAAATTACATTTCGTGAAATTAATGAGATAAAATTAAAAACTCATTTTGTCGGTCACGTTAGCCACATTTTAAGTGCTTGATAACCAAATGTGGCTAGTGGCTGCTACAGTATTAGCATAGATATAGAACATTCCTATTATCACAGAAAGTTCTCTTGGACAGCACTGGCCAAGAAGGATGGATATACAACAAATTATTAACTGGGGGAAGAAGACCACATGGGCAGAAGAGATGAAAGGATGTTTTTACTGTTTACTCCATTTGTGTCTGTTATTTTATTTTTACATGAGAACACACTTATACAATTCATCTTATTTTATTTATTTTTATTTTTTTAAAACATTTCTTTATTTTTGAGAGTGAGAGAGACAGAGCGTGAGTGGGGAAGGGGCAGAGAGAGAGGGAGACACAGAATCCGAAGCAGGCTGCAGGCTCTGAGCTGTCGGCACAGAGCCCCATGCAGGGCTTGAACTCATGGACCACGAGATCATGACCTGAGCCGAAGTAGGATGCTCAACCGACTGAGCCACCCAGGGCCCACTATCTTATTTTATTCTTAAAGTTTGTTTATTTATTTTGAGGGAGAGAGGGAGAAAGAGAATCCCAAGCAGGCTCCGCACTGTCAGTGCAGAGCCCTATGCAGGGCTTGAACTCAAGAACCGTAAGATCATGACCTGAGCCAAAACCCAGAGTCGGACACTTAACCAACTGAGCCACTCAGGCACCCCACAATTTATCTAATTTTAAAATAAATTTAAAGAAATATCCCCTATCTTGGGAATTCAGAGATGCAGGAAATCTAATCCAGGATCAGGTGTTCCAAATGTCGAGGGGAAAAGGAGTCTGACAGGAAAAGAGGAGTACTTTTAAAAATAACAACTATTAGGGGCACCTGGGTGGCTCAGTCGGTTAAACATCTGACTTCGGCTCAGGTCGTGATCTCACAGTTTGTGAGTTCAAGCCCCATGTCAGGCTCTGTGCTGACAGCTCAGAGCCTGGAGCCTGCTTCAGATTCTGTATCTGCCTCTCTCTCTGCCCCTCCCCCACTCACACACTGTCCCTCTCTCTCTCTCTCTCAAAAAAAAATAACAACTATTATTTATAAACTAACTGCTAAATGATATTATTCTCAGGTATATGGAACATTTAAAATTTGAGCTTTTAAAAACAATTTAAGTTATCTTCATACTATCTACTCTCTATTCACTTTTCCAACATCCAGCAAATACTACTTGAGGGCTTGCTGTGTGCCAGGCACTGGTTTTAGGTTCTAAGGATATATCAGGAAAAAAACAAAAACAAAACCAAAAAGATCCTGTCTTTGTGATCCTTAAAGATAATAAACAACAACAACAACAAAAAAGAATGTGAAATGCATAGTATGTTAAAAGGTGATAGTGCTTAGAAAAAAATAAAGGCAAGGAAGGGGGATAAAGAATGCACAGGGTTTACCTGTAAATAGGATAGCCAAGGGAGCTGATATATGTATCAGTATATAAAGGATCGATTGAGCCATGTGGAGAAAGAACTCTCCAGGTAGAGGAAACATCAAGTGCAAAGGCCCTGAGGCAGTAGCATGCCCAGCTTCTTCCAGGAATAACAAGAAGGCCAGTATGCCTGGAGAAGGTGAACAAAAAAAGAAAAGTAGTAGGAGATACAGCCAGAGAGGTGAGGTACAAGGCAGGAGATGGGAGGAACCCAATGGTATGGGGTTTTTAGGATGCTCTAAAGACTGGCTTTCCACTGGGAAGATGGGAGCCATGAGAGAGTTTTGCACAGGGAGTAAGATGACCTGACTTAGTCCTAATGGGACCACCTGGCTGCTACATTAAGGTTAAACTCTAAAAGGTCAAAGGCAGGAGCAAGAAAACCACTAAGGGAACTGGTGTAATCATTGGGCAAGAGTAGGTAGCTGGAGGCTGGGACCAGGGTGATAGCAGGGGAGGTAGTGACAAGTAGTCAGATTTTTGGATAGATTTTTGAATAAACAAAATTTGAAATTTACTGAATGTAGAGTGTAAAAAAAACTGACAGAAGTCAAGGTAACGCCAAAGTCACTGGCCTGAAGACGTGGAAAGATGGCATCACCACTCCCTAACGTGGGGAGACGCTGGAAGAGTAGGTGTGAGAGTGGGACAGACAGGATAGAGAAATCAAGAATTCTGCTCTCACACATTTGGTGTGACATACCTGTTAGATCTCCCAGTGGAGACATCAGGTAGGCAGTCGGATTTACCAGTCTAAAGCTGGGGACAGAGAACTAAGCTAGCGATAGCTAGCGATACAGGTTAAGAAACCATACAGATATAAATGCTATTTAAAGCCACTAGACTCAATTCATTCATTCAGCTAAGGGCATGAGTTCAGGCTGAGGCAAGGTCCTGGTTGTTTAATAAGGAGACACTATATATTTATGGCCAATCTCTCCTGAATACTGGAAGCTCTAAGAAGACAGGGACTTGGGGGGCATCTGGGTAGCTCAGTTGGTTAAGAGTCCAACTTCGACTCAGGTCATGATCTCGCAGTTCGTGAGTTCGAGCCCCACATAGGGCTCTGTGCTGACAGCTCAGAGCCTGGAGCCTGCTTTGGACTCTTTGTGTCCCTCCCTCTCTGCCCCTCCCCTGCTTTTGGTCTCTCTCTCTCTCTCTCTCTCTCTCTCTCTCTCTGTCCAATCCTCTCTCTCAAAAATAAATAAACATTAAAAAAAATTTTTTTAAAGAAAAGAAAACAGGGACTTGGTCTGTTGTATCCTCCTCACTGCTATATCCCTAATTCCTAGGGCAGTATCTGGCAGACAGAAGGTTCTCAAAAGACATTTGTTGAATGGAGGAATTTAAAGTCCTTAGAGAGTAAATAATTATTGATAAGAAACTGGAGAGAGAATTATTGATAATGATTGTATTCATAAAGACTAAACTGAATAAGAAATATAATGCATAACTTTTTCTTATCATGATATATCCTACAGAAAACTTGGGGAAATAAAGAAAGGAAAGCAAAATTCACCAATAATTCTACTTTCCAAATATAACCACTGTTAACACTCTCTCTGTTTCTTTCAGGGCTTTCTGATATGCATACATATTAACAACTTTGGAATCCTAGCTACATGAACGGTTTTTTCCACTCAGTATGTCATGATTACTTTATTATGTCATTTAGACTTCAACCTCACTATTTTAAGGGTATTATCTGGTGGTTCTATCTCCCATTCTCCCTAGCCCTGCGCCTAAAATTCCCAAGCATTACTCTTTTAGGCAAGACAATGAAAAGTAGGGGCATCATATCTCAGAGAGAGAATGTTAAATTAAAAAGATAGGAGGGAAGCAGGAGCACCTAATTTATCTGTTCATGTTTCTATTTGGAAGGTGCAAGTGGCACCAGGAAATACAATACAGGCCAATCAAGTTTAGCTGTGAAAGGAGCTGCCCTGGTTGGCCTGGAGGCCAATGCTGGTTGGTGCAGGCCCGAGAGGAGAGATTAGCAGGTATCCCAAAATGAGAACGAGCAGGCAATGGGCAAGCTAAGCAATAAGATACATTTGAAGAATGGCCCCTTCAATAAAGTCATTTCCTTTTCCAAGGATTCTGGGTAACTGGTCATCGGCTACGCTGAACAGCCTCCCCGAGGCCTGGCCTACCCAATGCCAAGGACAGCAGTCTGAGCAGGATGTATAATGAGACCCCAGCTGCTCTAACTGCACCAGCCATGGCCACTTTGTGACAGCCCCCCACCCTCTCAAGAGTCCATACTCCTGCAAAACACCCTCCCCCATTGTTTTTAATAGACTTTATTTTTTAGAGAAATTTTAGGTACACAGCCACATGAGCAGGAGGCACACATTTTATTTCCCATTTAACTCTCGCTAATTTTGATAGCAATACAGCATGCCCCTGAACAGAAAAACCGTAATGTATTTAGGTATCTCTCTGTTGTTGAATATGAAGTTGTTTATGTTTTACTAATATAAGTAGCATTGTAAACATAGCTCTGAGCCTCTGATTATTTCCTTAGGATAGATGCCTAAAAGCTGAATTACTTAGACCAGGGGTATGAACATTTTCGAGATAAATATTTGCAGAACATTTTAACATGTGTTGGTGAATTAGTCTCTACAAAAGCTGTGTCATTTATAGTCACAGTACAATGTATGTCATTTATAGTCACATTTTTTAAACCAATGTGTGAACACCTGTGCCTAGGTCAGGCTAGCAATTTCTGCCCTTCCAGCGACCCAAGATCAGAAATGTTATTATGCTCTAGGGATCCAGGCTTCCCTAAAACACTGACCTCCCACAAGCCATAACCCCCCACACCACCCATGTGCCACTTTCTGAAATGTACTCTAAATAATACATTCATTTATCCTAAAATATATGTTTTCCCCCACATGTTAACATCTCTGAGATGAGGAGAGGGGTCTTATGAGAAATGTCTTAAAACCAGTATCGGCCATTTTCTGACATTGTAACATCTCTGCAATGGGACTGTATCTCATAATCAAGGGCATCTTAGATTCACGAAATGCATAGAGGATGCTGACAAGAGAAAAGAATCACTTTTACCTCAAGATTTAAAAAGTCCATACCCTAAGTCCATTTTTCTTAAGCAACTGAGCTTAAGGAGTTTATAATGAACATCAATAACAATCGTATATCTTATTCATATCCCATCTTCTTCCTCAAAGGACTTGAGGTGACTTAAAAAAAAAAGATTTGAAAGTTGAATAGTTGCAAGATCTGGGTTGAGGGAGGAAATACGGTTTCAACAAAGGTCAGAAGGGAAACGAGCATACAGGAATCCCTATCCCACTTCTCCACATTTCAGGCCGATCACAAAAATGACTTTAAGCTCTAAGCAGTCAGAGCAAAGAGAGAGACAAAGTTAATATCGTCCATAAGCAAAAAACCAAAATAGATCCTGAGGAGGAGCACGGCGTTTCCTGAGGCCGAATTTTATAGCCTTTGCTCCAGTGGTGCTGCCGGAAGGGGCATGCTGGCTGATGCTCGGTAGTGGGACCAGCATACTCAACAACGCCCTAATAAAGAAAACCCTGTTTTTGTTTGCTCAAAGTACCGTTATGAGGCAAGGCACAGCCTCAGAACCAAAAAGCAGTTCAAGAGAGCATTTCTATAAGAGGCCAAACACGGAGCCTGAAAATGCAGTCCTCCCCCTCACTGCTGGATCCAAGGGCAACATGTAGAATCTGGAGACCAGGGATTTCTAATGTGGGACAGGCGAGACAATCCATTAGAGAACAATACTTGGGCTTAGATTTATTTTTCATGTTAAAAAACAAGACGCGTTACTGACATCTAATTCTAACATGCAGGTTGATACGGTGCCCTCTCTCTGTCAACATCACGTCCGTGAAGTGTCCTCAAGGAAAAATGCAAAGTGTACAGCTGAGAAGGGGGGGTCTGGATCCCCTGACATTTTCATTTGCTTTTAGCTTATTGTAATTTAATGCAGTTTGCGTGGGCCTGGTAAAGGGCATTTATAGATTATGTTACCTAGTTTTAACTAAACCAATGCTCACAGGATCACCAATTGGCTTAAAACACTTTCCATAATGAAATAGGAAAGCGAAAATAATACAAGCACAAGCGAACAAGAGCCCTTTGTAGGTGTCTTGCATCAGCCACGTTATCAGGTATGAACAACGAAGACCTAATCGGATCAACAGGAAGACAGCTGAATGGACAATTATCACAAAGAGGACTATTTGAAATATCTGCTGCCATTAGCATTAAACTTCACCTGGAGCGTATATTGTACCTTGAGTTATTAGGTTACGATCATACGAAGCTACTGTAATTACCATGATACTTAAAAGCAAAGCATCCAGAACATGAAGAAAAATCTCTAGGATTTTTTCAGTGATGTTTCAAGACGTGATACTCAATCCAGGCCTTCACAAAATACTGTTGCATGTAATGATAAATGGCAGAAGCCTTTTGCAAATTTCCGTAATTCAATAAAGAAAAACCAAAAGTCTCATACCACTGCAGAAGCACCTGCTCTTCATGCCACAGTACAGCTGGCTGCTCTAGTACATGGGGAAAAAATTGATGTCAAACTAAAACGCATTCCTTTGTCAGCAAATATATTTAGAAGACATATAGAAAACATTGCTGAAGACTGGAAGAAACAAGCATTAGAACAAATTATGCAGTGTGGGAGGTTTGCTGTAAAGTTGGACGGAAGTACAGATATTTCTAAAATGTTGCAGCCTGAGGTATTTGCTAGATTCCATTTCAATAATAACCCCCCCCCCTTTTTTCGTGAGCCACTGAAGGGAAGATCTTCCAAATAAGATTTTCCAAAGATGTTCCAAAGAAGATTGATTGTGCAGAGTGGATGACTTCTTTAATAAAAACAGTATTTTATGGAAACAAACAAAAAAAACCCCACATCTAACTATCAATGAACCAACCACATTGCTCTTAGAACCCAAACTCCCACCTATTTGAGAAATGCCTCTCTGTCTTCCTTTCAATACCTTTCCTCTCTTGGACCTTTAAAAACTGTTTCTCAGGATTCTATCCTGGAAGACTGTGGGATATGTAGATTAATTTAATCAGATCTCATATAGAGATAGGCAGATACAGGGAGGATTTCTCTGGCTTAGTTACAGCTCTTCTATTTTTCTTCCCTTAAAAAACATGATAGGATGGTTGGGGGTCAGTCGTTTCCTAGAATTTGCCCTATAAAAGGATTATCCAGAGTCCCTCTTGCTACCTAACCAATCCCGTCCACCTCCTTCTGAGTCTAGAAACGGACTGTGTGGCCAGGCCATTGTTATAAAGCACACATAGATTGGGCACCATGGCTTTTAATTCACAGATAACCTGACTAAGGCTAGACAAGGTACTAGAAGCAAGGCGAGTTTAGTTCAGCAGCTTACCTATGCTCTCTTCGAGGCTGGGGGCTGACCCAGGAGCACAGCAAAGCTCTGTTAGTGGCCCAGAGCTGTAACTGCAGGTAGGATTGGATACCATTCATTCCTTAGAACGGGATCTGTGAGATCACCAGAGTTATGTGAAATGCTCAATCTGTTGCTGAGTGTACCCTCTCTCCATTACTGTGGTCACAGCACCTTTCAACTTTGTATTAAAGAACAATACACGTACGGCAGCGTGCAGAGATCCTAAGTGTGGAACTCTGGACATGCACAGAATGAACATACGCAGCAGCACCCACATCAAGTAAACTACCACTGCCAGCATCTGTCCTGTGCTCCTTCTGCTATCCTGACTTCTAACCTCACAGATTGGCTTGCCTATTTTTAAAATATTTAATAGAAACGGAATCCTGTAATGCATATTCTTTTGTTACTGGCTTCTTTTCATTCGATATTATGTTTGTGAGATTTATCCATATTTTTGCAGGTAGTTGTAGACTCTTCATGCTCCATTGCCATGTAGCATTTCATTGTGTGAAAATACAACAATTTATTTATCCATTCTCCTTCTGCCGGGGATCTGGGTAGTTTCCAGTTGGAGTTATTATGAATAATGCTGCTAAGAACATCCTATTACTCATCTTTTGTGGCCATATGCACAAGTTTCCTAGGAGTAGGTACGCCGGGTCAAAAATCTTTACTTTGAGTTTCTAAATTTACTACCAAGAGCCTAGACCTCGAAATTGTTTCCATTCCTGGTCCCAAAGGCGGACAATGTGACACGGGAGAGCTAAATACAGCATTTTTCAAAGTGCATGCACAAACACCTTGCTTCCAACTCCCCTGGAAGCCTGAGCAGGTGATTCTCTGCTCACTGATGCTGGGGGACTGTGTGTAGTGGCAACATGGGGCTTTACAAGTCAGACAAACCTAACTTTAAATCCGAGCTTTATCAGTGTGCTTGATCTTTGGGGAATTACTTAATTCTTGGTCTCCTTATTTCTAACACAGGGAATAGTGATCCTTATCTTACAGGCCTGCAGCCTGGTTAAACGAGGTCACACACATAGGGCACCAGCACAGTGCCTAACACAGGGTGCACCAGTCCCCCATTTGCCCACAGAGGGCAATGAATGAGACCACTAGTCTTAAGCCCAGTATAGAACAATTCCCGTGTAACTGAACAATTTGGAGGTACAACAGGATTTAGTGTCATGTGACTGTGCCTACTGTCAAAATCAGGCACTAGACATGAAGCCCAGAAGCCGGCAGGTACCAGGAATAGGCTTCCAGCATCATTTGGTTGGCAACAGGCTGTACACATCATTCACGGGGCTTCTATTAACCTATTATTATTGTTGCTATTCTTCTTAAATGCCAGCTTAAATCGCCGTCAGCTCCCTTTTACACTTATGTCAGGTTCAACGTGCATGAATTACGAAGTGGAAAACAAAAACATCAAGTCACACGCTTTGGTGGAAGTGAGGAGATTATATGAAAATGAATCCAGCTCCATGGGCTGGCCTCGTGTGGCCCTGCCCATTATTACACAGGTGCACACTAACAGGGCTTGCTGCTTTACTTTCTAATCACTGTGTTTTCAAGTGTGCCTTCAAGATTGTTGAGTGTTAAACTGTCTCTTTATTCCCAAGCAAGGTCAGCTTCCCCAGCCTCCCATACAACCTGTCTCCTGCTGGGATAAAGAGGAAGGTAGGAATGTTAAAACAATAATGCTATGGTCTGAGGCCAGCAACGGGTAATCAGATCCTAGCAAGGTAGAGGCTGTTACCTGGGAGATTATTGGAAGAAAATAGGCCTAGCTTGCAACGACTTGGGTCTGTTCCTACCTTCCTTGTTTTCTCCTTTTCATCCCACCCCCAGTTATCAGACGGAATAAACCTTTTTCTACATTTTTTTTCCCATCAAGAGGCACCAAGAAGCTTTCTTTGTGTGGGTATGAGCAAAAGACTCAAGAGTTCCAAGACTATGGCCTGATGCACTGTTGGACTTTAACCCGGAGCAGTGAGCTGATGTGGCTGGCTTCAGCTAGACAAGGCCCCTACAGCTCAATGCCATACTGCCTTGCCTCAAAGAAAACCCAGTATTTCGAACTTTAGTGTTAGGAGATAGATCAATTAGGGGGTCATCATTCACATTAAGAAGAGAGTCAAGCTAGGTTCCTTTGGACAATGACTAGAATGTTCAACATATGATTTAGAATACACTCAACCTTTCTGAAGAAGCATCTGAAGAATAAAGTTGGAAGACAACAGGTTTGTTTCTTTTACTAATGTAAAGTTCCAGAGTCTTTTGCCAGCATTTGTTATTCGTATTTAGCCAATGTGTCCTGCCATAAGATCATTCAACCTGTTTTTACCCCAAATGGATAAAACCAAAAGGAGGGGAGGAGTAGGGTAGCCCTGCTTTTTGAGAGAAGCAAGAGATCAAACAGAACACACTGGGGTGGCGCATGCTCCGTGGTGAGGGAAGCTGGAATCACAATCTTGGGGCTGGCAAAGATCATCTATCCAATCCGTCATGAGTGACAGAACTGGGGTCCAGAGACGAGAAGTGATTTGCTTAAGCCCACAGAGTAATTCACTGGTAAAACTGACGTTGGAAGGAAACTGTGGGCTCCAATGAGCAGAGACTAGGCTGTGGCATTCTTGTCTTGCCAGGCCCCGCCCTTCTGCAGTGGGCCAGCCCACTTCCCCTGGAAGCTCCAAATCTACATCTTTCTTGATCCTGGGGGTTGGTGTGGAGCCCCAGAGGCCATAATGGGACAGATCCATTTTCTCTCCTTGGAACCCTGTCTCATCAGGAACCGCTCAGCCTTCCCACCCTTCCCTATTCCCACCCTAGCCTGGAGGCCTCTGGAGAGGAATACTCTGGGGTTGGACCCAACTTCTCAGGCTATCCCATATTTACACTTCTGCACCTGCTAGAACCAAGCCACTAACTTCACCTCCACCTTAGAGAGAAATCCGAGCCTATCAGATAAGGAGAGGCTTTCAACATTCAATGCCCTTCCCCTTTAAAACTTCTTACCCAAAACATCCCTCCAGTGAAAGAAATGTCTCTTCTAGTTGAAACCAATTCTTCCACTTGTTCACTAGAGCCCAGTGTCTCCACAGCCTAAGACTCATTCCCCCCTCAATTTTCCCCCTATCACTTTCACCTTCTCTCACTGGCTCTTTGCCATTTGCATGTAAGTGTGAGTTACTACCATCATCAAAGAATGAGCCAACCAAAAGCCTTGGCACACTGGACAGATGTTGGGAAGAATGAGATGAAAAAGGAAGAAGAGAAAAAAGCTAGCCTCTCTCAACCCTAAATCCTGATTCATCCACCTTTGGATCCTACACATTCTATCTGCTTATCTTCTCAGGCAACCTTCTACTTCCCCACCTTCTAAAAGCTCCTCAACTCACTGCCATCTGGCCTCTGCTCCCATTACATCACTGAAACATCACCAGTGACCTTTTCTTTCTAAATCCAAAGGAGCCTTTGCTTCATTATCCCATTTGATCTGTCTGCTGCATTTGGTTCTACTGGACATTCCCACCACAGAACGTACCCTGCCATCGGCCCCCTGATCTCCCAGATATTTGAGAAGTACCTCTCTGTCTTCTTTTCATGATCCACCTCTACTGGCTCTTTGAATGGTGTCTCTCAGGGGGTGCCTGGCTGGCTCAGTTGGTTAAGGGTCTGACTCGCTTTCAGCTCAGGTCGTGATCTCAAGGTTCATGGGTTCGAGCCCCGCATTGGGCTCCAAGCTGAAAATGCAGGGCCTGTTTGGGATTCTCTCTCTCCTTTCTCTGGCCTCCCTCTCAAAATAAATAAATAAGCTTAAAAAAATAATACATGGTGTCCCTCAGGGCTCGATTCTGGAAAGATTCTGGGATAGAGTAGATTAATTTAACCAGATTTCACATAGATAACAGGCAGCTATAAGGAGCCTTCTAATAGCTTTAATTACAGCTCTTCTATTTCTCCCCTTCTAAGAACCTGATAGTATGGCCCAGGGTCAGTTATCTTCTCGAATTACTTGTAGTAGGATTATCCTGAGGCGCTCTTGCTAGCTAACCATTTCCATTTCAATTACCATGTTCTTGGTCCAGAAACTGTCTGACTCCATTTCATTCCGATCAATTTCACTTCCATCTCTTCCACACTGACCTCTCCCACATCTACATCTCCAGCTCAGAACTCTCTCCCGAGTTCCAAAACCAAACATTAAGTAGACACCTCCAAATGGAAGTCTGCATGCTATCCCCAACGCAACTCTCACAACCTACTGTCCCCTAATACTCTCACCTCAGTGATGGTACCCACTCGAGGAAGCCAGAAAACTGAATCTTCCTTGATACTGACCAACCCTCAGACTCAGTTGTCAAATCCTGGGATGCTTACCTCCTTAGTGTCTCCCATATTCATGCAATTCTCTCCTTCTCCACTGCCCCATCCGTAACTTCAAACTTAATAATTCTCATCTACATCACTACAATAGTCTCCAAACCAAAAGAGGATAGGGTAGCAAAGAAAATATTACAAGTGCAAAGTATGAAGTAGTTTCTTAGCTTTGAGTAAATATACACGTGTGTGTGTGTGTGTGTGTGTGTGTGTGTGCGCGTGCGTGCTATGCAACATGACATGTATTTATCATTGCGGCTTTGCAGAGCTCTCTCTCTCTCTACAGGTCTGTGCAGGTGTCTAAGCTCCCTCTACAGCCACATATGGCTACCGAGCACTTGAAAGTGGCTAGTCTGAATTTTGATGTGTTCCAATATAATATACACACTGGATCTCAGACTTACTATCAAGAAAAGAATATAAAATACCCCACTCATTATTTTTATATTGATTAATGTTGAAATGATCATATCTTGGATATATCAGGCTAAACAGAACATATTAAGATTAACTTCACCTTTTTCAACTTTTTAAACCCTGGCTACTAGAACATTTTAAATTGTATTTCTACTGGACAGCGCTGGTCTAGAGGCTGGAGTCTGCTGCTTACACTGGGGACTTAAGATCCCCTCAAAAGTAGACTCGTCCTCTCCGTGTCCAAAAATGTTTTGGGATCAGCAAGTTGCATGTTTTCTTCAGAGGCAGGGACCGGTCTTAACTTGGGGATCTGGTCAATGGAGTCTCCCTTGTTGGGAAGCACTTCTGCTCAGTGGATAAAATGCAGCTTATAAGGTACATAAAGTCCAATATATTAACGTCAAATGTACCAAAAAGAAAAAAAAGCTCTCTCACAAGGGATTCCAGCATCCTGGCATGCTTCCACATCCCAAACTACGGTCTCCTGTTAAGTGGACATGATATTCAAGGGTAGGGGCTGTGAATTACTTCTCTTACTCCTCCCCACAGCACCTGGTGCATTACTGCACAGAGAACTTGCTCTCGGGCTGGCTAACTGGATCCGGCTGACAGGGGACTGAGTTTTCTCTGTTACCTTCTAAAGCCCTGCATCACTGAATCAGCTTTAAATCCTCCTCACTGCCTGGGTGAAGACACACACAACCTTCTCATTTCTACACGCTCAAACACCAAAATGAAACAAAGAACCTACCCATCTTCTTACCAACTGAGATTTATTTCTTCCATAAGGACTTTAGCATTAGGCAAATGGGGGGCTGGCACAAGAACCAACTTAAGAGAATGGAGGAAACTCACTGGTTCCATGTTCAACAATACACCTGGCTAGTATCGATCTGCAAGAAATGGAAGCTGCATTCGGACTGAAACCAACAGGAAAATGTCTGATAATAACCTTGGGCATGATTCCAGCTGACCACAGTAAATGCCCAAGGAAACTCAGATTTACTTTCACCAACACAGAACAGTAAATATCTCCCTTTTAAAATACATGCTGCTCTGAGGGGTTAAATAGATGGTGATACTACTAAAGGAAGCCACCAATGTCTCTGGAAATCCAGTCATCTTTTTGATCATTAGCGGGTGAGCATCCTACCTCCCAATTGACATAATGCACCTTCTTCAAGACAGCAGTCTCTTGGCACTGCTCCGCTTTGAAGTCAAGCCCGAAATGAACTCCTGCTAATGTGGCGTATCGAACCAGCCCCCCCCCCTTTTTTTTTATTTCCAAGGCCTTTTCAGTTGGTTCGTGGTACACCCATCTTCATGGAAGTGACTATTGCAGGCTAGAATTACAACTTCCTTCTGACAGTACAAGGCACTCCTAGAAGAACTTGACCAAGGTCGTCAACCAAATCCTTAAGCAGACAGCTTTGGGCGGGGGGCGGGGGGAGGGCTGGGCCTTATTCGAAAGGGTTCATGGGGTACTTGCTGGACCTGGAGGATTTGTCTAGGCACAGTCTGAGAGCTGGGGAGACATGAAGGCACTGTCCTTGCCCACAAGGGGTACTCACCCCTCAGGAATTGGGTCTTGGAGGAGGACTAGTACATCCACACCACCCCTGACCACTCAGTTTCTCTCCTTGGCAGCCAAGCTTATGAGTCACCTTGCATCATGTTGAAGCAAGAAAATAGCAAAGAAGGGACAAGAAGCGAAGGATCAAGGATAAACGCTGTAACGATGGAAAGAAGAGTTGTCAGACACATCCCAAACCTGAGCACCATGGTAAAGTAGTAGGGGTAATACGATTACATCCCAAGATAGAAGCTTGATCAGAAAACCTAGGTAATGTCGTTATTTCTTTTCTAATTTAATCAGTGTTACTTAATTCTATTTACTCCTCTCCTTTCTTATATATTTCTTCAACGAAAAAGAAGGCAGGTGGAAAAACTATAAATATTCCTTTCAGAAAAATTTCCCCTTGAACATGACCGCACTGCACCCTCAATATCCTTATCAATTTGCTAGTTACAAGGATATAAGATAGAGATTGTTCTAAGGCCCGTTTATTTATGTGCGCCAGCTTCACGCCTCATTTCCTTAAAGGGCTATGCCAGGCTCTGTATTAGAGGCCAGAGATACAGCGATGACAAGACTGGCTTCTACTCCACGTTCCCCAGGAAACTGACTCGTGGAGAGGTCACCACACTCCTTTCTGCCCCCAATGCACCTGATAACACACCTCTTAGCACACAGTGCCCTTATCATCCTGTAGGTAAACTATCTGTTTATGTGCCAGTCTCTTCTAGAATCCCCAGATCACAAACTGCTTGAGGGCTCAGAGCTCAACATGTAGTAGGTACTCAAGCAACGCGGGCTGAGTTCAGCAGGATCACAAGAGAAGCTAGGCGGAAAATATATAGGCAAACGCACATAGACACAGAAATACTGCGCACAGCTTTCCAAGTGCCACACTAAAAAGAGAGCACAGGGGCGCCTGGGTGGCGCAGTCGGTTAAGCGGCCGACTTCGGCTCAGGTCATGATCTCGCGGTCCGTGGGTTCGAGCCCCGCGTCGGGCTCTGTGCTGACAGCTCAGAGCCTGGAGCCTGTTTCGGATTCTGTGTCTCCCTCTCTCTGACCCTCCCCCGTTCATGCTCTGTCTCTCTCTGTCTCAAAAATAAATAAACATTGGGGCGCCTGGGTGGCGCAGTCGGTTAAGCGTCCAACTTCAGCCAGGTCACGATCTCGCGGTCCGTGAGTTCGAGCCCCGCGTCAGGCTCTGGGCTGATGGCTCGGAGCCTGGAGCCTGTTTCCGATTCTGTGTCTCCCTCTCTCTCTGCCCCTCCCCCGTTCATGCTATGTCTCTCTCTGTCCCAAAAATAAATAAAAAACGTTGAAAAAAAAATTAAAAAAAAAAATTAATAAATAAACATTAAAAATTAAAAAAAAAAAGAGCACATTTCATTACAAAAGGGCATTTGACACAACTGCTGAGATTTAAATAAAATTTTTACTTACAGACAATGGCATTCAGCAACCTAAGTTCACACTCCAGGTCTTGCAGTAAAGCTTTATGGCCCTTTATTTACCCAGAAATTTCCTTTTCCATATCCCTAGGTAAAGTCAGAGTGAGTTTGGGGAGCCAATGTGTGCCTCAGCTAATAAAAAGAGAACTACTTTGCTAATCGCTACTTTAAAAATTTTTTGTTGTTTTAGAGAGAGAGAGACAGAATGTGTGATCAGGCAAGAGAGACAGAGGGAGAGGGAGGGAGGAGGAGGGAGAGGGAGAAAGGGAGAGAATCCCAAGCAGGCTCCTCACTCAGCGCTGAGCACGTTGGGGCTCAATCTCACGATCACCGCGAGATCATGACCTGAGCTGAAATCAAGATTCGGACACTCAATTGACTGAGACACCCCGGCGCCTGCTACTTTAAGATGATGTTTTGTTACTGAGTCCTGTTTCCTCTAAACTGTATGAATTCACGTTTGATAATAAGTGGGAGAAGGATCCTGTCCTCTGGAGGGGAATCTCTTAAGTTTTTCATGAACTGTAAGTAACTTTGGAATTCAGCAGTCATACCTTGCCGACGGTTGTGGCGCCAGTGACCCGTGTGCGATTTTGATCATTATGGGTGGGTGCTGGGCATAACAAAGAATTTGTACAATTTGAAATGTGAGGATATTAGCAAAGCTAAGGATCAACAGAAACTACTAAAAACCATAAAAAGAAATGATATTTGACATTTTCCCTCGCCACTCTCTCTTCAACAATCTTTGTTATTAAGTGGTTAACATGAGCCTAGCTATTCAAGTAAAATCACTAGCCAGGGAAAGTCCAGCCCTCAAGTGTAAATCCAAACTTAGAATAGACCCCTACAGTGATCAAAGTTTGCTGAGAAAAGGGGTTTCTAAAACCTGAGTAGTGGATTATAAATTGGCTGCAGCCCTGATTTAAACCGACCAAATTTTCAGTAGCCCATGACAATGATAGACAACTTGGAAAGCTTTTTTAATTCTTTTTAAGGTCATTCACTTATTTTGAGAGACACAGAGACAGCACAAGTGGGGGAGGGACAGAGAGAGAGGGAGAGAGAGACCCAAGCAGGCTCTGCACTGTCAGCCTAGAGCCCAACGTGGGGCCAGAACCCACGACAAGTGAGATCATGATCTGAGCTGAACCCGAGAGTCAGACGCTCAACCGACTGAGCCACCCAGGCGCCCCCTGTAAAGTTTTGTGTGTGTGTGTGTGTGTGTGTGTGTGTGTGTGTGTGTTTTAATCAAAGGTAGACCGAAGCCATTACTTTACCAGTTCAGCTTCTGTATACACACCCGCACTTACTTTAGGCTAGAACTGGCAAAAAGATGGGAAGGGAATGTACCTCACTCCAGGGGGTGTTGTACAGGAAAGATCTTCCTCTTGGGATCTTCAAATCCCAGCTCAACTCCTTCGAAGCAGTGTGACTCTGGGAAAGTCACTCACCCTCTCTGAGCATCCATTTCCTTATTTCTAAAACAGCACGGAGGTGCAGGTGCAACCTCGCCAGCTTTGCAGGATTCTTTAGAGCCACCTCCGGGATGAGACGTCACAAGTGACAGTGCAAAGTACTTCAACTTTCTTCCTTCCCTTGACTTCCTCTGCCCACCCGCTCAGAATCAACCAAGGGGCAGAAGAGTTCAAAGGCAAAAAGGGAAGGAAAAGAAGTGAGCAGGAGAGTCAAATGATACAAACTGGAATTTGATGCTGCCTCTCTCTCCCCTGCACCATCTTCGTTACAGGCTTTAAGTGGTCATTTGTGTTGTTTTTTCAACGCCAAATCAGGAGTTCTTTAGTGGTTCAGAGGAATCCTGCGGTAAGAAACTTATTGGAATGGTTTATATCCCACGAGAACATAGGCCCTACATCACGTATGCCACTCAGTAAGTGGCTCAAATGCGGGACACATTAATGTTAAACTGCCCTAAGAAAAATATATTTTATAAAACAGAAACACAGTGAACAAAAGCCCACAGCACTCTAATTTCTTGTGTTTTCATGCTTTTGGAAGTTGTTCTAAGCCTGCGTTTGAACCCTTGTAACCCTTATGAAGAAAAAGCAGTTCCATGATGGGCTGGCCTGGGAATCTGTGAGCCTTCATTTACGGAGTTCACAGAAAATGCTACATCACAAAATACTTTCTTAAAAACCTCTTCCCAGGGTCAAACTCCTTGGCCAATCAAAATATTACACCTTTTAACTTGGGGGAAACGACTACAAAAAGGATTGTTCTAACTAGTCTGTCACTTGAACTTGAGAGTTGGAAGAGAGGTCTTTCCAACTTTCACAGGACCTCAGGACACTGAAAACCCACCACCCATTTGGTGTTTTTGATTCCTTGAGGATATACTAAGCTCAGGTGGTTGACAACCATCTTCCACACCTGCTAAAATAATCATGCACAAGGGCAGAAACAATTCATGAAATTTGGGATACCAGTCACTGAGATGGAAGGAAGCTCCGAGCGCCCCCGTTTCCACACTTTCATTATTAAAGGCATGCAACCCGTTTCTAAGTAGTAAATGCAGCTTCCCCAGGTTTCTACTATCTGAAGACAAGCCCTCCCAGCACACTCTGGAAATGCTTAGGATTCATTTAAAATGCACCTTGCTTCTAAATGCATCACGGAGGGACCCTTTTACTTATTTATTTTGAAATGTTCAAACGAATGGGGAAGTTTTGCTTCCGTATCGTTTTCATTTTTCCAAAATTGGCATTAGGCACCAAAATGAGTTGGGGACCGAATCATTCCTCGGCTGGAATTTATAACTTAACAACGGACTCGTCCCAAGCTTTGCGAAGCGAATACCATTTTAAAACGCACTGTGGGATTTTTATCTTCAGACGAGAAGACACCTAAAAGGAAAAAGGCCATCCCCTCCTCCCAAGGCAGAAAAACAGCATAGCCCAAACAGCCCGTTTCCTACCCAGCCAATACAATAATGCTTTGTAAGCTGAGAGCAGCGCCCGGTATAGAAGCTAAGTATAAACAGCTGAGAAGGATTAGGCGGTAGCTCCATTCTCATTTACATGAAAATCCTCCAAGCATCGTTTTCCTCGCTGGCTGCAGGCGCAGAAGGAACTCTTTTGTGCCATAGCCAAGCATAACATTTGCATCCTTTGTCTTTACTTACCAGTCGAGGCTGTGGGCATGTGTGCTCTATTTCCTCCATGGTTTCTGAGGGAGGCTCATTGGAAAGGGATTTTGGGATACCTGTTTCTGACTCAGCATCAGTGGTAAGTACTGGCATGGCCAGTGAATGCTCCCTCCAGCTCTACACCCTCTGTGAGTCTCCTTCCAGGCAGAGAATGTTTTCTTTGTCACGTATTTTTCTCTTCTTCACCCATCCCCCTTCTTCGCCCCTTCTTTCTGTCTTCCCTGGGGGAAGTGAAGAGGTTACCCCCCCACACACACACCCTCCCGTTTCCTTCCCCGAGAAGCCAAAAGGCAAGGCCTCAGTTTATCACTATAACAACCAGACGGCACTGGTGCGGCGGGTGCGGGATACAGTACCTCATTTGCATGGAGCGCGCTGGTTGGCTACTGTCATCATAGTACCACTCCGCCGGGGAGCAACGGGGCCCCATTGGCTGGCCGGCCGTGCCCACGGGGCCCGAACTTGCTGCTTTTGTTTCTTCCGCTTGATTCAGTTGCAAAGGTCTCTGTCCGTGCGGAGCGAGGGACCCGCGCTGCACTAGCCAGATAGGATAAAACCGCTTCCTGAGGGGTCCGGGACTCCTCAGGGAAGGACGTAGCAGACCTCCGTTAAAAAAAGGACCATGTCCCTGGCATGAGTGTTTGATGTGCTATAGTCAGAATTTTGCTAAATAGGAGTCACCCTGAAGACAAAGCCAACATTTGGGCCCAAACTCCCTGTGCCCACGATTGCCAGCTGGCCTCAGAGAGCCCCTCAGGACATTTATTGTGGGCACCTGAGTGTTCATCCCCTTGACGGCAACAAGAGCACTGGCAGCACCCCCCACCCCCACCCCCAGCCCTGGTGTAGCTCCAGATCCTGCCCCTGGGGCTGCCCTGAGAGGAATTTTGAAGGAGGTAGATTGTCTGACAACCCGCCTCCCAGTTGCTTCCTCCCTCAACCACTTCTCCCCTCTCCCCGGCTATTCTGAGTTTCCTCAATGAAGTCTTGTTCCATACACTGGTCTCTTATTCCCCTGTTCCTATTTTACCAGTCCTGGGTCCCATTTCCTAAGCACCCTGCTCTCAGCCAAATGCTCATGCCAGTCACACAAACATTCCAGGTGGGGTGTTAGTGATGATGTGCCTTAATGTCTAAATCATCCATGAATATCCCCCATTGTAAGAGGGGCGTTCCAAAGACACACACTCAAAGAACTTACAAAGGTACTCGTTCTGGTGAAATATCACACTTATAGTAACATTAATAAAAATCATGGCAGTTGCTACCATTTCTAAAGCACAGGCACAGTGCTTTACCCAGATTTTGTTTAATCTTCGTTAGAACCCAAAGTCGATCCTATTATTAGTCCCATTTAAATTGCAATTGAGAGTAATTGCCGAAGGCCTCAAACTCATAAGCAGAGTTGCAAGGATTGGAAAGATTTGTGGGGGATGGGGGTGGGAGCTGGGATGTAGCAGGTGTAGTAGTAGAAAAAGCACCTAGGTAGGAGTCCTCATAAGACAAGTCCCTGGGCTTCTAGATCTTTCATTTTAATCTATAGCAGTGTTTTTCGTCCAAGTGTGGTCCAGGACCAGCAGTACCAACATCAGCATCATCTGGGAACTCCTAAAAATGCAAATTATTGGCCCCTCAAGACCTGATTCCGTACGTCTGGTGTCAGGCCAGCAATTGCATTTCTAACAAGTTCCCAGGTGATATTAATGCTGCAGGTCCAAGGACCATACTTCGAGAACCAATAGTCCAAAGGATGGGAGAAAGGGAAACCCTCTTGCACTGTTGATGGGAATGCAAACTGGTACAGTCACTCTGGAGAACAGTGTGGAGCTTCCTCAAAAAACTAAAAATAGAACTACCCTATGATCCAGCAACGGCACTACTAGGTATTTATCCAAAAGATACAAAAATACAGGTTCGAAGGAGTACGTGCACTCCGATGTGTATGGCAGCATTATCAATAGCCAAACTATGGCAAGAGCCCAAATGTCCATCAACTGATGAATGGATAAAGAAGTGTATACACACACACACATACAAACACAAAATGGAATATTATTCACCCATTAAAAAGAATGAAATCTTGTCATTTGCAATGACATAGATGGAGCTAGAATGTATTATGTTAAGCGAAATAAGTCAGAGAAAGACAAATACCGTATGACTTAACTTGTATGTGGAATTTAAGAAACAAAACAGATGAACATATGGGAGTGGGGGGGGGGGGAGATGAGAGGGAAACAAACCATAAGAGACTCTTAATGACAGAGAAAAACCTGGGTTGACAGAGGGAGGTAGGTGGAGGATGGGCTAGATGGGTGATGGACATTCAGGCAGGCACTTGTGATGAGCACTGAGTGTTGTATGTAAGTGATGAATCACTGAATTCTGCTCCTGAAACCAATATGGCACCGCATGTTAACTAAAATTTAAATTTAAAAAAGGGTGGGATAAAAACACTGTCCTGCTTCCCTCACAGAATTTGGGAGACCAAATAAATATTATGTGAAAGCACTTTGTAAATTAGAATGTGGCATATTAATATAGGGGCATTATTTTCGTTGCCCCTCGAATCAAGAGAGCTAGCCTTGGGGCGCCTGGGTGGCGCAGTCGGTTAAGCGTCCGACTTCAGCCAGGTCACGATCTCACAGTCTGTGAGTTCGAGCCCCGCGTCAGGCTCTGGGCTGATGGCTCGGAGCCTGGAGCCTGTTTCCGATTCTGTGTCTCCCTCTCTCTCTCTGCTCCTCCCCGTTCATGCTCTGTCTCTCTCTGTCCCAAAAATAAATAAAAAAAAAAAAAAAAAAAAAAAAGAGAGCTAGCCTTAAAAAAAAGAAAATGGATTCTGCAGCATAGATTTTCAGTTACACATCCTGGCACTTTAAGTGAGAATGGCATCATCTGACATCCCCATTATTACCTATGCTTAAGAGAGCTCCAGTAATGCAGGAATTCCAGTGACACCGGGTCGTCTGAAAAGGGGTCATCCCACCCACTTCCTGGCCTTTCCTTCCTGCCCTGTCTGCCCTCCTGGAAACACAAAACACCTCAAGCTGCAAGTTTATCTCTAACAAGCCTGGAAGAGCCAAACCCTACAGTACACTTAAGAGGTCCTTTCCCACTGTGCTGGGTGACATGGGAGTGATATTGTTCATCTCATCTCAATATTTTCTTTACCTTACAGTGGCAGTTCCCAAATGTGGTCCCCAAAGGAGCCACAACGGCAGCCCTGGGAACTTGTCAGAAATTCTTCCTTCCCTGCCACAGATTACCGAATCAGACGGTGGTGGTGGCGACTAGGAATCTGTGTTTCGGTGAAATCTGCAGGTTCTGCCGCTTGGTAAAGTTTGAGAACCACTGTCTAGAGCCACACGGTCCCATTGGAAAGCACTTAACCCCCCTTAACCCCCACTAGGTTCTGGGTCACTTGCCAGCTTGGTTCCTAATTGGTCCTCGAATTCCCTTTCTAGAAGGGAATTCTAGATGGAAGGCTCATCTGCTCACCTGCCTATTTAGCAGAGTCCTGGTGTCCAGCAGGGTCCTTGTGGGAGTAATTTTAACGTGGGGGCTTCCACATGCTGTTAAGGTGATTAGCTGAGAATGACCAGTTAATTCCACAGTATGGAATTAAATGTTCCGTAACCCTCTAGGGGTTAGCAGAGGGGAAGGGGATGACTGTAAAGGGATAGCAGAAGGTAAGTTATGGGGGTGATAGAATTGTTCCCTATCCTGATATGGTAATGGATACACAAGTCTATACCTGTGTTAACATTGTTAAAAACTCCATGGAGGACATTTGTCAGTACATGCTAACAGCCTTTAGAACATGCATGCCCTTTGACCTAGGAATTCCTCCTGGGAACCTATCGCCAAAGAAATAATCAGAGAAGCACACAAATAATTATGGACAAAGACGCTTAATGCAGAATTACTTATAACAGGCAAAAAAAAAAAAATAGAACTTACAGCAATAGGAGTAATGGTGAAAACAAAATACATTCATATAGTGTTAGACGTGCGTTAGCAGTCGTGTTTTTGAAGCCATTCTAATGCTATGGCGACATGTTAACATTACATCACCAAAAAAAGCAGACCACAAAATAAGATACCAAAAGATATGTACATGCCTAGAGAAAAGTCCCACAGGGAAGTACACCAAGATGTGAATAGTGACATCTTTAAGCTGTGGGATCGGGGGCGATATTTGCTTTCTTTTTTGTATCTTCGTATCTATAACAAGTATGTAAAAGATGAACATCTATTCCCCTTTTAGTCAGGAAAAAAATGAACATCATCCCTCCTCCCCAACGGTATGAAGGGCTGGGTACGGGGTCGGGGTGAGGCAGACAGACGTTGGCACATGAACATACACAAAGAGGCAGGGACTCAGTGAAAGGAAACAAGAAAGCTAAAAGCGAGGGACAAGCTGGGAGAGTCCTCTCTCCAGTTAGGATAAGTAGAGGCATCGTGTTGGAGGCAGGCTGTCCAGAAAATCTCCAGGGAGCATTTGGGGCCAGGGGTCCTGAGTCCTGTACCCTGCGCGAGCAGGGCACGGCTTCGGTGAGAGCTCGGCACATCGGCGCTGCCGCTCACATGCACAGCCGTCGTTATCTCTCCCATTTATTGAGTACCTCTTACATTCCTAGCACTGTGCTGGGTACTTATCCTGGGCTACTTGTAAGTCCCACAACAGCTGAGCAGATAGCAACAGGGGCCCCCCTCTGCAGACGAGGAGACCAACCTGTAGAGACTTCAGCTTAGAAGAGACCTACAAAATGACATTATTCTTCCTACAAGCGGTATGCCCTTGAACAACATCATATTGTTGAAAGTCCATTCCCAAAGATCTGCAGGGAAGAACTAAAATTATCTCTTTAGAGCAGGAGCCCGTGTGAGCCCGATGCCCCCAGGCCTCACTGTGGTGGACAACGGCCGGCCCGCTGCCACATGCTCTCAACTGCATCTCTGTGTGAGGGCTTGCTCTGGCCATGGGAGACCCCCCAACAACAGCCCCGGGGAGGCAGAGCTGAGGGGCTGGGAAATTAACAGCCCAAATCCCTAAGAGCTCTCAAGCAGTGACTGACAGGAGCGAAAGTCTAAACACCCCCGTGGGTTCGGCCCTCAAGTGGGATGACTCCAAATCGCGTGCTCCCCGTGGACAGAGGTCCCCAGTGGGATTCAGGTCCACTTGCCATGGTGTGGCTGGCTTGACAGTGCCCCCCGCCATCGCCCGGCTTTATTCCCTTGTCTTGCTTGCCCACACTGCTGCCGCTGTTTCCTGGGCTCACTTCCCAAACAAACTGCTGGAACTTGAATCTTTGTCTCAGGATCTGCTCCCGGGACATCTCCAAATAAGACTATTTCAGCGCCCCATCGTAAAGTTAATATCTGTTTCTTATGGCAAAATGTCTTTTATATACTCATATGGATAAAAATGAGCCATAACACCACATGGAAATGTCTGTTCGCCTGTGTTTTTGAAGTAGGCCTTACACTTAAGAGTCTTCTTCTTTCAAAACGCCTTTTCTTTACCTTTTTTATTTTCCAATCTTTAGTCATCCTTTTAGAAAATTTTATGTCCATTGTATAAAAATGTTAGCTCAACCGTAGTGGTAATTTTAAATTATTTAGCTACAGTCTGTATGTCCCTCCATATATTATACTGCTCCTACTATTTGTCAAGAATGCCGTATGTAAAACCCCCTTCCAGGGGCGCCTGGGTGGCTCAGTCAAACATCCGACTTCGGCCCAGGTCGTGATCTCACGGTTCGTGGGTTCAAGCCCTGCATCAGGCTCTGTGCTGATGGCTCAGAGCCTGGAGCCTGCTTCGGATTTTGTGTCTCCCTCTCTCTCTGCCCCTCCCCCACTCACACTCTGTGTCTCTCTCTCCTTAAAAAATAAACATTAACAAAAAAATTTAAAAAAAAGAGACCTCCTTCCTCTGAAATCCCTCCTCCTTACCATCAATCGTGACTTCACTGTTTCTTCCACCTTCCCTTTTTCTTTCTCATTCATTTTTTCTCATTGCCTCAGATCTACCAAGCAAGGAGCTTATTAAAGAAAGGAGATTGAAAGAGCAACATAATAGTGGACAGAATTCAGCGTTTCCCGGAAACCATTATGACCTTGTACAGAATTTTGTTACATTCATGGCTCTATTTGGAGCCCCTTACTCAGCTTTCCACATGTGGCTTATGGTTTGGGCCTGAAACCTGACCTAGTCGAGAAAAAAATTCAACCATACTAAGTAATGAAACCCACATATAAATCCTTTTCACCTACTTCGGGGAAATTGTGGTAATAAAAATGTTTTCCATTGTAAAGCATTTCACCCCTCACTTGGTGCTTTTCCACATTAAATTATATCATAATAGCACTCTGAGATGGACAAGTTTTCATACTGAAAATTTTCAAATGAGCAAACAGAATCGGAGAGGTTAAGTGACTTGAGTAGGGTCACACAGTAAGGGGGACGAACTGTCCCCTGAATCCAGGTCTCTTGAATCAAAGTTCAACTCTGTTTTCTACCACACTACGCTGTCTCCCTTTTTGATACAGTTATATTTGCTTTGTTAACAATGCTGCTGAGCTGACTCATGCATATTTCATCATCCAAAATAGCCCCTTCACCGCTTTCCTATTGAATTCATGTAACATGAAGCACTCTTCACTTATATTCATTCACTTCATTTCCTATCTCTAAAACCATGGACCTGGACTTATTGAGGGTGCTTGCATTTAATTATGACAGAAAAATAAACACAGAGGCATTGCCAGATTCACCAGTGGGTCAAGAGCCAGGCTGATTAAAGCCATTAGGGGGAAAAAAATAATGGTCAGACATAGAAAGTAGTCAGAGCTTCAAAACTTACTTTTTGAAAAACAAAATCAAGAAGATAGAATGAAGGTGCTTTATTTTATCCCTAACAGGGACTTTCTTCCTTTTGGGGCTTCTGTCATAATCAGAAAAGAATTAACTTTCACTCATTCGTTTGACCAAAATTTATTGAGTCTAAGCACTGTTTTTTTTTTTTTAATTTTAAATTTTTAAATTTTTTATTTTAGAGAGAGAGTGTGTGAGTGGGGGAGAGGGGCAGATGGGGAGAGAGGATCCTGTTTTAAAATTTTATAATGTTTATTTTTTTTTTGAGAGAGAGAGAGCGCGCGCATGTGCGTGAGTGGGGGAGGGGCAGAGAGAGAGGGAGACACAGAATCAAAGCAGGTTCAAAGTTCCAAGATGTCAGTATAGAGCCAGATGTGGGGCTCAAACCCACGAAACGTGAGATCATGACCTGAGCCAAAGTCAGACACTTAACCAACTGAGCCACCCAGCAGCTGATGGGGAGAGAGAATCCTAAGCAGGTTCCACGCTAACCCCAACGCTGGGCTCAATCCCATGACCCTGGGATCATGACCTGAGTGGAAATCAAGAGTCGGACAGTCAACCAACTGAGACACCCAGGCGCCCCAAGTTTAAGCACTGCTTTAAGGTGCTGGGGAACAATTGCACAGACCCAACATGACTAACCTCCTACATGAATGAAAATGCCACCAACGAGATGTCATCTTACATCTTACATTTAAAAGAAATAAACATGAGACATAAGTCAGAAATGACCAGTCAGGAGCTCCATTTCTTAGCATTCAAAGACGCCATGCCATAGTGGCTGTGGCTGTGTTTGAGAAGGTCCTAAAAGAGGTAAGTTGTTTTTATCTATATGAGATGTGTTTATCTAAATGCTGGTGATCAAATCAGTTATAAATAAAGTACATTTTGTTTTGCTATAGCAAAACAGATAGGATAGTAGGGCTTTTTTTAATAAATTAAAGTTGCCCTGGCTGGAATAATTCATTCTTATTGACATTAGCAGCTGTGTAGTCAGTAAAGAATTATTGTTGCTATTACTTGGTGGTATTTATAAACACTTTTACTTTCTAAGTGCTTTACAATCACTTATTGTCTAATTAATATCTAATCATCTGTTTACAAGTAATAATCACACATGTAGTGCAGTTTAATCAAAACTCCAAATGCAGCCGCCATCATACTCAAGAATATTGTGTAAATTTTGGTCTCTCCGTGATGGGGTTTGGGTCCAGACATATGGCTGAAACAGACACAACAGGAAAAAAAATGAATAAAGACTCCTCTCTTGGATTTGAGCACAATTTGGATTCACAACTTTTGCATGTCAAATATATTATCTGTATGTCAGCGGATAAGTAAAAATACAGGTAATTTTCACCACTTAATGGCTCAATTACACATAGAAAAGTTTTAATTTGAGCCACAAAATTGGATGATAGTTTATGATAAATGTTCAAGGGCAGGCACTGAGTTCACATTGGAAGTGTTAGTCACAATCACCATTTTGGTGATTATCATGAAAAAGATCAAATGTAGAAAAGGTGGCTCAGGGACCACCAAGGTTGATCTAACACACGGTCAAATCTAGACCAAGCTGTGGTCAGTACAAACACCTGCCAGTCTTAATTACCTACTGAGCGTAAGTGGACTTACTACCATACGCCCGTCAGTCTCCCCAAGTGTTATTCTAGAAGTAATTATGGCAACCATGGAAGGATTTTTTTTTTTTTGTATGCAGGTGAAGGACGTGCATACTAATGCAGTTTTTCCATAAATTTTCCAACAAGGAGAATTGCTGAGTCAGGCTACTTGCATTGTCAAGGCTTTTTGTGTATGTTTTTCAATACTATTATCAAATTGTCTTGACCAAATTTATACTTCCTCTGATACTCCTAAAGGGTTGTCTTTCTTGGCTCTTGATATGCTGAAACCAGTTTGCTTCCTTCTTGCATTGCCACCAGACGTGGTTTCCCAGTACAGCAGCAAATACTGCTGTGTCCTGAGGATTGTGCCTGGGGCCTTGTGAACGTGATCCAAACGTGCCTGACTGGCAAGTGCGTGATCAAGGCCACCTGGTGCCACGATGGTGGGCACTCCATTCACAGGTAGACCGTTATTACAATCCTTGCACTTTATACTGATTTTGAATGGCACGGACCCAAGAGTGAACTCTTCATCTTGCAAAATCTGCACCCAGCATCTTTGAATGCTCAAAGAGAGATTTGGTTTGGGGGCACCTGCCTGGCTCAGTCGGTGGAGCGTAGGACTCGATCTTGGAGTTGTGAGTTAGAGCCCTACGTTGGATGGAGAGATTACTTAAAAATAAGATCTTAAAAAAAAAGAGAGATTTGGTTTTATCTTCTGTAGTGGTTTCCTGTTGCTGTTTGTAACAATGTACTACAGACGTCGTAGCTTGAAACAACACAAATGTCTTATCTTAGTTCTGGAGGTCAGAAGTCTTGACGGAACTCAGCAGGCTAAAATCCATGTATCAGCAAGACTGCGTTTCTTCTGGAGGCTCTAGGGGAAAAATCTGTTTCCTTGCCTCTTCCATCTTCTAGAGCTGCCCGCATTCCTTGGCTCACAGCCCTGTGCCTTCCATCTCCCAAGCCAGCACTGCATCAGTCCAGCCTCTGCTTCAATAGCCAACCTTCTCTAACTCTCTTGCCTGCCCCTTTCACTTGAAAATACCGTTGCGATTCCATTAGGCATTCGGATAATCCAGGATAATCTCTGCCATCTCAAGCTCTTTAACTTAATCACATCTGTGAAATCCCTTTTGCCATGTCAAGTGACATAGTTACAGGTTCCCAGGTTCCGGGAAATAGAATGTAGACATCTTTGGGGGGGCTATTATTCTGCCTACCACACATTCCTGAGCATGAATCAGACGGGCTATTTCACGTGCAGATATTTGAACAATACATTGCCTATAATTTTAAAACATGGTAATTTGTAAACCCCTGCTCTGTGTCAGGCACAGGCACTATGCCAGGTTTGCAGGTAAGAGTCAGTGCATAGAGAGGTTAAGTAATTTTCCCAAGGTCACAGAGCTGGTCAGTGGCAGAGCTGAGTTTCAAACTCAGGTCTGTCGGACTTCAAAGGCTGTGTTCATTGTGGGCCGTGGCTGTAGCTCAACATTTCCCGCGCTCTGCTCAATTTGCTCTCCTTGGATAGCCTTCGTGTTGAAAGCTTTTCACTTAGTTTGACATTGAACGATACAACCTAACCAGATAAAACCTTTTAAGCCCCTATGAATCTCATATTTGACTCATTCAGCAGGTGCCAGTGGAGGATGCCATCAGGAAACACTCATTCACGATGATGTCTCCACATGCTCTAATAAATCTTCCCCAAAGTAGCATCCGGCGGGCTCTTCCTCCATAATACAAACAGAAGTGCGCCCGCCAGGTTATCTTCTCCGTGGGTGAATTGTAAATGTCTGAATAGTATCAGGTGGTGGCAGTGAGAAATAATCTTTCCAACAGCCTACAAGTATACCCACTCTCTTATTCTTTTTTTAAATATTTATTTTTGAGAGAGCGAGATAGAGGATCCAAAGTGGGCTCTGCACCAATGGCAGAGAGCCCTGTGCGGGACTCGAACTCAGAAATCCATGAGATCGTGACCCGAGGCAAAGTCGAATGCTTCATCGACTGAGCCACCCAGGCGCCACCCCCCCCCCCTCCCGTCTCCACTGTCTTATTCTTGAAAAAAGAGAGCCTGACACTTTCGGAGCCTCATTTCGTGTGTTAATCAAGTTTCTCATCCTCTCTGATTTACTTCGCAAAGTTCTCAGCCCCAGTTGCACATGACAATCAGCTGGGGAGCTTTCAAAACTACAGAAGCCTGGTCCCCACACCCGGGAGATTCTGGCCTCACAGGCGTGGGTTGCAGCATCAGGCCTTTTAAAAATACAGAATGGGGGTGCCTGGGTGGCTCTGTCGGTTAAGTGTCTGACTTGGGCCTCAGGTCATGACCTTGTGGTTTGCGGGTTCGAGCCCCACATCGGGCTCTGTGCTGACAGCTCACAGCTCAGACGGAGCCTGAAGCCTGCCTCAGATTCTGTGTCTCCCTCTCTTTCTCTCTCTCCCCATCCCCTGATTGTGCTCTCTCTGTCTCTCTCAAAAATAAATGAACATTAAAAAAAAAAGACTTTGAAGATGCAGAACAACAACAAAAAAGGTTTAGAGCCACAGAGACGAAGTGAAGCAGAGATGATGAGAGACTTTATTAAGACATAGGTTTTGATGCTCAACTATTGGACTCACTTTTTTTTTTTAATTTTTTTTTTTAACGTTTATTTATTTTTGAGACAGAGAGAGACAGAGCATGAACGGGGGAGGGGCAGAGAGAGGGAGACACAGAATCGGAAGCAGGCTCCAGGCTCCGAGCCATCAGCCCAGAGCCCGACGCGGGGCTCGAACTCACGGACCGCGAGATCGTGACCTGAGCCGAAGTCGGACGCTTAACCGACTGCGCCACCCAGGCGCCCCTTGGACTCACTTTTTGCCAAGGATGTCTGCTTTGTTTGCATCGAAAACAATAAACCCTATTAATGTATGTGTCCCACAAAGGCGGCCACGTAAAAACCTTCACTGTGTCCAAAAGCGATCGTTTGAAACACCTGCTCTACTTCAGTGCCAGGGGAGGGGCTCTGTGGAATGACTCCCTGATGGCGCTTGACAGTAAGTGTAGACAGTCAATGTGCTTCCACTGAAGCCCACTCTGGCTACCAGAAGAAATACTCTTCAGTAAGTAAGTAAGCAAGCCTGAGATAAGCACACTTTGAAAGAAAGATAGTCCTTTATTTCCTCAAAGCAGCCTGGAGAACCTCACCGCGCCATTCAAGGGTAGGAATTCAAAAGAAACAAAACCGTCAGCATTAAACCATGGCAGTCCTTGGCATGTAAAATACTACCCTTGCTCAGAACGTTTTTGGAATAAATCTTCCGGAATTTGCATCACGGAAATTTTATAACGCCACTTCTGAAAATCAGTTTTGGGGGCTGTAGAGCATGCAACTGTTGATCTCAGGGTTGTGAGTTCGAGCCCCACGTTGGGTACAGGGATTATTTAAAATCTTAAAAAGACAAAGAGTTTTTGTGTAATCAAATCAGTATTTTTTTAATCCAAAGTGGTATTAACCAGATTTCCAGAATTACGATTCACCTATCAAACTATCAATTGGCTTCAGGTTATTTCAAAAATGTAGGAAATAACCCTCAAGGATGATTGATCTGTGCCCTCTGTTGACATCCAAGAAATTCCTGAAGGGCGAGAGATCTTAAGTGACAAAGGTGACCCCAAGGCTCTAAGGTCAGTTCTTTAGAGCAGAGGTCGTCATACTTTAATGTGCATAAGGATCACCCAGAGAGTTTGTTAAACTGCTTTCCCAGGCCGCACTCCCAGAGATTCTAATCAGTAGGCCCAGAGATTCCCTCAACTTGATTTTACTTTGAGCAACACTGTTGTAAAGCAAAACTGAAGATAAAAATACAGATGTGAACGTATGCGTTTTACTATCCCGTTTTCAAAAACGACAGAAATTGTCCAAAGGACTCAGGAGTCAGCTTGGAAACCCTCTTGTCCGCCTAAGATGAAAAGTTGAAGCATCGATTAGGATGAGAACTGCAATGTATTGAAATCCATCAACTGCGTTTAAATCCACCAGTTCATGATACTATAGAACAGAGTCCCAAACAAACCAAAGACGTCAGTTGTCTGCATCGGCAGCTGCAAGGGGTCACAGGCATTATTTTTGAAAACTGGAAGCCAGAGGGAAAGAATCAGGCATTTATCTTACCTTTTCTACACAAACGTACTTCTGAGTGACCAAGTGGTAAGGAGAAGCAGATCGTCTGAGAATGAGTAATGAAAGTATGGAGGTAATGAAGAAGGTAACGCATCAGACTCTCCCTGTTTTCAAACCCCTCATGAATGAGTGGATCTAGGCATGGGGCATCAACAACTGCCAGCATGACAGAAAGGCAGACAACCGCCAATGTCATACACTCCAGAGAGAGACGCACGCACCACCTATCAAGTAGTTTCCCAAGTAAATAGAACCTGGTTTTGATCACACCTCTTGATCCAAGACCAATTTATGGGAAATAAAGAAGGGATAAAGGAGTACATTAACACCACAGGGATGCAATCAGCAAAATCCAGATTGTAGGAAGCTCTATAGGACAAACTTAGTTGCTGCAACCAAAAAATTGCAAGAAACCTGAGGAATAAACAAGATCTAAAAGACACAGCCATCAATTGCAATGAAAACCCCGTATTACTGGGATCACAATTCAAAACACTGTAAAAAAAATTACAACATGCATGAGACAATGAGAAACTTGGACAGTTTCTGGATGCTGTAGTAGGATTATTAGTAAATGTTTCAGGTATGATACTGATATCATGTTTATGGGTTTTTAAATTTTTTTTAACGTTTATTTACTTTTGTGAGACAGAGAGACAGAGTTCGAGTGGAGAGAGGGGACAGAGAGAAGGAGACGCAGAATCCGAAGCAGGGTCCAGTCTCTGAGCCATCAGCACAGAGCCCGATGCGGGGCTCAAACCCACAGACCATGAGATCATGACCTGAGCCAAAGCTGGACGCCCAACCGACTGAGCCACATAGGTGCCCCATGTTTATGGTTTTTTTTAACTTTATTTTAGAAATATGCACTGAAGTATTTGCAGATGAATTATATTGTGTGGGTGTGGGGAGTGGATAGGGCTCTAGATGACAGCTTCTCAACTGGCTGCAACTTTGTCCCCCCAGCATACATTTAGTGATGTCTGGAGATATTTTTCTTTACCACGTGTGTGTGTGTGTGTGTGGGGGGGGGGTGATGCTCCAGGCATTTAGTGCTAAACATCCTACAATGCACAGAAACAGCCCTCCAACGTGGGGGAATGGGTCTGCGCTGACACCCTGCCTGACAACATTGAATGTGTCCACATGGCTAGCGCTGGCAAAGACTTGAACTGCGGCTCATCCGAGTGTCCGTCAGTCGGCAGAGGCAGACCATGAGAGGTGGGAGGCCTGTTAGGAGCTGCTAGGAGGCCACCTCCTACTTGTCCCTATCTCCCGCTGAGAGACCCCCAGGAAGCAGTTCCTAATTGCCTCTTGAGTTCTGCTGAGATATGGGGCTTCCGGCCCTGTCCCCCTCCGCATCAGCCCTGCGGAATAGAAAACCGGTTAGTTGCCATCTACAATGGACTCCTCAGCAGCAGAAGTCTAGAGGTCATCTGGCCTCTTTTGTTGCCCTGCTGTCCTTGGTGTAGGGGACAAGGACTACAGGAAGCTGGCACCAATGGTACATATCTTTCACTAAGTAAGTAATAAACTGTCTGAATCCCAAAGCGACTCAATGTACTTTTACCAGTCAAGTCGGTCAGAACTCAGCTTTAGTTTCGCCTTGTCTGGTGTGTGTACAACGATCTGCCCAAAATGTCAATGCCAAGGTTGAGAAGCTCTGCATGAAACAATATTAGTACTGGGCTGTTATTGAAGCTGCACGACAAGTACATGAACAGCACAAATGGGGAGATACTGTTTTGTCTAATTCTGCATACGTTAAAAACTATTCATAATAAAAGCTGTATTTACAATTTTTTTACTTTTTTTTTAAAGTAGACTTCATGCCCAGTGTGGGGTTGGAACTCACAGCCCTGAGATCTAGAGTCACATGCTCTACTGACTGAGGCAGCCAGGCACCCCAAAAGCTGTATTTCTTTTTAAAAAGATAAAAATTGGTCACCTTGCTTTATGAGATGTCTAACACTTTAAGTGCATGTACTGAGGCAATCTGCAGATGGGAACAAATTTGCCATCAGGCTTGTAGTTCCACTACCAAATTACAAACTGTGTTCTTTTTTTTTTTTTAATTTTTTTTTAACGTTTATTTATTTTTGAGACAGAGAGAGACAGAGCCTGAACGGGGGAGGGGCAGAGAGAGAGGGAGACACAGAATCGGAAGCAGGCTCCAGGCTCTGAGCCATCAGCCCTGAGCCTGACTCGGGGCTCGAACTCACAGACCGCGAGATCGTGACCTGAGCTGAAGTCGGACGCTTAACCGACTGAGCCACCCAGGCGCCCCACAAACTGTGTTCTTGAGCAAATTATGTAACTTCTCTAAACCTCAGTTTCCTCACCAATAAAATAAGACTAATTATGCCCCTGAGGGTTTCATAGGGATTAAATATAAGTGTTTAGTTGAGTGTTTTACATATATACCTTTCTTAGACCTCCTTCCTTTGTTCTTTTTGTTTGCTACTCTTCAATTCAGAAATGGAAAGAGCTCTTCTTGTCACTTTGACGAGGAATTTTGATCCAGTCAATTTCTTTTCAAACCATTCCCTGGAAAAGTGTAGATGGGCGCTGGTATAAAACGTTTGGTTCTAAGGGTTTAAAATAACCAACTCGGAGGCTGAGTCGCTCACTTGGTTGTGCATCTGACTTTTGATTTCCGTTCAGGTCGTGATCTTGGGGTTGTGAGACTGACCCCTGAGTCGGGCTCTGCGCTGAGTGTGCAGCCTGCTTGGGATCCTCTCTCTTCCTCTGCCCTTCTCCTCCACCCCCTCTCTCTCTTTCTGTAAAGTTAAAAATTAAAAAAAAAAAAAAACCAACAACAACAAACCCTAGGGGGACCCCAGAGGAATGGGGAGTAAGAAGAATGTATATGATTAATTCATTAGTTCTCAATCCAGGAGGATTTTGCCCCACAGAGGACATGTCACCATGTCTGGAAACATTTTTGGTTGTCAAGACTTGGGTGGGGCGGTGCTACTAGGCTATACTGTAGAGACCAGGGATACTGGCTGGAGATCAGCGATGTTGCTGAATAACCCACTATATGCACAGGATTGCTCCCCACAACGAGGAATTGTCTGGCCCCCAATATCATCAATACCAAGGTTGAGAAACCCTGGGCTAACGTGACCAAAACTCCTTGATGAAGCTTTTCCTAGATAATTAACTTTACCTTTCTTTGTTCTTCTTATCCACACGTACAGGTTATTAAAGACATGCTCAGGAGAAATCATTCAAAATGTGATTACTCTAGCTCTGTGGCCCTAATTTGTTATTCATTTCTTGAAGAGAAAAAAATCTGAGTAGTGTTCTGATTTTATTGCCTTTGAGTTTCAAATAGCAAACTTGAAGCATGCACTGATTACCTTCTTAATTAATAGGCTGTGAAGGCAGGGCATCACTTTATTAACCAGTGGGAAGGAGGTACGGTCTCTCAACGGCTTAGTAGTCTTTATTCCCAACTGTGACGCCAAAGGGGGAGGATTGGGATGAAGGGGATGCAGACAGCGCTCCCCAACAGATATATTTTTCGTGTTAAAATAGTTGACCTTAGTTTCAATGACACCCGCCTACAATGTCGTTATTCAATAGAAAACATTATGGATAATTTGCCCCCCATCCCACATCCACCTTTTAAAGTCAAGATGCCTGGGGTGCCTGGCTGGCTCAGGTGGTAGAGCGCGTGACCCTTGATCTCAGGGCTGTGAGTTCAAGCCCCACACTGGGCACAGCGATGACTTTAAAACAAAATAAAGAGGGGCGCCTGGGTGGCTCAGTCGGTTAAGCGTCCGACTTCGGCTCAGGTCACGATCTCGCGGTCTGTGAGTTCGAGCCCCGCGTCGGGCTCTGGGCTGATGGCTTGGAGCCTGGAGCCTGTTTCCGATTCTGTGTCTCCCTCTCTCTCTGCCCCTCCCCCATTTGTGCTCTGTCTCTCTGCCTTTCAAAAATGAATAAATGTTAAAAATTTTTTTTTAAATAAAATAAAAAAAATAAAGATACTTGACCTCAAGACCACAGGGCCATAGGTAAATGGTGGTAACCGTATTCTACTGGCAAACAACAGCAAGGCCATTCCTGTGAAACGTGTCGTGTGTGTCACGTGGCAATGGGGCAAACACGTTTGAGAAGATAAACAGTGGGGTGGGGAATCTGTACAGGTGGTAGAAATGCTTAAGCATCGATGAGGTAGTTCCTTTTACTCTATCTGGCCCTCAACTCGCTCCACCCCTTCTATGAATTCAGCCCCCAGCCCCCAGCCCAGGGAATTGGGTTGGGACACCTGATGAAGAAACCAAGCCTTGGGCTGTTCGGTGGTTCCTCAGATCTTCAGATTCCCTCTTTCAGAAATTAGAACTAAGAGATGCCAACTGAGTAGATCAGGGGATTAGAGTAAATATGTCTGCAAATGAGCCTTTCCGAGGCCTTGTCAAGCTGCTCCTGTTCCTTTCCTTGCTTTTCAGCTTTCTGTGGGTTCTATTAGATAGACTTTTGCATTTGCCCTACTGAAAAAGCTAGCTCAGCGGCTACTTACTGTTCCTTGAAACCCAGCACTGGGTCTGAGACAGATGTGCACACATCCCCCCCCCCCCCCCCCCCGCCCCCGCCCCAGACGAGACTAACAGGAGAAATGAAGCCAAGGGCTAACAGGGAAAGGCCACTTAACAGGTACTTATACTTCACTCCTAGGAGCATCAGGGGATGACACTCTTTCCAGAGACCAGCTCAGAGTAAATTCATAAACCCCATAATCTAGATGTACCACACTTTTGATACTTTTGTATACAAACTTACGACTCCTTTGGTGTGATTATATTGAATCATTATTTATCTCATGATGTTACCTAATTCTCACTTGTAGCCTTGACATCTGTCTCTCCTGTTGTTAATTAACCCATCAACCAGGCTTGGGAAGATCAGTTCATACCTCCGGGATCCATCCACTTTCTTACATCATCCTCAACCCTCCCACGGGCTTCTGCCTCCAGCACTCCCCTAAAGCTCAGTTACGTTTCTACGTGAGTGTTTCTTAGCTGCACAGGAGGACCTTTTAGAGCAGCGGTCCTTCACTTAGGGATAATTTGTATCCCGCTCCCCAAGGGTGATTTTGTAGTGTCTGGACACAGTTGTTGTTGTTGTTTTTAAGATTTTATTTATTTATTTATTTAATTGTTGGGTGGGGGGGTGCAGAGGAAAAGGGAGAGAATCCTAAGCAGGCTCCATGTCCAGAGCCAATGCAGGGCTCCATCGCACGACTGTGAGATCACGACCTGAGCCGAAATTGAGAGTCAGATGCTTAAATGACTGAACCATCCAGGTGCCACTAAGATTTTATTCTTAAGTAATCTCTACACCTAACGTGAGGCTCGAAATTACAACCCTGAGATCAAGAGTTGCATGCTCCACCGAGTGAGCCAGCCAGGTGCC
Source organism: Neofelis nebulosa (assembly GCF_028018385.1). Classification (NCBI taxonomy): domain Eukaryota; kingdom Metazoa; phylum Chordata; class Mammalia; order Carnivora; family Felidae; genus Neofelis; species Neofelis nebulosa. The sequence continues at coordinate 20,814,253 of NC_080800.1, forward strand.
CCTGGACACAGTTTTGACTGTTACAACTTGGGGGGGGTGCTACTGACATCTGGTGGGTAAAGACTAAGGATGCTGTAAACATGCTACAACGCACAAGAAAACCCCCCATAACGAAGAATTAACCAACCCAAATTGTCAATAATGCCAAAGTTGAGAAACCTTGCTTTAAGGCAAAGATGGATCTTTGCAAGAAATAACACAATTCAAAATGGGCAAAGGATTTGAAAAGACGTTTCTCCAAAGAAGATACACAAATGGCCAATAGATATGTGAACAATGCACAACCTCATTAGCCATTAGGGACATGCAAACCAAAACCACAATGAGACACCACCTCACACCCACTAGGATGGCTAAAATTTTGAAAATGGAAAATAACAAGAGTTGGTGAGGATGTGGAGAAATCGGAACCTCATACACTGCTGGTGGAATGTAATTGACAGTTCCTCAAAAAGTTAAAAATAGAGTTACCATTTGACCTACCAATTCCACGCCTAGGTATTTACCCGAGAGTATTGAAAACATGTGTTCACGAAAATCTTGTACACAAATGTCATAGCACTATTCACAATAACCAAGAAGTGCAAGCAACCCAAATGTCCACCGCCTGGTGAATGGAGATACAAATAGTGGTTTATCCATACAATGGAATATTATTTGGCCATGAAAAAGGATGAAGTACAGATCCATGCTACAACATGAATGGACCTTGAAAAGATAAACTCACTGAAAGAAGCCAGACACAAAAGACGACATGTTGTATGATTCCACCTCTGTAAAATGTCCAGAAAAGGCAACTCCACGTAAGAGAAATCGATGAGTGGTTTTCTAGTACCGGGGCTATTGGGAGGACTGGGGAGGGACTGACTGCTACTGAGTGCAGTTTTTGGAGGTGGTGATGAAAGTCCTCTAAAAGTAAAATGTGTTGCAGGTTGCATAACCCTGTGAATATACTAAAAAACAACGAATTGGTTTTTAGTGAGTTTTTTAACAATTTAATGGCTTATATCTTGAAAAGAATGTCTCTTTGAATCTCCTGAGTGGCAGTCACAAAGGAGGTGCTCATTAAATAATGCAGTACACCGGAAGCATGGAAGACAAACACAAGATTTCCTTCCTGCTGTGATTACTATTATTTTTAACATTTTATGGCCAGAGAGGAACAGTAGTGATTCCCTTAAATCAACCTCCAGGTTAACCAACCTGCAGAATTAACCAGTGCCCTCCATTTTCCCTATGGACCCTAAGAGCACTCTGAATGCTTCTGTCTGGTAGTAAGCTACTCTTGAGAATGCCTGGGTAGATTAGCTCTGAGAAGTTGAGTTTTACATTTTATAAGAGTTAACTGAACTTTCCCCCATCCTGTTTATGCCCACTGTGATGGAAATGATACAATTTAATTAAATGCTATGGAAACTGATAAAAATGATGCAAAAAGAGTATTTTTAAGACTAAATTGTTTTCAAAAGACAAGAAGCAGTCATGTGGCTTTTAAAAACTACTATTGAATTAGGTGAGGGCAAGACAACTGTAAAGATAGGGAACAAGATCCCCCAAAACATAGCATTTTATACTCCATTTTTTACAAATATCTTAAGTTTTCACTTCATTTAGAATAAACCCAAAATGGAAATCATAGATATTGCCTATGTGATGCTCAATAAAGAAAAGACAACACAGAGTTCTAATCGGTGGTCCAATTAAAGGATTGGCAAAGTAATAATATATTATTTTAAATTCAAAAATATTTAATGCATATATTTATCGTCTTTTTAAGCTCTTTATCAGAGACATTTTATTTTTCAATTAACCAACCTATCGGTCCCCATTGTATATGGTAAGAAGACTTCTACTGTGCTACTCTCCTACCTTGTAGAATGGAGAAAACCCTACAAAACTCTTTTATTAATTCTCCATCTGTGTGCTGAATTCCTTGTGTGATACTTACAAGCTTCCTTCAATTGCCCTCTTCAGGGAAGGTGTAGTAGCCACATGGCAAGGAATTTATGGGACAGATTTGTGTACAAGCCTGACCCATGTCTCCTGGAGGCTGAGCCTGCTGTGCACATCGCAGGGGAAGCCAAGGAAAAACTGTAGAGAGGGAGTCAGCCACCTCTGGTGTCTCTGAGCAGATCCCACCTCGCCTTGAGATATCACAAACCTCCAGCAAACCTAGGAGTCTGGCAGGGTTTGGGATGGAAAGTCCTGTAAATAGTGATTACTCCATCTTTGTGGCTGGTGTTAATGATCAAGTCATTCAATTTAGACGCTGGAGTCAAGTTGAAGTGGGTCTACCCAACAATGATGCATGCCTTATAGACTGGGTTGAAATTCATTCATTCTCCGGGACAACCTAGAGTTGACCTTAGATGAACAAACACAGGATTCTCCCTGGGCAAAGAGGATAGAGAATAAACAGGGATTTAAATTCCTTTCACTCATTCAACAAACACTTACTGAGCATCTACAGTACATCAGGAGCCATGCATCCAAGATGTGATAGTCTACACTCTCAAAGAATGTATAGAGCAGGAATATATAGGTAGGGCAAACTCTGAAAGATTTTTTGTTTGTTTTTTAGTAAATATGATGGTACTGTTAAAAATCTAATCTTACCACCTTTGCTTTTTTAAAAGAATTATCATTTAAATTCCTGTTACTTTTTTCTATGACTTAATGGAACTGAAGAAGACACATTTGAAACAGATATTATTTTTCTTTTTGTCCTGGGCCACACTTTCCATTTTTTTCCTTTCTTTTTTCTTTGCATGTGTGTATCTGTGTGTGCACGTGTGCGTGCGTGCGTGTGTGTATATGTGAGATAGAGGGAGAGAAAGAAAAGAATTCTAGTTCATGAAAAGCCCAAGAGAACTTTATAATGCTCTAATAGGGGCACCTGGCTGGCTCAGTCAGTAGAACATGTGACTCTTGATCTCAGGGTTACGAGTTCAGGCCCCATGTTGGGCACAGCGATTACTTCAAAAAATAAAAATACTAAAATAAAAAAATAAAATGCTCTAATGCCTGGGGAAAGATTGAAATAAAGAGTATGTTTTTCACATTATAAGTCCTCACTGCAAGAATGGGGCAAGATTCATTTTTTTAAATTTTTTTTAACATTTATTTATTTTTGAGACAGAGACAGAGCATGGACGGGGGAGGGTCAGAAAGAGAGGGAGACACAGAATCTGAAACAGGCTCCAGGCTCTGAGCTGTCAGCACAGAGCCTGACGTGGGACTCGAACCCATGGACTGCAAGATCACGACCTGAGCAGAAACCGGATGCTTAACCGATTGAGCCACCCAGACTCCCCAAGGGCAAGATTAATTTTATGCCAGTTCTTGTATATCCTTTGCTCCATGGTATTTGAGAGCTGGTCCCAACTCCCTGAGAATAACGGACAAAAATAAGAGAAACCAGTAAGATTCCTTTTCTTCCCATAGTTTCCAGTACTGGGAAGACCAGAAGAAGCCCAGGTTTCAACAGACACAGGTTTCACCTCTCACTCCACATCTTTTCGTGTGCTAATTGAGCCATTTGGGTGAGCTGGTAAGATTTCCAAAATGCATACTAGTCAAGGCTTGCCTTAGTGGACCACGGTGGATGGGAGCCATGGTTTAGGGAGAGAGATTCGTGTCTTCTAGAAACCCAGATTCAATTGCAACAGACATACAGCGTGTGCACTACCTGTCAATTTTCAGAGTGAGAGCTATCAGCAGAGCAGCCGATGGCAGTGATGATGCATCTGTTAACTGGGTCAGCATGGCATGTGACCCTTGGATAGGTCTACCAAATAGTCTCCAAAGGAGACAAAGACTGCAGTGAGTTAGCTGCAGGTTGTACAAATACATGCCGTTCCTGTAATACTAGGATTCAGGCGAAGGAATTGCAGATGGATGAGAGGGAAAAAGCCCTAATTGTGTTACGGAACAAAAAGTAAAAATGTAATATCTACTTGCCCTAAGTGGCTTTAGGGGCGCCTGGGTGGCTCAGTCGGTTGAGCGTCCGACTTCGGCTCAGGTCACGATCTCGCAGTCCGTGAGTTCGAGCCCCGCGTCGGGCTCTGGGCTGGTGGCTCGGAGCCTGGAGCCTGCTTCCGATTCCGTGTCTCCCTCTCTCTCTACCCCTCCCCCGTTCATGCTCTGTCTCTCTCTGTCCCAAAAATAAATAAACGTTAAAAAAAAAATTAAAAAAAAAAAGATGCTCAGATATCTAAACTTCATGAATTTGGACTGTTCCAAATTGTTTAATTCCCTCCAAATAAAGACTAACTATTCCAAATGCATTTATATTGTTTCAATGATTTTCTCTTTCTTTGCTTATGGCTTACACTAGAAATTTTTTGTACAGAAGGCAAGGAAGTGACAAATCATATTCTTTGAAGCTAACTGCTAAACTGAGGAATTGAGTTTTTTCCATGTTTGGAATGACCACTTCAAGCAAGCTTGCCAGAAACCACTAAACATTTAGAAATTCAAGGGTCATTCTTCTCTAAATAACTCAAAATTCTCTTCTTCTATCCTGTTACCTAGAGCCAGCACAGTACCTGGCAAATGTGTTCAACATACTGGTCTTGTTTAATCTTTGTGTATTTATTTTTGAGAGAGAGACAGCACAAGCAGGGGAAGGACAGAGGGAGAGAGGGAGACACAGACTCTGAAGCAGGCTCAAGCTTTCAGCTCACAGCCCGACACAAGGCTTGAACCCACGAACTGTGAGATCATGACCTGAGCTGAAGTTGAACACTTAACCAACTGGGCCATCCAGGCACCCCTCAACATACTGCTTAAGAACTGATGGTGCCTGGGGTGCCTGGGTGATTTAGTCGGTTGAGTGTCTGACTCTTGGTTTTGGCTTAGGTCATGATCTCATAGGTTTGTGAGTTCAAGCCCCAAGTCAGGGCTCTGCCTTATCAGCGTGGAGCCTGCTTGGGATTCTCTCTCTCCCTCTCTCTCTACCCTTCCCCCACTCTGCGGGCTCACTCGCATCCACTCTCTCTCTCAAAAAGTAAATAAATAAACATTAAAAAAAAAAGAAAAAGAACTGATGGGCCCAAATGATGGCTGGTGCCTTGGGAAGGCAGCTCTCTTTTCTGAAGAAGCTCACAGATTTGCTTCCGAATTTTCACATAGGATCACACTGCTCACTCCCACCCTCCAACCTGAATGCCTGCAAGGCATCTTTTTCTCACAAATAGGAACCCCTTATCTCACAATGAAGACTTTGCAGCAAAGATTGGTAAAGGGAAAAGAAGAAATGGAAGACAGTTTTCATTTTGATCCATGAATTCTATGTAGAAAATCGGAGTCCACTCCTACAAGTGGCATCTTGAAAGAACTGTCTCTGTCAATCAACAGATATTTATCAAACCCCTCCTATGTTCCGGGGTCTATGAGGGGCCCCCAGGGACACTCCTTCCGGGGTATCCTGGGATAGAGTGGAAGAAGGGAGGGTTTTAGAATTAGATCTTGAGCTAATAAAAATTTCACTGTGATAGTATTTTATGCTACCAATTTACTTAATGACCCAAAGGAAGAGAGGAAGGTAAATCAGTAGTATAAAATGATTTTCCATAGAATTTAGAAATAGCAGAAGATTTGCTATAAAGCACTAGGCTAACCATATTATTTCCTACCAGGGCACCTTAGGGGATCCTGTTTTAATGAATAAATAAAAATGATGTGTAATTATCATATCAATTGCTTGCATCTAAGTGAGTGCTTCTGGAGTTATTTGATGGTGCTTAAAAATCTTTGGCCTCTGAAGTGTGTTTAACGTCTCCTTGACTCTTATCTATATTATTAATTTGCAGATCAAAGTTAACTTGGTGCTATGCAAATGAGGAGACTTCCAATGAATGAAATTTTACTGTAAAATATTAAATCCATATTACTTATAACAGCACTGCAATATATTTTGAGGACATGTGTCAACATATCGAAAAGAGATACTACAACTTAAAGCAGTATTATCCAATAGAACTTTCTGCAGTGATGTAATATTCTATATCTGTGCTCTCTAGCCATCCACATGAGGTAGTCACTAGCCACACGTGGCTACTGAGCACTTGAAATGTGGCTAGTGCCACTGAGGAACTAAATTTTAGATTTTATTTAATTTAAACTAAAATTTAAATTAAAAAAATGTTTTAATGTTTATTTATTTTTGAGAGGGAGAGAAAGAGAGAGAGAGAGAGAGAGAGAGAGAGAGAGAGAGAGGCAGACACAGACTCCAAAGCAGGATCCAGGCTCTGAGCCGTCAGCACAGAGCCCGACGGGGGGGCTTGAACTCACAGACCACAAGATCATGACCTGAGCCAAAGTTGGATGCTTAACCGATTGAGCCACACAGGTGCCCCTAAACTAAAATTTAAATTTAAACAGCCATATGTGGTTCGTGGCTATCTTAAATGACAGTGCAGGCTTAAAGAAAAAGTGAAAATGGGGGCACCTGAATGAGTCTCGATTTCAACTCTGGTCATAATCTCATGGTTCGTGAGTTCAGGCTCCAAGTCGGGCTCCACGCTGATAGTGTGGCGCCCGCTTGAGATTCTCTCTCTCCCTCTCTCTCTGCCCCTCCCCAGCTCACGAGCTCTCTGTCTCTCTCTCTTTCAAAAATAAACATTTAGAAAAAGTGAAAAGGAATTCAAGATCCTGAATCTTAGCTGTACACTTACTACCTTTGGCAATTTACTTAACTTCTGTGAGCTTGAAGTTTCTCACTTGAAAACGAGAATGTAAATAACGTCTACCTGACGGGATTTGGAGTAAGAGGAATTGAGATGTATCCAGGCATTCTCCTACTTCCAAATAAGTGCCGATCAAGTACCAAAGTTAAATATGTGCAAAATGAATAACCGGCTCTCTCATTTAAAGGGTGTTCGCATTCCTAGAGAACTCATAAATATTATTAAATTCAGAATTATCCTCATTGTTCAGATAAAATATTTAATGACAATGTTTACAACTATCAGTCGGTAAGCAGTACTATTAGCTTGGGGGTATCAGTGTATGGTGAGCAAAAGAGGCGGGAGTCAGGAAGTTAAATTTATAGAAGTTGAGGTCAGCTTTTGTATGAAAAGTACACCGAGAACCCAAAAGGCTGATTAAAATGTCAACACAATCACTTCTTCGTCATTGTTATAATTAATAGTGTAATTCATGCTTGCCCGAGGGGGCTAAATAAACCCAGCCCATGTAAGTGAAGAAAGTAAAGCACAGATTGGCAGAATAGAGAAGTAGTCAGGAGCTCAGGCACTTTTGCTGGACGTAATCACATGAAATAGGACACCCAACGTACTTACCACAGGGCATGCCAGCTACTAAGGACCAAAAATTGCAGCTTCTCTTGTTTTTAAGATTTTATTTTTTTAAGTTCATTTATTTATCGGGCAGGGAGGCGCCAAGAGTGAAGGAGAGAGAGCCTCTTAAGCAGGCTCCATGCTCAGCGCAGAACCCAATATAGAGCTTGATGTCATGACTGTGAGATCATGACCAGAGCTGATATCAAGAGTCAGACCCTTAAATGACTGAGCCGCGCAGGTGCCCCTAAAGATTTTATTTTTAGGTAATCTCTACACCCAGTTTGGGGCTTGAACTCACACCCCTGAAACCAAGAGTTGCGTGCTCCACCAACTGAGCCAGCCAGGCGCTCCAAAACTGCAGCCGTTAGTATATTAAGTGATGCTATTGAGAGACCCATGAGATTAGAAGACCTTGGTTGTTTTTCAATTCACAAAAGGTATGGGAATACGGAGTGATTATTTGCACAGATTTAATTCTCCATGACTGGACAGAGAAAGATCATTTCAACTTTCCATATCTGTACCAGTCAAGAACTGAAACTTTTCAGTTGTTTTAATACCATGTCAAATCTATTTTTGGAATGAGATGTGGAAGAATGAATAAATGGAGGACTGAAATGCATCCTTATCCCCCCATTTACACAATAAAATGAGCTGGTAAAACTCATGAGTCCCCAACATGTACACTTTTTCCAAATCTGAGACAATACTGGGGCCAATGGGGAAGGGATCGAATAGAGGAATTGCTCTCCCAGTCGTGTTGCCCAGGTGCCCAGTGGCTGTGGGCCTAGACTACTTTCTGAGGCATGGGGTGCTTGGACCAGCCAGCCCTGCTCGCTCTGAGGGGGACGGGGAGCTTTCGAAGGAGTGCCGATACAAGCAAGAGCAGAGCTGGTATCTTGAGACCCAAGAAACTGCTGTCAGGGTGTGGCGTGAAACCACCTTTACTGTGAAGCAGGAACATTATGTCATTGCCAGGAAGCTTACCCCGGTCCTAATCTCTCCTTCACATCACCTGAAAGCCTTCTTACTATTTCGTCTGACCACCTAAGCTTTTTCCATCTAGAATTCATTTGATTGAATAGGACTCCACTAAAATGCACATTCCCTTAGGCACTCAATGCCCCACAAGGCAAGACCATACGAGGTGGTCTCACTTCTGTGATAATTGCACAACGAGAAATTCAGAAACGGGTGTCAGGATGTTGTGACTTTTCTAAGAGGAAACTTTCTCATTCTGTAGGGTAATGAACACTTTGTTACCACGGTTCTCCAACGCCCTCAGGCTCACACAGCGTCATTCTTTGCCTCGAACCATCTACATTTCCTCATCCTGATTTGACTGCTTTTCCGAAAGAGAAGCTGTTCCTGTCATCTAACTCTATCCAGGGATCCTGCATAGTCAGTAAGGGGATAAACAAACAGGAGCCCCAACTTTTCTTTTTTATCACCTTTAGATGGAAAGGATAAGATTTCCATGTTGAGAGGCACTATATTAATTAGCGCAGGTCCGTTACACTCACAGATACATAGGGCTTTACTTTGGGGACCTACTTCGATATTCAAACAGGCAAAGATCACTAAGAAATCATGTCTGTTACCTCGCGCCAGGATCGGGAAGTGCCATGGTCCCTGGTATCCTGTTCCAAGGTGCATTGCTGGTGGCCCACCATTTCTGCTCCTGGTCTGCTTTCCCCGTCTCCTAGAGTCCTCTCTTCTCTTTGGAGTTCTTCTGAGTCCCAGGATGAAATCTTCCTTCTCTGGATTTACTGGAGCACTTGACCAATGGTGAACCTGAACCACAAGCTCCGAGGAGCTAGTCGTGTCCCACTGATCGAATGAGCAGAGATCCAAGGTGCTGGGTGTTCCTGCTTTGTTTGCCACCGGCCTCCTCTTGTCCCCTCTGGGCCGCTGTTCGTCGACAAGTGCTGTGCTCTGGACTGGCGCTATCATGGCCTGCCGTGCGGGGACAGGCAGGTTGTGGTGAAAGCTGCGCTGGTGAAAAAGGCCATTGTTTTATCTCCCCTATCCCTCACTGGAGCTATGGCAACAAATTCCGTTGGTGAATTAACTATGTCATTGTGTGCCGGCTGAACTGATTATGCTCCCGGAATGACAAACATTTTGTCTCTTTTTTTCAAGATAAAAAGTAGCCGAGACCTTGAACTGTTAATACACACTTCAACACTTTCTTTCAACGGGAGAATAAAGATAGAGAAAGGAAATCTCTCCTACATACTTTGATTCTAATAAACATTTTCTCTGCCAAGGAGCCATTCTAATCACCACCGATAAGTGAACTTGTGCATTTTAATCATGTAGAATCTTCACAAGTTGTGTTAAGGTAATTCCCCCTCAAATACCATTGCGTGTTAAAAGAACTCTTTAAATATGCATGTACTGGGGCATTTTGGACAAGATTCTTTTTAAGTGCTGCTCTTAACACGAGTATCATTCCTGGCTCAGAATGAAGATGGATGTCCATCTAAATTCACCACATAAAGATTTTCCAAGCTCCACGCTAGCGGGAAAACTCTTGGTCACTCGCTCACCTATTACACTCTCCAGGATGAGACAACGCGCTCTGATCGGTCAAAGGAGCCTTTCAACCTTTGCACCCATCCATCCATCCCAGCCTTTCTGTGTCCCGCTGCTGGGCTGGTTGCTGGAGAAGCTCTATCAGTGAATCGCTGCTACATTGCCTAGCACGGTGGGGTGTAGTGTGCGGACTTGGCCAGCTGGAATCCCATTCCCGGGGATCCCCTTCCCTTCCGGCTCTGGGTTCGAGTTGGCCAAAAGAGGATTTTATACAAGATGTGGAAGGTGAGGGTGAGGTGGTCATTATTTCCAAAGGTTGTCATGGTTGGGAGTGGTGACAGAAGGTCCCAGATTACCCTCACTCCCCTTTGCTCTGTGTCTCGATCCATCATCTTACTAACTGCTGACCCCGTTAAGCAACAGCAGCTCAGAGTCCGCCCTCAGACGTTTCTCCAGCCCAACGGAGGTCGGAGCGGCTTCCCAGAGCTTCCTGGGGGCAGGGGGAGCCTCCTGCACTTTGGCAGCCATATATGCTGGGCTTGTAACTGTAGATGGGTTAACTTGTCCCATCATTCAATTGCCCCACCGACCTCCATTCCCCCCACCCCTCCCACAGTGGGCCAGGTCTATTTCCTATGTTAAATCCCTTCCTCCACATCTCATAGTGGCTGTGCTTCTCTGACTGAACTAGGGCTGATATACTTATTTTGTAAACAATGTGAGGACTGTAGGAGAGAATCTCCGGCATGAGGGGAGTTGAGAGGGCAATAGGGAGAAAATCCCGTGGAACTTGACCTAGAAGTGACTGAGGAACTGAATCACTGAGGAAGTGAGGAAGGAAAGAGATATTATATTTGTGTCAGACCTCTCCCCCAGGTCCCTAGAGCCCCCGATTTGCAATGATTCTATTCAGACCCAAGCATTTTCTCAGATACCTTATCCTTCTTCATTCCTGTGTCTTTCCCTCATCCCTGTTCTTATCCCCATGGCTCATCCCCCCAAAGAGGCTAAGATTGGCCATCAGAGGTAAGCCACACTCCAACGGTGGGTTCCAGGTAGTCAGCTAAAAGAGAAAAAGAAAAGCCCAAGTCCTGGGCACATTATTTCTCCCAGAGTGATTCACTGGACCCACTGAAATGTGGCCGGACCAACACAGCATGTACCGATGGACTCTAACAGAAGATTTCTCTGAAAGTGAAGTAAAACCTGGCTCAGCTGTCAGAAAAACATCATCTACCTGTATTTGCACTGGTTTACTCTTCTCAGTAATGGAAAAATCACTCTTGTGTCATCAAGGCCCAACGGTTCACAAGAGAGGCTTGTTTTGAAATTGCCTCTTGTTGTCATCTCTTAGAATAACAGTGCATTTGATTATATTTCCAAGCTTCTTGTCACACATCCAAAAGAAGAAGAGCTGCCAATCTATTCCCTCGGTTAATTCCTGCTTAGAGTAGGCGATTATTGGCCCTGAGCATTAAAACGTTGAGAGGATAGGTTTTGATTAATTCTGACTCTAAAGCAAATGGAATGGAGACAGGGCCACCAATACAACAACGTACTGTATTCTTAACGTAGATCTAGCCCAGGTGATCGAATTAAGCCACTTACCCTTGGATTATGAAGATATCTATTATCTGAACACTTATTGGTAGCTTTCTGGGGTCTTCTCTGCTTTTGAGAGTCTCATAAACTAAAACGGTCTCAGATGATCCCTATGAACAATCCCCTGTGGTCTATACAAGGGATGCCCCAGAGCCCTGATAGTTGTGTCAGTGGGTAGAAGCTAGTTGCCCAGGCCCACAGAGGTGGAAATGGGTGGGCAGCAGATCTCAGTTCCTGTATAAGGCACTATGTGTGAATTAACTTGGGGCACCTGTGTGGCTCAGTTGGTTAAGCTTCCAACTCTTGATTTTGGCTCAGGTCATGATCTCACGGTTCATGAGTTTGAGCCCTGCATCAGGCTCTGTGCTGTCACCCAGAGTCTGCTTGGGATTCTCTCTCTCCCTCTCTCTCTCTCTCTCTCTCTGCTCCTCCCCACCGTTCTCTCAAAATAAAGAAATAAATTTCAAAAAGGTGCTCCTCTGGGCCAAGGAGTCCCACTTGGTGAACAGAGTGAGGGCTAGATTTAGCCCCTAAGTCTCCCGGTCTGCAGCACTGATGCTTTTTCTCTCTCTGCAGCCCCTGACCCTCAGAGAATTGGGCGTTGTGGGGGAAGCAAACTGTGTTAGTCCTATTATAAGAGAAACGCTCTTGAATTTGGGGAATGAGTATCCTCGTGGTTCAAGAGATGAGGTGTTCTACGCCAGGTGGCGTGGCTGGTCAACCAGGCCTCAGGTCCAGAGCTGATGCAATACTCTTCTTTCCATGAATTAATTCCCTAGCAGCATTCTCTTTGCCTTCCTGGTACCTCACCGGGGGCCAGGGTGAGTCCAGGAACATGGCTTTACGTGCTTCGTTTGAGAGGGCCCTGTTTTAGCTCTCTTCCGAGGAGTCCACGTGGCCATGGGACAGGGTACATGCCTGGAGACCCTTACCGCCCCCCTCTAGAATACTCTAGAGGTCTCTGTCCAGATGTCCCCCCCTCCCTGCTTCCAGGACTTTCATGGCTTCTCCCTCAGGGCCATCTTCCTGGGGGGTAACCTCCCCACAGAATTGCATGTCCCTGGGTATAAGGGGTGGTAGAGCTTTTAGCAGGAAAATGTGAACAGAAACCGGATATCTGGGCTGGCCCCACCCAGTGCTGTAGCACAGAGGAGGGCCTTTGGCTCCGTCCAGCCCCCCCCCCCACCATATACACAGGTACACACAGTCTGCTAGCATGATTTCAAACTTTTAAATATTTAGACATATGATACACGGGCCTCCATTTAGATTCCTGCCCTGACCCCACAAATGTTAGCAGCAGGCCCAGCTAGAGGTATTTTAAATCACTGTAGAAATTAATGGATTAATTAGCATTTTCTGGTTATTTTAATTATAGTTAATTACAGGTAGTTTGTCATCAAAAGTCTAATCATCTCTGAACGTCTGAACAATATGATTTTCTGAATCTAAGTGGCTGAAGGCTAGATTCTGGACTGAGATGAAATGATTTGCTCCAACTCTAGCACAGTCCTTGGTATATAGTAGTTGCTTTGAAAATGATTTAATGAATTAATGAATCCCTAAAGTGTTTTGTAACTGCCTCTTATCTTTTGCCCTGCGTATGCCTGATAACCGGCTTAGAAACTCTGCCTGCTGTGTTCACCCAAGGCTATTTGGGGGATTTTAGTCAACGGGGCTTGGAAAATCTTTGACGAATTCACCCAAGGCTGTTTTGGGGGTCTTAGTTCTGAGATGAAGCCAGGGAACAGATGAGAGGATAGCGTCTTCATTCCTCGAGGAGAGTGACTGCCTGTGACTCCCTGTCTTTTTGCTTTTCCTGATCGCTTGGAATGAGCTGGCAACAGTTCTGAAGAAGGAATACAAGTATAGACTTTGCATTTCCAAATGATGCACTAAAAACATACTCCACCCACACGATGTCAAGATGTGCCCAAGTTCAAGGGTAAAATTTACATATTTTGTGTATTACTGTTTCCCTTGGATTTACTGAACATCTACTTTGTATCAAGCCCTCAACCAGGAGAAAAAATGAAGGCAATTACAGCAGTACCAGCCCTCATGGAATTACAAATCAGTACAAGAGGTGCTGTTAAACTGAATATTTCCCTGACTTACATAATCTCTTACCACCTCAACTCCTCATTCTCTCTTCCCCCTTCCCCTGCTTTGTTTCACTTCATAAGGGACATATTCCATTACAAGTTTACTGTCTATCTCTCCCAGGTGAGTGAGAGGGCGGGGGCTTTGCTTCACTGCCGATATCCCCAGTGACGAGAAGAGTGTCTGGCACATATTAAGTGTTCGGGAAACATTTTGTTGATGGCCAAATTCATTTGGCATCAAAATTGCACTATTTTTTTCTTGTTCAATTTGGCTTTGAGTGGGTAGGAGAATAGTACGAAGAAAAGCAATCTGGTTTGACAGTGGGAGGTACTCCTGGAAGGACTGGGGACAAATAATGCGAAGGATGGAGTCCCGATCTGGAGAACAGCTGGTGTTGAAGAAAAGTAAAGGCACTGAGAAGCTGCAGGGAGTAAGGACCTTGAGAATTTATTAGCCTTCTTTTGAGGCACAGGGTGGTTTCAGTTTGCAGTAACTTGCTGAAACAATGAAGGCCCAGGCAAAGAAGCATGTTTATTGATCCACTGGGCCATCAACAAAACTTGTCGAAGGTGTTAGAGTGATGAGCCAAGTGACTCAGAGGTCGTTTTCTTTCCCTCACCTCATAACAACCAGTTCACGGATTGCTGGGGATTTGCTGACATGTTTCTCTCCTGCAGAAAAACTGACTTTCTGCCTGGTGTGAGACTGACTTGAAGAAAAACGGAACATGACATATTTTGTAATCGCTTCTACATCTTTCCCATGGCCTTTTGCTGTTCGCCTTCAGCCCTTTCATGATGCAAAACTTCTGTGCTTGACCAGGGAATCTGATTCATTGTATTTTTTCCTTTCCTTTTCCCTCCTCCGCTCTCTCACCTACCAAGGCAAAAGAGACTCTTCTTCACTTTTAACTGTGAATCTCAAAGAGGCTCTTTTGTGGGAGGAGCCACAGGTTAAAGGATCGCTTAGAACTTTTGCACCTCAAAATGCTCCTGACTGGGGTGCCTGGGTGGCTCAGTCAGTTAAGCGGCCAACTTCGGCTCAGGTCATGGTCTCACAGTCCGTGAGTTCAAGCCCCGCGTTGGGCTCTGGGCTGACAGCTCGGAGCCTGGAGCCTGCTTCAGATTCTGTGTCTCCCTCTCTCTCGTCCCCCACCCCCACCCCACTCATGCTCTGTCCCTCTTTGTCTCCCCAAAACAAATAAATGTTGGAAAAAAAATTAAAAACTGTTCCTGACCAGACAGTGCAACTGCATCAATTGGTGATTATAAGACAATACACTTAGAGGTCCTGGGGAAAATCTATGGAGAAAGAGAATAATATACAGCATTTCCAAACTTTCGTGTCGTTTTAACATTTCCAGAAACTTTTGATTCAAGAAAATGAACTCAAATATCTTGAAATAAATCCACGTAGTTAGGAAACTTGGGGCCAGAGTCTTGGAATCAAAATCAAGATGCCAATTTAGAGATGGCTTTGCTTCTCTCCACACTAGCTCCAAAGGAAAAGATGCTGGGTCCCTGAGTAGCAGTGTGCTAAACTCTTCTCTGCATAAAAGACAATTCAGCAGAGGGGTGCCTGGGTGGCTCAGTCGGTTAAGCGTCCGACCTGGGCTCAGGTCACGATCTCTCGGTATGTGAGTTCGAGCCCCGCGTCAGGCTCTGTGCTGACTGCTCAGAGCCTGGAACCTGTTTCAGATTCTGTGTCTCCCTGTCTCTCTGACCCTCCCCTGTTCATGCTCTGTCTCTCTCTGTCTCAAAAATAAATAAACGTTAAAAAAAAAATTAAAAAAAAAATTAAAAAAAGAAAAAAAAAAAAAGACAATTCAGTAGAAATGCCAAAGTAGGGAAATTCTGTTTCCACAGTCATATCACCTACCCTAGTTGAGGGAAGGGAAAGACAGTCGTCTGTTTTGGGTTGGCATTAAAATTTGACGTGACAGCAAACAATTAAAAATTGAAATTGAGAAAACAATACCAACTTAACACAGCATCAAAAAACATGGAATACTTTAAGACAAATATAACAACACATGTGGAAGTTATGTGCACTGAAAACTATAAAAGACTTCCGAGAAAAATTAAAGAAAACCTACAAAAAGGGAGAAATGTGCCGTGTTCATGGATTGGAAGACTCAGAGCTGTTAAAATATCTGTTTTCTCAAAATTAATCTACATATTCAGCACAATTCCAGTCAAACTCCCAGCAAGTTTTCTGGTAGGAATTGACTCCCTGATTCTAAAAATTATATGGAAATTCAGAAAGACTTAAAGTAGCCAAAATAATTTGGAAAAAGAAGAATAGTGTTGGAGAACTCAGACTCCCTGATCTGACTGGCTGGCATGGCTAGTAGAGCATGTGGCTCTTGATCTCGGGTCATGAGTTCGAGCCCCACATTGGGTGCAGAGATTGCTGTAAAAAATCCCCTTAAAGAATATGCCATTCATAGCAGCATTCTTCACAATAGCCAAAAGCTGGAAGCAATCCAAATGTCCGCCACTAGATGAATGGATAAACAAAATGTGGTCTACATATAAAAGAATACTATTCAGCATTGAAAAGGAAGGAAATTTTGACACGTGCCATAACACAGATGAAGCTTAAGGACATTATGCTAACTGAAATAAGCCGGCCATGCACAAAAAAAATATTGTATGATTCTGATTATACGACATACCTAGAGCAGTCAAATTCATAGAGACAGAAAGTAGAATGGTGGCTGTCAGGGGCTGGGGGCAGGGAGGAATAAGGAACTATTGTTTAATTGGGTACAGAGTTTCAGTTTGTGATGTTGAAAAATTCTGGAGATTGGTTGCACAACAACGTGAATGTACTTTGCACTTAAAAATGGCTGAGATGAGGGATGCCTGGGTGGCTCAGTTGGTTGTTAGGCATCTGACTCTGGATTTCGGCTCAGGTCATGATCTTGCAGTTGGTGAGATTTAGCCCCGCGTCAGGCTCTGTGCTGACAGCCCGGAGCCTCTCTGGAATTCTCTCTCTGCCTCTCTCTTTGCTGTACCCCTGCTCGTGTGCATGTGTACGTGCTCTCTCTCTCTCTCTCTCTCTCTCTCAAAATAAATAAACTTTAAAAAGAAATGGTTAAGATGATAGCTTTTACATTATGTGTGTTGTACTATAATTAAAAATTAAAGTGTTGCAGAACAATTGGATTTCCATAAGCAAAAAAATGAACCTCTCGATCCTTATCTCACACTATATGTAAAAGCTAACATGAAAGGGATCATAGACCTGAAGGTAAAAGCCATGAGATTTCTAGACTGAAACAGGAGAAAAATCTTTATGACCTCAGATTAGGCAAAGATTTCTTAGGACACAAAAAGCATGAACCATAAAGGAAAAAAGTGAATACAATGAATTACATCAAAAATTAAAATTTTGGTTTTCAAAAGACACAGTTAAGAAAATAAAAATGTAAACCACAGATTGGGAGAACATATTTGCAAAACATATTTTATAAAGGACTTTTATTCAGGACATATAAAAATTCTTATAATTTAATGATTGGACAAATAGCTCAATTTTTAAAAAATGGGCAAACAACTAGAAGGAATCTTTTATCAGAAAATATACAGAAAAGATGGGCAAGTGACTTCGGGCTTTAGCTCCTATATGTAGAGTGCTTGAAAGTTGTTGCTTCTGTCCTTACATCAAGAAAAATATGGATAAACTGAAAATCAATGACTTTCCTTAGACCCATCAGGGAACTGAGATAACAGGGGGAATTCTCACCCCCAAACCTGGAGAGATAGACGCAGAGAGAGAATCCTAGCTGAGATCTGCTCACCTGGGAGAGAAGCTGCTGGAGCCATGGTCTGGGGGGAATACTTAAATGGTAATTTTAATAAATTGCTGGAGGCTCAATATGGACTAACATGAAATTAAGAAATTCCTGGGGCTGCAATCACAGAAAGGACCCCACACTTTTGTGGGCTTTTTCTGCAGGAACCCCACCAGATTCTCACGTTGAGGATCTGAGAAATAGCCCCTGGAGACCCAGACTGAAGAAGAGGAAGACTCACCATCAGGAGCGCCTCCCAGAACCCTCTCTATCACAAAGGCCGACTCTCCAGGGGTCAAGACTTTGTCAGAGGGCAATACTGCAATATTATTCCAGGTTAGGGAAGGGAATTTCAGCCTTCTCCAGCCTTCCTGTCCCACCTAAGGAGACATAAAAACAACCATATTCAATATGGGACAAGACTTTGAGGAAATAGATTGGAACTGCTGTAGTGAGGAAAAGGAGCAAGGGAACAATATGAAAATACCAGCAGGAGGAGAAAGAGAAAAGAGAGCAGGAGAAATATTTGAATAATGGGCAAAAACTTTCCAAAGAATTTGTCATTAAAACGACAGACGCAGAACTACAGACCCAGTAAGCTCAAAAACACCAAGCAAGATAAATACCCAAACAAGCAGTGACAAAAAAACAAACCTGGGAATATCATGTTCAAACTGGGGATAAAAAGCAACAACAAAGGACAAGGTGAAAAACTTGAAGGAAGCCAGAGGTGGGGGGAAGGCAGCGGTGGGAAACTTTACTTATTAAAGAGTAAGGATAAGAATTACAGTGGGGGTACCTGGGCAGCTCAGTCGGTTGAGTGTCTGACTTCAGCTTGGGTCACGATCTCATGGTTTGTGGGTTTGAGCCCCGCATCGGGCTCACTGTTGTCAGCGCAGAGCCTGCTTCAGATCTTCTGTCCCCATCTCTCTGCCCCTCCCCCACTTTCACTCTACCCCAAATAAATAAATATTTAAAAAAAGAATTACAGTGGGCTTCTCACCAGAAACCATGTAATAAGTGTTCTGAGACTCAATTTCCAATGTGTGGGTGGGCGCATTCCCCCACACCAAAAAGCAATTCTCAGACATCAACAGGGTGTCCAAGAATTCCACTCCATTCTGACACTATCTACCCTGAATTAGAACCAGATTCCACAGGTTAAGGGCTCAGTCCTATAAGATTGTCACCCTCCTACATGCTCACTTTAGATGCCAAATGCAAGTCCAGGTTATCACCTGGGCTTCTACCTGACCTGCTAGAGATTGGAGAGTGCCACAAAAGCTACTCCTTAGTTCCTATTAATTTCCTAGAGTGGCTCATAGAACCCAAAGAAACTTCCTAGGTTACCAGTTGAATGTGAAAGGATATAACTCAGGAATAGCCAGACGAAAGAGATGTATATATAGGGCAAGGATGGTATGTGGGGGAGGGCATGGAAGCCCTGCTTGGAGCCACACTCCATGCCCTCTCCAGGTGCACCACTCTCCCCAAATCCCCATGAGTTCACCAGTGAACCCCACCCTTTTGGGGGTTTTATAGAGGCTTCGTTAGCTAAGCATGATTAATTAAGTCATTGGACATTGGCGATTGAATTTAATCTCTAGCCCCTCTTCTCTCTCCTGGGGTCGGAGTAGAGCTGGAATTTTCTACTCTGTAATCACATTGTTGGCTCTACTGGCAAGTAGCACCCATCCTTAGGTGCTGGTTCAAAAGTCACCTCATTAATATAACAAAAGACACCTTTGCGGTTTTCACCACTTAGGACATTCCAAAGGTTTTAGGAGCTCTGTGCCAGAGAGGATGAAGACCAAATGCATATTACTTATTATGTAAGCAAGTCAAGAGTAGAGCGAAATCACTAAAGTGTTGGTAGAAAAAAAAAAAACAAAACAAACATCTGCCAACTTAGAATTCTATATCCAGTGAAATTACCCTTCAAAAGTGAAGGAAGAAGATGGAGGTGAGAATAACTTGCATAATTTAAGAAACAGAACACATTCTTTGTACTTGCTTAACATAATAGCAACATGATATTTGGAAATCCTTAAACAATTTTTAGCAATGATCAGAAATGTTCTTGACTTCATTTATTCTGATTTTGATGTTGTATACAGCCCAGAGAACAAAGCATGTTGCATGAAAAATATACAGATTGACCATCATGTGAATTCTCGTTATTGTGGATATGTAATAATTCTGTTTATGTTTTTTCAAGCTTAGTTGTTCAAAATTTGTTTTTATTCATTTATTTTTTTTTTTGAGAGAGACAGAGAAAGTGCAAGTGAGTGGGGAAGTACAAGCAAGTGGGAGGAGGGAAGAGGGGGACGGGGTTGGGGGAGAATCATAAGCAGACTCCACACCCAGTGTAGAGCTTGATGCAGGACTCAATCTCACAGCCCTGAGATCATGACCTGAGCCAAGATCAAGAGTTGGACACATAACTGACTGAGCCAACCAGCTGCCCCCATAATTTGTTTTTTTTTAATTTCTGTCATTTTTGTGGAATTTTGAAATACTGTTATAACAAAAATATTATGCCAACTTTGAAATTTTTTCATTTATTTCTAATGCTATTTAGGTCTTGTCCATTTATTTATTTATTTATTTATCTCATATTTTTTATTTAATTTTATTTATTAAAAAAATTTTTTTAATGTTTATTTATTTTGGGGAGAGAGAGAGAGAGACAGAGACAGAGCACAAGCAGGGAAGGAGCAGAGAGTGAGGGAGACACAGAATCCGAAGCAGGCTCCAGGCTGCAAGCTGTCAGCACAAAGCCCTACGTGGGACTTGAACCCACGAACCATGAGATTATGACCTGAGCCAAAGTCGAACGCCTAACCCACTGAGCCACCCAGGCACCCCTCAAATTTTTTATTTTATTTTAGAGAGAGCACGCGAGTGAGCACATGAGCAGGCCAGAGGGAGAGAAAGAGAGAGAATCCCAAGCAGGCTCTGTGCTCAACCTGGAGCCTGATGTGGGGCTTGATCCCATGACCCTGGAATCATGACCTGGGCTGAAATCAAGAGTGAGACGCTCAACCGACTGAGTCACCCAGATGCCCCTTGTCCGTATATTTAGTATGAAAATATTGACATCTGCTTCATGAGTGGTAATTTTTTCAGCACTTTAATAATTAGCATTTTTGAGAGTTTATTCTCCTATAGGAAATTAAATGTTTACTATGCATTCACATTTTTTTAAAGTAAGCTCAACATCCAATATGGGGCATGCTCTAATGACTGAGCCAACCAGGCACCCCCAGTCTTTTATTTTAAAATGTAGCTTTGAAATAACTTCTCATTATATGAATGATCTTAAAAAAATAAAGCTGCTGAAGCACACACACACACACACACACACACACACACACAAAGTGAAGGAGAAATAAAGAGTTTTTCTGACAAACAGACTGAGAGAATTCACTGCCAGCAGACCTTCCCTGCGAGAAATGTTGAAAGAAGTTCTTTAGGCAGTAGGAAAATGATACAGGTCAGAAACCGGGATCTATATAAAGTAAAGGAGAGCATCAGAGAAAGAATAAATGAAGGTAAAATAAATTTTTTAATTTTTCTTTTTCTTAACTAATTTAAAAGATAACTAAAGCAAAGCAGTGGCAAGGTTTTGGGTGACTAAAGTGTATGGATAAGTGAAATGAATGACAGCAACGTCACAAGGGACAGGAGGGAGGAATTGAGGAATTGAGGAATTGAGCATGATCAGTTACAAGGTATGTGCGCAACATCTGAAGCAGTACAATGTTATTTGGAGGTGGACTTAGAGTATTTTTAAATGTATATTGTAAACCCTAGGGCAGCCACTAAAAACGTTTAAAAGCAAAAAGAGGTATAAATATTAGGCAAAGGGAGGAGATAAAATGGAATCATAAAAAAATGCTCCTTTAAAACCAGAGACATGGAGAAAGAAACGAAGGACAAAGAGAAACAAAGAACAAACGCACTGTTGAGAAAACAGTTACAAATGGCCAATGTGCACATAAAAAGATACTCAACATCATTAGTCATCAGGGAAGTACAAGTTCAAACTCATAATGAGGTACTAATATATAACCACTAGAATGAAAATGAAAATGAAAATGAAAACTGATAGTACTGCTGAATCTCTTCTACACGGCTAGTGGGAAAGGAAAATAGCACAGCCACTTTGGACAATGGTTTGGCAGTTTATTTTAAAGTTAAACATATACTCACCATATGACTCAGCAATCCCACTCCTAAGTATTTACCCAAGAGAAATGAAACATGTCCATATAAAGACCTGCACACATAATTAAAGAAATGGACAACGGACTAGTGTTTGCCAGTTGTTAAGGATGGGGTGGAGGTGGGGGTGTGAGCAGGAAGTGAGCAGGTATGGCTATATAAGGGCAACATTAGTGATCTTCAAGATGGAGAAGTCTTGTGTCTTGACTATATCAATGTCAATATCCTGGTTGTGAAATGGTACTCTAGTTTTGCAAAATGTTACCATTGGGAGACAGTGGGTAAAGGATACATGGGCTTTTTCTGTATTGTTTTTCATAACTGCATGTGAATTTATAACTATCTCAAAATTTAAAATTTAGTTTAAAAAACATAAGGCAGGGGGCACCTGGCTGGCTTAGGTGGTAGGGCATGGGACTCTTGATCTCATGGTTGCGGGCTCAAGCCCCAGGCTGGGTGTAAAGCTTACTTAAAAAAAAAAAAAAACATAAACATAAAAAAATTAAAACAACAAACATGTAAGGCAGGAATTTTTAGAAACATACCCACTGTATTAAAGAGATATAGATATAATGTAGTAAGTCATCAAGTGTAGCTAACCATTAAGTATTTACGCCAATGGAGGCAAATGAAAGATCAGTCTAGACATAATCTCTGTTTTCGATCCAAGGATAACATATGCAGCTCTAGAAAGCATCAGACTTATACACACATACATAATTGCTAATAACGTCTGATCTAGGGGACATGCCCCTCTCCCACTTTCTAAAAGTATTTATTTATTTTGAGAGAGAGAGCACACACGTGCGTGTATGTGAGCAGGGGAGGGGTAGAAGAGAGAGAAGAAGAGAGGGAATCTCAAGTAGGCTCTGCACTATCAGCCCAGAGCCCAACACAGGGCTTGATCCCACAAACCATGAAACCATGGCCTGAGCTGAAATCAAGAGTCACATGCTTAAACGACTGAGCCACCCAGGTGCCTCCCCTCCCCCACTTTTGAGCACTTTGAGTGTCCAGGATGATCTTTTAAAGCAGATGATTACAAAGCAAACTCTTGACTGTGTCTGAACTGTCAATGACCATTTGGACAAGTCTGTGTCACTGGAAGAAATTATTAATTAGGTAGTTAAGGACAAAGGGAAATGAAACGGAAGTTGTCATTACTGTGGAAGGAACACAAAGGGTAATATGATGAAGCAAGTGACGACTACTTCAGCCAAAATGGTTCACCATCAGGGCACCTGGATGGCTCAGGTGGCTAAGCGTGGGGCTCTTGATTTCAGCCTAGGTCATGATCCCAGGGTGGTGGGATTGACCCCCCATGTTGGGATCTGCGCTGAGGGTGGAGCCAGCCTGAGATTCTCTCTCTGAATTTCCCTCTGCCCCTCTCCCCCACTTGTGTGCACATGCTCTCTCTCTCTAGAATAAAAAATAAAATAAAATAAAATAAAATAAAATAAAATAAAATAAAATAAAATGGTTCTCCATCCTCTAGGCCCATACCTTGGAGATGCAGTCGAACTGTAGTTTCTACCCACACAGAAGCTTAACAAGATGGGTGATTTCACATTATTTCTAATAAAGCTGGTGTTGGGTTCGCATGAGTCTTTTACGTAACCCAGACATCATTCCATTCAAAGGAAGCCACCATACTAAATGCTATAAAATACCAAAGAGTAAAAAGTCTTCAGGGCAGGTGGGAAATGAGGCCTACTTCCTCATGGAAACAGGTGTGCCCAACTGAATATTTATATCCATGTTAACCATTTTTCTAATGATTAAAAGGTTTAGCAATGCCTTCTTAGACCACTTGTTCTCAGCTTTGGCTGGACATTGGAATCCCATCTTTAGAAATTCTGATTTAATAGGCCTGAGACGCTATCGGGCATAGAACCTCTGAGAAACTGCTCACATGATTCTAATTACCAGCCAAGTTGAGAACCATGCTCTAAACATTAAAGAACACTGGCCATATGTAAGCTACGAAGCCCTCGTGCTGCCATCCTTTCCTAAAACTCACTATGGACTGACTATATGATCACTGTCCTAACTCTCAATTCTTTCTTAACTTTGCCCCAAGACCTTTAATAATTCCCAGATGAATTCTGGTTTTCTGCTGCCAAGTGTTAGTTCATGCCGCTGGATTAGAAGGTTCTGAAGCATTAGTACAGTTATTTGTCTTTGGGGACAGGTTTTATTCACAGTGACACTGCATATTTATGCTGTGAGCCAAGCCTCAATTAACACAGAAGATCTGCCCGTTGGTCAATAATTCATGTGGGCTCACTTGAGGACACTGCTCTCTAGGGAGGCGGGAAGAAGAGAACTGTGCAGTAGTGGGTTTGCTGAAAGTGTTCAGATGCAGTGACGTTGATGGCTAAAATTAATTCTTCATAAAACGTTACTTGAACGTGGTTAATTCTCATTCCCAGTTTTCGGTTTAATTAGTGCTGTCTAGTTAACATATTCATGCAAATGTCTCTGTTATGATTGTTTGCTAATTAATTATTTTTCATGGCCATCTTAAGAAAATAGATTTTTCTGTCTGAAGTCGCCAGAGTGGCAGGGATTAGAAATTAAGTCATTCAAGGACAAAGTCTCCAGACTCAGTGTTTCACACTCTATTCCCCAGGATTAAATCTTACAGGGTATATTGGTGGGGCGCATATCTACACGGATGGTGCACATTTAAATTGCTGTTGGTTTCTCTGGAATCTCACAGTATTTATTCATTAAAAAGCAAAGGAGAAAATAATTGAAGATTTTTGTTAATTAATTCCTCTCAGGATTATGTCCCTCCCCAATTCAATTGATCTAGAAAACCACCTTACATTATAATTGTTTCGCCTGAAAGGATTTTTTCCTTCGTGTTGTGAGTACCGACTCCATTTCCTTAGAACACACAGAGATGTTTTTCTTAGGAAACCAGACCTACTTTACTTAAACTCACAGGAGACACATTCTAACTAAAATAAACACCTCGTAACTGATAGTGGGGATCGTCATTTTCCAAATGCTGGAATGCTGTCCTCTTCTGTTTAGCATTCTTCTGTCCCAATACTTAAGTATGTTAAATACCAGCTAAGATATTGCTTGGTGAGTTTGGAATGAGAATAAAGCAAAGAAACAGAATGCTGTGTCAGCCAGGGATATTAGTTACAAGCAGCAGAAAGAGACTTTGGCTGATTTGAGAAAAAAGGAGGCAGAGAAGAAACAGGAGGGGAGATGGGGGAGAAGGAAGAGAAGGGTGTTGTGAGAGGGTATTAGAGACTCACAGAATCTCCAGGAAGCCAGAGGAAGCAAGCCGAAGGGGGTAGGCACAAAGGGACACTCTGAAGCTTAAATCACTGGTAAAAATCACACCTCTGAGCAATTTGGTGGAAGGCACCCAGGTCATTTCAGCCATTGCAGGTGGCCTGGACACTGGCCTTCGCAGCAGTTCTGAAGCCATTGCTGCCCAGCAGGAAGTGGGAAGCTGCGGCCAATGAAGAATGTCCCTGTTTTTTGTGACACTAGTTCCAAATTCAAAGTCCCTTGTGGAGGTGGCCAAGCGTAAGACTGTTAGTGTGGTAGCTGGCAGAGTTGCCGGGACCAAAGCATTTTCAGCTTCTAAAGTGATAGGTGGGGGTCGTCTGGGTGGCTCGGTTGGTTAGGCGTCTGACTTGGGCTCAGGTCATGATCTCGTGGCTCCTGAGTTCGAGCCCTGCATTGGGCTCTCTGCTGTCAGCACGGAGCCTGCTTTGGACCCCCTGAACCCCTCTGTCTCTGCCCCTCCCCCCCCAATAAACATTAAAAATTTTTTTAAAAATAAAGTGGTAGTTGGTCTGCCTCCCCACAAACTCAGAGTGTGAGATGCTCCAGGGGCGCTTGGGTGGCTTGGTCAGTTAAGCATCTGACTCTTGGTTTTGGCTCAGGTCATGATCTCATGTTTGTGAGTTTGAGCCCCGTGTCAGCACAGAGCCTGCTTAGGATTCCGTCTCCCTCTCTCTCTGCCCTTCCCCTTTTCGCACATGCACTGTATCTCAAAATAAATAAATACACGTTAAAAAGAAAAGAATGTGAGAAATCCCCCAACATGTCAGATACCAGGCAGCCGAAATAATGTCAAGTGTCGTCATGAATTGTTTAAGTAGTCCTTTCTCCCCAACAACAGGAAAACCTAATGCCTGTATGTATTTGTCTGTATCTATTTAGGGACCATACCTCAGTAGTGAGTAGTTCTCCCCTGTCTCTCCCTTGGGCAATGTTAGATCCATTTCATTTTCTCTCTCTGCCTCCTGATTTTCTGGGTGTCATTCATTCTTGCTTTAGAAGTGATGTGAGTTTATAATTAAGTCAAAATATTTCTCCCACTGTGCATTGATTCAATTAGTTCCAGCCCCAGAATCATTGCCTTTAAGCAAAGGTCTCAACAAACACCATGTGGTTCCCACAGCACAGGTACACCTCACTGGCACAGGGTCAGCAGATGCCATCCCAGAGAGGTGTGCTTTGTCCAGGAGCAGCAGTACATATAATGGGTTGTGCTCTAGGAGAGGGGCCTGCCCCACTGCCCCTATACCTTTTAATAAGCAAGTAAGTCAAGAGAGGGGCTTTGCAGCTCACCTGCCTGGGAAAATGATTTGAGCTTGGGCACCATGAGCTACCTGACCAGAGGGGTCGCATATCTACTCGTATCACCTGGAATCCTTGTGGGATGTCAAGGGCACACGCAGCACCCCTCATTTCCTTGCCTATTTTCAGCTGGCAGACAATCCTCCCTCCACAGCTGCACATAAACAACATGACTTAGGCTCAGAAACTCCGCACGGCCATAAAGCTGGTTTTGTTAATAAACCCAAAGATAACCGGGCTTATGCTAACAAATTCACACTGCTATTGGAATCAGAGTCCTAATTTATTGAGTGCAATGAGAAATATATCTGGCAGGCATGCCAGAGTAGAATCTGGTTGGCTGGTCGTTTTCCCCTCTAGAAAAAAAAAGTCTAGTTTATAAAAGAAAGGTTTCTTGGAGAGTAGACAAATAGCTTGGGCTGGTACAGTAGCTTCATAGATGTTAGGGACCAAGGCTCTTACCATTCTCTTCCACCATCTCCTTGCATGGCTTTCTTCTTCACAGTTATCTTATAATCCAAGATGGTTGTTGGAGCCTTGGTCACCACATCTGTGTTGCAGGAAGAAAGAGAGAAAAGACAAAAAGGAAACAACAACAACAACAAACCAGTCCCCTTCCATATGTATCCGATTTCATCAAGCAGCTTTCCTGTAAGTCTCCTCCAATACTACTGCTTGCATTTTGTGTGTCAGAAATGAGTTGTTTGGCTAAACCTTGGTGCAAAGGAGGCTGGGAAATACAGTCTTTTCCTCTGTCTGTCAATGTGGCCAGCTAAAAATTCACATTCCGTTACAAGAAGAAGGGGGAGAATTAATGTAGCAGTAGGCAACTAGCAATTTCTTAACATACTCTACCTTGTATAGTTATTAGGAAGATGAGTGTAATGGTTAAGACTATTGTATAAATACAGTAAGCATAATAGCTATTTGTTAAATGCCTTTTAGGTGTTGGCATCTTAATGGCACTGTACATGTGTTATTTCAATTAAATTGCACAATTGTTCCTTAGGTAAGTATAAGCATTTAAAATTTTTTTAATGTTTATTTATTTTTGAGAGAGAGCGAGACAGCGAGAGAGAGGGAGAGAGAGAGAGAGAGAGAGAATGAGCGGGGGAGGGGCAGAGAGAGAGAGGGAGACACAGAAACAGGCTCCAGGCTCTGAGCTGTCAGCACAGAGTCTGACATGGGGCTCGAACTCGGGAATGGTGAGGTCATGACCTGAGCCGAAGTCGAATGCTTAACCGATTGAGCCACCCAGGCGCCCCAGCATTTTTGTTTTATAGAGGAAAAAATTAAGGTTTCAGTAACCAGCTGATGGTCACATAAAATTAGTAGTGTAAGAATCAAATCCTAAATCTGACTCTACCTGATGTTGTAATGTCTCCCGATATAGTGTTAAAGAGAACGAATTGTAAGCAAAAAGAATCTATAATGCTATCATCTGAAGAAAATATACTCCATTTTACATAGCATTGCTATTTGATATACAGTTGCAATTAAGTGCGCCTCTCAGTTTTCCTTCTGCCATTTTAACTCTATAAAATATCCCCAAGTTCCATGTCCTGAGTTTTCCCAATTAATTTATCTTTTGTAAAATATGCTTATTTATTTACTTTTGAGAGAGAGAGAGAGCATGGGCAGGTACAAGTGGGGGAGGGGCAAAGAGAGAGTGAGCTAGAGAATCCCAAGCAGGCTCCATGCTGTCAGCATAGAGCCCTATGTGGGGCTCAAACTCACACATGGTGAGATCATGATCTGAGCTGAAATCCAGAGTCAGATGCCTAACCAACGGAGCCACCCAGGTGCCCCTATTTTATCTTTTTGATATCACATCATTAAACCTCTTCTCCGATGTGGACATTAAGGTCCCAACCTTTTGCTAATGGAAAATGGCAGCCATTAACATTTTTGCATCTATTCTGTTTCTTTTGAGTTATTTCCTATTAACTTTTACCTGTGGAAATCATGGTTTGAAAGACAAAAGCATGCTTATGGTACTTGCCACATATTGCAATATCATTTTCTAAAAGGTTGTCCCTATTTACACCACCACTGGCAAAAAATCAGTGGTTCCTCAACAGCAGTTTACCAGCAATGGATAGAGCTTCTATAGAGAGGGAGAGGAATGAAAAGAGAAATGGTGGGAAATGGTATCTCAAGTTAGTCTCAATTTGTTTTTCTTTGCTTATAGTAATAGTGATAAATTAAAAAAAAACAAAACTTTTCAGTTTGCAAAACCAGTGCAAAACTGGGCCTGCGTTGTACAGGATAGAGTAAGTCTAAGACAAATTGTGATTATTTTTTTTGCATGATTAGATAACAGAGGTACATTTACAATGAAGTAGATGAAACAAGTTTCAAGAGCTCTTGTTTGCTTATGCGCCACTTCTGAGGCCCTGGAAGATGCTCTAGCAATGGTCTTGGGATTTTGTGAAAAGTTGCAGAAGTAAGATATTTTCACTACAATCTGTTATGGCTACTTGGTGGTTTGCTGGTAAACTGTCTCTCTCCCTCTCTCTCTCTCTCTCTCTCTCAAAGGAAAAAAAAAACCCAAAAATCAGGCCTGATTTCTGATTTGTAGCATTTGCCCATTTCCATGGTGTAAATACCATGGCTGCTTTCAAGCTACTAATAGTTTAACAAGCAGATCATAAAATTCCTGAATATGCAACAATCAGCTTTTGAGAATAACCACCTGTCCCTTTGATACACATCCCTTACTGCCTCGTGGTGGTGGTAGAGTGGGCACAGTCATTGTGGGATTCTACTATGGGAAAGTTGATTTGGTATTGCACTGCATTTAGAGTTAGTGGCATCTATTTATGTTGGATGAAAGCACTCTCATTATACTTAAGTTATTGATAGACTTCTGGTTATAGGAATAGCTTCCAGGAATATTCCTACCCCACGGTGCTGACTTGGAATTTTGACCTGAATGTGCAGGGCCAGAAGTGACTATTATGTCCTATGTGTCCTGGCTCCTGGAAATTTGAAGGTCATGAAAGACAGACAAGATTTGAAATGCTTAGAGTTCTAACACGGCATGTGGAAAATGATCAGACATGTGAAGTAGTAAAGGAAAGATTTGGTTCTTATTGATGCCTCGCCAAAATAGTTCCCTTCTGTTAGGAATAAACCTGATAATATCAAAAGTTCAACAACTTCTTTAAAGGGAAAGTGGAGGCATACATGTACTAGTGCTTTAAACAGTGAGTGGAACTAAGTGTGTGAATTATTATGTGTTATGTATCACAACATATAGATCATATCTTAACATGATATTAAATAATATTATAAAGCTGAAAGAAAAATTTCTAAACAATCAGAAATTAAGAAACAAACATTGATCAACCATGCTGGAGGACACACTGAATGATCTTTATATCCTCTTCAGAAAAAATGATATTATAAAATTGTCACATGAGGAAGAGATCAACAAGTATGTGGGCAAAAATGTAGGAAAAAACATTACAAATGTGTGGGAGGCATTATTTAATAAAAATGTTGTACCTACTTGGAAAAAGACAGAATGAGATACATACATTACATATGTTGTACCATACCCAAGGATCTAATGCCATTTTGTCTTTCATAGCATTGATATTTTGTAAGAGTCTGGGCCAGATGTTTTATAGACTGTCCTACACTTTGAATACATCTGATCGTCTCTTCATGATTAGATTCAGGTTAAACATCTTTTGCCAGAAGATTATATAGGTGATGTTCCCTTTTCCAAGGGCATCACATCAAGAGGCATATGATTGCCCCTTATTGACAATCCTTCTTTTGGTCATTTGGGTAAGAGAGTGCTATATATATATATATATATATATATATATATATATACACACACACACACATATACATATGTACACACATATATACGTATATATATGTATATATATGTATGTATTATGTATATACGTACCTATAAATCACACAGCGACTTATTCTCACGCTAAGAAGGCAAGTTATCGGGCAAGACTTCTAGTGCGCAGCAGGAGGCAGTCGTTTTCTCAAGGCTCTGCGGAACCGGTCCAACCACGCCCATTCCACTGCCCTCCCGCGTCTTTTTTCCCCGGAAAATCAATTCTCAGAACCAGAAAGCTCCTACTGCATCGCGCCCAAATCTTTTCCCATCAGCACGGGTGCGCCTGCGCAGCGCGTCTCCAGGCGGCTCCTTTCCAGCGCCCGGCCGCCTCTTTTTCCGGTTCTCCTCGGCCTCCCCTTCACTCGCGCTTTTCCCGGAGGGGTCATAACAGGGCGCCAAATTCGCGTCCGCGGGAAGGCCGGGGGCGGGGCGCGGCGCGGCGCGGCACGTCAGTGGCCTTCCGGGCGGAAGTCCGCAGCCTCCGGAGCCTCTGATTGGCTTTCAGCCTGGCGCCTGTCTCGGCCCCTGCGCCAGTTTCGGGCTGGTTGGCGCGGAATCGGGAGACTTCGGAACCATGGCGCTCGTGCACGGTGAAGACTGCGAGCTGGGGTCAAGCGGTGAGGGATGACCCCGCGCGCGGGGTCCTGAGTTGGGAGTGTAGGGACCGTGGCATGACTGTAGGTGGTGGGGATTCTGGAGTGGTCTCTTATTTTGTCTTAGAGAGGCGCGCATCCGGGTCGCCGTACTGGTCTTTTCGGGCGCGGACCTCGGCCATCCCGGGTAGGACCCCTTTGGTTGGTATCGGGTGGTGCTTCCTTTTAGGACCGTTTGCACCTGGCAAACCAGAGCACACCCCCTGCAGGGCCTGTGTCACTCCTGGTGTCCACACTAGTCTGCATTTTCTTTTTATTTCTTTTGGTGAGCGCGTTCCACGTGCTGGGCACACCTTCATCCAGACTGGCCCCGGTGGGGCACGGGTTTGCTTCAAAGTATCTCCGGACTCTGGCCCCAAGTATCTGCTTGAGGGCTAGGGCAGAACGGATGTGGGCCCTTTCTATAGAAGCTCCCAGGAAAATTGCTTATATCTTGTAACTCAGCAGGAGAGAAAGGTCTAAGGGCTGTCACCGCAAGATACAAATGGGTTTTGTCTTTTTAGGTAATGGATTTCTACTTTGTGCGTTAACAATTTTTTCTTTAAATTCTGTCGAAAGTTCTTCAAGTGCTGCCTAGAAATAATATTCACAATCTAGTCGTCTCTGGTGAAGTACCCCCCCCCCCTCCCGCCCAAAAGCATCAGCTCAGCAGCATTTGGGATGTCATATATATGACTCCGTTTTCAGTAGTAATCTTTTACTTCCAGAAATAGAATACAAAAATGTAAATGGCTTTGTCTGATTTCTGATTTTTGAACTGTGTTCATCTAGTGTGACTTCACTTCAGTGAACTCCTAACTTCAAATCAGATGCTTCGCTTTCTTAGCTCAAGCTCCATCACCTGTCACTCAAATACATCACCGTTAATGAGAACTTGCTTTCTAATCAGCTTCCTTTGCATTCACCTAGTTGTGAATCACAGATTTCAGTTTCTTCTAGCCTTTCGTTTTTAAGACAATTTATTTTGGAGAGTCGTCTAGCCTGGATTACAAATGGGGTGTGGGATGTGAGTATGTGAACAGTCTTTGCAGCCCTCCATCAGTGATTTGCCACTAGGGTGTCTTTCTTCACCCTAAAAACTACGTCATCTACGAACATCAAGAAATCACTCTTCGGAGGACACTGTGTAATCTTGAGACTCTCTCAAGTCATGGTGTTGATGAAGTAGTTGCTGGAGCTTGTGACTAGAATTTTTTCCTTAGAGCAGAAAGATTGTTACCTGAAAGACTGTTGCAGGCTAGTGTCTGTCTGCTTTTGGGGAGAACGGGGGTACTTCAGATGGTAATCTTGAAGCAAATATTTAAACTTTTGTAATGGGTTATTTTCATGCTTTTTTGGGTTAACTTACCTACGTGAAGCATTGGACACATTCCAAGAAGAAAATTCTAGGCCTTTTTTCCCTTAGGTATTAGAAGGTGGGGCACCTTGACAATGGCAGTGAAAAGTTGAAAGGTCTGTAACTAGCTGTTATTATATATGAAAAGGGATCAGGGAGAATTTAATGCTTTAAAAAAGCAGGTACGGTGGTTTATTCATTTGTTCATTCAGCAAATATTTATAATGTACCTACGAGGTATAGGCAGTCTGCCAGACTCTGGTGCAACAGTATTACAGTGGTAGGTAAGCTGGACATGGTTTTTATCTTCCTGGAGTTGAGATGGTAAAGATCTAATTATGTGTGGTGCTATATTGAGGCTTCTCTGAGAAAACAGCTTTGCTTTATTTTTGCTTTCTAGAAGCTAGAATATGGTACTGCTAGGTGTGGTGTGTGTGGGCTGTGTGTGTTTGTATGTGTGTGTCTACCCTGTATCTGTACACACATAACACAAACATTAAATGAGATTCTGTACTGCTGAGTACAAAGTAAGCCGGGGATCTTCATTTAATGCTTAACAACCTTATGGAGCAGAGATGTTTATCCCCATTTCCCAGATGAGGACCCTGAGGCTCTGCATTAGTCAGAGTCCTTAGGTGTAAGCTGCAGGAGCCAACCCTAGCTGACGTAAATAGAAAAAAGGAATTTATTGGAAGGATTTTAGGGATTAGAAGGATATGTTGTTCACAGAAACTCCAGGAGGATTGGAGAGTCAGTCAAGGGGCTGCTTAGCCAGGAATGTGATTAAAGTCATGTCCCTAAAACTTGTCTACTGAGGAGGTCATTGCCAGCCATGGCCAAGTACTTGATGTTATAGTTTGTACCTTGAGACATTGCTGGCTCCGTGAGCCCAGGTAATCCTCTTGCAGCTGATACTACTTCTAGAATCTTACTTTAGCCCACCCCCCTTTCCTTCTGTCACGAGCGTCTGATTGAAAGTCTGAACTGGTGTTCTTAATTGATAGAGCCTCTTTTATATGTTCATGCTCTAGTTGCAAGGGTGTCTGGGAAAGAGCATCTGGTTTTGCAACTTATGTAGTGACATTTGGGCTCTGTGTGTCTGAGCAAGATTTATAAGCGGGGAGTTTCACAAATAGGTTCAGGTGCTGGGCAGCTTAAAAACCAACAACAAGACATCTGATCACTGCAGCTCAGAGACATTAACTGGTGGTCTCATGTCACCCAGTAAGTGGTGGAGTTGGATTGTACTGCTTTTCCCTAATCTGTTCTCCCACTCTACACTTTGATGTCAGATTTATCTTCCATGCTGACTTTCTCACGGTTTCTGAATGCACTTGGCAGTTTCATCCCTTTGTAATTTGGCTCATGCTTTTTTTCTGTGCTTCTGCCCCTTTTCCCCCTATACAATGATGGTGAAATTCTATTTTCTCTTCCTGGGTCAGTGTTGGCAACCTCCCCTGTGAAGGCTTCTCTGATTTCTCAGGCAAAATTAACAGTGCTCATTTCTGTGTTTCCTGAGTACTTTGTTCTTCCTTCTTATTGGGCACCGTGTCTGTATGATCGTGGGAACCTCAGGTCCTTTTGCTTTATTTGACTGTGAGCCCCCTTGACGACAGGCAGCTGTCTCTTGCTTGTAATTGTACCCCAAATCCTGTAGAGTGGCACAGTATTGCCTGTGAAGTAAGTCCATTTGAAGAACTGTAGATTTCGTCAGGATAGTCTACTAAAGGGGTCCACGGAGTCTTTAAAAATATACTGAGACCAACTTTTCACTCTCACTGGTCATGCCCAATAATCTCTGAAACCTTTTCGCGTAGGCCTGCTCATGATTTTTTGAAATCATTTGAGTGACACCCAAGATTTGTGGCTGTCATCATCAACTACCTGCTTGCCTTAATTTTTACTTAACGCTTTTTTGAAAATGGACTTAAAAGATGCAAAAGTCAAACAATAGACTGAGATGGTAGAAAGAGATTCCATTTCCAGAAAGCTAGAAAAAATAAGATCTCTAATTATGCTTCACCTTTAAGATCTAGTTTTCAACAGTTTATTGTCAGCATTTAAATTTAACTTTAAATTGCATCTTCTATTTCAGTCAAACACTTAGTTTAATGTTGTTATGAATGTTCCAGAGGGATTGGAGCTTTTAGGATTCATCTCATCAATACTTCTTTTCTGTGCCTACTCCTTTTTATAAAATAATTAGCATCAAATACAATAAAATACTCAGTTTCACAGACCTAGATGGCAATCGTGCTAAGCTGAAATGCACGGCTGGCAGGCAGCACTGCCTCGCTTGCCTTGGTTATTCTTCAGCTGGTAAATGAAAGTCTTAATTTTGTGGATGAACTCTTTTCAGTGTATGTGTGTGGTGGTCAGTTGATAATGACCAAAAACATGAATAATTCAAAAGTTGAATGAACGAACACTGAGGCCTTCTGATATTCCAGTAATTTTTGACAAAATACATTTTAATCTTTGTAATTTTGCACTATCATACCATGTTGTAACCGACTGAGTGAGGCCTGGAAGTTAGTGAAGGATTCAATGTCTTCAGAGCCCTGCTTGTTAAATTCTCCCAACCACCCACTTGATCCCTGCTTTGGAATTCCAAGTACTTTATCTGCCCCTCTGTTAGGGCAGGTATCCTAAAGACTGGTTTTGAACTAGTTGTTAACTTATGTCCCATTTTAGATTATGAATTCCGTGAGTACACAAACCATGTCTTTCTGATCTTTGCGTCTTTCAGAGCGCCTAGTGCAATGCAAAAAGCAGATGCTCCTTCAAAGCCTTTCAAGTGTTAATAGAATACAAAATGACTTGTCCTTCTCCTATAACTGCTTATGGGCTGTCATTTTTAATGGAAAGGTTATGGACTAATGGCTGATCTCCATTCTGCAGTGTCTCCATAAGATATCAGTTGAATTTGGAATTTTCCTCTTTGGGGAGGAAAAAAATAACAGTTGCTTCAGTTATTTTCACTGGGTCTTAGAGAAAATTTCTGGAGTCACAGGAGCTGCATGAATATGACCTTTGAACTTACTGTCTACAATATGAAAAGTATGTGTGTATAATATTAAAATTGTTACTATTGGCTAGAAACATCCCTGTTACTGAGGAAAGATGGCTGGCAATTTTCTAACATTTCCTATAAATTTGTTTTTTTTTTCAGCTCTGTCAGATTCAGGGAGTTTTGTAGCTTCTCGATCCAGGCGAGAAAAGAAATCAAAGAGAGGGCGCCAGGAAGCTCTAGAAAGACTGAAAAGGGCTAAAGCTGGTGAGAAGTATAAATATGAAGTAAGTAACCATTTTTCTTTTTTTTTTCCCCCCTCCTGTGCTTTATCTAATTCATAGCCTGTCGGTATTTTATGTCCCCTTTGTCATTGATGAGAAATAAGCATATAATTCGCTCTTGTTGTGATAGTCATTTCTTACTATTAAACAAGCATGGGCATGAAGTAGATTTGCACATTGTGTACACTGCTTGACCCTTTGAGTTCCTGTAAGACACTTTACGCATGCTATTCAAATTCTGATGAAAGCAGATCTACATTTTTGTCCTTATTAAGCACACTGTAGCTTTGGTAAGTCCCATAGCTTTGTTGGGGGAAACTTAGAAATGCTTTTAGCTTACTCTTAAGGTATTGAGCAGTCTAGCTAAGCACTACTTCGTGGAGAGAATTTTTCTTTCTAATTTCATCTGCAAGGGGTGAATCTGCAAGGACTTGGGCCTTACTCCTGTTGTGTCCTATGTGTAAGATTGAATGTGATGCCCTTTTGGCCTGCAGGTAGAAGAAGAAAAAAAAAGGAGTGGCTGCCATCTAGACGCATTGTCTGGGTTCCCTTTCAGTGTGCTTCCTATATCTTAGAGTATCTTAGCTGCCTTAGGGCTAGAAAGTGATTAATTAATACTAGAAAATAATGATAACTCCGACTGCTCATATACTTTTTTAGCAAACACTGTTTTAAGTTCTTTTACTAATAGGTTCATTTATTTAATCTTTCCAATAATCATGAAAAAGTTAGATACTATGATTAACAGCATTTCACAGGTGAGAATCCTGAGGTCACAGTGGCGGATCCTGGAGCCTGGATTTGAGCGCAGGCAGTCTGGCTTCAGAATCTGCATATTTAACCATGGTATATACTGTGCTATGCAATTAAGAAAGTAGAAGAGTGTTTTTTTTTTCACTTGCCATCATTCAGTCAAGTTAAGTGAGTCAACCAGATCACAAAGGGTTGCTAAAAGGATTACAGTAAAGCAGGAGTAAAGCATTTTTAATGTAGGAACTTCTGTAAAGGAGTTCTGTGGGGGCATTTCAGATGTTGACACGATGTGACTGATTTTTCTTTAATCACTCATGTTAATTGCATGGCTCTAAAGGTTCATGCCAAGCAGTAGCTCTGTTTTGTGACATAGAGTCAAAATGACATTTTACTCAAAATAATTTGTTAAAATAGTTTTCTGGTATCTTTTTGATAGTATATTAAAGTGAGTTACTTAAATAAGAGACAAAGTATGCCTGATAGACTTCAACCAACAAAAATCATCCTGCCAGTTCCCTTCCCCTGCCAAAAGAAACTTGGTCAGTATAGTAATATTGTTGGATGGGTTTGTGTTTGGGTTGTCAAAAACTTAATTCGGTAGGGCAGGTAGTTTCTGTTATCAAATGGTGAAAGGCCAAATCAACATTTTCCAGTGATCCCTATGGAGCAGATTAAATAGCTGGTGAAAACCAAGCCTGATCCTGGCATTGTTAGAAGTCTCATTGCTATGGCAGGAGTCTAGTCAGCTCTGCACATCGGGCTCTCAAAGCTCCACGTCCAAGCGATTTTTCCTGGAGTCTTAGCTTTTCAGCTGGAGTTAGTCATTTCTTCTAGCCCCTTTCCCGCTTGAACTCTGGAGAGAAGGGGGGGATTTTTAATGAGGTGTCTTTGAATTCTTCTAAGCAGATCACCGAATTTGCACCTGGCATGCCGATGGCCTGTTACTGTAGCCGCTGAGGTGGCTGCCCCTGTTCTGCTTGTTGCTTACGTTGTGCTGAAGAGCTCTGCTCTGTTCATGTCAATAAATCCTGGTGTTCTGGCCCTCCTGCAGTTGGGCAGCTCATGTTGCTGGAGGACTTGCCCTTCACCTAGCTCGGCATTCCAGTCTCTGCAGTCTCAGGGCCTGAGAACGGTAGGGCATCAGTGGTAATGCCGACAGGGATCACTGAAACATTGTTTCTAGTGTGTCTGTAGAATACCGAGTATGCTTGTTTTGCTGAGTGGGAGAGGGAGATAGATGGGGGAGGGTTTCCTTTTGAACTATATTTGGTTGGTTGAATAGTTCATAAAATTGTCAGTTGGCAGGACATCATCAGCTAGTGGAGAGGGGGTTAGCATGCCTTATGGGTTTGCTAAGTACAGGAGAAACGAGTCTAGAAGTTACAAGCGAATAATCCCCAAAGCAACTACCAAAGAATTGGCTATAATTCAGTTTGTTTTTTATGAAGCCGATGAGTAATTGGTGGTGTGACAAGTGTATTATGCTAATGGAATCATTTAATATCTTGTGTTAACACCCACGTAAAAGGAATACTAAGTTAATTGATGTCTATTTAAGGAAAACCTGGTAGTGGTGTTGAATGTCAGAACTCATGATTTGGTTGCAGCTACTCCTTCAGGCTGCCATTCCAGTTTCAATTTGACGATTTTCCATCAGCAATGTTTAACGCTTTCACTCCGTTTGAAGCTTTCTCAAACTTGTATGATGGCAGGTTGAGGACTTCACAAGTGTTTATGAAGAAGTTGATGAAGAACAGTATTCGAAGCTGGTTCAGGCCCGTCAGGATGATGACTGGATCGTGGATGATGGTATGTGGGAGGAAATGGCCTCCTAGACGCTGTACTAGTTGTGTTGTGTAGAGTCTTGTGCAGTGGAGTTGCTGCTTTGCACGAGCAGACGTAAGACACTGTGAAGATCATACCATTGGTTCAGATTTTTCTCAAGTACAGTATTTGAGAGTGCAGAGGCAGTACAATACGAAGTTTGTTTTGGGATATTTGGAGAATCCGGCCACATATCTCAGGAGCTAGTATAAAACCTCCAAGAAGGGGCTAGGAATTGGGAGGAACCATGTACCTGTGGGGTATCCTCAGGTGATGTGGGGATAAGAAAACTACCTGTTGCACAGAATGTCTGTGAGGATTACACGAAGCTCTTTGCGTGAACAGTAACCTGGACAGTGGAAAGCTCCGGGCAGAGGCTGGTCCCGATGTTCTTACAACCCATGTGGAAAGCCCACTGGTTACTGCTTGTTGGGTGTGACTTCTTGGCCATGTGATTGCCGACCACCGGCGGGGGCGGGGGGTGTAGACTGCACCTGTGACCATATTTATGTTTCTTTTTCTGTAGTTGGACCCAGCTATATTGCCACTTTTCCCTGGAGACCGAGGTGCTTTTTCTGGGCCTCTGTGATCTCGATTCTTGTACTTTTTATTCTTTTGGTAGAGCAAAACTACTGCTAAGCATCCTGTTGTGGCAGACTTTGATCCTGAGGGCCAAATTGTTTCCCTAGCTCACCTGGATGGGCATAGCATATTTCCTTTTGTTTTGACTCAGCAAACCTGCTGTGTATGTAAATGTTGTGCTTCATCTGACACTCATCTGAACCAGGTTTCTGCTACACTTAAAGATGGCACAGGCCGGGAGAACATCTGAGTGGGTATAAAAGGTGTTTTGTTGTGGTGGTGGTGGTGGCTAAAATACTACTAGCCACTTTTAGAAACTTGATTCCAATTTAAAATTTTGTCCTGTAGATGGTATTGGCTATGTGGAGGATGGCCGAGAGATTTTTGATGATGACCTTGAAGACGATGCCCTTGATTCTTATGAGAAAGGTAACTATTTTGTTTCTAAGAGAGTGCCATTTTGAGATATAAAGCATTAACATTTGCGATGACTTGGTACTTTGACACGGGTTCCTTTAAGGGTAAAGGACCTACCACAACTGTTTTTAGGTGTGGTATATGTTCTCATATTGAGAGAAGCGTAGTTCTGTAGAAAATTAAATGTAAAAAGAAAAACAATACCATGAAAGGAAGTTTTCGTGTCTCTATGATCCAAAGAGTTTGGTCTTTTACTTATTTTGGAATTTCATTTCTGTGGTCATTTTAGACTTGGTGATTTTGAGAGCTGCAGCAATAAATGATGTCTTTTAATTTCTACTGAATTGATGTGCTTACAATTTTAGCTCTTTGATAGTAGCATAGTACAATAATTAGATTTAGTAATCAACTTGCTTTGTCTAATCAAAATTTAAAATGATACAAATGAATGTGTCAGATTTTCTTAGCTACGTAATCTTTGACAAAATGTTTTTTCTTAAGTAAACAAGCCTGATTTAGTTTCTGTAAAATGTGAAGGGGAAATTGTCTTTAGTGTTTGTTTTTTTGATTTGCCTCATTATTACCACCAAGTGTAGATCATGGGTCAGCAAATTATGGCCCACTCACAGCCAGTTTATTTTAAACCGCTTTATTGAACTGTAATTCACGTACCATACAATTCACCTATTTAAAGTGTACATTTCAGTGGTGTTTACTATAGTCACAGAGTTGCGCAGCTATCACAGCAGTTGGTCTCATGTTTTTTTTTTTTTTATTTTTTTATTTACCTCAGAAGGAAATCATGCCTGTTACTATGTAGGGCCCCAGCTCAGAATGTTTTTTTGTTTTCTTTTTTTTTTTTTTTTAAATTTTAGGGAGGGAGAGTGCAAGCAGGGGCAGAGGGAGAGGGGGGGAGAGAGAGGGAGAATCTTAAGCAGGTTCCACTCTCAACACGGACCCTGATAGGGGGCTCGATCCCACGACCTGGGGATCATGACCTGAGCTGAAATCAGAAGTTGGATACTCAACTGACTGAGCTGCCCAGATGCCCTGGTTTTTTCATTTTTAAAAGGTGTTTTTAAAAAAGAGAAAAATGCAAGGAAGAATATGCAGCAGTGTGAGAGATGTGTGCAGCCACAAAGCCTAAAATCTGTTCTATCTTGTCCTTTTTTAGAAATACTGGGCCCTAATTTGTGGATTTTTAACATTTACTTTCTTCCTCTTCCCCCTTCTCAACCACATATACACAGACTTAAGTTTTCGTTAACTTGTTGAAAGTAAGTTTTAAAGCCATGATGCTTCACTTCTACAGGTTTCAATAGTGACCTGCTAAGAACAAGAACGCTTGTGTACTTAGCCACAGTACTATTCTCATAATATTATCTAATATATCGTTCATATTAAGATTTCCTCAGCCCAAAATGATACCTGTTTTTTCAAGTGCAGAGTCCATTTCAGTTTTTATGTCTCTTGAGTGTTATTTAGTATAGAACGACACCATCCATCCTCTCCTCCCTCTCTGGCTTTTTTTTGGTGGGCGGGGGGGGGGGTCTTTCATGACCTTGACATCTTTAAGGGACCAGGCTGGTTTTGTTCACTATTCCACAATCTGGGATTTGCCTGATTGCTTCTTGGTGTACAGAGGTTAAATATTTAAAATTTTTTTAATGTTTTTCATTTTTGAGAGAGAGAGACAAAGCACGAACAGGGGAGGGGCAGAGAAAGAGGGAGACACAGAATCCAAGCAGGCTCCAGGCTCCGAGCTGTCCGCACAGAGCCTGACGCGGAGCTCGAACCCACAAACTTTGAGATCACGACCTGAGCCGAAGTCGGACGCTCAACCGACTGAGCCACCCAAGTGCCCCTAGAGATGAAATATTTTGTCAAAAATGCAATATAGAAGAAATTGTGTCCTTTACACTGATCATATTAAGAGGCACATAATGTCATTTTGTCCTATTCTTGGTGATACTGAGTTTGCTCTCTTGGCCAAAGTGATGTTCATCAGATCTCTTCCTTATAAAGCTACTTTTCCACCTTTGTATTAATGTAAATAAGGGATGATATGTGAGATCATGTGTGTATCTTTCACTCACCAACTATCACCCAATGCTTTCAACATCTATTGATGACTTTCTGTTTCCTTTTTTTTTTTCCAAAATGATCACTTTAAACTCAAAGATTGAAATAAAATTACTGTTTTAGTTCAGTATCCATTATCATTATTTTTTTTTTTGATGTTCAAATTATCCTAAATTTGGCAGTGGGAGCTCCTTTGAGCTGCCTCCTATGTCTTTTTGACATGACCACTTCGGTCTTTGAGCATTTCCTTGCTTCCTGGGCTAGGAAGATGTTCCAGGTTCTCATTGTATTATTCCTGTCGCTGACCTGGAATCAACCGTTTCCCCCCAAGAATCATGGCTCCTTGAGTGGAGAGTGGTATTCAGATCAGGAGGATGGATGGTACTCTTTGCTACTGGGTGTAATGGTTTTTAGGCCCTTTTAGTGACTAGAACTAAGAGATTTTATATGTGTGTCTGTCATGATTTTATAGTGATACATTCATTTCAAATATAGTACCGCAGGGTTCTTACTTTGTCTTCTCCAATTCTGTATTTGTATCTGCCTTCAACGTCGTGAAAACCCTTGTACTTTATTTTTCTTATTTATTTAAAAATTTTTTAGTGTTTGTTTTTGAGACAGAAGGAGACAGAGCATGAGTTGGGGAATGGCAGAGAGACAGGGAGACAGAATCTGAAGCAGGCTCCAGGCTCTGAGCTGTAGCACAGACCCGACGTGGGGCTCGAACTCACATACCGTGAGATCATGACCTGAGCCGAAGTCAGACGCTTAACCGACTGAGCCATCCAAGCAGCCCGAAAACTCTTGTCC
Organism: Neofelis nebulosa; assembly: GCF_028018385.1. Classification (NCBI taxonomy): domain Eukaryota; kingdom Metazoa; phylum Chordata; class Mammalia; order Carnivora; family Felidae; genus Neofelis; species Neofelis nebulosa. Next base: position 20,856,065 of record NC_080800.1, read on the forward strand.
TTTAAAATACACGCAAAATAATTTTAGAAGTTTTAGAGCTACTAAACCAATATGTCTACTGGCAACCTTTCTAAGTGAAGTTTATTATTTCTTTGCAGTTTGGGGTGCCCAGGTGGCTCAGTTGGTTAACTGTCCAACTTCGGTTCAGGTCATGATCTTGCATCTCATGGGTTCGAGCCCCGTGTTGGGCTTTGCACTATCAGTGTGGAGTCTTCCTTGGATTGTCTCTCTGCCCTCCCCCATTCACGTGTTCTCTCTCAAAATAAATAAATAAATAAATAACTCATTTTATAAACAATTGAAAAAGTTCTGGAGATCGGTTGAACAATGCTGTGAATATATGTAGCTCTACTGAATTGTACATAAAAATGGCTAAATAATTTCTTTGCAGTTTTATTTGTTCTCACTAAGGGTGTATAGTTAAGAGGATTGTGTTTGGAAAGTGCGTGAAGTATTTTTTTCTTTGTGCTATTTTATCAGTTTACTACCAAGGTTCATTTGTGTTTGTATTCAAATTAGGATTTAAAAAAATCCTTTGTTTCAATTTCAATTTTTGAATATTGTGAAAGATTTTCATGATTTCAAAATCACAACGATACTGAAATCAAGACTCAGATAAATCTTATCCTCATCACTGTGCTCTCTACTTGGTTTTTACCCAGTTTCCCTAGGTAACCATTTTTAATAGTTTCTGATTATCCTTCCTGTTTTCCTTCCACAAAAGAAATAAGGATAAATGTAATTTTTTAATGTTGGATGTTACTTAGTCATTCATTAGTTACGGTAAATATGTGGACTGTCTTCCTGGTTTCTGCTAACCTGTGTAATGTAGGGACTCTACACGGTGGTACCATTTGGTAGCAGTGTGGCTAATTGTGTATTTGTAGTTTTTGTGTGTCCATGAAGAAGAGAATGAAAGGAACCTGTGTGCTTTTTATCTCCCTGAACGAAGGAAGACTTTGAGTTATGGCTTTGTTGTGAATTGTCTTTATCATCTTTAATGACTCCCATCAGTTACCTGGACCTGAGTTTTGTTATCTGTAAGTTAGGTTGCACTGGACCCGGAGGTTTTTGATGAAAGGACCCATGTCCTAGTCATCTCAGTGCCAGTCACAGTAGCACGTGCAGAGAAAGTATGCAGTATTTGTTGAATACACGAGTCATCTTTTTGTTTCCATTGTCATCTTGTTATCTCTTCCTAGTAATACATCAGTGAAGAGAATGACTTGGCATTCTCAGTTTTATACGTCTTTATTCCATGCTTTGCCGCCATTCATCCATGAGTCCCCACTGCCTCAGTGCCCCTCAGGAGAGCCCAATAAGGTCCCTAAGATCTTAGGAAGGGAAAGAGAATTCTGTAGTCCCCTTGGAAGACTTAGAAGAAATTGTAGAGTTTTGCATAGATTTAAAAGGACAACTCTCTGGTGTGGATCTGCCATGTCAGGGACTGCCCTGACATGTTTTCAAATAGAAGCAGAAAATATTAACTAAGTCCTAATGAAAAAACATAAGTAGGAAAATGAATAAAACAAACAAAACAAGTACTAACACTGTGAAAGTTTGTACATCAGCTGTTGACTCCTATTCTTTGTTTCTTTTTGTCCTTCTCTAGATACTACTAACCTATGATGGGGAGATTAAAGCCTACTTAAGAAACCTTTCATGCTATTCAAACCTCTGTTGACCTTCTCTTTTGATACCCTGTATTAGGACCTGTATTTTGTGTTCTAAACATTTTGGCCATTGATTCTATTCTGGTTTCAAACTGCCAAATGATTTCAATAAAAAATTATTTCTCGTATGTTTTTCACAAATGTTGTACAATTTTTTCATTTTTAGGTACACGAAAAAAATGCCCTTTTTGCAGTTAAATACACATACATTTTATTATAATTGATGTTTAATAAGTTAACAATGTTTGTAGCCATGACCATTATCTAGTTCCAGAACATTTTTAGCACCCCAGGTGGAAACCCATACCCATTAAGCAGTCGCTCCTCAGTCTTCCTTCTCCTATCACCTGGCAGCCACTAGTCTTTGTCTCTGTGGATTTGCCTATTTTGAAAATATGTGGCCATTTGTATCTGGCTCCTTTCATTTAGCATAATGATTTAAGGTTCCCTTATGTTGTAGCATGTATTAGCACTTCCACCCTTTTTGTGGCTGAATAATAATCCATTGCAAGGCTATACCACATATTGTTTATCCATTTATTAGCTGATGGAATTTGGGATGTTTCTACCTTCCGGTTATTGTGAATTGTCCTGCTACAAACATTCATGTGTAAGTTTTTGTTTGAACACCTGTTTTCAGTTCTTTTGGGTATATACCCAGGAATGGAATTATGTGTGTATATTTTTATTTTTTTCTCACACAAAAGAGATTTTTCTGTGGGTGCTTTTATACTCTGTTTTTTCACTTAACAGGGTGACCTGAAAATCATTCCATATTAGCACATGGAGATACCTCTTTCTTACTTACTTGTTTCTACATACTTGCATAGTATTTAACTGTATAAACATGTGATGATGGTGTATTCAAATGGTTTCCGTGAGTTGTCAATTAGATTTTCAACAATTTGCTTTCACAAAAAAATCTGCATTGAGTAACTTAGTGTGTGTGGTGCTTTTCTCAGAGAAAACTCCTAGAAGGAGGATTGCTGGCTCAGAGAGTAAATGCACATGGAGTTTTAGGAGATACTTCTCTAGTACTTGTCCCATTTTGCACTCCCATGAACAGTATGAGTGTCCATTTAGACCCTATGGCCTTGCCAACAGAGTGCCTTGTCAGGCCTTTGGATTTTTGGCGTTCTGATACGTGAGAAGTGACATCTGAATGTGGTTTTCATTTGCGTTTCTTCTACAGATGAAGTTAAGCATCTTTTCATGAAACTTAGAGCTGTTTATACATTTTAAATTTTTAAGTTTTTTTAATGTTTGTTTATTTTTGAAGGAGAGAGAGACAGAGAGTGAGCGGGGGAGGAACGGAGAGAGGGAGACACAGAATCCAAAGCAGGCTCCAGTTTCTGAGCTGTCAGCCCAGAGCCTGATGCGGGACTCGCACTCACAAACTGTGAGATCATGACCCGAGCTGAAGTCAGATGCTCAACCCACTGAGCCCCGACTGTTTATATATTTTTTAATGTGAACTGTATGTTTGTGTTTATTGTGCACATTGTTTTTGGGCCTTGGGGCTTTTTTAATATCGGAATTTCTTCTTAAAGTTCATTTATTTATTTTGATAGAGTGCTTGGGCATGAGCAGAGAAGGGGCAGAGAGAGGGAGAGAGAATCCCAAGCAGGCTCCACACTGTCAGCATGGAGCCTGATGTGGGGTTCAAACTCCTGAACTGTGAGGTCATGACCTGAGCTGAAATCAAGAGTCAGATGCCTAACCAACTGAACCACCCAGGCACCCCAGGAGTTTTTTTTAATCAGAAAAATTGGTTCTTTATCTGCAAAGCACTGCAAAAGTTTTCTTGTGTTTTGTCTTTAAACCTGTTTCTGGTATAATTGAATCTGTCAAATTTTTTCTTGCAGATGGATTTTGAATCTGTTAGAAATACTTTTCTTATACCCAGCTTACAAAGGAACTTGAAAGTATTTGTCTATTTTCATTAAAAATTTTTTGATCTGTGATTTTTTTGGTGTTGGTACTGTTTTCTTTACAATTCGAGAAGCAACACTACTTGTTAAAAAGTCCATTTTCTCCCCAGTGATATAAGATGCCACCTTTATTATATGCTAGGTTACACAAGTAATTCAGTCTTTTCTGGATTCAATTTTCTATTTCATCTGGTGGATATCTTCTTTTAAAAATTTATTTTAATGTTTATTTATTTTTGAAAGAGTGAGACAGAGCATGACTAGGGGAGTTGCAGATAGAGAGGGAGATGCAAAACCTGAAGCAGGCTCCAGGCTCTGAGCTGTCAGCACAGAGCCCAACAGGTGGGGCTCGGACTTGCAAACCCTGAGATCATGACCTTAGCCGAAGTTGGACGCTAAACTGACTGAGTCATCCAGGCACCCCTGGTGTGTGTATTCTTACACCACACCGTATTAGCTATTCATTCTAGGTCTTTTTGAGGTAGAGAGTTCTGGAATGAATCAGAAAGAGGGAGTAAAACTGGCAGTATTAGAAGAGTTTGTAGGTGATTAACACATTGCCATAAGAGAAAATATGGAAAAAATGTTTCCGTGCCGTTTAGTGTTGTTACAACATATTGTGTGTGTGTGTGTGTGTGTGTGTGTGTGTGTGTGTGTGTGGTTGCTCTTCCTCAGAAGATGGAAATTAGGATGCTACACTACCATGATTGGTAATCCTATTTCTTCATATTTCAGTTTTCCTGCCATCAGGATAGCACTAAAAAAGATGATCTGATGAAGGCTGCTAGGCTAATCCTCTGGTTCCAGATGAGCTTGGTTGTTTCATTTCTCTTGGAGAAAAAACAAAAAAAAAAATCCTACCTTTTAAAAAGATTTCTGTTCACACTAACAATAGCCATTAAACAGTCCTGCTTAGTAACTTATCCTGATATTTAGTGTTTCATCAGTTTTTTTTTTTTAAGATTTTATTTTTAAGTAATCTCTGTATCCAACATGCAGCTCGAACTCACAACCCTGAGATCAAGAGTCACATGCTCCACCAGTTGGGCCAGCCATGTCCCCCATCATCAGTTTTTATAATAACATTTAGCCAAAGTTTTCCTGAATTAAGCCACTTTTAAAGATTCTTCCCTGTGTACCACGTATAAAGTCTCATATTTTTGTATTTTATTATTTCTTTTTTAGTAGGCTTCACGCCCAACATGGGACTTGAACTCATGACCCCAAGGTCAAGAGTCACATGCTTTACCAACTGAGCCAGCTAGGCACCTGTGTTTTTGTATTTTGAATTCTTTATGTTTTTCTTTTCATTCTCCTATACAGAGGGCAGGTGACTAGGCTTTTAGTTGTACATGTTTATGACTAAGTTGTATTCCAACAGGCAAAGATAAAAAAGCACGTACTAAAGACAGGAGGAATGTAAAGAAGGCTGTGGTGACAAAACCAAACAATATCAAGTCACTGTTCATTGCTAGTGCTGGGAAGAAGACTGCAGACGTGAGTTTCATGGTTTCCTTGTATTTTGTCTTTTTCTTTGAGAAGTAAATTTAGTATTTGATTGTATGGACAATAGGTGCTCAGTGTTCTTGAGCTCAGATATTTCCATTGTATTTTCCCACTTTCACGCAGTTGGATGTGTATTTCTAGATGAATTTAGGCACCTCATTGTTTGGAACTTGGAGATAGAAAAGTGAACGGACAGGGTGTTTATTTCATTGATTAGCCAGAGGCTCCTGGAATGAGGGTGAAAACAGGATGGGGGCTCTAGGTTTAGGAGTTGCATGTACACAGGTGGTGGTTAAGATCTGAACGGTAGGTGAGTCCTCAGGGTGGGGACTGGAGAGGCAAGGACTGACTGGTTGGGTTCTTCCTTTCACAGACACATAGTGTGGGTGAGAACGTGAAGTGCAGGGCTTTCTCATTCTGTCTCCAATTATACTTTTCAGAAAGCTGTCGACTTGTCTAAGGATGATCTGCTAGGTGACATTCTCCAAGATCTGAACACTGAGGTAAGTCATTCTCGGGGAGTTGTCAAATATGCGGGGGACATAGGCTGAAGAAACAATTCAGTAATTTTACAAAACAGACTGCTGCTAGAATTTAAAACAAAAAATTCAGCGACAACACAACCTCCCCCCCCCAAGACACACACATGGGTGCGTGTGCACACACACGCGCGCGCGCACACACACACACACACACACACACACACAACTCTCCAAATTGGTTTCTTACCACTTTAGGTGAGTAGTTTCCAGCTGTTACAAGCTATGCAGTTATGTCGATGGGGCCGCGTGGGGATGTGTTTGAGGTAGTAAGAATATACACGAGTCAGTTCTGGGAATGCACGCTGCTTGTGTTTAGTTTCTGCAGTGTATGTTCCCGAAATAGATTGAAACCTGTCAGTCTGCACAGTCAGGCATGAGATCCTCATCTTGAATTCAGAGAGGGAGTGAAGGAAGAGGCAGTGAGCTGTTCCTGAGACAACTCAGACAGGCTCGGCTGCTCTGGGAGTTTACACTGGGGCTGTTACACGTGGAGACTAAATTCATTTAGAGGTGTGTTTCTTTCTAAGTAACACTTCGTTAAAACAACACCAACATGTGTAGTTCTAGCTTAACAGTTTTTACATGCAATATCCTGGAGGGGTAGGGGAAAAGTATGTTAAGTTGTAAAAAGAAAAAATTGGGTGAGAGGTGGATTTAATATCTGTTCTGGTTTTCTAGTGAGTCTGGTATTGTTGCTATAGTAACTGTAGTACATGAACATAGATCTGCCGGGGGAGCAGGGAAGGAAGAATGCTTTGCTTATTAGGCTTCATTGGGGGGAAGAAATGTACTTTTTCTGTCTTCTGGTAAGCCAAGCAGGGCAGTGAATGTCTGTCTTACTCCTCCTTTTAAAGACACCTCAAATAACTCTACCACCTGTAATGATACCAAAGAAGAAAAGATCCATTGGAGATTCACTGAATCCTTTCTCTGTGCACACCCCCAAGGTAAAGTGAGTGGAAAAACCTTCAATCTTGATTTGTATTATTGCTTAAAACTTACTTTATTGCTTTTCTATGTGAGGGAAATGCTTTTGAATTTCTTCTTGATTTTTGTTTTAAATTAGGACTCCCTTTTGATTGTATAGTTTCATGTATTTCAAAAATAGCATGTGCCTGCTTCTTTCATAGTAAATTTTTAGTAACTAGTATGTGTTTATTATAGGTATTACAGCTGTGCTAAATGCAATAATTTTCTTCCTGGAAACAAGTATTTTTTTGTAAACCTAGGTAACAGTAAAATAATGGAAGCTGTTATATTAATGATACATAAAATTGTCGTATAAATGGGAACTGTCGTTTTCTTCGGTCAGGGTAGGACAGTATAAAATACTATGCAGGTTTAACTGACCGAACGTGTAAAAATATTTACAGGCAGTTCCTTCAAGAAAAACTGCTTCCCCTGTCTCAAGGAAGGAGCCTCCATTAACTTCTGTTCCCCTTAAACATGCTGAATTTGCTGGTAAGTCTAATGTCAGAGCTGCAAGGGTGTTGAGCAGTTGCAAAATGCTGTTGGGAATGGAGGCCCCCTGAAGGAGGAAGTGGAGGCAATTTTGAAGGTATTGTGATAGCAGGTTTAAGGGTGAAAGATTTGAATCCATAGCAGCAAAAGGTAGAAAACATCCAATTTGGAGATTGAACAGGAATGCAGGACAGTGTGGGAGGAAGGGTAGGCTGCTGTTGCCGTGTGGGGGAGGCCTTTGTGTTACATGGCAGCTCTACATGATGGGAATGTGTGATGACGCCTGCAGGAGAGTCCGTGCCAGCTTTGTGTATAGACGACAAGAAGGACTCCGGGACAATGAATTTTGAAGACGGTGACTTTGATGAACCTATGGAAGCTGAGGAAGTAGATGTGGAGCCCATGGCTGTCAAGACTTGGGACCAAGAGACTGAGCCAGCAGAGGGGGTGAAACATGAGGCAGATCCTGGGAAAGGCCCCTTGTCCTACTTGTAAGAGCATTTTATGACTTTTTTGGCAGGTAGCACTACAAATGACTCAGTTGGATTTTGAAAGTTTTTGATATGTGATTTCTGCAGAGGAAGTTTCCTCCCAGATGTTTCTTGTTGGGACATTGATCAGGAAGATGATAGCAGTTTCTCAGCCCAGGAAGTCCAAGTGGATTCCGGTCACCTCCCGCTGGTAAAAGGGGCAGATGAGGAACAAGTGTTTCAGTTTTATTGGCTGGATGCTTATGAAGATCAGTACACCCAACCAGGTAATCATACGTATGGTAACCGCCTTTAGTACAGAATGGTGCCTTTCCCTTAAGTGCTTTAGTTACTGTAATTGGCAAAGGCTCTGCCCTCATATACATGTGTAGTAAAAGAGCACCATTCATTCATTGTGAAGTGTGTGAGCCACCCCGGTGGAGATGAGCTATGGTATGAATAATCCTTAAAAATGTGTTTTCCGAAAACCAGTTATATGTGATTTTGGAATCTGTGCTTGTTGTTCACCTTCGATGTATCTGAAGTTGTAGTTATGCGCTTTCTTTTAAATGGAATCAGTCATTAATTTGTTTATTTAGCAAATTGAATACCTGCTGTATGCCAGGCAGTGAGATGCCGTGAACTAGCCGGACAAATTCCCAATCCCGGTGGAGTTTACATTCAACTGTGGTGGGATTGGGTGGGGAAAAATGGGTGGTAAATAAGGTAAGTTGGTAAATGGTGTGAAGGCAGTTAGTTGGGGGATGGCCAGGGAAGTCCTGTTTTCAGAGACCACCATTGGGTGAGATCTGAGGCACGTGCTGAGCTGAGGAAAGAGCATTTCATTGTGATGAACTGGTGAGCACAGAGGCCTGGAGAGAGAAAGGAGACCGGTCTGAATTGTAGCACAGCAATCCAGTGACAAGATTGGTAGAAAATGAAGTTGGAGACAAAGGCAAAGGCCAGGTGATGAAGGACCGTGAAAGCCACACTGAGGAATTTAGATCTCACTCTAAGAATGGAGAGGGCTGCAGTGGAGGATTTTAAGTGCTGGTGGCGTGGCGGTGGTAGTCATATAGTTGGGCTTACTGTTTAACAGGAGCCTTCTGGTTTGTGTGGAGAATAAATAGGTCTGTGCGGAGAATAGTGTGTGTGGGGGGAGGGGAAGACTGGAGCCTGGAGATCATTCGGTACAGGGCAGGCATGCTGGTTACTTGGCTTAGTGATGGCTGTGGAGGAGGAGAGGAATGAATGTATTTCACATGTATTTTGACATGAATTTGTCACTGGATTGACATGGGGACTGACAGAAAGGAGGAATCGAGGATGGTTCCCAGGTCCTCCTCCGAATGAACTGAGAATGTGAATTCTGCCTCAGACAAAGCCAGGAGGCTCTCTAGTGTTTTTTTGTCCTCCTTGAGCCCTTCTTCACCCCAGGGTTGGGCATGCCAAGGTAGGTCAGATTAATATAAAATACCACATATATCCTTAAACAGAGTTGCCTTCACTCGGATCCATTTCTGGGTGTGAGGGTAGATGCAACTGTGTTATTTTTCAAAGTGGTTTCCCGGAGGCTGCATCCAGTGAAAATAGAGTATCCATGAAGCAAGTGAATGAATAAGAGGAGTAAGCATTAACCATCAGTCTTGTGGGCCAGATTTATCTTAAAGATAACCAGGCATTGACATCCACTGGAAGGTTGTTAACAGTCTCTCCGAAGGGAGCAGAAGCATTAATAGGCCTCAGCATAGTAAATGCATAGGGACAGGTGCAGAGCCATTTGAGTAGTGAACTGCAGTGTTAGTTTCGTAGGTAAAGAATAAGCCATGTTAAAAAATCTCAACCATCTTAGAAATGGTATCTACTTTAGCTGTGACAAGACAGTTCGGTTAGACCCTCTCACCTGTTTGGCTACTACCTCTTTGCTGCTCACCAGTGGAGGGTAGACTGGCAGGTGGGGTTGCGTGCGGCTGAGCAGGTATTTCCCATCCAGTGCCGAAACCCAGGCCTGCCCTATCATACGGCTTCAGGGGACATCATTTTCACATGTGCTTCACGTGTCTCCCGCTCCCTGGAGTGCAACACTGGGGGGCTTGCTGGAGTTGCGCGATGTGGTGGGCCTGCTCTTCCCAGTGCTAGTCTCTCTGCTGGGTCCGCTCGGTGCTGGATTTGATACCCTGTCTTGGTTAATGGTCCCATCAAAACCAGAGACTCGGGAGCAAGCCTTGACTGCCCCTTTTCCTCACTTTCCTCACCATATCTTGTTAGTTTTCTCCTCCTCAAGGTAACAAGCTGTCTTCTCTTTCTCCTTGCGTCTTCCACCTCTGATCCCCGCTTGCCTCCTGAAACCATTGTGATAGCTTCCTGAGGGATCCCTCAGCTGTCATCCCCACATTGCTGCCAGAGCGATTGCTCAGCAGGGGAGCTCTGACCACGTCATTCCGTTGTTAAAAAAAAAAAAAAAAAAACCAACAACAAACCCAAAACACACCTCAGTGTCTACTGTCTGCAACATAAAGTCCAAGTTCCTTAGGAAGGCTTCTGACACCTGCCGTGTATGACTTCTGTGTTCTAGAGATAGTTCCCTGTATACGCCTGCTCCTGTTGATACCATGTCCCTTTACTCATGGTGTTTGACTGGAATGCCCTCACTGTCTCAGCCCAGGTGTGTCATCTCCTGGAAGTTTTCCTAATCCTCTAGACCAGCCTCATTTTCCCTGGGACCCCATCATACCCTTTCCTGGTGCACTGTTTGTCATACTACTTTGTAAAGATCTGATTCTGTGTTTTTCTTGCTCCAAAGTATTTTATTTAACTCCTGGATGGATGGGACCTTTTATTTCCAGCTTCCAGCCTAATGCCAAGCGTGTAGTAGGTATTGAATAAATGTCCATTGAAATGCACTGCATGGCTGTGGACAGGCCTGTAGATGCACATGGAAGGTTTCAGGGAGCCAGAGATGCATTCACTGCTGTTGTTGAGATTGCCTCTTGTAGCTGCTAGCAGCGTGGGGGAAGAACGGGTAATGCAGAGAGACACGGTGCCGGCCAAGGTTAATCCACGTATAAACCAGCAGATTGCCCACTGTCAAATGCCAAGGATTAGAACCTGAAGCAACAACAGTCTTGTTTTCTGTGTGAAAATGAGTTTATTATTTCCACCTTTTGTTTACTTGTTGATACTCTGAGAAACTGACAGCATCGTTTCGCAGGACAAGGCTTAGAGCAGCACCATCCACTATGGTAGCCACTGTCCACATGTAGCTCTTTACATTTAGATTTAAAGTAATTAAAGTGAAATTAAAAAATTCAGCTTCTCAGCCAGTAGCCACATTTCAAATGCTTTAATAGCCACCTGTGACTAGTAGCTACCAGATCCATGGATGGCATAGATAGAACAGTTCTGTCATCACAGAAATTTCTATTGGCTAGTGCTTGTCTATAGTCATAGTTGTTGGAGGTTAAGATCGAGGCATTGAAGCACGGCTTTATTAGAAAAGCCACGAATTTATGATACGTATCGTTACTGAATCTCTGGTGCTAACCATAGTCAAAGATAGGCCTTTTCAACCACTATCGGGAAATATTCTGCATTTGAAACAGATACTAGTCTCTTATTGGCTTATCTCCCAAATGCTATGGTAAAAGGAAATTTCAAGTGCTGGAGAAGGCCTCAGGCAGTCTGGTCTAGTTATAGAGAAGAAGTTAAGGCTTCAAAAAATAAAGTGGCCAGAGCTCTGGGCTTCTCACCCACAGTCCACTCTGCTGTTCTGTGGCACTTCTTAAGCTGCGTTCTCTGTGATTGATGCCAACGGGTTAAAAAGGACGGCTTAAAAAAAAAAAAAGACGTCCTTTAATCTCAGGGGGTTGAACAGTTTCATCATGATAGCAGGTAATGATCACTGAGCCTTGGTGAAATCAATGCTGCTAATAAAAACGAAGTACTCCCAAAGACCCTGTTATTGTGTCTCACTTTTTTACAGATTCTAAGTAAGTCAGTTATTGCTGAATGCTCCATAATTATGAAAAGAGTCTTACTCTTTGCATATGGGAAGATATCCTGTCTTCATTATGACTTTTTCAAGGTTGAATAATCCTGACTGCACCTGGTTTCGGCTAGTAACTTTGGGGGGAATGTAATCTTTGTTTACCATGATCTTTTTGTGGCAAATGAGGCATAAACAGTGTCAAATGTGTTGCATGAAGTGTGATATTAGTTTGACTGTAAAATGAGCTATTTGAATCTGTGAATCCAATATTAGGGTCTTTATTTTTCTTTGCATGGAATTTTGTTTCTTCGTGTCTCACTGTTGTGAGGATGACTTTTAATTTTCTGAGCTCCTGTGATTTTTTTTCTTTTTTAATCATTCCCCACAGTCCTCCCTTCCCTCTCCCCTTCTCCCCCCCACCCCAGCTGAAAATCACACAACTCTTTTAAGAATTTTAATCATGTGCAGAAATGAAATTTTTTAGATGGTCTTATTTCCACTAGAACGAGTGACAAAAGGAAGCACTGATGAGCTATCTTGTGAAACTGGAGTAATTGGCCTTGTGAACAGTAGCCTTTGCATGTGCCAGAATTTTCTTAGTGCTCAGACAAGTGGCTGTGTTGAGTGGCTATGCTGATAACTGCTGTCTAATTATGCACAGAGCTCGGGATTTTGCACAGTGGCCATCTTTTAGGTTGACAGACCTCTGGAGTCCTTTCTTGATATCCAGTTTTCATGAACAGTGACTTGATGTCTATGTAGAAAGGCTTGTTTTTACTTTGTGGTACACATTACATGGGAATCTCAAAAGGAGCATGTCTGCTGATTTGGTTGCTAGATCATTTTTTAAATAGGAATAGAAGAAAAACGAACATGATAAGCACCACCTATCCAGATAGGTGATAAGTAGTGAGTGAGGTAGAAAGGGTAAAATAGGAGATAGTAGTTGAACTCTCTTATGACATCCTTATCATTATATGGAATAAGATATATGAGATCTATTATGTTTTTCCCCAAATGCAATTTTACATATAGAAAAATAGTGATGCACCATACATAGCTACTCTTATACATGAATGTTAATTTTTATTCCTAAGTACAAGTGCTAAAAAGCAAGTTAGTATTCTCACACTTCACAAGAAGTTTCTTTTTATTTTTTAATTTTTTAAATGTTTATTTTTGAGAGAGAGAGGGAGAGCACACATGCGCACACGTGGGGGAGGAGGGCAGAGACAGATAGGGCAGAGGATCCCCAAGTGGGCTCTGCATTGACAGCAGTGAGCCTGATGTGGGGCTTGAACTCACGAACCACAAGATCATGGCCTGAGCCAAGGTCGGATGCTCAGCCGACTCAGCCACCCAGGTGCCCCCCCACAGGAGGTTTCAATAGGAGATTTGTTGGAGAATAGTTTGCTTTTTTTTTTTTTTGTTTTTTTGTTTCTCTGAATCTGGGTAGTCCCAGTTCTAGGGAAGTTTTTTTTTCCTTAAACTGACCTAGGGTATCTCTTTAATTTCTGAGGTTATGTATACATTGACCTGGGATGTCTCCCCACTTCCCCAGAGGTTTCTGCACTAACCTGGAGTGTCTCAGTAGTTCCCCAAGTGTGGATACTCAGACTTGGGATGTCTCCCCAGTAACTGAAGTTTGTCTCTATTTACCTGGGATATCCTGAATTCTAGGGAAAACGTTTACATCAGGTTGGAGAATCATTCTGCCCCCTGACATCTCAGCGGTCACGTTTTACTAGTGTGATGTTGTGTGGCATAAGTACTGAGTAAAGGAATTGGGCTTGGGGGGTGGGCAGCTGTTGCAAATTTACCATAAAAAATGGTGTGTCATGAAGGCATGAATGTGTGGACACGTTCAGTGAGCCTTCACGCTGCGCCTTTAATGTGAGTAATTGAAATGCTTCTTTTCTCATGGTTTTCTCCTATTCTCTTAGGTGTGGTATTTCTGTTTGGCAAAGTTTGGATTGAATCTGCCAAAACCCACGTGAGCTGTTGTGTCATGGTGAAAAACATCGAGCGAACACTCTACTTCCTTCCCCGCGAAACGGTAATTGCTAGTCGTTAGCCTCTAATTCCAAGTACGTTGTATGTTCTGCCACCAGCCATATTCTTCAACATTTTCTTGAATTTGAATAGAAAGATGACACGTAGCAAAGTAATTGTTTCCAATACTTGCCGCATGTTTTGTGTTCTTTTCCTGAAATGGAAAGAAACTGTTCTGATCTTGTTTTTATTAGTTACTGGCAAGTCGTTATCCACAGCCTTGATGCTTCCTTTTTGCTGACTGCCTGATGACCACTGATTGTCAGCAGCTCCATTAGAGGTTGGGAGAAATAGAGAAATGTAGTAAAACTGTTTTCGTTAAGAGTGTTAAAGTCTGCATTTTAGTATATAATGCTTTCTTCTCGCTGACCCCTCGTTTCCATACTAATCGGGGTTGGGAGTGTATGGCTCTAAAATGTCCCAGGGCATTTGGCCCAGTTTTCATGCTTTTGCTATGCATGTAGCAGTACCGTGCCCACTGTAGCCATTCAGCCAGGTCAGCTCCATTTGCTCCTCCTTTTGAAGTTGGGACTTAATACCCACACTCCCCTCCCAACCCCAGCCCGTCCCCTGAGATCTCAGCTGAACCGTGAAGCTTCTTGGTCAGGATTTACAACACTCTTCTTCCATTTTGTAGAATCAGTCATTTTTATCTGATGTGCTTTTATGATGCCACTGGGAGGAATCGGGCATTGGGTTTCGTACCTTTTTGGGGTCTCTTTGTATCTTTGAATTCATCTCTCTGTAAGAGTGTTCTTTTAAATGTTTAAATGGCTGAAGATGAGAATTGAATGAGACTTAGGTTTCTGGTTGTTGAAAAGATCTCATACACAGATACTTTTTTTCCTTTCCCTTCTCTCCCCATGGGAGAGCAGAAAATTGATCTGAATACAGGAAAAGAAACAGAAACTCTAGTTACAATGAAGGATGTTTATGATGAATTCGATGAGAAAATAGCAGCAAAATATAAAATTATGAAGTTCAAGTCCAAGGTTTGTATTTGGTGATAATTTTTTCCAGCTCTGTTTATTAGTTGTTTGTTCATTTCCTGACTTAACAGAATAGTTACTGTATGTCTTCTTTGTACAAAATGTGTTTTTTGTGACTGCAATTCATTGAATGGAAATTTCATAGATACCAATGTAAAACTAGTATGTTAAGATTTGTAAAAGTAATTTTTCTTTCTCTTTATTTAGAAAATAATTTTCTTGAATTTGGATAGAAAGATAACACATAGCAAAGTAATTGTTTCCAATACTTGCAGCATGTTTTGTGTTCTTTTCCTGAAATGGAAAGAATCTGTTCCGATCTTGTTTTTATTAGTTACTGGCAAGTCGTTTTGGTCAGAAGGTTAAGGTGTTATAGTCAAACACTGGGGACTATAGTGCTATTTCTGATAGGATAAAAATCTTTTATTTGTGTGTTACATATTGATTGGCCTTGATTTTAGTGATATCAATGACACCTTTAGCCATCATCGTAGGGGACTGTAACCCAGCATACTTTTAACAGTGGTTTCAGCAAAGGGAGGATTGAGTTGCGGACGCTAAGGTTAATGGTCTTAACTATTTGAGCTTTGAATTACGGCTGGTGGATCATTCCTCTAAAATTCTAAAAATAGTGTGGTATAATGGTGAAGAGCATAGGAGCTGGGACCAGACTGCTTGTGCTTTAAGTCCTAGCCCTACCACTTTGTTGTGTGTGACCTTGGACAAAAGCTGAGTGATTTCTCTGGGCCTGTTTGTTCACCTGAGAAATGGGGCCCTATTTCAAGAGTTGTGGCAAGAGTTAAGTCACTTAATTCATGTTAGGTGATTAGAACAGTCCTTGGTGCTTGATAAGCACCAAGTAAATAGGAGCTATAATTTTAATGCTAATTAGTAATTTTTCTAGCAAGATGGAATTGGTTTATATCAAAGAGTAGCAAATGATTTAATACATTAACATTATAAAAATCTTAAATCTTTTATTGCCCTTCTTGAATGCAAATATTTCTAAGTTCTCTAGTGTCTAAGAGATAACTTTTTAGCATTTTGTCACTGGGTGTTTTAGTCCTAGTTGAAAGGGGGAAAGGGTGCCCTTTTGGCTTCATTTACCTTTGTGTTCCATAATGATACTGGGTTCCTCACTGTTGAATACAGGGGCACGTGTTGTACATGGAATGCTTGTCATTTTCATTTGTGAAGTTTTTGTGTTAATGATTTTTTATTTTTATTATTTTTATATGTTTTTTGCATATCCCTTCCCCCGCCCGTCTCCAGCAAGTGGAAAAGAACTATGCTTTTGAGATACCTGATGTTCCAGAAAAATCCGAGTACTTGGAAGTTAGATACGCGGTAAGTCAAAATTACTGGGTTTTGGTTGAGAATGACATTTCTCTATTTTTGAGACTTCAGCTGGCTTTCAATTAGGAGTATTGCCAGGGCTCCTCAAGTCCATAGTTCAGTGAGGTGGACTTACAGTCATGAATAATGAAAATGGTTCAAATTAATTTAAGTACATAGAACACTGGTTATGCTGCCTGTCTCAGGCTTTCAAGTATGCATCTTTAAATAAATAAGTTGAGACTGCACAACTGCTTGTCAAGTGGAGTGAAGGCCACATGATGGAGTTGCACATCATTAGTCTGTTGGAGTGTCCCTTCTGAGCCGCGGAAAGGTGAGAGAGGATCGTCCGTAGCGTCGCTGTAGTGCTGCTCTTGCTCCCGTGATAGGCAAGGTCATTGCTCTGGGATGTTAATTAACTGGGCCTTAACCTCTTTTTACCTTTGTTCTAGAGTTTTGATCTCACAATGTCGGAAAAGGGAAACTTTTAAGAAATGTTTCTGACAGTGGTGATGAAAAGTTCCCTAGGAGCATTTTGAATGAGTTCCACTCTCTTGCTTTCATTCTTCTAATGGAGTGGTACTTACTCAGCTGTTCTTTATCAGTAAGGCATGTACGGTTCTGGACAGAAATCCTCTTTTCCGGGAGCTTCTTGGCCTATTTTTCTTCTAATGGGTGCCATCAAGATGCATTATTTTGTCATTGTGAATTGTTTTTCTGTCCTACTGTGAATTGTTTGGGATTTCATTTGTTGCAAATTACATTTCATATATATCAAAGGGATTTCTTCTGGTGGTTCGTAGAGAGGCTTTTGTTTATTTCAAATACAGACTTCGGAAAATGTGAAGTAATGGTTTTAAACAAAAAAGGGTTGTTGTTTTTTTTTTTTTTTCTTCTTTGCCTTTTTCAGGCTGAAATGCCACAGCTTCCTCAGGATTTGAAAGGAGAAACTTTTTCTCATGTATTTGGGACCAACACATCCAGCCTGGAAATATTCTTGATGAACAGAAAGATCAAAGGACCTTGTTGGCTTGAAGTAAAAAATCCACGTAAGGAAAAATTTACCTTCAGAAAGTTAAATTGCCAGTAGGGTGATTTTTAGAAGTTAAGGACTTGGTCTATTTATTTCAGTGTGTCCACGTCCTTTTTTGTGTTTCTTTCCTCAGAGTTTTCCTCGAGTGAGTGTAGGGCATATGCTTGGAGCCACTTCATCGCTGCAGTGCGTGGCAGTTCGGTAGGAGGGAGGCCTTAGTGAGTCTGGGTGGCCTCTGCCCGCACCCCTCCCCGCATCCCTCTCTGTGCCGCTCCTGGCGTGTACCTCCCACCCTGCTGATGGGCCCCCTGTTGTGTGGAGCAAGCTGCTCACCCCTGAAGGAGAGGCAGCATCCCTGCCCGACGGGGACAGTGCTCATTTGGTTTATTACCCGATGTTTCCCAGTGTTTGCATCTGTGATACTCTGTTTTGTCTTCACAAATCTCTTAAAAATGTTGGGTGATTCCTTCAGGGTAGTGTTGTTTTTTTTTTTTTTTAAACCTGTTTTAGGTCCTGGATTCTTCAGAAAATCAGATGAAAGCTGTGGACCTTTTACCAAGAAGATGAGCATACGTGTACACACACCCCCACCCACCCACCCCCCACATACGCGCGCGTGCACACACACACACACACACACACACACACACACACACACACGGCTTTGCATACAATCCAGTAATTGAGCTTATTTTTAGTTAGATGATGTAATAAGACATTCTTATTAGAATATGGGATTGAAGACTATCTCAGTTAATCACAGATGTCTTAATTATAGTTGTTTTCCTTTTTCAGCAAATGGCTGTTGATCTGTTGTATCTGTTCTCTTTCAGAGCTCTTGAATCCGCCAGTGAGTTGGTGTAAAGTTGAGGCAGTGGCCTTGAAACCAGACCTGGTGAATGTGATTAAAGATGTTGGTCCTCCTCCAGTTGTGGTCATGTCTTTCAGCATGAAGACAATGCAGAATGCAAAGACACATCAGAATGAGGTAAAGAAGTAGGGCATATTTTTGTACCCATGTCTTAGATGCAATACTTGCCTGAACTTGTACAGCTATTCTGTAAGGGAAACTTGTTCTTTCTGGAGGAGAAAGTACTAATGCAGTACCAGACTCCATTTTGGAGAATGTGTTGAATGTGTTGGGTGCTGGAGGTGTTCTTTAAAGATTTAAATTACTGGACTTATTTTTATTTTTTGTTTTTTGAATATTTTATTTTGGAGAACTTTAAGTGGACTTGGAATAATATAATGAACTCTCATATACCAGTTACTCATATTCAGTGGTTAGCAAGATTTTTGTCAGACTTGTTTCCCCCCACCTTTAATTCTTGTTGAAGTATTTTATTTTTTAATTCATTTTTAAATAAATTTTTAAACATTTTTTTAAGTTTATTTATTTTGAGAGAGTGTGTGTGCAAGTGAGCATGGGGTAGGGGCAGAGAGAGAGAGAGAGAGAGAGAGAGAGAGAGAGAGAGAATCCCAAGTAGGCTCTGGGCTGTCAGCACAGAACCTGATATGGGGCTTGAACTCATGAACCGTGAGATCGTGACCTGAGCTGGGGTTGGGTGCTTAACTGACTGAACCACCCAGTTGCCTGTCAATCTCTTTTAAATGGGAGCAGCTCCCTCCCATCCTCTTTTTTCAGTGACATTGACTTTAAATAAGTCATTCTTCGTTGTCTCATACAATGTCGTATTTTCTATGTATGTTTGCTTCCTGGTGTCATTGGACAGTTTCTTTTATACCAGGGGTTGATCAAGTATGGCCTGCGAACACATCCAGCACACCACCTGTTTTTGTAAAAAAAAAAAAAAAAAAAAAAAAAAAAAAAAAGTCATTGGAAGACATCATGTCTATTCATTTATGTATTATCTACAGTTGCTGTTTGACTACAGTGGCAGAGTTAGTGGTCACGATAGAGGCCATGTGTCCTGAGAGTGTAAAATATTTGGTATCTGGCCCGTTACGGAACAAGTGTGCTGGCCCCTGCTAGCTAGTGCTAAAGCATGGATTCAATTCAGTTTTGACTTTTTGGGTCAGTATACTTTATAGGTGGTATGATGTATTTCATATTGCATTATATATCAGCAGATGTATTAGGTCTGGCTAAAACCACTATTAGTGGGGTTATGATTGATTAGTGGGTTCCAGTTTTCATCTAAAGGCATTTTTTTTTTTTATACAGAGAGAGGGAGTATAAGTAGGGGGAGAGGGGCAGAGAGAGAGAATCTTTTTTTAAAATTTTTTAAATGTTTATTTGGGGGAGAGTGCACAGGTATGAATGGGGGAGGGACACAGAGAGAAAGGGGGACAGAATCTGAAGCCTGCTCTGTGCTGACAGCAGAGAGCCCCATGTGGGGCTCGAACTCATGAACTGCAAGATCATGACCTGAGCCGAAGTTGAATGCTCAACTGACTGAGCCACCCAGGCGTCTCTAGAGAGAGAATCCACTCAGTGTGGAGCCCATTGTGGGACTGGATCCCATGATCCGGGGATCATGACCTGAGCCAAAATCAAGAGTTGGATGCTGAACCAACTGAGCCACCCAGGCGCCCCCTAAAGGAGGGTTTTTTTTTTTTTTTTTTTAAACATTGGTGCTATTAATGTTTTGGTCTGACTAACTGATTGTTGTGACAGCTCTTCTGTGCATTGTGTGACGTTTAGCAGTATCCTTGGCCTATACCTGATGCCTCTACCTGACCCCTTCCCCCTAGTGGTGACAACCAAAAGGCCTCTGCACCTCTCCAAATATCTCCTGGGGGTGGGGAGAAAACTTGTTCCCTTTTGAGAACCACTGATTTAATGCCCCCCCTTTTATTTACCTGAATTAGTTGTTTCATTAGTTGTAAAGCAGTTTTCTAATTTCTGTCATCATTTCCATGTTTGTTAGTTATATATGTTAAATATTAGAACGTTTATTAGTTGAATTTTTCTATAAAATTAACTTTTCCTCGTTAACCAGCACTATTCGGTTATGCTGCAGTAGTTTGTACAGGAAAGATGAGGGAAATGTGTACTTCTTTCTCTTGCATTGCCAATTTTTTGAGTAGGAAGTTGGAGGCCTCCATTATATGTATTGTTGACTAGTGATTTATTTTTGTTGTAAATTATATTTTGCTTCCTCTTTTATGGAATATTATGAACTCATGAGTTTTATATTTACACATGGTGGTTCAGTGTCTTGCAGTCATTGTTATTTTCGATGCTTAAACTTGTCTTTGGTCAGTGGGAGTGTCTTATGTCTGCTTCTAAATCCTTTTGACTTTGAGGGGGATTTTTTTTAACAGTAGCCTTTTGGCATTAATTTTGCTCTGAATTCTTTTAGTATGTGGTTTGATCTTTTAATAATAGTTAATATAGTAGATGGCCATAGTTAAGTGTGTGAGAAAGGTTTGATTTGTTCAAAAAAATAGTATCCATTCTCTAGCATCTGGAGTGAGATTTCTCAGTACCATTTCATAATAAGGGAAGTAGGGCTTCATAGAGAAATGGCTGATTCAGGAAAATGCTGGGAATGTCTAGCTATACTAGAAAGCAAGGATGATATTTAAATCTACTGAAGCTGTGTCAGAAGCGTTCAGCAGGAGTCAACCTGAAGAGTTTCCTGCTGGCCACAGATGGGACGTTGTGAACATGGACAAGGATGGGTCCAGCACACTGAAACGTGTGAGTTCACAATGCTACTGTAAGCACTTGCAACCCAGCACCGGTCACCTCTGAAGGCATCTAGGGAACCAAGTCACTAGTTCGAAAACTGGTCAATAACGGGATTGAATCTAGCATTTATCTTGATTTTTTTGAATTCATATTGTACCTCAGCTAACTAAGTAATTGGTGAAGTGGTTTCTCTTCATAGAAGGTTTCCAGCTAAGAAATGATAAAGGAAAAATGGAATATTTCCATTTTGCAATCCCTAATGAAATAACGAATCTAGGCAATGATCACTAAAAGGGAGATAACCAGACATGACGTGCCTTTGCCATCTGATAGAAGGCATCAGTAGCACCTCTAACATACTCATACCAAAACATTGAATGCGATTTTGACCAAGCCTTTAGATCTAAATGTGAATTCACCAGCAGTACAGAAACAGAGGAATGTGTTAAATGGCATTATTGTGATACAAGCCATAGAGTTGATACTGTAGAGCACTCTACAGGGTGAATGACCCAGCTTCTTCAACAGATGAATTGCTGGGAAATAAAAGGTAGGGAGGGATTGTACCTGTAGTTCTATATATTGACCAATTACAGAGTATGGGCTTACTTGGTAAATAAAATTGAGATTGTTGGGAAAACATGAACATTTGAATCTTGCATGAATATTTAGTGATTTTAAGGAATTGCTATTAATTGTATTAGTTGTAATTTTATTACGTTTTTAAAACCTTTTGGGGCACCTGGGTGGCTCATTCACTTGAGTTTCTAAATCTTGATTTTGGCTCAGATCATGATCTCACGTTTTGGGGGTTCAAACCCCACGTTGGGCTCGGAGCTGGCAGCGTGGAGACAGCTTGGCATTCTCTCCCCCTTTCTGTCTGCCACTCTCCCATATGTGCTGTGTATACATGCGTTGTCTCTCAAAAATAAACATTAAAAAAACCTTACCTTTTATTTTTTTTAATGTTCATTCATTTTTGATAGAGTGTGAGCTTGGGAGGGGGATAGAGAGAAGGACACACAGAATCTGAAGCAGGCTCCAGGCCCGACACAGGGCTTGAACCCACAAACCATGAATCACAAGCTGAGCCAAAGTCGGACGCTTAACCGACTGAGCCACCCAGGTGTCCCCAAACTTCTTATCTTTTAAAGTAGTGGTTCTTGGGGCACCTGGGTGGCTCATTTGGTTGAGCATCTGACTCTTGATTTTGGCTAGGTCATGATCCCAGGGTTGTGGGATTGAGCCCTGCCTCGAGCTCTGCGTTGACCATGGAGCCTGCTTAAGATTCTCTGTCTCTGTCTCTTTCTCTCTCTCAAATAAAAAAAAGAAAAATAAAGTAGGGGATCTCAAAGGGGTGAGATTTTGCCCTTTAGGGGACATTTGGCCATGTCTGGAGATAGTTTTGGTTGTCACAACTCAGAGGTGGAGGGCGGTGCTGTTGGCAGCCAGGATACTGCTGAACATTCCACAGTGAACAGAACAGCCCCAGTAACAAAGAATTATTTGGCCAAAAATGTCCATAGCGCTGAGGGTGAGAAACCATGTTTTAGAGATACATGCTGCAGTATTTCTGGGTAAAGTGATAAGTCTGACTTCAAAATAATCTGGGTTGAGGCAGGAAGTGGATAGGGATATTGATGAGTTGATAATTGAAGGTGGATGATGGGTATATGAAAGTTGATGTTGCTTTATTTTTTCTCATAGTAAATATGAATGAATGAATGAATGGGAGAGATCTTCTGCAGCCCTGAGTAAAGTTGATGGCCTCCTGAGGGTTTAGATTAGATGGTTAATAAAGTTGTTCACTCAGCAAATGTTTCCAAACCATGAGCTAGTGTGATGGAATACTTGTGATTCTTCCAGATAGTGGAAGAGACAGATATTAGCTCGATAGCAGAAATAGATGTAAAACTTACAAAGGATAGATGTGCTCTGGCAAGCATATGATAAAGGAAGCTGCCCTAGCCTGAGAGGCCAGGAAGGTGTCATTGGTCAGAGAAGCTTCTTGGGATGCTCTGAGGATCAAGCCCTGTGGGAGAATGAAGGCAGCAAGACTGGGCAGTGGGAGAAATCTGAGTTGCACTTATGACAAAGGTCTCAGCCAATCCCAGGGAGCTCTGGGGTGGGGATGACCCTCCAGAGTTACTCTGAATTGTGGTAAGAGGTTTGGGCCTTCATTAGCATCCCTCCTCTCCGATGCGTTAGGTAGTGGATGCAGGCTGCTTCCAAGAGACTCCTCTGTGAGTTGTCAGCCTCCAGCCCTCTCAGCAGTTGGGAGAATGAGGGCCCTTGTCCTAAAGAGGACTTCTGGGTGACACACCACAGCATCCACTCCAGAAGTCTTTTCTAAAGGAGTAGGGATGGACCTTGAGTACTGGTGGGTGAGTAGGAGTTCACTAGGCACAGAGAATGGGTTTTTTCCCCCCAGGGGCAGCATGCTTTCTCCAGCACGGTGCCGTGGGAAGCCATTATTGGTGCCAGCACAGCAGCAGGGAGACCACTGAGGGAAGCTATTACATGAGTACGTTGATACAATACATTAAAATCTGGATATGAAAATGCAAAAAAAAAATAGAAAAGACAAGTCTTCTAATAACCCCAGCCCTCAGCGACAACCACTCGTAACAGTTTTGTGTATTTCTTTTCTGCCTTCTTTCTCTGCATATTTTAGTAAAAAGCTAGGATTTTAGTGTACATGTGATTTGATTTTCTGCTTTTTTCTAGAGTTTTTCCTATGTCTATGCTGTTTCTAATCAGAATCGCAGTCCTTGCCATTTATGAAAAACTTAGAAAGTAAACGTTTTTTTAAATCTCTACGCCCATTATAGGGCTTGAACTCAGGACTCTGATATCAAGAGTTGCCTGCCAGAAAGTACAGATTTTAAAAAGAAAATGAAGAATACCCACAATGTCTCTTCTTAGTTTTGTCCATTGTTGACATCATCCAGATTATTTGTTACACATATCTATAGCTTGCTTTTTGACAGCATGAGTCTTTAAACATCACTTACCTGTTTCCTTTGAGATCCCTGGCCTGGGGTTCCGGAGCCCTGAGCTCCAGTTCTAGGTCAGATGTTAATAGTTGTTAATCTCCCGCCTTACCCCTTCCCTCCTCTCCCCTTCTGTTTTTCTCTGTGTTTTATTTGTTTAAATACTTCTGTAATAAAAAATTAAAATATGGACTAAAATATGTATCTTTTAATATTCTTGGTGGTTTTGGTGAGAATGCAGAATGCATAGTAGGTGTCTGATAAGTGATCTTTTTCCCTCCTTTATTTACAGATTATTGCTGTGGCAGCTTTGGTCCATCACAGCTTTGAGTTAGACAAAGCACCCCCACAGCCTCCCTTTCAGTCACACTTCTGTGGTATGTATTTTTTTTAGCTGGTCTACTAATGGCTTGATTTTAATTTTTCTTATTTTTTCTCCAGCTGTTGGATCAGTAACTCTTTTTTTGATGTTTTCAAGAGTAGTTAGTGCATATTGTTAAACTTTTTTTTTTTTGGTCAGCTGTGGACACTGAGTTTTATTGGCTTGGTGGCTCCTATTCAGCTAGTTTATTTTGTTTGAGGGGAAGTTGGGAGGCAGTTTGACATCTCTTTTCTATTCCTGTGGTTATTCTGTTGGGGCATTCTAGTTTTTTTTTATTGGGTCAAAATTGTGCTATCACTATTTCCTTTTCATGATGTCATTGTAAAAGCCCATCATAGAAGCCTGAGCAAAGTGTTCTGTGTGGTGAGGCAATATGCCAAGGCATAAATGAGTGTCTACCTATTTGGGAGGAGTTCTAGAAATATCACATTGGAATTGGGTTGTGCTATGCATAAAATTCAGTTGGTGAAAATTTCACACAGAAATCTGCATGCCTTGAGTCAGTCTCCAAGGAGGATTCTGACCTATTCGATGTTGAAAGCTTGGCCAGGTAAATAACTATTTTTTTTTTTTCAGTAAACAAGAAAGGGGCATAACACTATTGATCTGTCATGCTTCCTGAAATCTTTTCTAGGCTAGAACCAGCAGTTAACTGGGATAGCATTGCCTGTCTGGTTTTGTGGGTATTAGGAAAGTGGGACTAGGAAAGCAAGCAGAGAAGGAAGTATCATGTGTTATTATTGTGAAGTTTCCCCTCTTTAAGTGGGGTGAAATACACAGAAAAACATGACAGTGAGGATATCGTGGAAAGTACATGGAAGAGAGCAGTCATTAGCTCATTTCAGTGTGTATTTATTCACCTGTTGTGTATGCCATGGTGTGAACAGCTGTTTTGAGTGACAAAGAACTTATAGTGAGGGCAGCTTTGGTCATCTTTATTTTTCTAAATTTGAGAAGGTTGGAGTTCCTTCATTGTACACTGGTTAAGGCTTTGGTGGTGGTGGGAACCTTCCCCCTTAGGGAAGTTAAACATCCTCCATTCTGCCTCAGATGGAGGGAAGATGTTTCATCAAAGTAGTTTTAACAGTTAATAGGAGCTTAGAGTTCTGTGCGTGGTTTTTCCTTTTTTTAGATGTAATCTTTTAAACTTTTTAAACATTGAGGTATAATTGACATGTAACATTTTAGTTTCAGGTGTTTAGCATAACAATTCGATAATTGTATGTATCATGAAATGATCACAATAAGACTAGTCAACATCTGTCATCATAGTTTGAAAATGGTTTTTCTTGTGATAAGAACTTTTAAGATTTACTTCCTTAGCAACTTTGAAACATGCAGTACAGTATTAACTAAAGTCACCATGCTGTACATTACATTTCGGTGACTTACTTATAACTGAAATTTGCACCTTTTGACTGTCTTCACCCAATTCCTGTGGGTCCCCTGCCCCGTCGCATCCTGCCCCACGACATCTGGCAACCATAAGTCTCTTATCTGTATCTAAGATCTCATTTTGCTTTTGTTTTTTTTTTAGATTGCACATATAAGTGAGATCATGCAGTATTTACTTTTCTGTCTGACTTACTTTGCTTAGCATAATATCCCTCATGGTCTTTCCGTGTTGTCACAAATGGCAAGGGTTCCTTATTTTTTTAAATTTTAGAGAGAGAGCAAGCATGTGCAAGCAGGAAAGAGGGGCAGAGGGGGAAAGAGAATCTTTTTTTTTTTTTTTTTTTTTTTTTTAAATTTTTTTTTTCAACGTTTTTTATTTATTTTTGGGACAGAGAGAGACAGAGCATGAACGGGGGAGGGGCAGAGAGAGAGGGAGACACAGAATCGGAAACAGGCTCCAGGCTCCGAGCCATCAGCCCAGAGCCTGACGCGGGGCTCGAACTCACGGACCGCGAGATCGTGACCTGGCTGAAGTCGGACGCTTAACCGACTGCGCCACCCAGGCGCCCCGGGAAAGAGAATCTTAAGCAGGCTCCATACTGGTCTCCAACAGGGGACTCAGTCCCATGACCCTGGGATCATGACCTGAGCTGAAATGAGTCAGATGCTCAACCCACTGAGCCACCGAGGTGCCCCATGATTTCCTTATTTTTTTTTAATGGCCGACTAATATTCCATTGTATAAATATGCCACTTCTGTTTGTTCATTCATTAATTGATGGGCACTTAGGTTGCTTCCATTTCCTGGCCCTTGTAAATCATGTTGCAGTGACCATGGGGGCACAGAGTTAGTGATTTCATGTTCTTCAGACAAATACCCAGAAGTAGAATACCTAGATCATATGGAAATTCTATTTTTAAGTTTTTGCGGAACCTCTTTTCTGTTTTCCATAGTGGCTGCACCAGTTTTACATTCCCACTAGCAGTATGTATACAAGGGTTCCCTTTACTCCACATCCTAGCCAACACTTGTTGTTTCTTGTCTTTTTTATTTTTAAGTAGGTTCCGTGCCCAAGGTGGAGCTTGAACTCATGACCCCGAGGTCAAAAGTCACGTGCTCTACCAACTCATCCAGCCAGGCACCCTTCTTGTCCTTTTGATGATAGCAATTCTGACAGGTGTGAAGTGATATCCCAGTGTAGTTTTGGTGTCCATTTCCTTGATGACTGTGATGTTGACCAGTTTTTCATGTACCTGTTGGCTATCCGTATGTCTTCTTTGGAAGAATGTCTGTTCACAGCCTTTGCCCGTTTTTTTTAAGTAGGCTCCATTCCCAATGTAGGGCTTGAACTCAAGAGTTCATGCCAGCCATTGCCTAGCCTTTGCCCATTTTTATTTTTTCATTAAAAAAATTTTTTTGGGGGGCACCTGGGTGGCTCAGTCGGTTAAGCAGCTGACTTCGGCTCAGGTCCTGATCTCGTGGTCCGTGAGTTCGAGCCCCGCGTCGGGCTCTGTGCCGATGGCTCAGAGCCTGGAGCCTGTTTCCGATTCTCTGTCTCCTGCTCTCTCTGCCCCTCCCCTGTTCATGCTCTATCTCTCTCTGTCTCAAAAATAAATAAAGGTTAAAAAAATAAAATTAAAAAAAAAATAGAAAGGGCTCTGATAAGAGACAATGACAATAACTAAAAAAATAAATAAAAAACTAATAAAACTAGTAACTCCGGGAATAACTAATAATTGGAATCCTTCTGAAATTCCTAGAGGGAGTGACATAGACCTGAAAGTTTAGTAGAAGTTAAGTGAAGAGGGAGAAAATTACTTTAAGAAAAAAAAAAATTTTTTTTAATGTTTATTTATATTTGAGAGAGTGAAAGAGAGAAAAGAGAGAGTGGGGCAGAGAGCGAGGAAGACAGAACCTGAAGCAGGCTCCAGGCTCCAAGCTGTCAGCACAGAACCACCAAAGTGGTGGGTTCGTCAACCCACGAACCACCAAAGTCAGATGCTTAAACGACTGAGCCACCCAGGCGCCCCTGCCCATTTTTAATTGGATTGTTTGGGGTTGCTCTTGGGTTCTATAAGTTCTTGTTGTATTTTGAATATTGATCTCTTCTCAGATAAATTATTTGCAAATACTTTCTCCCATTTGTTAGGTTGCCTTTTCATTTTGTTGATGGTTTCCTTGGCTGTGCAAGAGCTTTTTGTTTTGATGTAGTACCACTTGATTCTTTTTGCTTTTGATACCTTTGCTTTTGGTGTCAAATCCAAAAAATCATCGCCAAGACCAGTGTTAGAGAGCTTACTGCCTATGTTTTCTTCTAAGAGTTTTATGGATTCAAGCCCTTACGTTCAAGTCTTTAAGGCATTTTCAGTTGGCTTTTGTGTGTGGTGTTTTGTTGTCCAGTTTCATTTTTTTGCATGTGGCTGTCTGGTTTTCACATCACCACATAGTAAAGAGACTGTCCTTTTCCCATTGTATATTCTTAACTCCTTGTCATACTGACCATATATACATGCATTAATTTCTGAGCTCTCTGTTCTGTTCCTTTGATCTGGATGTCTGTTTTTATGCCAATACCATACTGTTGGCATGACTACATCTTTGTAGTGTAGTTTGAAATTACTAGCATGATGCCTCCTGCTTTGTTCTTCTTTCCCAAGATTGCTTTGGCTATTTGGGGTCTTTTGTGGTTCCATAATGAATTTTAGGATTGTTTAGGCTTTTCTTTTGAGGTCCAACAACATGACCATTGGAAATACTTGAATCTCTCAGTTCTTTAGAGATTAGGGGGTATTTGTTTATATTTAAAACAGTTTCCATTTAGAAACATGCAGCATATGTGTACTTGAAATTGGACTAAGATGGTGATGGAATCTTTTTTCCTTCTTACAGTTATATCTAAACCAAAGGACTGTATTTTTCCATATGCTTTCAAAGAAGACATTAAGAAAAAGGTAAAGAACTCATTATTTATTCCTTTTAAATTTGAAGCATCTATTTAGGAAAAGAAAAGGAGGATGGTGTAGATTAGCATAAATAGGCTATTTTGTATGTTAATTTATTAGGTCTGTTCTTGCTAGTTTGGACTGACATGAATCCATTCAAAATGTATTAGAAATATAAAATAGAAACATTATTGAATGTTTTACCACCTGAAAATAACGTGATTCTGTACCCTAGTAGTAGACACTTAGGCTCAAGTCCTCCTTCAGATAGCTTCAGGGGAGGCCTTTCTGAAATGCACAATCATGTGATTACTGTTTTGGGAAACTGTTGGGAAGAGTACTCACCCCACTCCCCAGTTTGAAGAAAGCCGAGTGTAGTTGGGTATGAAAAGGGACATGTATTGGAAAGGTCGATACGTGCTGGCTGGAATTGGTAGGGATCTCTCAACTCCCAGGATACTCCATGAAGTTTTCATGGGTCCTTAATAAAATAGGAAGTGGGGAAAAAGGAGTATAATGTAGTGAGCTTGTCACAAGGGTAAATGTATTCATATAAATAATTTGTTTTCTGGAGACTATGTGGAATGCTTGCATTCACAGATGTGTGTGTTGGTTTTTTTTTTTTTTTTTAATGTTTTCACTTGACAAAATTAAAAGTTAGCAACCTTGTCAGGTTCCACTTACTTTAAGTTGGCTTGAGAAGTCCAGTAGTCTGGAGGTGCTGTTGGATCAGGCTATTATTTATGAAGTGCCCTGAAGTACCTATCCAAGTAAAATGACTTAGGAAAATTCCTTTTGAGTCAAACTGATACTTTGTAGCCGAACTAGTTACAGCAAACACATAGCTATCAACTTCCATTTTAGGAGAGTCTTAATAAGAGCGGATCTTTTGAATACCTGATTTATATTCAGTAATCCAAGTGGAAGCCTTTTGTGTGAAGATAGGTTTTATTTATACTTAATGACACTTATAATTCTTAAATGTATGCTAGTTTTCATTCTAGTTTCTTATTTATAGTTTCTTACACCACTCTTGCAGATTAGTTTATACAATCCTTGGGATTTCTTTATGTGGTAAATACACAAACAGCAGTCTATCAGGGATTATATAGGAAAGTAAGTAATGTTTTTGTTAGGTGCTCTGATTCATATGCTTGTGTGATATGTCGAGATACACAAGTGTGTCGCTGTGGAGGGACATATCTGCCCTTCATAGTGCTTAGCATTTAAAATTTGGCTTTATTTACTTCACACACTGTATGTTAGCCAATTTGACAATAGATTATATTAAAAATAAAATGAAAGAAGTTTAAACAGAAGTTTTAAAAATCCCACATAAAATTTTCTCTATTTACTCACTTATTACTAGGATGAGCTTCTCAGAGACTTTGGGCAGTTGTTACTGTGAAACCTAGAATAAGCAATTTCATTGCTTCTTTTAGTTTTGAAATGGATAGTTTCTTTTAATGCTAAGAAATCTAGTCCTGCTTGAACAGGGAGCCAAAGTATAGTACTTACAAGTAAAGAGTAAGTGACCAGTATGTTTTTATCTAACAGAATGTGAAGGTTGAGATCGCTGCAACGGAAAGAACGTTGCTAGGTTTTTTCCTCGCCAAAGTTCACAAAATTGATCCTGATGTCATTGTGGTGAGTAGGTGTCTCGTCGTGCTGTTGGGGACTCTTCATTCCTTAGTTCTCAGTACTTGTTGAACAGCAGAGAATCTTTTTTTTTAATTGAGGTAAAAACTGGTATATAACATTATGTAAGTTTCAGGTTTGTAGTAGTATAACTCTACGTCTGTATATAGTACAAAATGTTGACCGCCTAAAGCATAGTTACTGTCCATCACTGTACAGTTGATTCCCTTCGCTCTTTGGCCCACCCCCCAAACCCCTTGCCCTCTGATAATTAGAAGTCTGTTCTCTGCATCAGTGAGTTTGTTTTTGTATTGGTTGTTTGTTTGCTTTTTTAGATTTCACTTAGCATAATACCTTCAGGGTCCCTTCGGGTTGTTGGAAAAGGCACACTTTCATTCTTCTTTAAGGCTCAGTATATTCCTGTGTGTGTGTGTGTGTGTGTGTGTATGTGTACCATATCCTCTTTATCCATTCATTCACTGATGGACGGTTTGTTTTCATATGTTGGCTGTTATAAATAATGCTGCACTGAACATAGGGTTGGATATATCTTTCCGAATTAGTGTTTTTACATTCAAATAAATACCCAAAGTGGAATAGGTGGATCATATTGTAGATGTGTTCTTAATTTTTTGATTTCTGTAGTGGCTGCAACAATTCACATTCCCACCAACAGTGCAAGAGAGTTCCCTTTTCTCCATGTCCTCTCCAATGCTTGTTATTTCTTGTCCTTTTGATAACAGACATTCTCACAGGTGTTAAGGTAGTTTTAATTTGCATTTCCCTGATAATTAGTGACACTGAACATCTTTTCATGTGCCTGTTAGGTATCTGTGTCTTCTTTGGGAAAATGTCTGTTCAGGTTCTCTGCCCATTTTTAACGTTTTTTTTTTTTTTATTTTATTTTTTGAAAGTCAGAGAGAGGGCATGAGCAAGGGGGGGGGTGGAGACACAGAATTCAAAGCAAGCTCCCTGAGAGCCCAGTGTGGAGCTCGAACCCACGATCGTGGGATCATGACCTGAGCCGAAGTCAGACGCTCAACCGACTGAGCTACCCAAGCTCCCCTCTGCCTATTTTTAAATGGTTTTTTTTTTTTATTGTTGATTTGTATGAGTTCTTTATATATTTTTTTGAATCTTCAGAGTGAAATAACCGTATGGACTGGTGGGAATTGCTGTATTTTCCGCTAACAGAAAGGGGAAAAAAGAGCCAGCCCACTATGAAATAGTTCTTTTCCTCTAATAGAATAGCAACTCATGAGTTATTGTTGATGTTTAGGATATTCCGTTTATTTCCAGCCTATATAAGTAAGTAAACTTACCTATAAGTAAGTAAACTTGTGTTGTTAACTGTTGGTTCCTATACATTTTTGGATTAGTGGCCCAGCTGTATATTGGTCATAGGAGTTAATTCCCTCGATTTGGTGTCAGTCTCCAAAGTGTTTATATTTCATTTTCATGAGCTCAGTGCCTCTCTCTATTTTTTAAGATTTTATTTTTAAGTAATCTCTACACCCAACGTGGGACTTGAACTTACAACCCCAAGATCAAGAGTCACAAATTCTTCCAACTGAGCTGCCCGGTACCCCGAGCTCAGTGACTCTGTATGACCTATTCCTTTGAGAGCTCAGGGCTAGGAATTTTTTTTTCCCCTTGGTAACTGAGTATGTTTCCACTAAATAGGAAGAGGTAATAGTTCATTGAGTTATGTTTGCCCCAGTTTTTAAGAGTCACAAAGCAACATTTTGCTTTATGTTTCCTCTGGCTTTAGTTTGTAGGCTCTTTGATGTGATTTCTTCTCCTGCCCACCACCCAGTTAACGGATCAAATTATGCTGTGATTTTGATGGTTTTGGAGAAAAGTAGGAATGTAAATGCATGTATTTGAAGTGTGATAATGGTAATTTAGTTACATTGAAGCCTTGCAAAACAATGTGTGGTATATATTTGTCCACATTCATTTTTGCTCTGGGATATCTATCTTGACCGTGGTGTGGCCAAAGTACCTAGAGCCTGAAGTTTGTTATCAGGTATCTCTGCATACGTCCCTTACAGCATTCCCTTACACTACTCTAGGACCCATCTTGAAAACACCAGGAAGATTCTGTCCACAGTGCCCTATTGTGGCATTCCGGCTCAGAACTAGGTCCTCACCCAGTCTCCCCTGGTAGTCTCTCTTGGGCCCCAAGGAGATGTCGTGGTGCCTAGGATAGGTGGCCTGGCTTAGCATGTTAGAGCCAAGCCAAGTCTGTGTGTGAGGAATCCAAACTGATGTAAGAGAGAATCCTGACATGGGTTTGAGTCCCTAATCCCAGGCATGATAATTTGGAAATGAGACTTCCTTGTGTCCTTGGGTCTCTTAATTTAATAGACAAAACTGCCATAAGTATATAGTGGTATACATCTTTAAGTAAAATTAATAACAAGTAAATCAGTTTATTGATCTGATTTATTTTAAACTGTGTCTAGTTTTTTTTTTAATTTTTTTTTCAACGTTTTTTATTTATTTTTGGGACAGAGAGAGACAGAGCATGAACGGGGGAGGGGCAGAGAGAGAGAGGGAGACACAGAATCGGAAACAGGCTCCAGGCTCCGAGCCATCAGCCCAGAGCCCGACGCGGGGCTCGAACTCACGGACCGCGAAATCGTGACCTGGCTGAAGTCGGACGCTTAACCGACTGCGCCACCCAGGCGCCCCAAACTGTGTCTAGTTTTTTAATAAACATGGGCATTGAACCATATTATTCACACAATGGAAATTATCATTATAGACATGGAAAATTTGGTTGCATTTTTCAGGTAATTTCTACCTGGTATGGTTTGCTTCCTTGAACTGTTGAGTGCTATTATATATTTTGTTGCATATTGATTAAGAGTCTAAATCAGTAGTGTTTGAACTCAGTTCTTCAAGAAGCAAGTAGCTGCAGTTCCTGAGTTTTCGAAGAGTCTGTGTGAACTATCACACAACACAGGCAGGTTCTCTGTTTTTAAGGAATTAAAATGGAATTATTTGAACACAGCTTTTACTGATCACAAAAAAGTGTGGGACATAAAAATTTGCATTTGCTTTTGAGACTGTGAGGCATGAGCTGCAAATTAAAAGACATCATATGAACCTTGCATCAATTAGGATGAAATAAAGTTTATTCCAGCAATCTGCTTAGCTTTGTTAATGTCAAGGCTAATGAATGCTGCTGATGAATAAATTCCTGAAGAAGAAAGGACCCCAATCGGAGGTAAGCTCATGATGCCTTCAATTAGAGATGAGAAAAAGAAAGGGCAAAGAAATTCTATGCGTATGAAGATAAATCTTCTCATTTGCGTTTGTTACAATGTTATTGGCTGCCTTCTTTTTCTGACTAGGGTCATAATATTTATGGATTTGAACTGGAAGTGCTCCTGCAGAGAATTAACGTGTGCAAAGTTCCTCACTGGTCCAAGATAGGTCGACTGAAGCGATCTAACATGCCAAAGCTAGGGGTAATAATAATTTTCAAAATCTTACTTCTTGACTTGGCTTCTTTACGTGGAATAGCTGCCTGGGAACACACTGGGCTTCTTTGACTAAGAATTGGTTGTCTTGTGATAGGACATTTGGCACTGAACATCTTTTCCTTTGAATGTAGCATTTTATTGGTATAAGCCACTGGTAGTTTTTAAAATCAGCTATTAGAATCTAGAGACAGCACATACATGTTACCTCCACTCCGTCATTACCAAAGCTGTAGCCCTTCGAGCAGAGATCAGCGAGTGTTCTCATTCAGTACAGAGAGGGCAGGGAAGAGTGGGAGGGAGCTGATGTTGAACGTATGAGAAGGCTGTGGGCTAAGTGCCTTCTGCGTTAGTTGCCTGTCACAGCAACTCCAGTTTGACTGTACTTCTCACAGGGGTAACAGAACTTGTTCAAGATCATAGGGCTAGGGTGGGAAAGAACTGAGATTTTGAGCCAGGCCTGTCTTGACTCTTTTGAAGTCTATGTATTTTTCATTCTACCTACTTGTTTTGGTGGTTTTTGTATGAAGCCACCTTCGTTTCCCAAGCCTCATAGTGCTTAACGTCTTGTTTCACTTAAAGCTCGTAAGGAAAAATGGGCATGTTGCCTCATCAGAGAACTTAGGAATCTGTATGTTTTATAATGCTCTCCAGAGGATTCTGCTAACGCAGATTGGAGTTGGGGCCCGTGCTGTTGCTTCTGTTCCTATTCATATCTTTAAGGTGATAGAGAGTTATTAACCTTCACCCCAGCCCTTGATTTACTATTTCCTTACCCCTTCATGGTTTTCTTTGTATGGCATCTTCTCTGTGAGGTCTCCCACGGCTACCCTATTTAAGATGCAGCCCCCCCTAAATTGCCATATTCCTCACGTGTTCTACTTTTTCTCTTATCCATATGCTTATTACCTCCTAAAGCTGTATAGCTTCTTGATTTTGATGTTTATTTGTTGTCATCTATTTCAGATGAGATTAGGAATCTTTCATTTTTTTTTTTAAACGTTTATGTATTTTTGAGACAGAGACAGAGCATGAATGGGGGAGGGTCAGAGAGAGGGAGACACAGAATCTGAAACAGGCTCCAGGCTCTGAGCTGTCAGCATAGAGCCTGACGCGGGGCTCGAACCCACGGACCGCGAGATCATGACCTGAGCCGAAGTCGGCCGCTTAACCGACTGAGCCACCCAGGCGTCCCGGGAATCTTTCATTTTTTTTTAATGTTTTTATTTATTTTTGAGAGACACAGCATGAGCGGGGTGGGCGCAGAGAGAGAGGGCGACAGAGGATCCAAAGTGGGCTCCGCACTGACAGCAGCGAGCCGGACGTCAACTGACTGAGCCACCCAGGCGTCCTAGGAATCTTTTCTCTTTGGCTCAGTGCTATCTCCCTGGTGCCTAGAACAGTGTCAGCCTCTATAGTGAACGTTCAGAAATACTTGAGTGACGGCTGACGGGGTGGGCAAATAGGAGATTGAGAGTTTCCTCATTGTAATTGTGGACTAGCTTCGAAGTCAGTTGGAATAGAATGTTCCCAGTGTCTGCTCATCCATGGCATTTGCTTTTTGTCCTTCCCCTGTAGGGCAGGAGTGGACTTGGTGAAAGAAATGCTACCTGTGGCCGAATGATCTGTGATGTGGAAATTTCGGCAAAGGAATTAATTCGTTGTAAAAGCTACCATTTGTCTGAACTTGTTCAACAGATTCTGAAATCTGAAAGGGTTGTGATCCCAGTGGAAAATGTACGAAATATGTACAGGTATGCTCCTGGATGCTTCGGAATTTGTCTGCCTTGAAATGAGCGATAGCAAGAGGCCAGCATCACCGTGAGACTGGAGGGACAGGAGAGTGTGGTGTTCTGGAGGGGAACTGCCTCCGTGTCAGTACTAGCATCTCTGTGACTTTAATAATTTGAAATATTTTGCCTCTTGAATTATTCTCAGTTTATCAGTTTACCTCCATCTCCCTCACCCATCCTAATCTCATCTAGGTGTTTCCCAAGAGCGGTTTGGAAATTGATGTGATATTTAGGTTTCCACCCTTAATTCATTAATTCAGAAGTTAGTATAAATCTTTTAGAAATAGAAAAACTGAGACATCATGAAGTTACGTGGAGATGCTCCTTGGTTATTTCTTTTTTCCATCTTTATTGAAGTAGAATTGACAAATAGAAATTGTATATATTTAATGTGTACAAATTAATGTTTTTTTTTTTTAATTTTTTTTTTCAACGTTTTTTTATTTATTTTTGGGACAGAGAGAGACAGAGCATGAACGGGGGAGGGGCAGAGAGAGAGGGAGACACAGAATCGGAAACAGGCTCCAGGCTCCGAGCCATCAGCCCAGAGCCCGACGCGGGGCTCGAACTCACGGACCGCGAGATCGTGACCTGGCTGAAGTCGGACGCTTAACCGACTGCGCCACCCAGGCGCCCCAAAATTAATGTTTTATAAATGTATACATTGGGAAATAATTACCATAGTCAAGCTGATTAACATATCTGTCACCTCACATGGTTACTGTTTATTTCTTTTCTTTTTTGTGTGGTTACAACACTGTAGATGTACCCTGTCAGCAAATTTCTTTTTTTTTAATATAAATATTTTTTTCAATATATGAAATTTATTGTCAAATTGGTTTCCATACAACACCCAGTGCTCATCCCAAAAGGTGCCCTCCTCAATACCTGTCAGCAAATTTCAAGTACACAATGCGGTATGGTTAACTGTAGTCACATTGCTGTACATTAGACCTTCTGAACTCATTCATTTTGTACAACTGAACCTTTGTGCTTCTTTCCTAAATAAGATTTCTTCTACTCCTCTTGCCACTTCTCAATGTTTTCTTCCCATGCCTCCCAAGTCCTTGGACTGCTTCTCTTTCTGACTACACTCCCTCTAGGTGAGCTTGTGGAGTCTCAGCACTTCACTAGTATGTGGGTGCTGATACCTCCTGCTTTGGAATCTTCACCTTCAGCCTCTCCTCTCCCTTGAATTCCGGACTCCTGTATACACCTGCATGTTCTCCCTGATGTCTAATATGAACCTCCACCCTAACTTGTTCAGAAGCTCAACTCCTGATATTTTCCCCTAGGCTCCTCTTGGAGTTTTTCCCTAAGAGTGACACCTCCTAATTTTCCAGTACTGCTGGAAACCTCCAAAGTTCTCTTCAGCCCAAAACCTTTGAGGCTCCCATGGGTCCCTCTTTCTGATAGATATCCCATGTTTGAGCCATCACAAAATCCTGTCAGCTCTGTCTTCAGAATAGATCTAGATCTGACCCCTTCTTTTCCCCTCCATTGAACCTATCCTGGTCCAAGCTACCCTCCCCTTTCCCTGAATTAATGAGTCTTATGTCAGCTTCTTCTTTGGTGTCTTTGATTTTGCCCTTGACCCTTTGCTGTCTGTTTTCAACCCAGGAACCAGGGGTATCTTGCTAAAGTTAAGTCAGATACTGCACTCTGCTCAAAATCTTCCGGTGACTTTCTCTTTCATTTAGAGTAAAAACCAAAGTTCTTACTGTGACTTACAAGGTCCTATACAGTGTGTGTCTCTGCCTTTTACTCTGTCCTTCTGACCTTTTGAATGTGCCGTTCTCCTCAGACATCCGTCCGCAAGGATTGCCCCCTTACCTCTTCAAACAGTTCTTTAGTCCAAGTCACCTCTTTCCTGGTCCCCTAACTAAATAAAATTACATTCTCTGCTCCTGACACTTAATATTTCCTTTGCTTCTTAATCTTTTCTCCTTAACACTGAACATTATATAACAAACCTTTTATATGTATTTTAACTTTTACTCTATCTCCCCCCTTGAAGACCTAAGCCCCATGAGGATGGGTATTTTTGTCTTCTGGTTACAGCCAGAATCTATTTGCCTGGCACGTAGTCGGCGTGTAATACCTACTTACTAGATGGATTGAATATATCGATTTGGGTAGTTTCCAGGTTGTAGTTAATGCATAACTTTACTTTGTGTTTATGGGATTTTTTTGTGTGTGTTTTGGAGAAGGGCATTGGGATCAGTGACATGAGTGAATTCGTAGTTTCATACTAACCTTATTTTAAATTGTCTCCAAAGCCAAGGTGCCACTGCTCTGAAGTTAATCATACCAATTTTTTTTGTAATATTTTATGAAGTCCTGATTATAGTCATTGTTTCTTTTAATTACTTGATTCTGTTTCATTCTTACTTTTCTGTACAGTGAATCTTCTCATCTGTTGTACCTGTTGGAACACACCTGGAAAGATGCCAGGTTCATTTTGCAGATCATGTGTGAGCTAAATGTTCTTCCATTAGCATTGCAGATCACTAACATCGCCGGGAACATTATGGTAAATTTAACTTAGAAAGGGGGAAAAAGCATTTCCTGTTGGATTCAATGTTTGCTTGGGGTAGTTGTTATATGATAATGAGCCTAAATGCATGCTTATAAAATGAGTAACTTGTACTCTGAAAGCTGGGCTTCTTTTGTAAAATGAACTGGCTGTGAGAAGGGGAGGAAAACCAGGTGCAGACTATGTTGAAATTTGGGTGAACATAAGGATCATCTCTAACATCTGGATGTGTGTGATTTGCGGAACGGTCTATTTGGCAGTAAAGAAATAGCCCAAGTTGCCAGTATTTTAAGCTTTCTTTGTCTCTTTTTAACTATAGTGCTTAAAGAAAACGTTAGGATTAATTCTGTACCTTCTTATTTTTAAAGCAGCTCTTATTAGGAAGAATGATTGTGGAAGAGGTGCCATGATTAAATTTACCACCTCAAAGTTGGTTTTGTTATTTGTTAGGGTTTTGAGCTCAAATTTAAAACATTCTCTTTCATAGTCTAGGACCCTGATGGGCGGACGATCCGAACGTAATGAGTTCTTGTTGCTTCATGCATTTTATGAAAACAACTATATTGTGCCTGACAAGCAGATTTTCAGAAAGCCTCAGCAAAAACTGGTGGGTCCACAATTGCATAGGGTTTTGCTTTTTTTTTTTTTTTTTTTTTTTTAAGTCCTCTCCCCTTTTATTACTTAGGTGGCTTTTATCACGGTGATAACTTGTGCTTCCAAAATAATGAATCCTCTGTATACTCTCGAAACCATGTCAGATTTGTTCCTTTGTGTTTCGGTGGTGATTTCCTTCTTTACTTTTTTTCCTGTGTAGATAAAAATTTTATGTGAAATATGAACTACTTTGAGGATAGCATTAAGCCTCTTTGATGGATGACCATACAAGGAAGGTATTGCGCCACCCTAGCTGTATCCAAAGTTAGATACCAGTTAAACCTTTTATTTCCTTAAATGCACGAGCCTTTATTTTTGGTTGCTTTGTTGCAGCTTTATGTGCTAGCAGGATCAGGTCACCACAGTCAGTTTTCTGAAGTGGCCTCCTTGACATTGAAACTAAAACTTAGCTACTGTTTTGTTAGCACTGATAGCAATTTGACTCAAAAGGGGAATTTAATGTTAAGATGGTTCACCTTCCTGGATTTGCTTTGTGCACATCAAAATTGGTATAAAGAATATTAACTTACAGGTGTTTGACTTCTGTTGAGGTATTGAATATTGATTGGTTATTAATAAGCTACCTGGAATGAATTTTCCGTCTACAGACACACTCATTTTAAGGTGTCCCAATTAGAATAATGACTATATCTGTATGAAATAGTTTATATTTCTGCATCATGATTGTTAGAGTGATGAGTTTAAGCAGACTCTTCTACCTTAGATTTTACGGAATATGAAGTGTTGTATTTTTAGTATCCACTGATTTAAAAATAGAAGGTTCTATGAATTCAGAAACATTTTCAAGTAAAATTTGCATATTTATTAACTCAGGGCTACAATGTTTTGGCAACTCCCACGCTTGGCCTTTGTTTGGGTTTGTGAGCATGTTACAGTAACTGTTGTTCCACAGAGGTGGGACCACTAGCTAAAAGTGAAGGTTGTTTGTTAGAACTGTGTACTGTGGGTGGAGAAGGGGGAATCATAAAACTTCTTAATTAGTTAATTAGTTGCTGGCTGCTGAAGTTGTCATTCCATTTGACATTAGGGAGATGAAGATGAAGACATCGATGGAGATGCCAATAAATACAAGAAAGGACGTAAGAAAGCAGCTTATGCCGGAGGCT
This sequence comes from Neofelis nebulosa, assembly GCF_028018385.1. Classification (NCBI taxonomy): domain Eukaryota; kingdom Metazoa; phylum Chordata; class Mammalia; order Carnivora; family Felidae; genus Neofelis; species Neofelis nebulosa. Next base: position 20,895,655 of record NC_080800.1, read on the forward strand.
TGGTACTGGACCCTAAAGCTGGTAAGGCTGTGCGGCAGGTTGCTTTGCCCCTGGTGTTAAGGAATTTTTAATGCAGACCTGGGCTTGAGAAGCTAGAAGACCTGAATTGTATTTTCTAGGTTAGCAAATAGGTCTTGTAATGACCTTATTTTGTTTTAGGTTCTTTTGAAAATCTCGTTTGCCGGTCACCTGACCTGAATTAACATGAATATTTTTTATTTGTTGCGTTCCAAGAAAGCTTTGTGTATGGACGCTGAAGTTTAAGTTTTGTGTAATGTTTGCATATCATGAGATAGTCTGTTTTAAAAAATTTTTTTTTGACCGTTTAAGGATGTAAACACTATTGTTGACCCATGAGTGGTACACAAAGAAGGGGTAGGCTCAGTTGGGTCTGCACAGAGTTTGCTAGCCCCTAGTCCAGTATGGAGCCCTTTGCCTTCTGGTGGGAGCACCTGTGGTTTCTCCCATCTGCTCTGGAGGGCTGGCTCTGCCTCTGCCTGAGCTGCCAGGACCCATTAGGCTGGACGGCAGAGTTAAAGGGAGTACGGACAGTAACCACCACATTGAACTTTAACAGCAGAGTAACTAGTTCTTATTGTCATTAATGGCAAAGAAGATGTTTGGTGGTATGCAGAGCTAGACGGGGTCTTTTTGTTTTTAACCGTCAACTATTTTTAAGTGTACAGTTAAGTAGTGTTAAGTGTATTTACATCGTTGTATGGGAATAATGTGAATTTTATCAAGTAACTTGAACTCTGAGTAGGAGACAATTTTGACAAAAGTGATTTTATTATTGGGGCACCTGGGTGGCTGTGTCAGTTAAGCTTCCAAGTGTTGACCTCGGCTTGGGTCGTGATCTCACGGTTTGTGGGTTCTAGCCCCGCGTCGGGCCCTGTGTTGTTAGGCTACTTGGGATTCTCTCTCATTCCCTCTCTGCCCTTCCCCTGCTTGTGCGTGCTTGTTCTCTCTCCCTCTCTCTCTCAAATAAGCTTTTTTAAAAAAAATGATTTTTATTAGTTGTATTGAAAAAGATCTGTAGTCCTTTGGTGTTAGATAGATCTAGGCTTAAATTCTATCTGTGTGATCTTGGGCTCCCTCTTGAACCTCTGTCAGCCTTGTTTTCCTCTTCTGTAAAATAGAGGTCGGAGAAATATAGACCCTTGACATTAATACAACACTGTATGTTAACTACACCAGAATTTTTTTAAATGTTTGTTTATTTTTGAGAGAGAGAACGCAAGCGGGGAAGGGCAGAGAGAGAGGGACCGAAGATCTGAAGTGGGCTCTGCGCTGTCAGCAGCGTTGAATGTGGGGCTGAAACTCACAAACTGTGAGGTCATGACCTGGGCTGAAGTCTGCTGCTCAACGGACTGAGCCACCCAGGTGCTCCCAGAATTTTATTTTTGACTACATTAGAATTAAACTTTTTTTAATGTTTATTTTTTGAGAAAGAGCCAGAGTGTGAGTGGGGGAGGGGCAGAGAGAGAGGAGACAGAATGTGAAGCAGGCTCCAGGGTCTGAGCTGTCCGCATGGAGCCCGTTTTGCGGCCTGAACCCACAAACTACGAGATCGTGACCTGAGCTGAAGTCAGACCCTTAACTGACTGAGCCACCCAGGCACCCCTTCACTACACTAGAATTCAAAAAAAAAATCTCCCACACAGGGATTTAAGGAATAAAATCATTATTTATTTTTTGCATATAATTTATTGTCAAGTTAGCTAACATACAGTGTATACAGTGTGCTCTTGGCTTCAGGAGTAGATTCCTCTGATTCATCACTTACATACAACACCCAGTGCTCTTCCCAGTAAGTGCCCTCCTCGCTGTACGTCACCCATAAAATGATTGTTTGGCATAGTGCTTGACAGAGTATGCTATCAATATGTTTGCTGTTGGTTTTATTTTTTTAATACTGGACATTTATTTTGATTCAGTTTCTTCTTAAGGTGAAGATAACTCTTTGTAAATGTCCTAGAGAAATATAGTAGCTTTCTGTTCACCCTTTGCAAGTGAAAAGGGTGGATCGTTCCACTGCTGACATTTATATACGTCTCTTGTCTGATTTTAACACCATTTGTGTACAGGTGAGTGGGCTTCCCATTTTATTCTTATGACGGTAAAATATGTATATATACACACACACACACCAGTGAGTAGTTATATCTATATATATATGTGTGTGTGTGTGTGTGTGTATATATATGTGTATACACATATTACATATGTGTATTACATATGTATATGTGTATACACATATATATATATACATGGATCACTAAATATTTTGGGGGCAGAGGTGGTAGGGTAGGTGGGAGGGAATGCTTACTTGAAGGAGAATTTTACAACATTTTTTTGAAATGGATATGACGCCTATCTAAAGTAACTGATATGAGAAGGTGTTTGCCCATCATAATGGTGTACTTTGGGGCTGCTGTGGAAAGGTTCATTGTAGCTGGTTTCAAGGTAAGACAGGATCTCTTTTTTCCTCTTTGGTGACCTGAGTTTTCACTCTAATACAAGTTGTTTTTATGGAGTGATAGTTGAGTACTTTTTTCTATTGGTGTAACTCACAGCTTTCAATGTTATATTGTATTTAATATACATACTACATTCTGTAGTTCTTCTAATGTTATGTTTTGACACATCTGCTTTTTTGTAACCCCCCTTCCCCCACCTCCTTTTTTCTTAAAGGCTTTTTGTAACATGACTTTTTTATTGCAGGTTTATATGATAAGTTTATT